>NW_022900916.1:16827131-16930353 GCF_012274545.1 Fukomys damarensis | reverse complement strand
TTTTTTTTTTTTTCCAAACTGCAATGGAGGTATAGGAAAATTGGTGGCCAGGAGCCTAATCTACTCAAGTTCTATTAAACTGATTTTCTCACATTGCAAGAAATCTCTAGGAACGAGAGAGGAGGGATTTCTTTTCTGCTCAGGACTTTTCTGAGAAAACTGGTCTTAATGTAACACTGTTTACTCCATGCAGACCTTTATGTTTTTTTCCCTGGCCACACTCCACAGATTAAGGGTGGGTCAATCAGGAGGTTTCATGGTTCAAGTACGTGATGTGCACAGGAACATATCTCCTCTGTCTCGTCTTCCGGTTGATCCCAAGTCACTGGTTGAGAATCCCACCCCCTAGCTTCCTGCTATTTTTCTTTGCTACACCTTAATCATAGTTGGATGTAACAACTCATTCAAAGAAAGAACCAGCATACAGGCTATTCTGTTCCTGGAGGATCATCTGCATGTGTATAAATTCATTGTCAGATAGATACACTTTTGGGAAGAGCATCAACTTTACACACAATCTTACATAGTTCTCCGAAGCTTGCCAAGCGAAAATATTCTCTGTTTTTTCATATCAGTTAGTAAATTATTTTTCATACTTCTGAAGTGATTTTTTTTCCAAAATAAGCAAAGGATCTACACAAAAGGTAAATTTTACTGCCTATCTAAGAAGGAAGAAACTGCCTAAAACAATGAAAGATATATAATTTTTTTTTTATTGAGTTTATTGGTACATTAAAGATATATAATTTTGAGCTCCAAGAATCTTGAGATTAAATGTCCCCTATGAATTCTATAAACAAGAATGTTAACTAAGCCATTTTGATACTTCAATGAATAATGTGCCTGAGATCCATGATATAGCTATGTTATTACAAAGTCTTGTATATAACAAATATTTGGATGTCATTGTGTGTTTGGACAGCATACGTAGATAATTTTTAAATAAGTATCTGTGCTTTTACAACCTTTTCTGGAAAGAATAAATTATTACTCTTGCTTTTCTCTTACTATGACTTTTCTACTTCTTTCGTTTCCTTCTCACCATCATTACGGATAATTTACATCTTTTACCATTTCTACCTCTATTTCTGTTTCATAAACAGAGACAAGGGAGAAGCAGAGAGGGAGGAAAGAGGGGGGGAGGGAGGAGAGGGAGAGAGGGAGAGAGGGAGAGAGAACATCAACATTCCTTGTTCTTCAAGTGAATATGCACTCTCTGTCTCTCTTCATCACCTTCATTCTTCAATTACCTCTAGCTCCAGTCTGAACTTCTTCTTTAATAGTTTGAAAATCTATTTTTGCTAAGGCCGTTTTTAACTTTCAGGTCATTCAAATAAATAAACAATTATCAAGTAGAACTTATTTCATCTCTCCTTAGCTTTCAACCTTGGCCTTTCTCCCGTCCATTGATCCACAGGTCAAGATAATCTCTTGGATTTCCTTTTACATTTTGAACATATTCCACAGCCTCTATTGCTTATTTCTTTTTGTCAAGCGATTTTGAAATCCCTTGAATTCTCTTCTAAGCCTCTTTTCTTTCATTTCACATATAAATCTATTAAATCTCATCTATTCCTATGGCTTTCTTAACTCTTATTCACAGAAAACACCTTTTTCAGTTAGCTGTTACTTTCCAAAATGTGGTGGCTTAGTACAATATCTCACTAGTCTGTGTGTTGAATGGGCAAACACCTGTGCTCTTGTAGTTCCTGTGGAATTAGCCCTGGCTGTATCATCTGTGGGCTCAGTAGGCTGGGACGGCCAAGAGGGCTGATTCGCACGGTTCACGAAGGATGATGGCCATTAGCAAGGACTCAGTGGAGCTCAGTTGGACCTGCGGCATGAGTCCTACACTTGTAACTTGTGTTTCTCACAGCACAGCAGCTCAGATCCAACGAGTGTTCCCAGAGTGACTAAAGGGCAGAGAGTAGACACGATGAGTACTTTAAAAAAGCTCGTCTGTGACAGGTGTGCCGTCTTTTCTACCACATCCTATTTCTTCAGCTGTCATTGGACAAGCCCAGATTCAACAGGGAAGGAAAGTAGATTCTACACGTTGATGGAAAGAATAATTAAAAGTGTTTGTTTAGTCCACAACAGTGGTACTTCAGCCACAACTATTTAAATACATCTGTGGTGTCCATATTTTTCAAATACATATTCAATATGTTCTATCTCAGTCTCTCACTAGCTATATGTATGAAGACTGCACCATACTTCTTGAAAAAATAAATGGGGAAATATTTATTGTGATCAACAGAACTTCACGGATGCTTATAAGGAGATAGACATTCAGTTCTATCCCTATTTGAACTTATTTTGGTGGTCTCAAACATCACAATTTGAATTTAGGAACAAAACTTTCTAAACTTAAGTCCGAATTCACATGTATTTAAAAAGAATAAATTAGTTATCACAATTTCAATGATCATGGAATGTTGGGTACGACAGTTTTTTTTTCAAGGACAAACAGTTCCGTTTAGAACTTGATACATGATACACCTTGAATAATAATTTACCTCATAGTGTTTTAGCAATCTCTCAGGTAGCCAAGTGAAATTATCCTAGGAACCTCATCAAACTCACTTAAATATATAGAAACACACTGTAGTGTCTTGAGAAAGAAAGCATTTTAGAAGATTGTTTTGATGATAATCTCTTAATTTGGAAAACAGAAATGTTTCACATAGGCAGTCTAACACTAGAATGAACTACTAATATCAGATTCTTTGTTCAAAAGAAAACAAAAAGAAGTGTGGGATTAAGTTAATCTATTTTTATGGATAGGTATTTCAGAAAATACATGAAGTATTTTATTTAAAGGATTCACACTAAAAGTACCCCCTCTAGTTTACCACCCTCAGCAAATCAGTTTTAAAGTTTAATGTATCTTATAATTTCCTGGACAATGCAGTACATTTTTTGATATTTTCACATCAACTCTCTTGAAAGGATAAACTTAAATAAAATGATTTCCTATTTATCCAATTATTAAATCAATTATGAACTTACACTAGAGCTGTATTTTTGTGACAAATGACATTGACTCCTCAGATATGTAAACAAGATACTATTATCTGTCCCTGGATCAGACTTTAATGCTCTAAGTGTGAACAAAATAATTGTAAGAAATATATTACAAACCACATTTATAGCATTGAGGCCATAAATTTTTTAATAAAAATTGCAGCATCAAAATAAAAGTAGGCAGATTAAATTGAAATGGAAATTGGAATGTTTTAATGCAAAATATTTCTGAAGTTACAACCAAGATGGGCCTAGTGGAAAGGAAATGGGGCAAAGTAAAAGTGCTGTCTATAAACAAATTATGTCCTATCTCACATATTTGATTTTTGTGAAGATACAAGTTCTATAAAATGTATAACATTATAGACCTGGTATCTAATATTGTTTCTATAAGCAACTGTTAACCATTGGGTTTTTTGCTTTAAAAACTGTAAATTCCCCCCCTACACAAAAATGGCATGTTAAAGTGCAGTAGCTAAATTTTTCCGACTGACTTTTGAAAATAAATCTGTGATTCTATTTGTATAATTGATAGGGTGAAATACGAAAAAAAAGTCCATTTGTGTAAAATTTAAAAATTACTTGTGTTAACATTAAAATGAATGCAAGTTTTAAAAAAATACTGACAAATAATTGATAATGCTGCAAAATTTCATTGTGCATTATTCAGAATTCCGAAATATAAAATCATTGATGGAAATGCAAATTTCTGAACAATTGTATATGAATAACTGTAAAATGTATGTATAGTGTTGAAATGGATTCCAAAGAAATATCAGAGATCAGCATAATAATTTGTGAACAAAATGTTCATAAAACATCCTGAGATAATAGAAATAGAAAGACTAACTCTTCAAAAGTGGAAATTAATTAAATTTTTAGCTTTATATGTTGAATAAGTTGGACCTTTTAAAAAATGGAGGCGATATGGAGATAGCTTTAGAATGTAAACATTGAAGATAAGCATTGGTTTAAATTACAAACTGCATAATCTAATGCCTTTGACTTTCAGTAAATTAATTTAATATTCCAGTCCTTAGATTCCTCAAATAAAAAGAGACTGTTCATATAAATAAATGAGAAAAAATATATAAGTATGGTGCCCCTCAATGTAATATTTAATGAAGAAGTGTTATAAATGGCTATAGAAATGTATAACTAAGTGCTATTATGAGATGGAAAATACATATCTAAAAAGGCAGAGTACTAAAATCATGTGTAAAATATGTTTTTATTTAATAATGTATACATGTACTCTATTTGTGAATGTATACCATTTAAATATATTTATTTTCTTTTTTTTTTTTTTTGGTACCAGGGATCAAAGTCAGGACCTCACACTTGTGAGGCAGGCACGGTGCCGCTGAACTAAATCCCCAGCCCTAAATATATTTCTATAGGAAGAAAAATCAGATAATATTTGCAAAAATAATAATAGGATACATAATTGACATTTTTCTACCTTATACATTTATTTTCCTCTCTTGACAATGAATATGTATTGTACTATATAATGAGAAAATAGAAATTCTGAAAAAAAGTAGTCCATGGTGTATGTTCACCAACATTGTTGGTAAATTTTATAGTAGAAGACTTGACTGGGCTACATAAGCAAACTCCATCTAGTGATCAAATCACTTTAAAATATTCAAAACTTGTTTTGTTTAATAAATTCTTAAGGACTGGGGATTTAGCTCAGCGGTTCGGTGGCCTGCCTTGCAAGTGCAAGGACCCGAGTTCAATCCCCGGTACCAAAAAATAAAAAATAAAAATAAATTCCTAAATTGTGAGTTCTAACTTTTTCTAAGTCAAAAACTATATGAAAAAAGTTTTTTGATATATTGTACCAGATTTTACCTTTGCTAAAATTCTAAATAGTATTTGCCACATATTTGGCATAGACTGTTCCTCAATATAAAGATTTTTGTTTGTTTGTTTGTTTTGGTTTTGGTTTTGGTTTTGGTTTTGGTTTTGGTTTTTTGAGACAGGGACTCACTATGTAGTTGAGACTTCCTGGAACTCACTATGTAGCCCAGGCTGTTCTCGAACTCACAGCGATCATAATTTTGTTTTTGAAATTCTTGTTCTATTTGTCCTCCCCAGGGTGGTCTGTAGAGTTAGAGAAAAGAATGGCATTAGATTAGCCAGAAAATTCAATTGAGTGCTAACCCTCAGCTTTGTCTGAGTAAATGTCTTACTAAGGTCGGATGTTCCTTCATAAGCATGAAGATTGGATGGCATTAGATTAGCCAGAAAATTCAATTGAGTGCTAACTCTCAGCTTTGTCTGAGTAAATGTCTTACTAAGGTCGGATGTTCCTTCATAAGCATGAAGATTGAACGATAGAAAAAATTATTTGACAAATCTTCAAGAACAATGCTTTCCTTCTTATTCTAGTTAACATGTATTCTAAAAAATATCACCTACATTACACATGTAAATTTCCAAACGTTAGAAAATGCTTTCTGAGGTTTTTAGAGTAATTACACATAATTTTATTTAATTGGTAGAACATTTTTTTCAGTGACAAACTCTTTTATGACTTATCAAACTAGCAAATTTTGTAACCCACAAGAAGATAGAGATCCATAGAGATGGAGTGACTTATCCAAGGACAGACAGCAATGGCAGTGTCCTGGCAAAGGCCTGGAGCTACCCAGAAGTTACCCCAGTACAACAGTTTCTCTGGTTAAAAGGTTAAGCTTAAAGTGATTAGTTAGATGTCTTCTAACAAATTATAATGCTATCCAAGACATTAAAGTTTCGACTTAAGAGCTTTTCTTTTCCATGCAACTTTTAAATAAGTATCAGCGCAACCACTTTTGAGACACTGTGCTTTCCGTTTACGATTTCAGGAAAGAGAATGGCTGAAATCTTGTAGGAGGATTTTACCCATGTAAATCCCTGGTTCAAATGATTCTTACATCGCTACCTACTCATGCTATTAAGTGAAGATCTTTTGTAAAACTTTACTAATAGTCACCATCTGCCTAGCAATATTCTCAGACACTAGCCGCCACCAGATGTCTTGTTATCTAGCACGAATGGATTGACTTCTAAAAGCAAACTGTGTTATCAGTAAGTATTTAACTTCAAATGTGCAATTCTAATAAACATGCATCATTTATGATAAAAATAAGAATGTATAAATTTTACACTTCACTAACATTTGTGTCATATATTGATTAGTTGAGGTTTTGATTTATTAATGTTTTAAGTGAGTGGTCTGTGAACTTATAAATGTTGTATAATTCAAATATAACCTATGTTTTCATAAAGTAATATATTCTCTGTGTAGGAAAATTTAAAAAGATAAATAAGCCAGAAAGGAAGAAAAAAGACTTTGTTCAGTAAATGAATATGAAAATAGGTAGATAATACATACATATAACTTTTAAAAGATACCTTTTTAATAACCTTGGAATGTTATAGGGATTATGTATATCCATATATTTTATAATACATAAATTATTAAAACTATATGGTTAATAATTACTGTATTGTGATCACTGAAGAAGTATCTTTCAAAGTTTCTGCTATTGTTTGAAATTTTTTTGCTCTTTGCCTAAATAATCCAATCCATTTATTTATAGCTTCAGAATTCTAGTCAGAATTTATATTTTATATTTAGTTTTTCCAGTTTTTTTGCCATTTCTGTACTTTCTAAGTAACAAAGATTATTACTATTTCTATACACTATTTCCTAGCTTGCTGGTAAAAGTAACATTTGATAACTATGAACTAAAAAAGGGTCAACTCTTAAAACATCAAATTTTGATATTAAATGTAGAAGAAATTCTGTTCTAATGTGCTTGTCAATAAATTCTTTATCTTATTTTTAGTGCTAGCTTTTTTCCCCTTAAATAACCCCCTATATATCCATTAATGGAAGTATCTGTCAGATTCATTAGAGCCAGTCTTGTAAATATTTATCAAAGTTACCTTTATGTCCCTTTTTAAGCCATTACCCATGACCATTTGAAACTGATATTGTATACTGAGTAAACAGGGAGTTCAATATAAAGGGTATGTTAGTTGCCTAACAAGCCAGAGATACACTGTGAGAAGAGGAAAACTCTGCATGTATTGGGAAAACTACAATTTTAGTGGAACACATTCACCAGAGTATTTTTCTAAACATTAACTTACTTAATATCTCCCTGAGTGATACTTAAATGTTTGGTAGAGAAATATTGTGCTTCTTCAAATGGTTTCTCAAATTTCATCTTGCTACTAGGAAAAGAATAAGATGTTAGTTAATCTAATAAGAATATTGCATTCCACATTAAAAACTAAATTAAAAGAATGGGAAAACTTCAACATTATTCATTTTCAAAAATTCCTATTCTATTGAAAATTAAGATTTGTCCAAATTACTTAAAAGTATTCAGGAGAAATCTTCCGTTATCATTATATTATTTAATTATTTTCCAGGAACTCATAGTCTGCAATATACAGTGGACCCTCAAGTTACAACCAGCCTGACATAGGAACAACCTGGGTTATTAGGTTAATGGAAGATTCATCTGCCTCTTTTTATCTATGAAATGTACCTAGGTAAATTTCCACATCTCAGCTGTATTGATTTACAACCAACTTGAGTTATACCCAGTCCTTGGGTACCGATCGAGTGCGTAGGTCAAGGGTCCACTGTAGTTTATTCTAATCCACATAATCTCTTGTTTTTCAAGTATTTGTAGTGCATCTCTAACGTCATGACCGATCATTGTATTCTTTTTTTTTGTTGTTGAATTGTTTTTTGGTACTGGGAATTGAACTTGGGACCTTGAGCTTGCAAATCAGGCGGCGGTACCACTGAGATAAATCCCCCACCCCCGACTGATGTACTCTTAACAAGAGACCTTCTGCAAATGAATATTATTTACTAAAGTATTTCTTTTCTTGTGATTTTTACTTTATTATCTAAATGCTTCCTGATTCGTTAATCATTTATTCAATAAAGGCCAAAAATCACTGCATGAAAGAATATATGGGAAACAAAAAAATATTCAAGGTCCTTACCCTCAGTGAATTTACATTTTAATAGTGAAGACTGACATATAGCCCAAAATACATTTTATTAATGAATATAATAAATGTAATGTTTTATTAAAAATATATTCTTACATTTCCAAATCTCTTCAGTGACACCACGTTTGTTTTTTTTTTTTCTTCAAACTAGAGTAAGAACACTGGTGGAGAATTTTCAGATGCCAATCAGCAAAAATGTCTGCCCTTTCCTAAGCAGAAATACCAGCACGATTTTTTTTCCCAATCCTTTACTATTGTGGAGATCTTGGCAGACATGCATCATACCTGAGGCTAAGAGTGCTACTCATGGAGGAGAAAAGAGCCAGATATATATCAACATAAAGAATTATATGAAAGTGTTAACCCACAAAGAATGATGATATACTGTATGTGCAGGTGATGGCTCTGAAATACATGGCCCATGTACCACATCTAGCTTGTTGTTTTTATAAAGTTTTATTGGAACAAAGCCATGTCCATTCATCTTCTTATAGTATATGGCTACTGTCACACTTCAACATCAGAGCTGAATAGTTGTGCCAGAGACTGAATGCCAGAAAGAGTAAATTATTTAGTATCTGGATCTTTGTGATCCCTGGCATAAATGGTATACATATCTGTAACTACATATTAATTTTATTATTTAACAAAGTGTCACACATACTATCAAATTGTGATTTGAATTTATTAGTGTTTGGGATGAGGTTACACTTCTTTAAGAGGAAAAGATGAACCGAAAATATGTATATAACGATATAGATATAATTACGCAATAAAATCAAATTGAAACTACTATCAACACAACTTTTTGTGAAGTGTAAAGAGTTTTGATTTTATATAGTTTTAAAAGATTGGTGACAGTTAACAGGAAACCCTAGAATGATGACTTGAGGATTATGCATCTTCAAGCCACAGAAAATTTAAGGCATGAACCGCCTACCTGTACACTCCACTCCACACAGAAAAGTGAAGAGACACAGGAATACAGATGTAAACATCGAAGTATACACATAGATATAAACCAAAGGAAATAAAGAAAGTCCTATACAAAAATTACTCTACATAAGGGAGGGCACGGACAAGGGGAAAAAAATGAGAACCAAGATCTGTTATGTAAAGGCACAAGATCCCAGTGATGAATGTAACTGTACTGTACACCTAAAATGTACCAATAAACTCAATAAAAGAAAAAAAAAGCAACAATTTCCTGAACACACAAAGTAATTTCACTATTACATATTTTATTAAAAGTAAAACAAAATTTCACAATAAAATTAGGAAGTAACAATTTTTATGTGTTCCATATCTTAAAGGCATGACCAGGTGGTACTCAGAGTACAAGTCATAGACAAAGCAGACTCTGTCATATAAAAAAGAAACAGATAATAACACAAAACTTCCATTTCAATAAGTTAAGAGAAGCTAGTCGTATAAATGAAAGAAATTAGCATTTGTTAAAAATATATTGAAATATTTTTGAAACCACAAAATAGAGAATTTGGATTGCTACCTGAACTTATCCCTGAATTCTATTTCTCTATCCTCTATTTTGTTCTTCATTCATTTGTGTATATATTTTTGTTTCTCATACAAGACAAACCATCAGAATTACACATTTTCAGAAGTATGATATCCTCTCAAACTCATTCTGTATTCATTGTAACATTTTAAAGCTATTGCTTGAAGTCAGAACTCTCAAAGTTAAGATATCCTTACATCAATAAGAAATGCAAAATAAAATATATGTTTTACTTAAAAGCTAAGTTTATGTTAAGATATGAAGACTGAATCACACTTAAATTTCAACTTCACCCTATGAAACCATTATAAATATTCAGAAAAGCACTAGAACAAAGAGAGAGAGAGGTGCTCCCATTTTGGATGTGATAAATTGGCCTTTAACACCGCCTATTGTCATATGAGTCATCATTCCCTAGTATAATTCAGAGTGAGGAAAAGGAGTGCATCTTATTACATCAGTATTCCTACAACACAGTGTTGGCTCTTGACAGCACATTTTTCTTGGCTTAATTTTTTTTTTTTTTTGGTGAAAGTTGTTTAAATAGAAAATCAGTTTTGTTTTGTTTTGTTTTTTCTCTAGAATTCAAAGCTTATTATGAACAAATTAGTTGATGGCTTTTCAAAGATACTCTAGAAATAAAGGGTGATATTTCATGAGCTATTAAAGCTTGAGGTCTTTGAAAATAAGAACTATAGACCTGGGTACTAAAAAAGAAGCCGAAAGTGTTTGACCCTTAAAACTGTGTCATTTGAGGTTTGGCTGATTCGGTGTAGGATTCTTCTGTTCTTTCTCAAGTGGTTCAGCCCCTCTCCTCTTCCTTATTCCTAGTAAATGTATTCTTGGCCCAGAACGAAATGTTTCACCTACTAGTTTAAAGGCTGTTTAAAAAAATAACGACTTTGCTTTTAACAGTCAGGGCTCGCCTCTGAAATACTCTGCTGATTCACAAAGCTGTCGGAGAAATTCATGATGTCGCCGTAATATTAGCCTGAAGAAGAATAAAGGATCCATTTGGAGATCAGAAAATTTACTTTATTGGCTGAAGGGTTACTCCCCTTTGGTGTAAAAAGAGGCATTAGAAAATCTATTAAGGCTGAGTTATATTCTGCAGCTCCTTCTTTTCTTCTTACAATTAGTATTTCATTTTAATTGTGCTGCTATATAATTTCTAATGAAAAGATACTCTGTGTGAACTCTGAACAGGATTATTTTAGAATAATAAACTATTTTTTCAAGGAAAACTTTTGTATTCTTGCCTAGCTTCTGAAGAAATGTACAGAGAATTTCGCCTTCTGTGATAAAGAAAACGAGGGGACATTTCAGTTTTTTTCACCCTTTCCTATACCTAATTTGTTGTTTTTGCTGAAAAGGAAAGTGAAAGTTCAAAAGCTGGATTTTGTGATGCCTAGCAAATTTGAATCTAGTGGTGTTTCATTCCTAAGGCCTTTTTGGAAAGTTCGAGGAAGCACTCTCAACGCTTTTTACTTTTTTATTTTATTATAAAATTAGGACTGTTTGTCTTTCTTGAGAAAAATAATAACTTGCATGTATCTCTTTGTGGGACCTTCTGCTTTCACTCTTCTTAGCAAACATTCGAGAAAGTATTCTGTGTCGTCGTCCTCGTTTTCTTACTGTGCATTCACTCATTTATTGAACAATTCTCAGAACTCCTATAAAAGTGGGCTGCGCTAAGTACATTTTGTGTTTGGGATGCAGATTTTGAAAGAATTTTATTTTTCTAGCCATAAAATCTGCTACAGAAACAAGGACTCTTCAGGAGTTAAATACAGATCGACTTAAACAAGGCGAAAGCTTCTCCAAGCAAGACTAACACGGGTCAAAATAAAAGTTGGAAGGCTTCCAGTGTTACCTGAAATTGGTCTTCATTTCTCATAGTTCTCTGGGAATAGCACTGCCATTTTCTTAATCGGCAGCCCAATAATCAGAACTTAGTAATTGTTGAAAGCATAGTAGAATGAATAAATAAACACTTCTCGAAGGTGGTTCTCTCACCCAATTCCTAGATGCAGCAATTTCCAAGGTCATTATCCTGCCTACCTTTTCCATTATGAGTGCATTCACTGAAGACATTTGAAAGAACAAGCAGGAGAATGACCCTCTAGATGGGGACTTTTGCATCCATCTTCAGCAAGGAATAGCTTATTTTTTAATCCACTGGAAAACTGTCAAAAATATTTTAAACATAAACTTAGCCTCAGAAGGATACAATAAGAATCAATCCTTGATTTTTAGTTCCATATCATTTTCTATTTGCTAAGAACAATTATCACACAATAGCAAAGATATCGGCAATGTAATCTTTTCAGATTCATACTGTCCTTTCTATAAAGTAAACTTGGCTTTAAAATGGGCATAAAATATTAGGTTAATTCAATGATGCAGTCTTAAAGATTTAGGAAATAATATTGGTGACAATCATCTAAGCAAAAGTATACTTTCCTTAATCACAATAAATGTTTACTCTGGACTGGAGACAATTTCTTATTTGATCATCCTTGGAAAATATAAAATGTCAGAGCTATTATTTTTTATTAACTGGATCTGGCATAGGCATAAATAGTAAATTGAGCCATCTATTTGTGTGATGGTGATTATGAGAATATGCATTCAAAGAATATTTTACCTTAAAAATATGTCATATAAAGGTACTCATACATGCATGAAATCAATTTTTAATAAAGTTTTTATTTTATAAATGAAAATCCCAGGTAATTTTGATAAAACACTAATGACCTGTCTTGTCCTGAAAAGAATAGTTGTATGTCTGGCTCATCATGATTTTAATTGTAAATCTCAGGAAATGCAGAATATGACAATTAAGTTAGGAAGTGCTTAATGGATTGCAGAGTAGTAAATTTTATTAAATTTCTTCATAAAATAGCATTGACAAATAATCTAATACAGAACTGTTTGTTTATTACTAGGTATTGCTGAAAGAAAAAAATAGGAAGAAAATTCACCCAGAAGATGTGCTCTCCTAGCTTTTGTCCTCAGTGATTTGCAAGCTCGCCTGTGACATGATTTCTAGTATTTTTGGATCTCTTTACAAGGAATAAGGGCTTTGAAAGAAGTAACATTTAATGATAGAAACCTACTATTTTAGTTCATTGTAAGCTATCAAATATAAATTCACTTATGGAGAGTATTACTTTACATTAATATTTAATGTAAATTACAAAAGAAATTTGAGTGGAGGAATAATGACAGAATATGGGAATAATTTTAGGTATGATATAATCTGGAGGGTTTTGAAAAACAGGAAGTAAACTTCTTGGCGTTTGTTGCCTCTTTTTTTCAGCGGGCCTGATATTTGAAAGGTTAGACATCTGCTTTGTATGAAGCACTGGCCGACCACGGTGTGTGATGCATGTGTGTTTCTTTTTATAGCGATCAGTGGTGTCCCAAAGAAAGCAATATCCAACTCCAGCTTCCCTAATAACTAGATATTAGATTTAGTAATTCAGACTCAATAATACTGTATTTAAACCAGGAAATTTTTAATATTGTCAACTAATGTTTAAAAAGTGACTAACCAAAAAGGGTTCTGAGCTCTCTCGCATTGTTAGTTCCTGTCATATTCATTAGAGATTCACAAAATAGGGGAAAAATCACTTTGACATGATTAATCCAATATCAAGGCAGTAATCATGCATTGATTTTATACGAAACAATCCAGTCTTAGAACACTGCGGTGCTTACATGCAAAAGCCTAGATGCTGATGACAGTAAATGCAAATTTAAAAGATACTTGCATATCTACTATTTTCAGTATACTCCTATGGCCATATGTTATTTTAGCCAATATGGCTTATTGAGTTTTCAAACGTTGTGTGTTTTACAAAGAGAGGGCTTATAACAAGAGTATTGGCACCAATTTCCAATAGCATGTGCTCACTTTGCCTTTCTGTGCCACATTTTGGTCATATTCACAATATTTAATACTTTTTAATTATTATTTGACCTGTGACCTTAATGTAATAATTTCAGTTTTGGGGAGGACATCACCAACGGCACTCACAGAAGATAGTGAACCTGAACAATAGATGTTTTGTGTAGCAAGCATGTTTCCAATATTCTCCTGCCTCTGTCCCTCTCCGGGGCCTTCTTTTGGCCTGAGACACAACAATACTGCTATTAGGCCAATTAATAATCCTACAATGGGCTCTAAGTGTTCAAGTAAAAGGAAAAGTCACAGACCTTTCACTTCAAATCAAACGTTAGAAATGATGATGCTAACTCAGGCCTCTCCTTCCAGGCAGTCCAGTGTGAATGCAAAGCAAAAGTTTTTGAAGGAAGTGGAAAGTGTTACTCCAGTGAATGCAAGAATGATAAGAAAATGAAACAGCTTTATCCCCGGAATGGAGAATGTTTTAGTGGCCCGGATAGAGCAAATGAGCAACAATATTCTCTTAAGACCAAAGCCTTGTTCTGACCAACGCTCTAATTTTCTGTAATTCTGTGAAGGCTGAGAGAAGCGCAGAAGCTCCAGAAGTCTGCAGCTGGCAGAGTTTGGTTTATGAGATTTAGGGGAAGATGCCATCTATAACACAAATGTGCAAGGTGAACCAGAAAGTGTTGACATAGACACTGCAGCAAGTTACTCAGAAGAACTCCCTAAGGTAATTGAGAAAGAAGTGGATAAATACTGAACAGCAGGCTTCCCATATACATGAATCAAGCTTATATTGGAAGAAGTTGACATCTTAGTCTTTTATAAGTGGGGAGTCAAAGCTCGGCTTTAAAGTTTTAAAGGACTGGAGGTGACTCACTTGTCAGGAGTTAATACAGCCAATGAAATTAAGTTGAAGCCAATTTTCATTTATTCAAAAATTCTAGGGCCTTTAGGAACTAATACAGATCTACTCTGCCTGTGTTCTATAAATGGAAGAATAAAGCTTAGAGGACAGCACATCTGTTTACAACATGGTTTACTGTCTACTTGAAGTCCACTATTGAGATCTACTGTTCAGAGAAAAAGATTCCTTTCAAAGTATTACTGCTTACTGACAATGCACCTGGTCACTGGAGAGGTCTGACAAAACTGAACAATGAGATTAATGTTGCTTTCATGCCTGCTAACACCACATCCACTTTGCAGAATGTCGATGAAGGAGCAATTTCAACTTTCAAGTCTTATTACTTAAGAAATATGTTTTTCAACATTGCAGCTACCATAGATAATGATTCTTCTGATGGATCTGACCAAAGAGATTGTGTACTTTTCAGAAAGAATTCACCATTCTGGATGTGATTAAGAACGTCTGTGATTCATTGGATAAGGACAATATGAACATAATCAGGAGTTTGGAAGAAGTTGATTCCATCCCTCATGGATAATTTGTGGGGCTCAAGGCTGCAAATGAGGTAGAGATGGCAGTAGAATTAACGTCAGAAGAGGAACCTGAAGATGTGACTGAATTGTCACAATGCCATGATGCAAGTTGAGTTGTTAAGGAATTGTTTCGTATGGATGAATAAAAAAAGTATTTTCCCTCCCCAGAATGAAATCTAGTCCTGTGCAAATGCTATCAACACTTCTGAGATGATAACTGAGGATTTAGAATATCATGGAAATTTACTTGGTAGAGCAATGGAGAGTATTGACTCCAAGTCTGGAAGAAGATCTATATGTAAAATGCTACTAAACAGCATCAAATGATAAAAAGACAAGTTTTATGAAAAAAAAAAGAGAATATAAATGCAGTAAAGCTCACCATGGTGTTATTTCAAAAAAATGCTACAGTCATTATAACCTTCAGCATCCACTACTCTTTTTTTTTTTGGTACTGGGGATTGAACTCGGGTCCTTGCCCTTGCAAGGCAGGCCACGGAACTGCTGAGCTAAATGCCCCGCCCAGCATCTACTACTTTTATTAGTCAGCAACCGATAAAAATCAAAACCATCTACCAGCAAAAAATATGACTTGCTGATAGCATGTTTTTACCATACAGCATTTTAATTGAGTTATACAAATGTTTTTCTGTAATGCCTTTGCATACTTCGTAGACTACAGTCGAGTAAAAACATAACTTTATGTGCATTGGGAAACCAAAAATTTGTGGGACTTATTTATTGCAATAGTTGCTTGCTTTTGGTGGTCAGGAACCAAGCTCACAATATCTTTAATGTGTGCGTGTACTTTTCCTAACACGTAAATGAAATACCAAGGATAATACACGTCTATTTGCACCCAGGAAGTATATAAACTCGATTTTAAACTCTGAACCCCTCTTCCAATAAAAATGTGTTCAAATATTTAATTTTTTATTGAATTCACCTTGTAACTTTAAACGTGTGATTACCATAATGTTGAAAGTTATGTTGCCTGTTAGAGAACTTTATAGTAGCCCTGACTCTACTACTCATTCATTCAGGGCGCCTGTTTATGAGAATCGCTTTATAGGTTTATATGTTATATCTCAATTGGATAAAAACATGATGTTTACTAATAAGCTTAAATAATGCTTTTCCTGTTTGTAAAACTTCTTGGAGCTTGACAGGGGTTCGTATATATAATAGGCCTCAATAAGTAGTTAATTTCTCCAAACATTTGAATCAAAATGTTGAAAATTGCTCCCCAGTTTCTTCTTCTTAGCCAAAAAAGAAACAAACATAAAAGAATACTGCATATGTGAAAAAAGTGATAAAAATAGATATAAAAACAGATTATGTTATTGAAAAAATAACACAGAATACTGAGAAATTGCAATATAACACAGATAAATAAATATAAATTCAGAACATTTGACAACTTTTTCCTTCTACTTTAGTTTTTGACCTCACGTAGATATAACCAAATTAAACTTTGATGACTACAAAGACAAAATATACACAGTCACAGTAAGAATTTAAAGCTTGCAGTCTTTTTACAGACTTTATGTGGAATATTGCAACTACACTTTGGTTCTTTCTAGTTCTTCTTTGGCCAAATAGATGTACAATTTATTTATTTATTTATTTTTATTTTGTTTTCACGGGCTCCATGTGTCATCTGTCCCTCTAGATTTTTCCCATTATTTCAAACTTTGAACCCTTTACCTTGCAAAGTCATTTGGCTCTCACAGTTGCCAACAACTGTGTTGAGAGGGAGTAGGAATTTTCAGGCACCAAGAGCTACCGCCTGCAGCAGCACCTTCTCCCAGTTTGTCTGTCTGCTTTGACATCACCTCTCACCCGGGTTCACTCTCTAGCTTGCACACTTATTTGTTGTTAGCACAGTAATCTCCCCAGAACAAACGCTCATCTCAGGAATAGGTTCATTTTCAAATGGACTTCTCATTATTTAGGACTTCCAAAAGGTATATCAGGTAGGGTCATTTTAGAAAAAATACGCATTGCCCTATCTAAAATAATTGAAACGAATACTTGTAAAAATATAAAACAACATCTATTATTATTCTATAGTGCATGAAAAGACAGGAATTATGAGATGAGGAAAATGTAAAAGAGAATGAGGAAGAAACAGTGGGAGGAGGGGACAGGTGCAGGGGGAAAAGAGTGGAGGAGGAGGAGGAGGAGGAACGGAAATCACAACTATAGGAGCTTGTCAAGTCCGTAACAAAGTTTGCTTCAAAACAGTATTCAAGTCCATTGTTTGAAACAAAAGGAAGGATAAAAGTGCAGAAAGTATCAGAGCAATTCAGCTGAGGAAGAGGCCGCCTTCAATAGTAAAGAAGTCATGTATTCAGGGCAGAAACTAAGGCACCAGGCTCTTACTAGCTCTGGGGAAGAGGCAGGTATGCAGGGAGGGAGGCACAGCAGGAACACACAGCCCCCATGGTGGTGTGGACACTGGGCACAGATGGCACTGTTGGGTGGCCAGCGTGTTCTTCAGTGATACATCTCAAGTGTCAGTGGATTAAAAGGAAAAGCTCATTGTTGGGTCAAGTACAGAGGGGTAAAGCTAGAGATCTATCATTGTCAATTCATTGTTTTTGTAGCATGACAATTAAGGATTTCTTAGCCTTGTGGTCATCAGCAAGTCATTCAAACCTTCCAAGCTTCTGTTGCCCTAAGAAAAAAATTGGAGTGAATACTAAATGTTCCTGGCTATTGGTTATCATTTTTATTAAGTACCAGACATTTGTTTGATGTTAACTAGGTCCTCTGTACATTATTATATGCTCCAAAACACAACTTTTTAAAAAAATATGCATCTTAGGTTTTTGATAAAATTTAGTTACCTAGTTTCTCTAAATAGATAATGGCTTTAACATGAAAATATTCACTAAACTTTTTTTGATTCTTTTTACTCATTTATGGTGAATCTTTTAAAGGTCCTTTCATTTATTCAAGGAACAAATTCTTTAAAAATGTTTTCATTTAATTTCTTGGGTACAAGGGCCCATTTAGATATCATTAGAGTATGATTTTCGGGATAAAAGATAGATTAATTTTAATTCCAAGGGTGTTTGTGACCTAGAGTCTGGAACCTGTCAGAACATTTTCTTGATGGCCAAATCTTAACCACTCCAAGCTCAGTTCCTCTACCTCTAAAAGGGCATAACATCCTTTTAGACAGGAAATAAAGATTAATTAGTTAAGACTGCAAAGTGCTTTAAGTATGAAGTGTTGTATGAGATAATAGGATAAATATTAATAATATCCTGCTAGAAGTACACAGCCAGCCATGGCAAGGTAGCTAAGAAAAATAAATTACGGGGCTTGGTATAAAATTGAAGATCACTAATGGAACGAAAGTTTTTTCATACTGGGGGCAGTGTTGCATCATGCATAATGTAATACCAGGTCATTTTCAATTGTTTTAATTGCCACGAGCAACTGATCTTTAGAATGTTCCTGACAAGCTTCAGCCCCGCCTGATGATTGTAAAATGGTACCAAAGACCAGCATTATCCCCTATTGAACAGTAAATGGTATCGACCCTCTCCTCCCGGCCCATCACTCAACAGGCTTCTTAACTTAATTCACGACACAATTAACATTAATTAACTTTACAAAGAAACCCTCAAATTCTGCTGCTTTAAGACCTCAGACATTGAAGAAGGTAAAGAGTAACTAACAAAAAAGTTATGAATCCTCTTGTGAGCGCCATCAATTAGGGAAAGTAAAAGATTCCTAAATTTTTATAACCCTCATTTATCACTTGCCACTCCTGATACGTTTATCCTGTGCAAAGATATCTTTAAAATCATTCAGTGTGAAAAGAACCATTCATCTCTGTACTTCACATCCACTTTAACATGGAGAGTAGAAGCTTCCAAATTCACATCAGACTAAACCAAGAGTCACAAGTGATTGCTGGGCCCTAGAGAAGCGCTAGGCAAGTACCTCTCAGGTATGCAAGGAAAGAACTTGGCCTTTTCCGTCTCATCTCTACCGCTAGAGAACTCTCCTACACGAACTCTATTTCTACTCTGAGTCCCAAGTGATTAACGAAAGTCTTCTCTAGAATATCAACAAAACGAGAATCTACCATTTATTACGTACATGATTTTTTTCCTGTGTGCTCCATTTAGCCCTTACCAAGTCTGTGAAAAAGACGTTCCCCAAGTTTTAATTTAACTCGCTAATATTACAATAATACACCCTTGTACATACTATATCCATGCCAAAATAACTTATTAATGATGAGGCTCACTCATGTCTACTTTGAAACCCAAATTTATTACCTTACCATTACAAAGTTTGCGAAGTTTGAATTTATTGTATCCAAGGTATGAAATTAACTACACCCGAAGGAAATCTGAACTATAAAACATAATAGTAGGCCTCAAAGGGGAAGCAAGCCATTCTTTTGTGTTGCATAAGAATTCAAAGAAAAAAAGGCTTGAAAAATGTGCTTCATCTATCCAGAAAGTATAAACTCACTGCCACAGTCCAACTAACTAAAAATGCCATGGAAGAGATCTTGTTCCTCTTTGACAACTGAGTTTGAAAGGAGGTAGTTTTTATTCTGTGTACCCTCTCATGAGCTGCAAAGAACTTTAGAGCAGTAGAATCTTGCTTCATAGAACACACAATATTTCTATAGTACATCATGCACATATTTGGGGTTTAGATCATTGTTTCATTGGTATCGTCCCAAAGGAATATGAAAGCAGAATCTTTTTATTATTCTCTTGGATCTATAAGGCTGAAGGAAATAGTATCTAATCCATAGTCATTTTCTTCTTCTCAAATATATGTATGTATGTATGCATGTGTGTGTGTGTGCATGTGTGTGTATATATATATATGTGTGTGTGTGTGTGTGTGTGTCTGTGTGTGTGTATATATATATATATATATATATATCTCCACATATTCATATATAGGTGTGTATGTAATTATGGTTTCATATAGAGAAACTGCTTATCTTTTCTGAGACTCTTATTCTCAAAAACATAATTTTAAACTCTGTGTTGTAAGAGAATTTCTCCACAAAGCCCAAATGTGTCACATGAACATCTCTAAAAGGTTATTCTAGCTATTGAACACAGTATTAAGCTAAAACCTTAAATATGAAAATAGAAGCTGAACTGGGCACCCCAGTACATAAACAATTTATTTAGTACATAAACAATTATGTACTAAATTGTAAAAATATATTTCTGGATTGACAACTTTTTTATCAGCTTTTGAAGAAGGAGTAAAGCTAATACAATGATGTTTATTTTCCCGTGCATTTTTTTCATGTATTATTTTGGTGAACATGGGCAATGCATGGAGGTACTAATAAGTACCTTGCTTGTGTAGTGCTGAAGGTGGAAATTATAATTCTTACATTCAAGAATTCTGGGGTTTTTCTGGTAATTTTTTATCTTAAGGGGAAAGAATAGAGCAAATATTTTCACAAAGATTTAAGATGCTAGGTATATAATTTGCATAATCTTTGGTCTGCAAACTTAAATTGTATTATATTGATTAATTAATAAATGTTTTCATCCAACACATATCAATGAATTCCACTAATTTTCCTGGAACTTTGATAGGACGTAGGCATAAACCATGACAAAGACCGAGCCACTGCTGAAAAACCCACCCCCTGTAAACCATGGTTATAATACATAGCTGTAACTATAGTGATAGCAGTGTGAGTGAAATACCATGATTGCAGAATGGGATGAGATCACTGCGTAACCCAGGGCAGGTGAAGAAAGCTTTGTACTGAGGGTGTGCCATGATTTGGAGTGTAAAGTAAGGGCTTTGATCTGTTACAAGCTCTTTTTCCCTACATAGAAGACCACTGTAAGAATATTTGAGGATTGGCATCCCTCTATATAATTTCTCCCAACAATTCACTAGGAATTCCTATCTCCAAGTAATATTTCTTATCCCCAAACCAAAGGATGCTTGACTGTTTCAAAAGTTGTAGTCTGAGGTCAGTCATTTTCCTTTCTGTCTCCCACTTCTCAGGTCAAAAAAATTGTAGGTAACAGTGCTGCATGGGGCTTCTGCTAGGCTGTGAATGGGCACACAAGTAGGTATTTTGCTCTTTTTACTTAATGGTGCTACAATGGAAGGAGCAGTCAAGTCAGACTTCCCTCATACACTTCAATGTCCCTATCATAACAATAAGCATGATACCTTCATGCATTCATTTACTGAGCAAGAGATGGGAAAACATACTGAATGGTCTCAGGGTACTTTCCCCCAGGGCAACAGATGGATACATAAAGAGATGATGCTACATTGCGAAATGTCTCCTGGTACAGAGCTATTCCAATAGACTTTTCCAGTAATATTGAAAACTGCCTTGAGGAGATGACAATATTCCACTTGGATATTTAAAAATGAGCGGGAATTTTGGATGAGAGTCAAGAAGAGAATTTTAGGCATACAGAGAAGTCAGTGAAAAGGTCCAAGGTGCTAAACGCACAGCTCTATGGACTCAGGAGGTTAACATACATATAAGGAAGTTTATGATAAAAGATGAGATTGCAAAGTCATTCGGGATTAAGTCATTTATATCACCCTAAAATTGCAATTACCTTGGCAATAGTAAAGAGTGAAGTTTTAAATTATATTATCAGGTTTATATTTTTAAAAATCTCCTGGAAAAAGCAAGGGGGTGGGGTAGCATATCAGTGCTAAGTCTATTGCACCAGAGGTTTGCAAATTGCAAAATTCTAAACAAGCATCAGAGACTACCCAACACTACCCTGTTTCCATACCCAGAAAGAGTATAGCAAAGGAGTGTTCCCAAATCATTCTCAGGGAGATGAAAACATTGTTCAGTCATATATTTATTCTAATAATATTTGATTGTGTCAATCACATAACTTCTCAAAATTAAGATCTGATTTTCATTTTCAAAAGAATTCACTCTTCCTTCTCCCACCAAAAACTAAAACAACGCAGTTACATAAATATACAGATGTTTGCTGAGGCAACACTGAAATTCCCTCTGCTCCCTGCTTTTCTGAGTATTTTGCTTCCAACTCCTTAATGCATCTCACCTGAAAAGTTTTACACTCTCTGTGCGTTCCAGACATTCGCTCAATCTGTCTCTACTGTTTCCTTCATTCTCCAAAACTTTTTTTATAATAGAAGAACCTATTAACTAGAATGCTTTCTGGAACAATATATTTTATACAGATATTTTTCTATGACTCTCGAAAATCGATGGTAAAATTACTCAAGTTCTCATGAGGTTTCAGAAGGTGCTAGACATAAGATATGTACAAATAGAAGATTTATCATCATCTAGCAATAAGCAATTAAAACATAGGTTTTAAAAGGTCTTATATAACAATATCAAGAACTAAAAAATAAGTGAATTCATGAAACAGAAACATCTTTGTGAAAAATAAAGCAACAATGACAAAATCCCAACTTAACAAAGAAATACCTAAGTGAATATAGTATTATATTACTGGATAGAGACTCGGTGTAATAAGAAAGTGACTTCTACACAGATTATAAATTCAATGAAAGATCAATGAATGATTTTGAGGTAACTTAAAAAAGTTTATCTCAAAAAGTTTATCTCAAAACTGAAATAATAACACATAGCTAATGGATATTTTTTTTAAAGATCAAATATTTTTTATTACTTTACAAGATATACAACTTACTCTAAATATGCACTGATTAGAGTAGTACATTTTTGGTGAAAGTGGGAAATAAAAAAGCAAAAACAAGCAAAAGACCAAAAAAAAAAAAAAAAAAAACTGAGACAAGGTGCCACATATGTGAGGTTTAGAATGCACTCGTGGGGCACATAACATTCAAGTGGACAGAAAGCATTATTCAGTCAGTGACTGTAGGGCAGCCAGCAATTTTACTGGCCATGCATGGATAGTGTAGGCTTCATGGTACAGGTGGTAGAAAATTAACCTGAATATCTTAGGTACTGCCAGAAACTCTGTTGACTGTAGTCTGGAAAATCCTTTACCAATGATGGTCTCACCTTACTGAGTGCTAACAACCCTGAACTGCACCCTTGGAGCAGATGGGAGACAGCACAGGTCCCACAGCCTTGCAGTCACATTTGTAACACCAGTGCGAGGCCAGATGTCAGCTTCGCTCAGCTCCTTTGCCTGTACTTTCCTTCCCTCACTGTTTCCCATGCTTGATCACATGGAATTCACTCAATAATCACTTGTACAAGAATTCTCATTACAGGATCCGATTCACAAGTGCCTGTCTTTTTCATTTACATAAAGCCCAATGTGATCTGACAGAAGTTTGTTTCCACTTGGTACTTCTGGAATCCTGGTTTCCCTCAACTTGAGATGATGCCCTCTCAAGTGTATGTCTCATAGGTCCCTGCATCAGGAATAAAAAGAGGAGAAATGAAGATTCTCACTTAGTCCTAACAGAACAGAAGGGACATGAGTTACTTCTACTTGTAGTCCACCGGACAAAATTGGATGTACAAAGACTGAAAAATGTAGAAGGGCACAGGAAATATTAGTGAGGCTCACTGTCAGATGTGTCAGCCCTTAAAAAACAAGTTATATAACATGTGTGTGTGTGTGTGAGTTATATAGAGTGTGTGTGTGTGTGTGTGTGTGTGTGTGTGTGTGTGTGTGTGTGTGTGTGTGTTGAAATCCAGGTGAACTAAAATTTATCAACTACTAAAGTAATGGCACGGAAACAAAAAAAATCTGTTTTCAAAGTGTTGCTGTAAGCATATTAGGTAAAACAAGAAGTCTGGAAACTTCTAGATAAAAATTTGAATTTCATTAAATTATTTAGACAAGATGGAACCTAGAGCACCAATAACTTTATAACATAAGTTTTCAGGGCATCTGAAACTTTCTTGAAGTCGTTGGAGGATACACTAGTGACTCCGTAAAGACACTGGGTTAAGTGCTAGTCACTTTGTCCCTTTGACTTTCAGTCTGCTTCTCATGCTCCTTTACATCCATCAAGCTGCAGGTAGATTGGCCCTTGAGGTACCCTGGCAGAAGGCTGAGGAATGTTAAGAAGGAGGACTTGGGTTATTTCTTCTAATTATCTGACTTAGGAAGTGCTTTGCATTAATGGCTCTATCTCTACTTTTCCTGTAAGATACATCCACTGTGATTTAAGCTCCTGCTAGGTATCTCTATTTCAGTAGCAAAGAGGAACATGCACATAAAATTTGCATTTACATAAAAAGACCTGTTCCATATCTATCTCGTTAAATGCTTAGGGCACACTTAAATGCAACTTGCTTCATTTTCTTTGCAGTGCACTGTGTTAGTCTGAGGTCACAGGTGCAGATACTATGTAAAATTAAATGCATAGAGATGGTATGGGGGTACTTGTAATAAAAAGTGTAGTAGTTGCTAAGTAAAGTTGGGTTTGCTTTCAGTATGCTGTGTAAGTCTGATTCTGATTATGTGGACAGGAAAGGAAGGTTAATCCTACTTTCTCAGGGCCGCCGTGACAATTATAACAAACTAATTAAATCGCATATACTTGTACTCTTACAGTTCTGGGGCTTGAAGGTTAAAATGATGATGTTAGAAGGCTGTGGAAAAGAATCCTTTCTTGGTTCATCCTATCTCCTGGTGATTGTTAGAAAATTTTGTCCCTCCCTGGCCAAAGCTGAACCATGATAATTTCTTTCTGTCATCAGAGGACCATCTTTCCTTGGCATATGTTGATATGTTTGAAAATCTTTTGCTCCTTGGTAGGACTCCACCACTGAGATTTAGGAATCACAGAAATGGGTATGACTTCATTTTTTTTTTATTCACATTATTGGCATCTGAACCCATAACCTTTATGATAAATGAAATCCTCAATGATTGATTGATTGATTTATTGATTGAGACAGTGTCTTGCTACATTGCTAAGTTGCCCGGGTTGGGCTCCAATTGGTGATCCTCCTGCCTCAGCTTCCTGGAGTGCTGGGATCACAGGCATGCACCACCATGACCAGTTTTTAAATTGACAGTATTGACAAAGAACTGATTTCAAAATAAGGTGGCATTCATAAGTAGTAAGGATCAAAATATTTAAGAGACACAATTCAATCAATAGAGGTGATAAGTCCTATGATAATCCTTTGCAAAGCCTGAAGCTGAAGTCTGAGTCCCTTAAACACAAATATGTGTCAGTATTCCCAATGTATTCAATCACGCATAATACACTTTCCATAAATCTGACTTCTTGTTAAGCTATTGATGAATTTTACAGCATGAGAGTTGCTCCTTTGATCAATTATATTCCTTGGAGTTAGGAAGAACCTTCTTATGACCACCATATCTTTCTTTAAAACTGTGTACTTTTAGATATTTGCAACAGATTATTGTCAGATAATGTCAGAAACTTTATTTTCAATAAGTTTCTTTTAAGGTATCTGCAAAGATAATTGGTATATCAATTAGCAGGTGCAAGTTAATTTTATGGGTACTTAATTGCTAATTTCCTATGCAAATCAATATTTGAACTTTTAATTCTCAATTGAGCATACATCAAAATGGAATTTTAACTGCTTAAAGTAACTGCACAATTTCTAAGTGTACTTTTGTGCTCTGTGTAAGCATTCTTGGATGGTGACAATATGGTTTCTGTTTTGAAAATATAACATACACAATAATATGATCTGTAGTTTTGGAGATTCTTTATTTCTCAAAATATAAACTTATAGATAGGCTCTGAAATAAATTTTATTTCTTGAAAAATTATAAAAGAGATCATATAAAAATCTCCAAACTGATAATTAGAAGGTGAACATTAAAATGAACACACACACACATATATGCATACTTCTTCAATATCCCTTATTTGAAATGCTTGGGACCAGAAGTGTTTCAGATTTAACGTTTTTTAAACTTTGAGATATTTTTGTATAGTTAATGAAATATCTTGAGGATGGGGCCCAAGTCCAAATATTAAGTTTGTTAAACACATAGCCTGAACATAATTTTGTACACTATTTTTTAGTATGCTTGTGTTTTAATTGCAACTTATCACATGTGCTCAGGTTGGAATTCTTTACTTTCTGTCATTTTGGAGCATGTTAGATTTCAGAATTTTGTATTAGGCATGTTCAACTCACATGTATATATAAATATATATGTGTACATATGCTACATACCGTAAGTGTATTTATATAATCTACCCAATGCTAAGTGTTGCATCTGATTTAGTATAAAACATGCATGTATGTGTGTTTTTTATATGTATTTTTTTTCATCTCTATATATCTAGGGGTCATAATGCACTCTGTTTTGTTTCTGAGTCAGGCTTGATTCTACTAAAGTCTTTAAAATTTCTTGTACTGGTATGCACATATATTTCCCAGGTATTCAAATATTAACTTCGGTACTTCTGTGATGAGATTTTACAGATGCATATGTAGTCTAAAATCAGTTGATATCACAGTAGAGAATTTATCCAATCATATCTTTTTATATCTAAATCTACAGGTCAGAGAAAAAGGAAACTAAGAGCTTCACACCATGAAAAGGATTTGGTACCCGATTGCTGGCTCTAAGGTTCAGGTGCCTTCTAGTAACTGAGAATGCCCCCACTCCCCTACTGACAGTCAAGTAGGCAATAGAGCCTTAACTGCACAGCCACACAAAACCAAGTTCTTCTACCAACACGACTGAGGTAGGAAGTGAATACTTCAGGATCAGCCTTGTGATAACGTTGAGCAGAGAATTGAATTCCACTTTACCAGAATTCTACAGATCTCTGAGCTAATAAACCAGTGTTGTTGCAATAAAACATATTTTTAACATGCTATTTTAGCATTTGCTTTTTATGTGTGTGTGTTTACTATGCTATTGTTAATGATTTTGTGCCATTATTTGTAAGATATAGTGAGGTTTTCTTAACTGCTATAAGGGAAATTTATTGGGTAGAGTTTTTAAGGTTTTCCATTCCCTTCCAATTTATATCAAAAGAATTTGAACATGTTTATTTCTCTTTTTCACTCTTGACAACAGTGTGCATCATTTAGTAATTTTTTTTCAATTCTATGATCACTAAAAGGTGCTTCACTTATTGGACTTCCAGTTGTTTGATTATTAAAAACATTTTTCCCATGGAGTTTATTGGTACATTTTAGGGATACAGTACAGTTACATTCATCATTGGGATGGTGTACCTTTACATGACAGGTGGTCTTGGTTCTCATTTTTTCCCCTTATCCCTCCCCTCCCTTCAACCCCTCCTCCCTTCCCTATTTACAGATACTTTATTTCCATTTTTTTCACTTCTCATATTTTTTTTCTTTGCCCTTATTTACTTCCCCCACCCTTCCCACTTTCCCTACACCTGTAGCCCTTTTCTCCCTCTCATATTGTCAATTATACCATTAGGATGAATTACATTTAGTGACCATGCTTCTTATTTTGTATCTTGTGGATTCATTTCATCTCTAAATTTTTCTATTCATGAGATTAATTTTAATTTGTATTTCTTTTTTTACTGGTACATTTATAGTGCATAATGATTATATTCGCCATGATAAAGATGTGTTACATATACATTAATATATCTTAATCCTCTATAAATTATGTGCAAAGCTGATTATTCCTTAAAAAGTATATTTATCTTTTTGTGTAAAATATACTGGAAATAGTTTCTTGCAGTGTATAGTTTGCCATTGACATTTGTTCTTGTGTTTTTAATCCTAAGAACATTTTAAGTAATTTGTAATAAAAAAAAACTCTTCATCTTTTTGTGTAAGTTTTTTGCCTTTGGAGCCCTTCCTATTGACATAGGGCGCCAAGTAATCCAAAAATGATATAGGGTAAGTAATTCAAATAAGCAAAAATAATCCAAGCAAAGGAAATATAACTCCCAGTCGTCTAGATTTCTGAAACGCCAGTTCATGTTCTCTAAAATGAAAGATCAAATTCTAGAAACAATGGAAACTAAAGTAGCAAACATTTGAGAGAATGACAGTTTCTGTCTAAGAGAGACAGAAGGGGGATCAGAAAGTGGGACCCACCCAACTTTTTAAAGGTATTTTATAGGGAAAAATCATGAATTGAGGCGGGTACAAAGTGAGACAAAACTCTAAGATCCAATGGAAAATTACAAGGTGGGCATGAGGTGGGACAAATCCATGACCAACCAATAAGATTGTAAGTACAGTCACCCAAATAATATTGATTAAATGGGTATCAAATGAGAAAACAAGTCATGAATAAGGAATTTCTGCAAAGGAAATCTACTAGGGAGATTGATGTCTATTTAGAATATGAATCATTGCTATCCATGTCTAGGGGAAGTAGATAAGTATAGTAACTTTTCTCTTTTTATAATATTAATCAATAATTGTGCCTCAGTTCTTTTTCTATGCTAAGGGCCCAGCTTTGTCTAATGGCTGTATAATAATTTCTGACCAACTTAGCTCTCTGCAATTATTACTAACAGTAATATTTTTATACTAAACTTATTGCAAAGAAATCCCCAAAATTCTCATATTACGCCTAAACATTTGTGTGTGTTGAGAATTTTTTGTTTTGTGTATGTTTTTACAATAAATCAACTTTTTGTACGACAGTTTCCGGTTCTCAGTAAAATTGAGAGAAAGGTGTAGTGATTTCTCAGGTATTGCTTTCCATGTGCATTCTCAGCTTCTCTAATTATCAGCATCCTTTATCAGAGTGGAACATTTGTCAGTAAACCCGCACTGATGCCCCTTCTTCACGCCACGCCCATCGGTTGTATTAGTATTCGTCCTTGGCGGCACACCTTCTGTAGGTTTGGAGAAATACATGAAATGTGCATCAACTATTAAAATAGCATATATAGTTTCATTGCCCTAGAAGCCCTTTGTTCTGTGCTAATTCAAATAGCTTTGCTATTATTTTGGATTAGCTTTATGGTGGCTTAGTTGTAAGTAACTAAAAATAAAAGTACTACCGAGCTGATAGTCTTCCTTTATGTACCTATGAATTACTGATTCATATTATTTTTCTTGTCTCTAAAAGAACTTCTATTATCATTTCTTAGAAGGTAGGTCTGCTGGTAAGAAATTCCTTCCATTTTTGACCAAATTTTTTTTACTTTTGCACTTTAGAAAGATAATTTTATAGGGCACAAAATTTTAGGTTAATGGATGTTTTTCTCTCTGAACACTTTATTTTATGGATTTTTCTTTTTTTTTGGCTTGCTAGGCTCTGGGTAATATGACTTTTGATGGATATATATGGTGAACATTTCAATTTTTAAATTTATTACAGTAAAAAACACATAGCTGTGCATCCTCCTCAAAGTCCCTCTCCTCACTTTGAGCACAATTACCCCCATTCCTGCCACTTTCTAAAGCAGTTCTGAAGTTCTCTTTCGTGAGAGTCTTTACAAGGGATGGTAAAATTGGTGGTAAATTCGGCTGCCTAATGCCATCCAATGGAACAGTAGGCTCCTAAAAGCATTTTGCTGTGTTCTTGTCCACTGTATTCTCCACATCTGGCATCAGGCAACTTGTGGCTCTTTCTCAAAGTCATAATGACCACAAAAGGTGGACATTCTGGAATGGTTCAGGGCATTAAGACAATCATGATAGTGCAGCTAAAGACCCTCACAAATAGGATTTCCAGAACTGCTTCAGAAAGTAGCAAAAATGAGGGAATGAATGAGTGTGTTAGCAAGGGGGAATATTCCAAGGGAGATTAATAGCAAAGTATCTTTTCCTGTAATACATTCTTTAAAAATTAAATATTTGCTGCATTTTTTTTTATCACAGCTCATATGTAATTCTGCCATGTCTGGCTATGATGTCTGCACTGTCTCTGCAAACTGCACATTTGTTTAGTGTGCTGGTAAATTTTCTTAAAAATCAAATTAAACCTTGAGCAGCTTTATATAGTTCTATACTAGATCTCAGTCTTTAGTTGTGACTCTGTATCTCTGGACTCTAACTCTGCAAGTACTTGTCAGCAACTCCTACCTAAACCCCACCTAATCGGTACAACAGGGAGGCTGGATGGGGCCTGAGTTGGGGTTTCTTTTCTCTCTGGTACATTAGACTCCCACCAGCTTATGCTCTGGTAGAACAGCTACTCCTAACAGTGTGCCTCAATATTCTATGTTCTCAGCTTGACCAACTACAGATGAAAGGAAATGTGTAGCCAGGAGTTAAAATAACTAGGGAGGTGACAGTGAGAACTATTATTTTATGTAAAAAACGTACAAAGTTTTTTATTGTAATGATATTGTTATTTTTGAAAAATAAGCTTAGAGTTGCTAGAAGTTCTGTTTGTTCTTTTGAGACAGCATTTTTATCAGAGAAAGAACCCAGGTGATAGTCACTACTTCTTCTTTTTTTTTTGGTACCGGGGATTGAACTCGGGTCCTTGCGCTTGCAAGGCAGGCCACCGAACAGCTGAGCTAAATCCCCGGCCCTGATAGTCACTACTTTCTAAATCCAGGAAAAATTTTAAAACTGCATCTAATATTGTTAGCTTCCGTGGAAAATACAGTGTTTGTCATTTTATCTCATGAACTTTCCCTCCATAATAACTATTTAAATTTAGTAATACATAAAAAGGTAATATATCAAAACAATTTGGAGGGCCAGGGATTTAGCTCAGTGGTGCCACTGGCTGGCTCATAAGTGCAAGGTCCTGAGTTTGATACCCTGTACAAAAAAAGAACAACAAAAAAACCAACAATTTGAGCCTATTCTAAGAAAGAACGTGATTGTTTTAACATCCGAAAAACACTTACAAAAGCATGGGTGAAAATCATATGATAAGTATAAACAATCATTTGTTGAATTTTAATTCCAATTTATGATAATTTACGATTCTTAACAAATTAAGGAAAGAAGTTATCATTTTAATCTGAAAATCATACATACAAAATATCCAACAAAACCACCACTCTTAATACTAAAATTTTTAAAAATTTCCTTTGACAACAATACCAACAGGCCTCCTATTGTGAGTTATATTTAGCATTGTACTGTTGATTATTGCTAGTGAGAAATGAGAAAATACTTTAAAAGTATCAAGTTTGCGAAGTAAAAAATAAAAGCCCCATTATTCACCTTAATGTAATTGTGTAACTATAACATCCAAAAGAAACTTTATACCACTTATTAAATACAAAAGCTAATTTATCAGGTCCATATACAAAAATTATACATATATATATATATGCATAAAATTATATAATAATTTCATACATTTTCCAGCTCTAAATAGGTTGAAAATAGTTTTGAAATTATGTCATGATAATATTAATCATAACCAATAAAATACAGTACAAATTCACAAGAACTGTGTAAGACACAATGGGAAGTCAATATTACACAAATAAATAGAATAAAATGCCATTTTTATGAAATTTCAATGTTGACATGATAGCTGTACTCTCTATACTGACATTTAGGTCAAACAGACAACTTCTAGGAAGCCTTCTTTCTGAAGTTAATGCAGGGTTCTTAAAATTTATATAGAAATGAAAAATACAAACAAAATCATGAAGAGGAAAGAGCAAGGTAGAGACCTGCATTTCCACTTATCACACTTTTCTAAGACTACCATGATGACGAGAGAGTTTAGACAAACCAGGAGACCAGAAGTAGACCCAGGCTATAGTGTCCTGAGAATGGGTGTTTAACAAAGGTGCTATGAAAACGGAATAGAGCTATGACCAAAGAATTCTAATCTTTTTGTCATACCACAAATAAAAAATTTTATATGCACTGCAATGTAAAATTGAAAAGTAAAATACTAAAGATTTTAGAAGAAATCATAAGAAAGAGCTGAAATTTGAATATGGAAAGAGTTTTGAAATTATAAACAAAAAGCATTAAACATAAAGAAAAAATGACACACTGGACTAAAATTGATAAATTATTAAAAATTTGATAATGGGACTAGATCTTAGTACAGCCTTAAATAGTAAAATCATATTCCACAGTGTGAGAAAAATATTTGCAATACTGTTGAAAAATGAATATTCAAAAAGAGGTTATTCTTTAGATTGTTACCTGTCTAAATGCAAAAGACCAGAACTGGAATTTCATAAAGGAGGATACCTAAAGGAACAGTAAACATGAAACAGTGATCTAATTAATTTAGCATGAGAAATGAATATTAAAAATGTACATACATGTACATTCATCTAAAAAATAAAAGATTTTTAAACATTTTATTGTTAATGATACAACAGTCAGAACTGTAGTTTATAGAATTAACAGCATTACTTTGGAAGGCAATTTAAATATTTCTCATATTCAAAGCAATACCTCCATTATAAAACGTTGTCAACAAAGATCTAATTTGGAATCATGAGTGATCAGGGCCTAAGCTAATTCTGGTTTTATTGACTGTTATCCTCGTTTGAATGGTAAATCATATAATAACCCTATATAATAACCCTGTAACTTTTTGAATTTTAGTATGTAATTTTCAATGCATGGTTTTTGTAAGGCATAAAACCTTTGACTTAATATTCTGCCTTCTGTCCTGAATAAATAAAACATAATGCAACACAAAATAAACAAACAAAACTCACCACCACCACAATTAGATATAACTATAATTGTACTAGAATGGATGAAACTAAAAAGCCATGGAAATGATAATTGTTAGTTAATGTATAGAGCAATCAAAGCTCTCATATATTGCTAAATGCAGTCTAAATTGTTGCAGCCATTACGAAAAATGTTTGATAAAATCAAGCATCCCCAAACTGTAACTACGGCAACTTGATCCCCACTGAGAAGCATTATTTGCTGTATGAAAAAGCTGAAAACAATTCACATGTTTATGAACAATGGAAAGAATAAATTGTGCTATATGTTTCTGATATAATGGTAGTCAATAAATTAATCTCACATGGGTAATTCCGAGTGAAAAAAGCCACCAAAAAAAGCAGTGCATAGTACACAAATCTACTTGTATAAAGTGAAAAAAGCATAGGCAAATTGCATTAAAAGTCAAAATTATAATTACTACCTCTGAGGGTGGTCAGGACTGGGAAGGGACAGGGGAGGTCTTCCTGGGTACTAATAACATTATATCTCTTTATTGAAATTCTAGGGTTTTCAGTCATATTTATACGGTGAATATGCATTGAGATACGTGAAATTTCGGTACCTCTCCTTATGTCTTTTAGTCTTCAATAAAAAGTTTTATGTTTTAGAAATATCAGATCTAAGGTAAATTAGTACAAAAAAATCATATCATCATACATGCCTCAAGTCTTAATGTTTACACAGGTATAATAAAAGAAACTTTGAATATTAATTAGCCCCAAATTCTAAATCTCCCAAGATTATAATAAGGAGCAGGAGTATGCAGTGTATGTTTGTGTGCATGGTATGTAGCACGATGGTCCACACACTGGGATGTTCACATGCTGTGGGTGTCAAACACCCAATAACTTAACTATGACATCTCAGAGCCTCCTAGAATAACTGGGTGAGATTCGGGGGTAAAAGAAAGTTCAAAGCCATGCATTGAGGAGCATGCTTAGTAAAATATGTGGTCTGGAAAGGAGGAGAAAAACCCTGAGCCACATTAGATTACGAACTAATCAAGAAGAAATTTTATTTGAAACTACTGGTCAAGTTTAAAGATACTTGAACATACCACCCGTGTTTTGCACTTATTCATAAAGTGATAGAGAGTAAAAGGCAACGGGGTACGTAGGAGGGCACTGGATTACGAGAAATCTCCTTCAGTGGCATGTTTGCTAAAAATAGGTATAAATTACCTATTTGTCAAATGAGCAATTGCCACTTAGATGATGTGAACGCTCCTTCCATGGCTAATGTACTGTGACTGAGAGGCACAGAGACTCCCTCTTCAGCGAGAGACATATGGTTAACAGAAGCTTCTATTTAAGTGCTTACTCTGTGGGAGATAATGCCAAAATAATCTCATTTAACTGATTATAATGTGATAATTACATAAGGAAAAATTCTTTAGCTCACATAAGGTATTACTTTAAAATAAATAAATGAACTTAGAGTAATTTGAATGATAGTTTTAAAGCTAAGAATAATATAATAGCACTGTGATCTATTTTTAGATATAATCTGTTCCTGGTTGCATAGACTTAAAATAGAATACCGTAAGGTAAAATTCCAACTGTGCTTGCACCGTTACTTCATAAACCTACAAAAGGAGCAAAACCTTAGCAGGAATAGGATCAAATCAGGAAATTAAGCATTGCCCAGGCTATTTGTTCTTGCTTTGTTCCAAAAATTACTTAAGGCCTCTATTAGGTGAGGCAAGTATCTTGGACCAAATGTGGATTAGACAAAGTTACTCCTATTGTATCCCAATAGGAGTTTCTTTTCTACCTTCATCTGAAAAAACATCTGATCTATTATAACAACTTTTTCTTCTCTACATTATTAATTTATTCCCTAATGTTTATTGAATATATATTGTATAAAAGTCACTCTTGAATTCTTGGAATAATGAATCAACCAGATAGGAAAAGTTAATGCCTTGGCATTTTTAATATCGAGGGGTATATGAGCATTGAACAATAAGCTTATTGAATAAATAAACCATGTACAATTTAGTGTTATAAGTAGGTGGAAAAATGAGAGGCTGATGAAGGTAGAACGGGAAAACTGGATGACAGCAGAGGGTAGTAAATCTTCAGGTTACAGTTTTGTAGGGTAGTCACTGTAATTATTTGCTCTATTTTGAAGATTTACTTAAAATTTTCAAAGTCAGGTTCAATTATCTGTAATTTACATATAATAAGCTCATTCACTTTAATGTACAAGTTTACAAGCATAAGGTTGTATAAGTACCACAGAAGTCAATACATACCGAACATAAACATCACTCCAAGACTACTTTGCAGTCTACCTGCACCCCATAAAGTGATGGGAACTTCTAGAGTCTATTTTTTTCCACTTTTTTTTTTACTTCAGTAAAATATACACAACATAGAATTTACTAGTGTTTAAGTGTACAGCTTAGAGTTTGTAAGCACATGCACGATGGCGAACTGTCAACTCCACCTCATTCCATAATACATTTTATCTCGAAGAACTACAACTCTGTACCCACAGTAACTCCTTCTTCCTCACTTTTCCATCTCTGAGTGGCCACCGTTCTTTCGGTCTCTATAATTTTAACTATGTCATGTCAGTGGAATCTTACAGCATTTGTCTTTGTATGATAAACTTATTTTAGTATCCGTGCTCTAGAAAGTCGAAATGTCTTTCCTTCTTCAGGCTCACATTCCAGGTGTGTGTGTGTGTGTGTGTGTGTGTGTGTGTGTGTGTGTGTGCGCGCGCGTGCGCATTTGTGGGATATTTTCTTATCCCATAGGCATTTTCAGATTCTAGTAAAAGTGAGAAATACTATGACTAGGAGGATAAGTCTATTTCTTGAAGACCCGGCTATCAATTTCGTTGGTTTTACCTTGCAGTGCAGTTACTGGATCATATGCTATTTTATTGGTAAGTTTTTGGGGAACTGCATATTGTTTTCCACAGCACCTGAACCATTTTACATTGGTATTAAAATGCACAAGTGCTATGATCTCTACATATCTTTGCCAACACTTGTTATTTTTTTTTAATATTAGCCATCCTAACCTGTGTGAGGTTGTATCTAACTGAAGTTTTGATCTACAGTTTCCTAGTGATTAATGATGCTGAGCGACTTGTTATGTGCTTGTTGACCATTTATTTACCTTTGTTTTTATGGAGGGTGAATATCTATTCTAGATCCTTGCCCCTTTGGGAGTAGGTTATTTGGTTTTACGCTTCTGAGTTCAAGGATGTATCTCTGTGCATTTGGGATATCGATCTCTTATTGGATATGTGATTTGCTAATGTTTTCTCCCCATGTGCATTCATTGAATTTTTATTCTGATGATATTTTTTGACGGATACCTTGGATACATTTCCTTTTGTTTATGTCTTCTTTAATTCCTTTCAGTAATATGTTGTACTCTTCATTTTATAAGCATTTACGTATCAGCTAATCCTTACATATTTTTAAAATTTTGATAATGTGGTGCTGTGATTTCCACAGAGAATATCCTTCCTTATACACTCCAAGGCAGGGCTTTTGGAAGGTGATCCAGCAAATGTGTAATGTAGCTGGCATGTTAGATGATTGGCCCTAGGCATAAGAAACAGCCACCACTGGGTGTTTCCCCCTGCCCATGTTCTGATTTCTCTCTCTGCTACCTGACCAGAGTAACAAGAACAGTGTTCCTCCAGGGCAAATCCTTTCACCACACCATTTTTTATTTTGTAGTCTGTTGACCATGGACTGTAAGCATGAACCAAAATAAGTCTTTCTTCCTTTACATTATGTGAATAGAGTACAGACAATCCTCATTTAGCGACTGAGCTCCGTTCCTGGGACAAGGCCGTTAAATGAATGGGTTGCTAACTGATAGAGTTGCAGCTGCTTGCTCTGAGAAGGAACTGCACATTTTGTACTCCCTTCCTTCCATTTCAAAGGGGAAAGACGCTCAGGAAAAATGTTGCCAGCAAAACTGCTGTTCAAACCGCAGAAGGACTCTGCAAAGTGTGTCTGCTTTCTAACATCAACTCGTACTTATCAAAAAGTTTACAGATCTCCAGCCCCTTTCTGGGAGCCCTGGCATCTTAGCAGCTTCCACAAATTCCTCAAGGTTACACTGATCACAGTTGGTATTGCTGGGAGCTGTGTTTTGAATGAGCAAGTCTGGCTTCTTATTGAAGAAGCTTCTGTAGGTCATTGCAAGGGACCAACTAAATTAAAATACTAAGATGTCACAGAACCACAAACCTCCTTGACTCTGTAAAAATCATTGGAAACGCCAAATATCCTTGACAGGGAAACTGATATTAAGGGAGCCACTGCTCTGTCCGCCTCTGCAATAAACACCTTGGAGGACAGAAAGACATACAAAGTGTGCAGTGAAGGATCTTACTAGCCAGGAGTGTAAGACAAAACTTACATACATAATACAAGCAAAGAGCCAAGAATAGCAGTGATAATTAATCGTTCGATTGTTTCCTGTGGTTCAAAAGTATACATATAACCCTTGAGAAAATAGGAGCACCCATATGATATAGGACATTTCTACATGTCAAAAAGTTTCAAAGGTAGCATCACTACTAAAGCGTTTGTTTATATCTGGGAATTTATTTACCTCCAACTATTCAGTTTTATTGTCACCTGAGCAACTGTCAGAAGCACATAGTCCTCAGCAGTGAGCCCAATAGAAAGAGGGCACTGATGCATTCTCCAGGCCCTGTGTCACAGCTGTTCTTCCTGTGTTAGAGGCGATCAACAGATCTCAGAAGACCGTGCTCTGAATCATCCTTTCTGCAGCAAATTAGGCAAACCAGATATTTGAAGGTGGTTGTTTTGCCTCAATATCTGAAAAATATCAGGTAGCTTTTTTTCCCTTTGATCAGACATTATAGAAATAATACATGTTTTGAAGACATTTGTCTTTGCATCAGGGCTGTATTTATTTGCACACCACACTTAGTGAATGTGCCTGAAATACAGTAGGTTGTAGTACGCATTGTTTAACAACCCAGTTCTGTTTCTGAGTCTAAGTCATTAAATTATTTGGTCATGAAATGAGGAATAGTATATAGTACATACGTTACACAATTCAGGACAAAGAAATGACTAAAGGAAACTCCAACTTGATGACTCTGCTTTTATTTCCATAACTCTTAAATGTAGTACTGTAACTATAACAGAATGCAAAACTACATTCTGTACTATACTGTACAGTAAAATCACCAAAATTAAGGTACTGCATAAATAAGGTATACTATATAAAAAAGACCAAAGCTCAATCAACAAGATGTGCAGGATTACACCAGAAAAACACTGCTCATAAGTCTAAGAGACAAGCTCCACACAGTGCACCTCGATCCTAAATTCAAATGGCGGTCTAACAGGTAGGTCGTTACATAGTATCTGTATTACTTCCGAGTCACCAGAAAGTGACTAAGACAGGTATGGAATGGAATTATTTTTAAAATTTCATTTTCAGATTGCTAATTGTTATAGAAATGCAACAGAATTTTGTGTGTTTATTTTGTATCCTCATATTTTGATGAATTCATTTAGTTATAATATTTTTAATAATAGAATCTTGAGGTCTTTGAACAAGTAATATAACCTCCTTTGAAGTCAGAGATCATTTTACTACTCCCTTTCCAATTTGAAGGTCTCTTATTCTATTTATTTTTTTTACACATTGCTATATCTAGAATTTCCAGAACTATGTTGAAAAGGGGCACATTTGTCTTATTCCTGTTCTTAGAGGAAAAACATTGAATCTTTTAATAATAAATTTAATATTCACTATGGAGCTCATATATACCTCTTATTATGTTGAGATAGCTTCTAGTCCTAGATTGTTGGCTGATTTTTATGAAAGTCTGTTAAATTTTGTCAAACGCTTTCTTTTTGTTAATAATCATGATTCTCTTCTTCAATCTGTTAATGTGTGTGTTACACTAATTTTTATATCTTAGATCACCCTTTAACATAAGGGCTCCGTCAAGAGACAATGCAATTTTATCATAGTTTATGATTTTTAATTTGCTGTTGAATTTGATTTGCTAGTATTTTCTTGAAGATTTTTTGCTTCAGTATTTAAAAGGGATATTGGTTTCTAGCTTGCTTGTTCTTCTTTATATGTTTTCTAAAATTCACCAGTGGACCCAACAGGTCCAGCACTTTTCATTATTGGGATATTGATTAAAAATTCAATAGTTTCCCTGGTGTGAATATTCTGCAACAATGCATAAGATTCTGATAAGATTACTGACATTTAGAAATGGGAGGAAAGGAGCTAAAGGTGTAGGGAAGGTGTGATACGTAGGGGAAGAACAAAAAGGGAAAAGAAAAAAATGTGAGAGAATGAAAAGATGAAAATAAACTCTTTACTAGTCATAGCTCTATTTATGTTTTTTAGTTGCTCATAATTTAGTCTTGGTAGGTGCTTTGATTTTAGGAATTTGTTAATTTTAATCTAAGTTATTCAATCTGTTCATGTAAATTGCTAACATAATATTAACTTTTATATAATATTTATTCTTTATTTCTATAGAGTTAGTATTATTGCCTTTATTTTCATAGTAGTCTCTCACTCTCCATGTAAATGAAAGAAAGGCTTGGCAATTTTGTTGCTAATGTTCTCAAAGAAACATGTTTTGACTTCACTGATTTTTTTTCTACTTTTTATGCCCTGTCTTGTTTACCTCTGCTTCAATCCCAATTTTTCTCCTTGATTCTTTACGATTTAGGTTTGGTTTGGCTTGTTGCTGTTGTTTTCCTCCTCTCCCTCCACCTCTACTTTATCTTCCGCCTTTTCCTCTTCTCCTCTTCCTCTACCCCTCCTCTTTGTTCTCCTAAAGTTGTGAAGTTAATATGTTGATTGTTCTTTTCACTTACTTCCTTACCCTCTTTTTCTGATATACTTGTTTAAGACTCTAAATACAAGCTATGATAATTGGTATAATCTCATTTCATATTCCATTAAAATAACCATATCACAATTTTTCAAAAATCATATAATTATCTCCTTTGAAAACTAAAGAATACTGCCATAAATTATTAGAAGTAGTTCTCAGTAACATAGCTAAAGAAAAATTAAGTGCATTGAAAAGAATAAACAGCTAAGTAATTTATGTTAAAAGGTGTTATAAGTACCAAAACATACAAAATGTCTAAAAAGTAAAATAAATGAATAAACAATCAAAACACAGAATATTATGTTAATACTGGAAGTACTTTAAGAATTCATAAATAATATATTTTTATGTTCTTGGAAAAGCAGACAAGTCTTCATGAAGATGTTGATTCTCACCCTGTAGGGATATGTGTGCCTGAAAGGAAATTCACATTCAAATTCTAGTAGCTTTCTTACCCTCTATGACTAGTTAGGGATTCTAAAATTCATATTAAAGAGCAAAATGCTAGTCAAGACCACCTTGAAAAACACAACATGGTAGGGATGTGAACTTTATCATTCAATAATCAAGAGAGTTTATAAAACTGCAATTATTGGGCCTGAGATTTAGCTCAGTGGCTCTGCGCCTGCCTTGCAAGTGCAAGGTCCTGAGTTTGACCCCCGGTACCACAAAAGAAAAGCAGAAAAATTGTAATTATTAAAAGAGAATATTACTGATGAAAGTGAAACAAAACAGAAAATAAGCCAGAAACATGTCCTTGATATAGAATGAAAAATTGTATTATACATCTGTGGAAAATTCTGGTTCTATTTTACAAAAAGCAATAAAGCCATTGCTCACCTTTGGGAAAATATGTTAATGCGTTGATTTTAGATCTTTGTCTTTAACTTTTTAAATATTTTTATTTATTATGTTTTATTTCTAGGATCTTTTTCACATACATCTTCTGAACCCAGTTGGACTGTTCTGGTCATTGTTTTCTGCTCAATTCAATTTAACGCCTTCTAGACAGTTCCCTGGGGTTTAGCTGCCTTGTCTACTTCCGGGAGGTGCTGACCTTTGCTAGAGAAGAACATTGAGATGCAGCACTATCTTCCCCGATCTACAATATTTACCTGCTCAGGCTATTGGGCTTATTGCAGTATTTGTGCCGGGCTCTTCAAGTCATGACCTTGCAGTACCTTGCCTCTAGGCTAGCGTTTCTCTATTGCACCAAACTCCAGGGCCAGGGAGGTTCTTACTGTTAATGTCTTCTGGTCAATTGCCAGGATAGCTCAGGTATGTCTGACTCACATCGGAGAAAATTGCACTAGGGACGTTAGTGGAGACCGCCTGAAGAATTCAGGCACATAATGGGGAGATGTGTAAGAGCTAATGCCTTGTGATAACTTTGACCAGTGAAGGAACAGTATTCGGAAGTCCCCGGAAATACACTCTCCCATTTTCATTCCAAGCAGAACATTATGAAAAAACAGCATTTCCATATTCCCTTACCACAACGCCAGTGTGATGGCACCGCGACCCAGGCTTCCTTTGGAAGCTGCAACCAGCTCTGTAATACTTCATTTTGTATTTGTTCTCCTTTATTGTATTTTTTCTCAATCTTTGTTTCCCTAGGGTTATATGTTCTCAATCATAGCAAGTGTATTTTGCCTCTGGATTTGGGCGACCGGCCCTAAAACACTAATGCATATATTATGAGCATAAGAAGTCACATTTCAAATGCATCTTGAATTTCTATAATTCATATGTTGCAGTTTGAAGCAATTTTACATCTATGAATGAGAACTCTAGGTGATATGGTTTCCTTAAGTAGAAACTATCTTTCTGAAGTGTCACACTTCTGAAAGAAAGTAAGGCGATTTAGACCTAATTTTAACACCATTAATTTTATTCTATTTCTGGACAGGACTTCAACCTTACAGAAGTACGAGTAGTTATTGGGATTAGGTTAAATTTGCAAATATTGATACTAATATAGAAAAGTGATGGTTTTTTATAAACTGTAGTTAATTCCACATTTAATAAAAGAGGTGGTCAAAGTGACTTTCCAGTAGGTTCCATAGAGTATAGAAATACATAGGGAGGAGTATCTCTTATAAGAATTAATGAGCAGAGATAAAAACAATCAGCTAACGTTAGAAAATGAGGTATAAGAGGAATAAAGTTCTTAAAGGAAAGGAAAAAATTAACAAAGAATGTAAAAGAACTTTTATGTCCTGGGATTTAAGATTTTTTAAAGATGTATGGGGAGAGTCATTAGAGCTAGAAATTAGGAATATGCTATGGGCAAATATAGAAAACTGGGTTTGTTGCCTTTGTGTGTTAGATTAGATCCTTCAGAGATGAGTTACATGTATAACCAAGAAGTAGTCTTCCTTACCATTTACATATGTTATCATCAATTTTCAGTTTTCCCCCGTATAAAACATAGCTTCAATTTGCAGTTCTGTTTTCCTCTTATAAATATGTATAGTCAAGATCTTTTTTAATCTCAGACTTATTTTCAGCTTTCCCTCATTTCTCTTTTAAGTTTCTCCTGCCCACTCTGCCTTCATTTCCTGAAGTTACACTGTAGATGTTGGTCTGCAGATTTCCTGTATGAGGTGTAAGAGGAAGGTGTGGTGTGGTTCTGAGAGCACACACCGGCTCCTCAGATTCAGTCTAATGTTATGAATGAGTTATGATGTCATCTGCGAAACAATTTTCGGTCTGCATGTTTCGGGCTTAACTTTACTCATAAGATGTTATGAGACTACAAAAAGCCTCCTTGGGCTTTGAACAAAATATTTTGGCCTTTGTATGAGCCTCCATCAAGCTGACATAGATTATTACCCAGGGATTAAAAGTCACTCTGTAGTCACCATGAAATGCTTTCTTCTTATCATATAAAGTTGGCAACTACCATAGCTAGATGCCCGTAGGGGCCTTCCCCAAAGGCAGAATGTTAGAAATGGATGCTCCAATTGGTTTTATTAGATGAAGAAATTATTGAGCACTTGTGGTTTAATATTTCAAAATGAACTTGAGCCTTTTGGGTCTTTTGTTACTTTAGGCTCAGAATAATGACTTCCTCTTTTTTTCAAGAACAATATTTTAATAGCTTATTAAAAACCTATTTCCAAATCCTATTTCAAAAGCTGTTTGAGTTAGAATCTCAAGCAGCTCCTTTAAAATGTAGTATAATGAATAGAATATAATGCTCAACTAGACTAAATTTTCCTCATAATATTAACAGATTAAAATTTTAGAGTATAAAAAAAGCACAACAACTATTTCAACTCCATCTTTAGAATTGGTATTAAGATTCAGATTATATCCAGAGCATTGTTGGTTTCTGTCTGTAAAATATACATATATATACATATATACATATATATATATATATATGTATATATATATCAAATAAATTCATAGAATATGCTATTCAAATGAGAAATCTACAAGCAGTTGAGACTTGGTAAATAGGGATTTTCTAAATAAAGTACAATGATATTTATTTATTCATTCATTCATTCATTCATTTTTACCAAGTGGCCTGTCAGCTATTCAAATGAACTTAATTTTCTAAGTAAAAGTCTGGTTTTGAAAAAAATTTCTGGGACACAAAAGTGATTTCTGGATTTGGAAAATATGAAGGTAAGTAAGAAGAATTGTTGACAGGGAAATTGCAATGATTATAAAATGCAGAAAAAATAAAATGAAACTGGTTTCTTTCTTTACATTTCTTCTCTCTATATCCTTCAAGCCACATTGCTATTTGGGGTGACATTAGAATCAAGGATGCAATATTTATAGAACGATGTTACTCTACTGATAACATATTACAAAAAGCCTTGGCAACAATCTAAAACACAGCAGGGGAGCTGTAAGTGAGCTATTTTTGTAGTGTTTAAAATTACACTAAATTTTAAAAAAACCCTGCTGGGCCTCAAGCTTTAAATAGCATGTGGTACAACTGATCAATGCAAAGATTCTCATAAAGATTGGAGGATATGTTGACAAATAATATGTATGAAAAGCATTACATTTATTTGTTTATATTTCAACATCAAAAGTAATTTTTCAGTGGATTCTAGTCCAAAATTAGACCACTGTAAAATTTTGAATTCTATATTAAAATGGCAAATTAAAGTACTACACTTTTGGAAAACAATCACTAATCAGAACTAAAATGCACACATACACAAACACACACACACACACACACACACACACACACACACACACAAAATCTCTAGTGCTCTATTCATCCAATCATCTGAAACATTCCTATAACTAGACTGGGATTAGTTTGTTGTTATGTAACTTTCTCATTCATTTTTGAAAGTTGTAACAGCTTAGTGAGATGTATTTCACATGCTATCTAATTTATTTACTTAGAAAGTGCAGCATGATAATTTTCAGAATGTTTGGAGATAGATACAATCATCACAACATTTTATTTTCATTACCTTGGAACTGCCACACCTTATAGTTTTTCTTTTCTATTTCCCATTTCATCTAACACCTTTAAGTAGGTAATAACGTACTTTTCTGTCAGGATATATTTCCTATTCTAAACTCACATTATCAGTGGAATCATATGTGGACTTTTATGCCTGTCTTCTTCCACTTAGAGTAATGCAGTCAAAATAGCCTGTACCATTACTTCATTCCTATTTTTGACCAAATAGTATTCTATTGTATGGATATACCACATTTTGCTTATTCACTCGTCATTAACAAATGTTTAAATTGACTCTAGCATTCGGCTATGATACATAATGATTGCTGTGAATATCAACATACAATTGGTTGGATCTCATTCTTTTTAAAAAAAATTTATTAGTTTTATGAGGAAAGGAGAGTCTTTTATTCTATTTGAAATTTTTGCAGATGAAAATAAAAAAAACAACACTTTTTTATATCAGTGTCCTACTAAGAAACATATCACCATGTAGATATTTAAATTTCATTTGCAAGTTTAAAGACATTTTTTATTTTCATTGCCACCAAAATAGGTATTGTTGGGAATGGGGATTTAGCTCAGTGATTCTGCCACCTGCCTTGCAAGTGTAAGGTACCAAGTTTGATTCCCGATATCCCCCCTAAAAAAAAAATTCCCTTCCAAAATAGGTTTTGCCCAGATTCCCAGTGAAGAGATAAACTTCACTTGGTGCAATCTTTCTCTTTTCTGCTAATGAAATTATCTCTCACTCTAAAGAAATTCTAACAGAATCTCAACACATTGCCAAAAAGAGAAAGTTTTACCAAAATAAAAATTTGCACACTCAGATAGTTTAACTTGGCATAGTAAATCCCTCTTACCATTGAATTTTAGTGTTGAGAAGCTCAATGTAAATATAAAAAGATGTCTATAGAATTTTTTGTTACACTTCATGTTTCTTTCAAATCATACTTAAATATATGCATTTTCCCCTTAATAATCATAATGTTTTATGTATGGAACCTTTCTCATTAAAATTTTTTTAATAAATCTGGGAGATATTCAGGTTTAATTGAAGTAATTATAAATTCTTTGTTCAAATTCAAGGGCAGAATTTAAACCATAGTGTGTAATTACTATTTACTTAACACAGTGGAAGTTATAATTAAAGTGCTTGTTAAAGTGAGTTAATCTGAATTATGATGAGTGACTGGCTACAGTAGCAGAGAAAATTTAAAATAGAGCAAAAAAGAGAGAGAGAGAGAGAGAGAGAAACTTCAAAGAAAGCTTGAACCAGTAGTAAGGTTATATTCTAATTGAGTATAATAAAAGAGGGGGATGTGTGTTTGAAATATTCAGTACTTTCACTAGAATCTTTCACATTTTTCAGAACTGATATTTATATTAATTATTGAAAGCAAGGAATTGGTTTTGTTATAGTTTTCTTATGAACAAAGCAATAATGGTATAAAAATAAAACCACAATTCATAAAATAATAATTTTTAATCTTGGAAAGCAGTAAAAGGAAGATTTTGTAAATTGTAAGTTCAGAATATGAACTTTTTCACTTTCATTTGGTCAATTTTCTAAACAATGATTCTATGTTATATATGATAATTTATAGAATAAAAGGAATAACAGCAGCACATAATTATAGGTAATAATGTATATATGAATATGCTAAACAATATGTCAATTTCCCTCTTTATTTTACGCCCACTTCTCAGCATTGCTTATATTTTTCACTATCAATGGAGAAATGCACAAAGGTGAGCTGGAGAAGTAATGAACATTTTTAGGCTCTTTTACATTGAAAACACTGTAAAACCTGGTGTCTCTTTTGTGAAAAATATTGATTTATTTTGGCAAGACATTGATTGCTGTTATCACATGCATGAAGGCAAATCCATACATACATACAAAATTTTGAACATATCTCAGTGAATACTAAACAGTATTTATAATTTATATGATAGAATGATAGAAAAAGACTAACTCCTAAAAAACAAACTAGTGATTATTTTATAAACTTTTTTTTTTTTTTTGGTACCAGGGATTGAACTCGGGTCCTTGTGCATCAGAGGCAGATGGCAGCACCACTAAGCTAAATTCCTGGCCCGATTATTTTATAAATTCAATGCAGATATGGAAAGGGAAGATTAAACTTTAACTAAGTCTTTCTATATATTGAGTAATATTTATTTACCTACATATATATTTTTATTCATATTTTTCTCCACGCTATTTTCCATTTTACTTGTTTTCATGTGAATTAAAAACTTTCACAGAAAAGTATAAAAATTGAATGTATTATGTTGATTATTCTACCCACTCATTAAAGTATTAAAAATCATTGAATCACTGGAAATGGTGAAAATTATGTTTAAAGTAGACCTCGATTAAGTGTTTTGAAATATTGAAATGGTAGTGATTTTAGTAGTAGCTCACATGAATATCCTGTTTACCATTTTGTATGAACTGGGATAAACACTCTTCATGACTGCATTATTAATTCCTCATATTAATCTGTAAAATAGGAGAAGATCAGACTAGGAAAAGCAATAAGAAAGTTTATGCAAATTTCCCAGTATCACAAAATACTCAGTGCTATAGTAAAGAATGTACATCATCATTAAATGTATGATTGCATACAGTGCATAGAAATTATACCAACTAAGTTATAACATTTTAATTCAGTTTAAAAGACTTTTCCAGTTTGTCTTAATGATATCTTTGAGTAGTAGCTAGTTATACAATGCCTATAGCCATTTTCAACCATCTTTTGGGCATTCTGACATATGACAGAATATTTTCCTTCTTTTAAAAAAGGCACTATGAGCTGGGCATGGTGGTGCATGCCTGTAATCCCAGCACTCGGGAGGCTGAGGTAGGAGGATCGCTGCGAGTTTGAGACCAGCCTGGGCTACACAGTGAGTTCCAGAGCAGTCTGAACTACATAGTGAGACCCTGTCTCAAAAACAAACAAACAAACAAAATCAGGCACTATGAGAAGAGCCAGATGTGATAGTTCACATCTGTAATTCCAGGACTCAGGAGATTAAGGCAAGAGAATGGCTAATTTGAAGTCAATCTGAGCTGCATAGAGAGATTCTGTCTAAAAAAGTATGAATTGATGATGCTGTGAATTGCTGCTGAAAGCATCTTACCTATTATTGTATAATTTGTGTTACTGGTAGAGATGTTTCTACTATTTTTACTGAGTACAAAAGTTATATTATTTCTGTTAAATTATATGTTGAGTGCTCAGGTAATTAAAAAATTTGGGCATTGTTACTTACAGAAAGGTTTAAATAATTTTATTATGTAACAAATCATTTCCTGAAAAACTCTTTGTGGAGTGTGGGCTTTGTCATTCCACCCTTCTGGAAGCAAAAACCAAAAAGGACAAAAGAAAAGAGAAGAAGAAGATAGAGGAAAAAAAATCCAAACACATTACAAAGAACAAAACTTTCATCTTCTCCTCTATAGCCACTGATATATTTTTATGCTATGAAAATATAAAACTGTATTGAAATTACTAATTTACCAGCCAATGAGACACAGGATCCTTATCTGTAAAGCAGGACCTCAAATATTTCTGGAGGATATACTCCTAAGTGAAATAAATAAGTCACACATGTGTAAATATCGAATAGTTTCTCTGGTGTGAACAAACTATAATAGTATATAAGACCCTAATGATATAATTGATCATGCAAAATAGGAAGAAAAGGGCTAAAGGTGTAGGAAAAGTTGGAAGGGTAGGGGAAAGGAATAAGGGAAAGAAAAAAATAGGAGAAAATGAAAAAATTGAAATAAAGTGTTTATAAATGGGGAGGGGAGGAGGGGGTGTAGGGAGGGCAGGGACAAGGGGAAAAAATGAGAACCAAGACCTGTCATTAAAGGTACAAGATCCCAATAATGAATGTAACTGTACTGTATCCCTAAAATGTACCAATAAACTCAATGAGGAAAAAAAATATTTCTGGAGAGTTTGTCATAAGATCGAATGCATAATCCATTGGAAGTGAGGCAGAGAACATGTGTTCATGCTCTTTTTCCTCATCGTGAGGTGGGGGCTCATCTGCCAGTCCCCATTTGCTCACTTATTAAGTAATACACAGTGCCTGAAGGCAAAAGTCTCAGACATTCTTCCTGCTTTCTCTGATATCATATGATCTGAAGTGCCATGAAATTGTGAACTGATGCAAGAAAGGAAGAATCTGAAACAATGTCAACCTTCTGCAGGACAGGTACCCATTTTTCCACCTATAAAGAAGAGGAAATTGTGAGAAAAACACAGTTGAAGAGATGAAACTGGTCTCTGCTCTTGAATAAACATCATGGAACCTTTGGCACGTTATTTGTGTATTTTGACGTCACCTATGTTTACAACTTGGAAGTGTCTGTTTTACTGAGAGAATTGTGAGAGCTCTTTCACTCATTTATTCAACAGACACTTACTGATGATCCAAGGACTAGACTGTGTGTAAAACTTAGGGAATCATTTCACTAATAACAAAGAAACAAATTTTGTGCCTTTAGAAGTTTCTATTACACAGAGAGAAGCTTACAGTATTGCAGCAAATAAATTAATATAGAAGATGCATATGGAATGTGGTAAGTTTCAGGAAGGATGTACCTCTAAAAAAAAAAAAGAGTAGATCAACTTTACATAAACTTGTCAATGTTGGCCTTCAAGTAAAGGTAACATATGGCCCAATCCTGGAAAGATAGCAGTCATACATGATAACTTTTGGAAAAAGTTCTCTAGGCACAAAGACCTGAAAAATTTAGACCCTCGTGGCTGATAAAAGCTGCTTTTTTTTTTTCTTCTTGGTACCAGGGATCAAATTCAGGACCTTGTGCTTGCAAGGCAGGCGGCAGGACCACTGAGCCAAATCCCCAGCCCAAAAGCTGCTTTGGTTGGAGGAAAGAAAAGGTATTTTTGAAGTAGGGAAACCTGAAAACATGTGCTGGCCTGAGGCTCAGAGTTGGCATGAATCGCTGACTACTGCGGGCCTTTTATTCTTCCTTTTCGGTATGCAGTGCAGCTGAGATTATAGTCTTTTTCTGTGGCGCATTGTGGTTGGGTTTGTAGGAGGTAGATGATCTGCTTTTAACTCCACAGATCTGTAGATCAGGAAGAGCCAAGGAGGAAAAAGTATCTAAGGATTCTCATCCACAATCATATCTAACTCAGAAAAAAAAAAAAAAAAACGCTAAATGTTGAGGTTAATGCAACAATTAGGATAAAAGGGACTGGAAACAAATAATTAAAGAATTGAAGGGACAAAGAATTGAGTGTATTTTGCAAGAGAGAAGAATTCAGGTTTCTGGGTCCAAAAGGCAGGTTATTTTTTTAAAGTACTATCACAATTCATTCTCTCTTTATTGGCAATATGAGTTCACCATTCTCATCAAGAGCTAGAGCCTATTTCCTCTCCTCTTGCATTTAAGGTGGTTTGTGACTTGTAAGGAATAAAATGTTAGAAATGACTGAACCTGCTTTTAGTCGATTAAGGACCCAAGGAAAAGAGGATCTGGATGGTGAAAGAAAAGAGACGAAAGAGGACAGAGAAAACCTGCCAAGATCCAGGAATTTCAGAAATCCTACTTGCAGCACAAGTTATAAGTGAAGCCATCTTGCGTATGCTCACAACATTTGAGCTGTCAGGTGATGTTAACTTAGTTACTGATTTCAGAAAAGATGAGTAGAGAAGATTGGCAGTCCATATGAACATGAGAAACAGTGACTTATTTTGGGGAGTCACTAGTTTTACAGTTTGTTACATAGCAAGAGATAACTAAAATAATGAATAGTTACCCACATAAGTGGGGAGCAATACTGACGTACAAATCCAGGTGACAACTGGATTCAGAGAAAAGTCCAAGAAATCATACTTCTACGAAGTTCAGTCAGAGCCATCATTCTTAATTCACAAAGAATTCGTCAGAATTCAAAAATGTCTCAAAACACATTAAAATAATGATTAGGTAAACACTAACTTAGAAGGCTAAAGGGGTCGATTCATTTCTGAGTCATTCAAACAATGAGTTTTCCAACCATTTTATAGAAACTAAGGTGAGAAAAATATTAATGGTTGGAAGGAAAAATGTATTATTTTGCTAAATATTTAGTTACGTAGAACTTGCTTCATGATTGGTCCTGTTCTAAATGTTTTCTATGAATTGATTTATGAAATGTAATCAAACTCTGTAAGGTACATAATTCAGTCCTACTGAAGTCACTGAATAACTGAGAGGCTAAGTGTTTTTCCTAAATTTACCAAGGAATTCATGAGGGAGCCATGCCCTTGAAGCCCACCAAGCTTAATGCCAGAGTCTGGCTCTTACTCTCAGGGCCCCTGGATTTTCTCATTAGCTTTTAGCAAGCACAAAAAATGCTCAGAATAAGAACGAGGTCACTTGGTGTCACTACTCTCACAACAGTCTATCGGTCTGAACTTTGCCTTAAGAGAGGAGAGTAATGTGACATGCACTCTTTTCATACCTTATTTGAAGCTTGTGACAATGACACAGACAATTGCCTTGGCGGGTTGAAAAGAAAGGTTTACTTTGCTGATAGCTTACTTAAATATTTAAAATATAAGATTATTCTGGCCTGGATTAGAATATGAAGAAGAGATTTTGAGGAAGGCATGCTTTGGGATTTCTAGAAGAGAAACAAATAGGAATCGACAACAGAGGCAGTTATAGTTAAGGAGGTCTTCATTTGTTTATGTTGCCTGGGACATTGGGGGAAATTGTGCCCAAGAAGTCCACTAATATTATCAACATTTTTCACTGCTAAAACTTTATTAGACTAGCAGTAGGTCATTGCCAGAATCTAGGTTCTTAAAAAGGAGTGTGCCTTTTGATCAACTCTACCAATTTTACTCTCTTTGGGAATCAGAAAGATTTGTATGATTCAAAACAATGGTTAATTTCTTGATTTTATGATAAAGTGACAACACAGTGCCCATAAAATGCAATTAAGGTGTGTCGATTACTATGCTTCACAAAATATTCGTTTAATAAAATTCATCACGATCAAATTTGCATATGTAATTGGTTGGAGCAATCAAACCTTGGTTGATTCAGTATCAGTCCACTAAGGGGAAAAAGAGCTGAAACCAACCTTAATGTGAATCTATTTGGAGATAGGATTATGGCTCCTAATTTACTACACCTGGAAATTTTTTATTATTAAACATAGAATTTCAACTTTCACTGAGTAAAGCCTTAGAAAATACAAACTATTATGGTGTCAAAGATGACCAGTGAAGGGCCGGGGATTTAGCTCAGTGGTTCAGTGGCCTGCCTTGCAAGTGCAAGGACCTGAGTTCAATCCCGGGTACAAAAAAAAAAGGTGACCGATGAAATGGCCCATTTATTAAATACTTCACCAAATGTGAATGTATGAAAAAATACAGTATTTTTTCTTTTAACTTTAGCATTATATAAAAGATAAAGTCGGGGCACTGAAAAAAATTCGTCTCATTTCATTTGTTTGGTAGATACATGTATTAATACTTTCTGGAGATTTAAAAAAATTAAATTAATCTTATTTTTTAAATGATACTTAAATATTATATTTATGGGGTGCTGCGTGATGCTTTCAAACATGCAAATATGTAATATTTAAGCCAGGTTAAACATTAACTGTTTCTTTGAATGTTTATAGTTAAAAACAATTCAAAATTCTTGCTTTCTCTCAGTAGTGGAATTGCTGTTTTATAGTTGGTTTTATTGTTTGAGGAGCCTCCATAATGTTGCCCATTATGGCTGTGCTGGTTTATTTTCCCATTGACAGTGTACAAGGTTTTCTCCCACACTTTTTGCCAACACTTTTCAGCAGGTTGATGGATAACAAGATCTGGGTGTATAACCAAAGAAAATAAAGTCAATATGGTAAAAAACCATTTGCTCTCTTATTATTTATTGCAGCACTGTTCATAATAAACTAGAAATGCAAACAATGGAAAGCTCTACCAACTAATTGATGAGGAATAAAAAAAAATTGAGATTTTGTAAAGTAAGATATTCAGTGTTGTTTGACTAGTTCATCCACCAGTTATATTTTCCAACTTCTCTCTGCATCTAAAAATCTTTGATCTACCCTAAACAATACTACTTTAGTGTCTATATAGATTTTTCACTAGTATTAATATTTAATCTACAGGTTGTAATTCTTCTCCAGAAGGGAAATAAGTAAATATGTTAATTTTTATCTTTTTGTCCAACATCTAGAATCACCTTCTTAATCTTTTTATACTAAAAAAGAAGCAAAGCAATTATAGGACCTATGGATAGTAAATGTACCATTTCACAACATTATCAATATATAATTTATTTTTATGCTTTTATTCACACATAATAATTGTACATTTTTATGGGGTATATTTTGATGTTTTGCAACATGTATACATTATATACTTATCAAACCAGGGTAATTTACATAGCCATAACCTGAAACATTTATCATGTCTTTGTGGTGAGAATATTTCCAATCTTTTCTAGCTATTTTGAAATATACTGTACATTAGTGTTGACTATAGTTACTCTGTGGTACAAAAAATATCCCCCAGAATTTATTTCTCCTATCTAAATGTAACACTGCACCCATCTCCAACTCTGTCTGTTCACACTCTCCTCTCCCCAGCCATTGGTAACCACTATTCTACACTGAACTTCACATCAATAGAAATTATTGATATTTGTTGAGTGCACAGTCGCTGCTTTTTAAAATACAACAATTATTTCTCGAACACAGAACAGACAACAATTTTGCCAGACAGTGAGATTCACAGAAGCAGAACTCCAACAATTAAGAGGTTCATGATTTACTACCTTTACTTGTATATTGGTATTTTTATGTAAACTTCATTGTAGAAAGAGAAAATCAGTTCTGTAAGTGGATAATTTGTATCTCTGTTATCCCAACTAAATTAGGCAGTTTTATCCTACAAGGGGATAGCTCAATTCTAGGACAGAAATATTATAACTTATTTTCAGATGTCTTATTTCTTTTTGGTAGAATAGGTGTAAAGGCATATTAGATTTGAGATTATTTGCAAAGTAATATTGTTTAAGAGTTTTTGTAATGTGTAGCCAAAGCTAATGATTATCAAGTCAAAACACAGAAAATAGTAAATCCTGTACAATTTAAAATTTTTATTTTATTAGCTAAGAAATTGATTAATTCTTCAGTTTTTAATATACTTAATATATGAAGACCATAAACTAAATGTTTCTTTATATAGCTACAATTTTAGAGGTACTAGTATCAGAACCATTTATTTTTATTATACTGCTAATTATTTCTTTATGCACTTTCTGTTAAGATCAGAAAGTGATACTTAGAAAACTTGTAGTACATATATTCATGAATGGCATTCATAAGGGAACTTGCAGCAGTTAATGCTGTTACACATACTAAAGTGCCAGGTAATTGTTCCCTTGTTAGTCCTTTAAAAATGTAATTTTGAAAATGTGAATTATGATCTTTTAAATAAACCTCATTTTTGTGCTATCAAGCTACAAACTTTTTAAAAGATGTATTTTTCTTTTTACTTCCCCTGGTAGTAAGTTATGCCTAAGAATAAAGTAGACAACTACGTTGGACAACAAACAATCTAACTGCCTCTCAACTTTTCTTTGCAAACTGTTTCTTGGCACTTATTTCTTGTTGCTTTCATGGCCCAATTTCCTCCTGCTATAGCTAACCAATCAGTTCTGGGGGACTGTAGAACCTGAGTAGGGGTTAAGAAGCACCCTTCTCTAGATGGTCCTTGGGATGGACAAAGATCAGATTCTCTTTAGAAAGCAGAGATGATCACAAATGCACCAAAGCACTCATAACAGACATGCTTCTTACTTACCACCTGGGTCAGATAGTAGAGAAAGTGTACCTGCAGAGAGAAAGAATGAAAGGGTTCAATCAGACAGGAGCAGGGTTAGGAGACTGAGAATCTCGATGATCAAGTCTCTGGTTCCAAAGTTGTCTTGCATTCCTGTCCCTGTGTTTCATGAAGCATTATTTTATTCTAACAATGAATCCCTCTTCAGCTCCTTACTTGAGATTTTGATATCACCAAAACAATTCTTCCCCTACCACATTCTGTAAATATTTATGGTGTCATTTTTCTTGTTTGTTTTGATTTCCAATCTGGAGAAGGATGTTTATATCTATTTAATCAAAATATGGCAATGTTTTAATAATTGTTATAGTCTACAAATCTTTGAAGATAGACCTAATGTAGGATGTCACCCAAGAAAGCAATATATTTATTCTGATGTTGCAAGTTAATTGCTCAAAATATTTATGGAATTACCTTTTTTTTTACCTTTTAAAAGTTTACTTTTGAGACAAAGGAACTATTTCCTTTCTGAGCTTTTTTTTTTTTTAACAAAAATAGTGTTTTTCTGCTTCTTTGTTAACATTTGTTCCCAATGATTTGGTTGCAGCCTGTCTCTAGTTGAGTGAATAAGATAACCTGCTGTGTTAGTAACAATGTCTCTCACTGCTGACACCTAAAGATGAAGGGGGAGGTTTGTATTTGGCTCACAGTTTCTAGAGGTTTCAGTTCATAATTGGCTGGATCCAAGGTAGGATGACTGGCAGACAGGCCTTGCAAAGGAAAAACAATGCATGGTGGCCAGAAGGTAGCAAAAGCAACAAGACAGCAAGGGAGGGGCCCTCAAAGTCTTTCTGACTCTTTTATCCCATCCAGAGTACTGGGATTGGGGCAGTGCCCAAACAATCACTCAGGTGTAATGGTTTAGCAATCACATGCCCTTATACCCAGCGTCACACACTCCAGACCCAGCCACCTCTGAAAAAGAAAGCCCCACTTTATCTGCATAAGGATTTTGGGGTACATCCAAACAAAAGCCACAACACCTCCCTTGGAATGTTTTGTTTTGTTGTTTAGTTTTTAGTTTTTTGTTAGAACGTGTTTGCAGTAGTTAATGGTTACGTTCCTTGTGGAGAGTTGGTACGTGTATATAACATCTCAAGTCTTTTCTCAACTCCTTCCCCTTTCTTCCCTCTCCTCTCCTATCTCTTGGTCCCCTTCCCTTTTGCAAAAGATCTATCTCCTTATTTCCTATTACCTCCTTTTTATTTTGCTCTTTATTTATGTTGTGAATTTCTCATACAAGAGTACCTATGTGATATTTAAGGTATGCCTGATTTGTTTTGCTTAATATTATGGTCTCAAGGTGGATCCATTTTCCAACAAAAGACTCAATTTTGTACTTCTTTATGGAAGAATACTGCTCCACTGTGCAATACTGAATTTTTAAAATCTGTCTATGTATTGTTTGACATATAGGCCACTTCCAAGATTTAGCTCTCATGAATTGTTCTGCTGTAAACATGAGTATGCATATGTCATTGTAATGTGAAAGCTTCAGCTCTTTTTGGGAAGATACCTAAAAGGGAAGTAGCTTAATCAAATGGAATTTCTATGTTTAGTTTTTTGAGGAAACTTTTTACTGATTTCCGTAACGGTTGTATTAGCTTAGATTCCCATCAACAATACAGAATGATTCCTTTCCTCCTTAAGTCTCATCAGCATTTGTCATTATCTGATCTCTTGATGACTGCCATTCTTTCTGGAGTAAGATGGAATCTCATTTTTTAAAAATATATTTGCAATTCTATAATTGCCAGAGATGTTGAAATTTTTTCCATTTGTATTTATTGACCATTTGTATTTCTTCTGAGAAGTATCTATTCAATTCACTGGCCTATTTTTTACTAGAATTTTTACTTTTGGGGCATATATCTTTTTGAGTTCTTTCTATGTTATAGATATTAGCCCTCTGCCCAAAGAATAGGGGCCAAATTTTCATAAGAGACCTACAAATAAAAGCAACCCTTGGCCACAAAAAGAAAGCAGAAGACTTCCCAATCCTGGACTTCAAGTTATATTACAAAGCTACAGTGATAAAAACAGCATGGTACAGCACAAAAACAAACATATGGATCATTGGAATAGAATAGAGGATGCAGAAACAACTCCAGCATAGTCAGCTGTCCAATCTTGAGCAATGGGCCCAAACTCTATGCTGGTGGAAAGATAGTCTGTCCAATAAGTGATGCTGGGAAAACTGGTTGTCCACATGCAGAAGATTAAAGCTGGACCCATATGTCTCACCGTGTATTAAACTAAAGTCAGAATGGATCAAGAATCTAATGTCAAAACAGAAACACTCAATTTGCTAAAAGATAAAATGGACATAACTCTTGAAGACATAGGTAAGGACTTTCTGAGCAGAACTCCAATCGCACAAAAATGATATCAGGAATCAACAAGTGGGATCATAGTAAATTAAAATGCTTCTATACAGCACAAGAAAAATAACCAACAAAGTGAGGAATGTACTTTCAGGTAGATTTTCTCTCACTTTTTTGACCATATGATTAACAATAATTTTTAAATTTCTGCTTTTAATGATTCCCTAAGAAGCTTTTGATTTCTTATGTAAGGGAAGCCTCTTTACATAGAATTTGGTTAGGCATGGGGGTAAAGAACAGTGATTTATATTCTAAATAAGTATCAATCACTGGGGGGAGGCCAAGGTCTTAGCCCAGCCTTTCTAGGAAATATCCCTGAACTCCACCCTTATGGAAAATCTTTGTATGCTTGCTACATGACTTGCTCCCCCATTTGACCCCTACTTAATCTTGTAATTTTCCATTGTGTCTTATAGTTTTGTCCCACTTTGTACCTGCTTCCCCACATGGCTTTACTTTCTCCAAGATGAAACATCTTGGAGAAGTACAGCGAGTGGGCAACCCTCTTTCCAGTCCCCCTTCTGTCTCTCTTAGACAGAAGCTTTCCTTCCCTCAATAAATTTTTCATAGTCTTAAAAATAAAAGAATTTTGCTAGGCAAACAGCTCTTATACCCCATTAGCTGAATTGCACTAGAACTCTGTATTGTTCCTAGGGGCAGAGACGACTTTCATTGCTTTGACATTCAAACCAAGTTGTACGAAATGTAGATTTTCACCATGGTTTAATTTCTAATGTGAATTGCCACTATTGCTAGAGAAAAACCTGGAAAAGGGATTCTAAAAATATATTTATATTATACCTTTGTTCTATTGCCAACAATTTTGCAAAAAAATTATATTTCAAAGTAGTTATGCTTATTTAAAATCTGAACTCTCATAATAAAACTAAATGAGAGCGAAATAATGTAAATTATCTAATTTTGATCATCTTGTTTCTAAGACACATTTATTGTCTTTTTATTGTTTACTTTTAAGTAACATAACTGTATATATTTGTAGGGTACCATGCAGACATGCAGTATGTAATTAGGTCAGTCAGCATTTCCATCTTCATTGTTATTTCATTGTGTTTAGACCCTTTGAATCCTTTTCTTTTAGTTCTGCATGAAATTTATACCAGACTAGTGAGACCAGACTGTAGTCATCCCGCTGTGTCGTGGAACCCAGGAATTTATTTCTGCTGTCTTGGTACCTATTCAACCTTCTCTCATCTCCCTTTCACCACCTCATTTCAGCCTCTACTGATGACTAGATTGACTTTAGGTAACACCTACATAGAAGAGGAGATGAGCAGTAACCAACTTTTTGAGTCTGGGTTATTTCATATAATGTCCTACAGTGCTAACATTGTGCTACTAATTACAAGATTTCACTCTTACTTATAGCAGAATAGCAATTTATTATGCATACTTGTCTATTCTATACTTTCTTTACCAGTCTAGGTTGATTCCGTACATGTGCCACAATAAGCATGGACGTGCAAGCATTTCCTTGCTATACTGATTCCGTTTGGTTATAGAAGAAGTGGAACACCTGGATCATACGGTACCTGCAGTTCCCTGTTGACTCGTGATATTGAGCAGTTTTTTCATATGTTTGCTGGTCATCTGTATTTCTTTTCTTTTAAGAAGTGAAACTTCAGCCTATTTTTAATTAGATTATTTGGGAAGCGACTGTTTCAAACCTTGAGTTCCTTATGTATTCTGAATATTAATCTGTGTCAGAGGAATAGTTTCCAAATATTTTCCCATTTTATAGAGTGTCCCTTCACACTGTTGATTGGTTCCTTTTCTATGCTGAAACTCATTAGCTTGATATACAGTAATCCCATTGACCTATTTTTGCTTTTATTGCCTGTGCTTCTGAGGTCTTATCCAAAAATTCCATACTAGTTCCAATGTGCTGGAACATTTCTGCTGTTTTCTCCCAGTAGTTTCATGTTACAGTAGTTTCCAAATGATTTCCTTCATTTCTTTGACTTAATGTGTTAATTCATTGATTTTTCTCTTACATGCAGAAGAAAACAATAGATGATTTGTGAATAGAAAGAATGAAACAGAAGAAAGGAAAAAAGAAAAGAAGGAAGGAAAGAAGCGAAGAAGGTGAGCAGAGGGGAGGGAGGGGGCAAGGAGAGAACACAGGAAGGAATAGGCAGGCAAGACAGAAAAGGGCAGCCCGGAGCAACTACTCAAAGAACAGTGTGGGATCTGTGGTGTCAGAGTAGAGCAAGGATGTAGAAGACGATAAACATCTTATCCCGTATCTCCTTAAATTCTAAGTGCAAAGTCTAATTGCAAAAGTTGATTTCCATTTTGGTTATGAGGAGAAAAGATAGAAAATAGTTAGGGAAGGATTGTCATAGCTATGGAATTTCCATTCGTGGAGCCTATCGAAGTATGGTTTTCATTTACTAAAATCTACTAGGCGTTTGACAGACTGGATGCTCTGATGCTGTTTGTGTGGAGTGGCGTCCTGTTTTCTCTGGCACGGTGATGATCAGGCAAGTCGGGCTGCAGGGGCAGAGCCACACAGGCTGTGCTGCTGTCTGACGCTTCGTCCATTTTCTCGTCCTCTTGCTGACTGTGAAGTGAATGCCACATTTACAGCTCAGAACTTGAGCTGTGACAAAGGCTACAAAATGTGGCATCAGGTTGGCCATCAGAGTCTCTTTATGTGAACTGTGATAATTTTTTATTGCTATATAATTATACTGAGTATATTAGGAACTGCTTTTCATTTGTTTGTTTTGCTCAATGTGAGTTGCTTTTCTTTTTCCAGAACTTTTAATTGTCCTTTTAAAAAATAACGGTATGGTAGATTATTGTTATAGGAAGGAACTAACTTTGCCTAGTGAAAACTGTAATCATTCAGAAAAAAGTTACCATGTTGTCTAAGATAGTATAGTTCTATGGCCTTAAGAAAAATATAATACAGCTGCACATTGCTAATGGGTGAGGGCATATTGTTAGAAATTCATAGTAAGGTGATTCTGTCTCTCTGGAAGCATAACAGTCCTTACACAAACTAAACCAGCTGTTATAATACTCAGTGAAATAATCATATGAGTCCATCACTGTATAAATAATCTCATTGACTAAAACATTATTATATGGCACATGACTGACTGCATAAAATTTTGAGTTTATTAATTCTAATGACAAAAAACATCAAAGATATTTATATATAAATATTCTGCTCTCTGCTAGGTTTCTGCAAGAAAATTGAATAGATGATGATTTCTTAGCCATGATTTTTGACCAGCTCCTGTTTTACATCACAAATCTTTTAAAAAGTTTCTACCCCCAATATTAAAAACAACTAAATTTTTATGATTTTTTGTAACACTGAATGCAGCATAAGTCTTGTTCTGAAGAGGAAATACCAAATGAGGGATCAGAACCTAAATGTTATCCGCACTTTATTCTATGGAGCAAATCAGATTAATATATAATCCTTTTGTGAGTGTGGGTTTTGATAGAAAGAGAAAGGAAAAATAGAGATACTTCGGAACCCAGGATGTCTATCAAGAGAAAAAGGACACAGGAAGGACTGGGGAAGTTGGCAAGAAGATTGCAAGAAGATAAATAGAAGAAAAGGAATTTCTAAATAAAAATATAGGCATTCATTTTAGTTAGGGATTTCCTAGAAACAGGCTTTGAGACAAAGATTTAGGTGGAAGTAGATAATTTGGCGGCCAATAATTTGAAAGACAATGGAAAAACAGTAGAGTGAGAGGGAATAGAAAGCACTTCTAAGATAGCACAGCATGAGACTGAGGCTTGATCAGCTACTTTAGGAAGTGACCATAGGTCCACAAGAGTGAAGAAAATTTGAAATGAGAGAGAAGGTGGGGGCGGACCTCATAGAAGCTGATTATTAAGGTAGCTACAGTTCCAGTTAGCTGTGACTTTTAGGTACCCATGACTTTGTGAGGGCCATTCTGGAACACATATCAGAACTATTTATTGATTGATTGAGAGAACCTAACATATAACATGGTTTGGTCGAAATCAAAGCTCAACTTTAGAGTCAGGTGGATCTTGTTTTCTATCTTTGTGTTGTCTACTTACCAGAATGAGTCTCACCTCACTTTTGTAAAATAAGAACAACATTATTTTTCTAGTAAAAGTCATGGAAATGTACCTCACAACTTTCTAATGCAGATTTTCATGTAAATCTCAAATTATTTTTTACTTAAAAGAGAAAGAAGAAAAATATTTTACTTTGAGACTCAAACTTTTCTCTTGTGAGATAAAACTTTATTGAACACAGTTATTAACTTTATTTCTGAATAATCTTTTATCTTTCAGATGAGCATAAGAATATTATACAAAACATTGAAACAATGACATCAAATAATTGTATTTCATTAATGGCAATAGTAGGAACTGCATTTATGCAACTTTTAATATTTCCTCTATGCCCATAGTTTGGTAAGTATAAAAAGAAATAGTATTTTATTATTTAAATATATTTGTATGGTTTATAATAAGAGAGACCCAAATATAGATTTCATATGGGTAAATTCATACATTCCATAAGATTTTACAGAGAAAATGTAGCTAAGAGAACAAAACATTTAAAGATGTGCTCTACAATGTGATTTCACCTGTTCTTCATGACTGTTTTGAAGATGAATAAAACCATGTTTTTTATTTTGGCCCTACAGAGCATTGGAGTCCTAGTGAATTACTTTGTGAATGCATTTGTGAAATATTTTTCTTCATTCTACCATCTCTGAGATAGTAGCACAAAATTGTGGTTGAAACTATCACCTATATGTAGATTTTTATGTATCTAAGAAATCAGAAATCAACTCTGATCTTTAAACAAAAAGGCTTGAAATCACTAAATCCTAATATTATTTTTTATTTATTGTTTTTTATTTTTTTTTTTGGTACCAGGGATGGAACTCGGGTCCTTGCGCTTGCAAGGCAGGCCACCGAATGGCTGAGCTAAATCCCCGGCCCCAAAAATCTTAATTTTGAAAAGCTTGACAAAGAGTTCTTTCCATTGCGTGTTTTCCTTGTCTCTTTTTAATATAAATTATTTCAGCCATGTGCAAATGCAGTTTTATCCATTTCATCAGAACCTGGTCAAAGGAGGGAGCACTGAGTCTACATTGTCTCACATGGTAATCACTGTCTCGTTCTCATCTGAAAAGGAAAAGTCCACTCCCAAAGGGCACACCACCTCCACTCCCCTGTCTCACATATTGGGGGAATTTTGTGCTATCACAAAGACCTTTGCCCCAGGGTAAAACAGCTGTTCTGGGCGCTTGCCAGCTGAAGTGAGGGCCTGACAAAATCTGTCAGAAGGAGAAATGCACCCCATCTTCATATTCCTATCATGACTGCTTTCTCTGTTCCCTTCCGCATGCCCCTTGGGACACTGCCGCATATAGAAGGCCAAGAAGGGTGACAAACGTGTGAACATATGGCTCTGCCCTCCTGGGGTAATGTACATGCAAGCATATGGTGCTGCCCTCTTCCTCCTCAGCAAACACAGGAAGGACTCTGTCGTGCTTACATTGTTTACTTTCCATATGCTTCTCAATTGTTCCTGAACGTGGATAATCTGCATGCATTCTCCTCCAAAATTCTTTCTACATGTGAATAAATATTTCAGCTGCATTGAATTCAGTAGCCACCTGCTTTTGAAGATATAGAGTATATATTTTATCTGTCTATACAATTCTGTATACTTAGACGTAAAATCTAAAGAAATATCTATTTCCAAAGAAGCAGATGATGATAGGCATTTGTGCCTATCTGTCTGTGTAATGGCATATACACTAGGAAAAGAATTACCATTTAATTTTCCTTGTAATTTCTTTGTTTTTAAGGGATTACCCACTTCCATGAGAGAATTTTCAGTATGTCATTCTTTTCAAAAGCTGTTCTTCTCCCTCTCTCCCTCTGTCTCTTCCCCACCTCTGTCTCTCGCTTTCCCTCTCTTTCTCTTTCCTGTGTCCCTGTGCGTCTGTTTGTGGTTCTGGGGACTGAACCCAGGGCCTTCACACTGAACTATATCCCTAGTCCTTTTATTTTTTTGTCTTGAGATAGAACCTTGCTAAGTTTCCCAGGCTACACGTGGACTTATAATCCTCCTGCTTTAGCTTCTCTAAGTGCTAAGATTACAAGCATGTATTCCTACACCCAGTTTCTGTTTCACATTTTTATATTCAGGAGTTTTCATTAGCTCTAACTAGCTTATTCCTTTTGTTATATTCCGATATTACTGTAGAACAAATTATCCCAGGAAGCCTACTATCATAAGAATAGATGAATCTTCTAGGGCTTTCTACAAAACTTGATTCTTCATCTCCATTATTGTTATTTTTTAGACAATTGGCATAATTAACCACAACAGGCAGAGATCATGGGTCAGAGACCATTTCTATCTTTTCCATCATGATATCTCTTTTATGACTCACATAGGTTCATCAAGACTCGCAATCAATAAAATAATGTGTTCTTATAGCTAAGAGGTTATAAACACCTGGAAAGCAGGTCTATGAAAAGTAATTTGGGGGAAGGGATCTATATATAGACCTTTCTGAATAAGTGAAGATATGGAAATACTTGTGTTCCTAGTGCATGCTCACTAAAGAATGAGCTCATCAGAAGGGAGGAGGACTGTAATAACCCAGCCACTAGACTGACCTATTTTTTGTGTAATAATAAGCCTTCTTCCTCTGCCAACCATGGCATCACAGTGGACTCATGAACAAGGTGGCTTTGCGGACAGACACGGAAGTGATACGTGAACGGAGCTACGTGGATGTTAACTCATGAAGATAGACCTGGTTATGTTTACCACTCGGTTACAAATCTACAAGCAGCAAAGACCAGTACTGGCCCTTATATGGCATGATTCCCAAAACTGATCAGATACAGCACAGCTACTTGTAGCAGATGAATTATATTGGACTACTTCCATCATGGAAAAACAAAACAAAACAGTTCTTTGTACTTATAGGAATAGACTCTAACTCTGTGTCTGAATTTGCCTTCGCTGCACCTAATAATCCTGGTAAAACTACCACCTGAGAAGTTATAGAAAGCCTTATTTATTGTCGTGTATTCTACAAGTATCAATTCTGACCAAGGGCTTCACTTCACAGGCAAAACAGTATAGCAACAGGTTCTCGTGCATAAAACTAATCAACATGTTCCGATATACCCTCTACTGAAGCAATGGCCTTATAGTGAAATGGGCTTCTGAAGATAGAGTTGTGGCACCAGTCAAGTTCTGTCTTCTTGGCCTGTGGCAAGGTTCTCTAGCAGGTTGTATATCTATGTATTGTCACGTGTATTTTAAGAACACATGTATAATATATTAAGCAAATGTCTACTTCCTGCTCTTATTCCTTTATCATGTAAGATGTCTTGGGCTAGGAATTTAGCTCAGTGGTTCCGCTGCCTGATTCTCTCAATGACTTTATCTCCTCTTCTTGGGAAGGGATTAGTACATGTTTGGTTGTATACAGGACAGGCACTATGCCTTGTTATTGTCTTTACTTATAGATTAAGTATGGGTTAATGAAATCCATACAGGTGCCAAATTGACAAGGGAAAGACTTGAGATGGTTAATTACAGGTGCCATCTTGACTGTATTAAGAGATATCCAGAAAGTTAAGACATGATTTCTAGGTATATGTGTGAGGGTGCTTTTGGAAGAGACGGCCATTTGAGTAAGAATGCTGAGTAAGTGATACCTGCCCTTCTCCAGAGCGGGTGGGCACTAACTGATCAGCTGAGGACCTGCAGAAAGCAAAAAGGCAGAGGAAAGATGCATTCCCTCTTTCTCCCTCTCCCTCTCTTGCTCCCTCCCTCCTCTCTCTCTTTCTCTCTCATCCTATCATTGGACATGAGTACTCAAGTCTAGTTTTGGACTTCAGGACTTGCACCAGCAGCTCCCTAATTTCTCAGGAATTCAGACTAAATGAGTCAAAATAATATAATTCACAATTGATCTAGGAACTTTGACAATGGCCAAGAGTTACATCATTAGCTATCTTGATTCTTAGGACTTTGGACCTAAGCTATGATATTGGCTTCCATGGTTGCCAGTTTACAAATGGCCTAAAAGTGGGGCTTCTCAGACTCCCATTATCATGTGAGTTAAACTCTCCAAAAAATTTAGGTCTCTGTCTCAATCTGTCTGTCTCCCCCACTTCATCTTCCTCCTCCTCCGCTTTCTCTCCACCCATCCTATTGTCTCTATCTGTCTTGATATTTCTGACTAATAAGAGAGTTTCTCAGACTTCAACCATATGATTTCAAGAATCAGAAATTATCCCCTAGAATATATTTTCTGAAACCTTCTTAAAATGTTAATAGTACTTAAAATTTTCTCATAAAGAAAATTTTAGTAACTATTTTGTTTTTTATTTTCTTCTTTCAACTTTTTCTGTCATTGTCATTTTTTATTACTTATTTTTATTACATTTTTGTATTACTTATTCATATTTCTGAATTCTCAATTTTTACCACTGCAAGTGTGAAAACTTTCTTGTTAGTAAGATTGCTACTTTACTTGGGCACAGTAACATATACCTGTAGTCCCAGCTACTCAGGAGCCTGAGGCAAGAAGGTTGCATGTCTGAGGGAAGTCTGATAAACTTTGCAAAATTCTATCTCAAAATAAAATAAAACAGGCTGATGATAAAGGCCAGTGGTGCCTAGCATGTGTGAGAATCTGGGCTCAATCCCCAGTACCATAATTGGACCCCCCAAAAATTATTGCTTTGGCTTTTTAATTTTATTTTCCATTTTCCTTTGTGTTGAGCAGTTAGAGTTCATAGATTTTCTTTGACCCTAAAGTGCTGTCTTTCATTTTCAAGTCTCAGGCAACTTACCTACTACTTAGACATCTGTCTCTGACAGGGATTTGACAGCTCACTACTTCCTCATTGACCTTTCACATGACTCAGAAAATATTCCATCTACCAGAATATTGTCTCACATTTGTATTCATTATTCTTGCCCCTAGAGCTGCTTTAGTTGACTCAAATGGATTGGTGTCTCTTTAACATACAACTGTATTTTTTATAGAAGTCATTTCATTTCTAAACAACATGTAAGTGGTCTTTATCCTTGGCCCACTAATTGGTATATAACTGCAAAGCCAGACAGAGACTATCACAATATTCTCCAGCAAGCTCTTTGGAAATAAAACACAAGTAGCTGCATATCCAAAGCTCACACAGTGTGTTTTTGTTGCTTGTATCTGCATAACCATCTAGCACATTTATTCCTAAGGTCTTTATAATCACAGTTCCAAAATCTCTCATATAGTTCTTAGCGACTTTACCTTTGTTTTTTATTCTCATAATGGACTTGTTCTTTCTTGAATTGGCCCTAAGCTCAATTACAAAGCACATTTAGTTTATCTTGGGCATACCTGGTTTCCTCTTTTCTCTTACTAGTTTCCCACTGAGGAGTAGGGTCCCCTCTCTCTGAATTAACTCCTTCCTCCTCATTATTCATCAAAATGGCCTCTGTGGAAGGCAGCTCTCCTCCCATTCATTTTTTTAAAAAATATATTTAATTCAGTGTGTTAGACATGTTGGGGATTCTTGTACTTAAGGCAATGTTTCTAGGAGTACAGTGAAAAGCTTTGTTCCATGCCTGTCAGTGGTAGAAAAAAGTGGACAAAAGGTGAAACTATCCTAATAAATACTACATATTTGCATAAGTTCTGCCTGTGTTCAACCTCAGATATTTAGATGATCCATTTACCTAACAAGCTTAAGATAATATTTTCTTCCATCCCATAGCCTTCTGTTCACTGTCACAGTAATAATAAGTAATAAAATTTTAGTAAGAGCTCTTTCTTAGGAGCCAAATAAGCTATTGTTAAAAGCACAGATTTTGAAATTTATGTATGTGGATTTGCATTTCAACTATGATTTCACTCTTTACTAAATACATATTTATTAGCAAGAATACTAACTTTCCCAAGCCACAGTTTCATTATTACAAGCTGAACAAATATTTCAAAACCCCAGGGGATTCTCTTAGGATTAACTAAAATAATTCATGTAAATTGTAGTTAATATCACTATTCTCTCAATATATTTATTAGTGATAATAAAATCTTCTATTTTATTTTGAAAAATAAACACCGGGTCTTCAATTAACATTGGATAGGCTTTGATTAACACACCTCACTGGAAGAAAGAAGAGATAAATTGTTGCACTCTATGTTTTCTTTTCTTTTTTTTGTTTTCATTGTGATTCATTTTTGTTGCTGACTCCATGATTGGTAGCAATATCTAAATTTGATCTCAGCCTTGCTAGAAAAGCAAGTAGTTACAATACTGATGTGACTTCAAGGGCAAAGGATATTTCATAGAAAATTGTGGTTGGAAATCACACACAAAATAATTGCCTTCTAAACAGAGAGTTAGAGGTCTGGAAAAAGCAGCCCAATAGACACCTAAATTTATTAAAGTTTCTATTTAAAGTAAGTTTCCAAGTCTTTCTTGAGGAATGTCAGTCTTAGAGGGGAAAGGAATTTGGCCAAGTGATATAACTAGTTAATATCTGATACATGACTAGAATACAAATATTATGAATCTAGTCAATGTTGTCATGGTATAGATATAAAATATTCCCCAAAGTCTTGTGTTTGGAAGGATATTGGATCACTGTATTCATCTGTAGATTCATGCATGGGTGAGTTCAGTAACTGAATATGCTGTTAGGTGTTGGGACCCGTTGGAGGTTAACACTGTGGTGTGTGATCGGAAGAGTGGACCCTTGTTTCCATCTTTTCTATTCTCTTTGCTTTCTGGTTGTCACATTTTCTCAGATTTCCTCTGCTATGGGCTACCACCATGCTATGATGCCTTGGATCTAACCAGACATTGATTGAATCTTCTGAAATGTGTGAGCCAAGTAAATGTCCCTCCTTTAATTTGCAAACATTGGGTATTTTTTTCCAGATTTAGGAAAATACCAATAAGATTTTTTTTAAAATCCCTAACCTTTTAAATCCTTTTACTCAAGTCTTTCAATTTTTTACAATCACAAGTTTTGGGGAAGAGAATATATTATTTTTATAGGACTCACAGAATAAATGGTCATTTAGGAGTTACTCTTTGTATTTATCTTCAAATATTAAATTCACTTAGTGAACTATTTGTGAGAGAAAAGATAGATAGTGGATACCACTCTATCCCATTTTGTCATTAGTTGTCAGATTTTGCGATTTCTGTTGTTTTGTTTGAAGTTTTATGAGTTCATTCTCCCATTCCACGACTTAACCTCTCGCACCGAGCTTTTTAAAATATTGGTTATTGTAGTTTTCGATTCTAAAATTTCTGTTTCTCTTTTATCTTTTCAAAATATCAAGAAATAATAAAAGGTTTCTCAGTGACACCTGCATCACACATAAAAACTCAAGAATATTTCTAGAAATGCAAAATTAGCAAACACCTCATGAAAAGTTGACTGTTATCAAATTTTTAAAATTAAAAACAATGTAATCAAGATGGGAAATGAAGCTTGTAGTAAGGGCAAAATATCAACAAATAAAAACATCCGGAAACTACAGTGAAGATGTAATTAGTAGAGAAAAACACAGAACAACAAACTTCTATCCACTTACAGAAATCCAGAAAAAAATCAATAACTTACAAACCATTTCATGGTCGTGAAGCCATATACTAAGCACATTATGGAAGACATTTTTAAAGTTTGAAATAAAGTGAATAGAGACAAAAACAAAAATGGCACTGGATAGGATTAAAAGCTAATTAGATGCAGAAGGCAAGATTAGTGATTTTGAAGACATTACAATGGCAACTACTTCGAATAAAACATAAAGAGAAAAATGAGAAAATTTATACAAAGTATTTAATGAAGGAATAATTCTAAATGCAGCAATACCTCAGTTCCCCAGCGCTTCTTTTCATAAACAATTTAGTTTCCAGTTCTGGAACAGAAGTATTCTGAAAAAGTTTGCTTCTATTTGCGAACTCTGCATCTGGTTACATTGAAATTTTTGAGGAAACTGATTCATTTTTCAACTAACTTGGTTCATGACCAGAATCACAGAAAGAACTGAATTCATGAACCAAAGTACTGCTACATATGAGAGCTTCCAGAAAATCTAAATTAGTCTAGGCTTAGATTATGGGACTGACCATATTCTACCAAGATCAAAGACAAGACTAGAAAAAAATAAAGAACAATATCTATCTTGAACAAATATACAGAATTTATTTTAAAAAGCTTAGTAAATTAAGTTTAATAATATATAAAAAAATTAAAACATGATTTAATGAGATTTAACCCAGTAATGCAAGGCTGGATCAACATTCAAAAATCAATGCCATTTTCCATATTAACAGGATAAATAAGAAAAACCAGGTCATTTCAATAGACGTATATTGTGGTTTAGATCTCAAAAGTCCCCCAAAAGTCTCAGAACTGGGGCTTTTGGAGCATGATGAGGTCACAAGGGCACTATTCTCCTCTGTGAGTTGATCCAGGATGAGGTCATAGCTGAATGTGTTAGAAGGTGAAGTTCAGTTGGGGGAAATGGGTCACTAAGAACATGATCTAGAAAGGTCTCCCCCGCCTTTCTCTCTGCACCCTAACTTCCACGGTTGAGCAGCATTTCCCAGCTATAGTCATTTCTGTATTTGATCCTGACAACCACAGGCTAAAACTTCAGAAACCACGTGGTAAAATAAATCTCTCCCACTTTACATTGTGTACGTCAGGTATTTGGTCTGAGTGACAGGAAAGCTGATCAATACAGTGCAGAAAAAGTGTATCTCAAAATCCCACAGCAATTCTGAGAAAACTCATCTGCAGACTATGAATACAGGGTCTTTCTTCAACACGATCTATATGTATCTACAACAAAGCTACCAATCACATTATATTTACTGCCAAAAGGTTTATTTTCCATCCTATAGTATGAAGAAGAAGCCAAGGATATATGTTATCATATGTCTATCCAATATTTTTCCTAGAGACCATAGTCAATGCAGGACAGCATTAAAAAGATAAAAGTACTTGGGTCTAAAGGAAATAAAACTATCAATAAAATACAAAAAAAATCTTGTTTTCACCATAATGTGTAGAAAATATGACTAAGTCTACAAAATCAAATTTGACCATACATGTATTTCAGTAAAATTGTAACATTTAACATCAATATGTAAAAACCAAAATGTTTTATACTTAGCAATAAAAATTGGAGATTAAAATTGAAAAGAAATACCAAGAAAATCTAAAATATTTTGGAATATATATGACAAAAGATAGTGGAAACTGTACACTGAAAAATAAAAGTGCTGCCAATTATCGTATGTGTTTCACTTTTTTTGCCTGTCTAGTTGTTAATCTGTATGTATGATAAGTAACTCTATAAAAACATATAAAATAAACAAATGAATTCGTGAAAAATAGAGAAGGGGGAAAAAGCAATTGAGATGTGTTAAGTGCATGTATCAATTCCCCTCAGTAAATATAATTATGTACTGCAAACATGTACTAGTAAAAATTTTCAAAAGTCAAATGTTAAAAGAATAAAATCAATGCTGAGTATAAAAAAACCTAAATAAAAGGAGAGATATACATACTATATTTATGCATGTAGTGGGTCAGTATTGTTAATGTGTTAATTTTTCCCAAATTAATATATAGCTCTTATTTTCAATGGGACTCTCAAGAAGTTGTTTGTTCATTTGTTGGCAGATATTGATAAAGTCATTCTAAAGTAAATATGGAAATACGGAGGCCCTAAAATAGCCAAAACAATCTTCAAAAAATAGCTTTTGAAAATTTAAAATAAACAGGGGGCTAATTTCAAGTTTCCAATACTCAAGGCAATGTGGTATTAGCATAGAGACAGTTGATCAAGAGTACAGAATACATGGTAGAAAAATAAATATTTATATATGATCAGTTGTATTTTTTGCAAAGATTCAAAGGTAATTCAGTGAAATGAGTTTTTCGGGAAAAATTTATTGTGGAATAGTTGGATTTTTCAGAAGCTAAAAATAAAAGTTTGATCATACTTTAACAATGTCCACAATTAATTGAATAGTCATAGACCTAAATATACAATCTATAACTGAGAAAGAAAAAATAGAAAAAAAAATTTTTAATTTTAGTGCAACCACAATCCAGCAATCCATAAAAAGTAATTTGCTTGCAGATGTGAGCTGCCGCACCCCAGCATTCTGGAGGAGGAGAAGGAGGAAGCCTGCGTAACCTAGGAACTCAGTAGGCCCTATCTCAAAACAAAACCAAAACAAAACAAAATATTAAGAAGAAATGGCAATGTGAGGGATGTAAGACAGCTCAGTTGGAAGACTTCTGTGTTCAATCTGCACTATTGGAAAAAGTAATATTAATAATTTGGTGAAGAGGACTACATCAAATTTTTTTTTCCTTTTTCAAAAACAATTAATAGAACAAATGAAGCCCCAGACTGCGAGAAGAAATTGCAAATCAAAAATGTCACATTGTAATGGTATTCAAAGCTCAATAACAAAACACACAACTAGCCAGTCAAGCATTTATCCACTTCCCCAGGAGAGAGATGTGGAGGGCAAATAAGCTCAAGAAGGACTGCACATCATTATTCCCCAGGAAAATGCTAGTTGAAATTGCAACAAGGTCCCTCTTTACAAGTATTTTCATGTCTAAAATTGAAAATGACCAAAACCACTACTAACAAAGACGTCAAACAGCTGCAGCACCCCAACACCCCAACACTGCAGGAAGAAATGCAAAGCACTGTGTTACCAGCCCTTTGGGAGGTTGTCTGACCCTATTTCCAAGGGTTAGAGATCTCTAGCACATGAAACAGGAATTTCACTCCAACGTCCCTTCTCAGATAAACGAAAATGTAAATCTGTAGGCATAAAGAATTATTCCAGGATATTCATAGGTGTCTTATATGTAATGGTAAAAATAAAACACTTGATAACAATCCAAATGCCTGTGAACACATGAATATAGAAGAAATTGGGTTTTTCAATACAATGAAATAATGGTACTAAGTGATGCAGTTTATAAAAACAATGTGGAGTGGTCATGCTGAGCCTCCTAACGTATGCATCTCACCATTTATCTTTTTGTGTGGCAACACCACTTCAAACTTAGTAATTTTGAAATGCACGATACACTATCATTTTTAAATTTTTAAAATTGGTACAAAAATGTATATAGTTATGAGGTACCATACAATATCTCCTCAGATAATTAGTATTTTGCAGTGAAAAGATTCAAAATTCTCTTGTCTAGCTTTTTTGAAATAAATGGCACCTCATCGTTTTCTATAATCACTGTATTATACAAAGATACAATAGAACTTCTTGTAACTGTAACTTAGTACCTGCAGACCAAACTGTCCCCTTTCCGTTCCCCTACTTTCCCAAGCCTTAGATAACCACTATTTGAATCTCAATTCTATGAGTTCAAATTTTTCAAATTCTATGTATGAGACCATTTAGCGTGCTCTCCCTCCCTCCCTCCTTCTCTCTCTCTCTCTCTCTCTCTCTCACTCGCTCTCCATCCATGTTGTGGAAACTCAGGGAATTCCCTTCTTTGGAAACCCAAACACCCGATCTATTGCATAGATGTCCTGCATCTTCTTTATCCATTTCTTAAGGGACACTTAGGTTGATTCTATAACTTGACTCCTGTGAATAGAGATTCCAAGAACAAGAGACTCCAAGCATTTCTTAGACATACAGATTTCAAATCATTTCAGTAAATATCAAAAAATGGGATGACTACATCACATAGTAATTCTAATTTTAGTCTTTGGGGAACATTTTTACTGTTTTACATAATAGCTCTACCAATTTATGTTCCTAGGAACAGTGTAGCAAGTGCTTTTTGCCATATCATTGCCAACACTTTAAGGTTTCATCATTTTGTTAATACTTGTTCTGACAAGTGTGCGATGATACTTCATTGTGATTTTAACGTGAATTTGCCTTAATGATTGAGGTCAAGATTTTCACAGATAGGCATTGTCTGCTGGCCATTCGTACGTCTTCTTGTGAGGAAAGCCTACCGAGTTCTTCCTTTTTAAGGCTGGGTTGTTTTTCTTTTTTGCTATTGAGTTGTCTGATTTCCTTATACCTTTTGAATATTAGTCCTCTATTAGATGTATGGCTGGCAAATATTTTCTCTCAATCTGTGGGTTGATTCTTTGCATTATTAATTGTTTCCTTTGCTGTGCAGAAGCTTTTAGTTTGATGATACAATCCTTTTAAAAATCTTTATAAAAAAATAGTGTTTACAAGAACTTAACCGTAAACGTTGCAAACCCACTCAAATTCTAATTCCTATATTTACTGCCTGTATGATGCTGAAAAACTTTAACTTGTGGCTCCCAATCCTAAAGGTATATCGTAGGTCATAAAACATTATATGCTTTTGTTGGGATTAACACTGATAATATAGAAGTATTTAGACACTGTGTGACCCACAACAAACTATGACTGTAAAATAATTAATTCATTGTCATACCAACCCAAAGTGATATTTATCACATTGGACCATATTTGATAGACATTCAGCAGGATCTTTAACAGGCATTGTTCCCATTCACTATCTTCTTACTCATTAATTCTACCTGCAAATTAACAGACTTTATCCTTGTGCAACAATATAGGCATACAAGGTGCCTGAAGCATTGAAGTGCAGAAAAATACCATAAACCACAAGGAAATAGACATTTTTCTTAAAGAGTGAAAATTAAATAAATATTACCTCATAATTGTTGCTCTGTCTTCAGTGTAAAACTTTCTACATAACTTACATTCAGTATTATAAAAATCTCTATTAAAAAGATATATATTTGGCATTAGTTTTTTCTCTCATAAGCCCACTAGAACTTTATTTTTTGCAGATATTTTTAGTAAATACACTGATGATCTGAGTAGAAACAGAAAACTAAAAATAATTCCTAAATTATGACTTTGTACTTTGTTCACTATCCTTGTCTATTTGAAACAACAAGATACACAAACATAGCAAGTGATTGTAGCCTCTATAAGGGATATAAGTGGGTAAATGTTTAAGTTTTCAGAATGTCAAGTGGAATGTGGAATTCCCACAAGTACGTAACAAATGTCATCATGGAATACCAACTATGATAACAAACTTAAAAACAATGTTTGGCTTTAACAAAGCACTGTAGGTTAAAAAAAAAAAGAGGCTCCGATTTCATGATGAAATAATTATGTTCACCTCCTTTTGGACTTGTCACGTTTTCATTGTTATTTGCCTCCATGGCAACATCAAGTGTTCACAGAGCTATTTATAGTTGAAAAGATATAGTCACCTGAACTCCATGACCATTACTTGTTGAAGCTTTGACATATGCAGTCACTTCCAGTTGGCACTGGTAATTGCTACTGAGCCTGCATTTTACTGGGTTGCAGCAGTGAACATTTTTAGCCATATTTAAAATATTTTAATGTAGTGTTCGCTTCAGCAGCTCATATACTAAAATATTTTAATGTGAATGTTATCAACCCAAAATATTAAACTCAGTTATACCACATTAGAGGAGAAATCAACTTGGTAGCTCATTGGTGTCATAGATTATAGGTCAGCCTCATATACAAAGCACATTTGTAAAAATTTTAGTAGAAAGAAAAAAAATCAAGAAATGTGAGAATTTAATATCTCTCTATCTGGTTATGGTTAAATCTGCAGACATTGTGGAGGTGAATTATTGGGAACCCTATGAATAGCTTCTAAAATTCTAAATTTTTAAAAATTTAGTTTGTAAAATACATTTTTACAATATATAGCAAAATTATACATAATAATAAGCAAATTAGCATAACAACTCAGTATTTTTTACTTGGCTGAATTTAAATGGGAAATATTACATATTAAAATTTCAGTTTTATGAATATGTATTTCATATACATCCTTGAAAAGTGAATAAAGCTATTGGCAGACTAAACAATGGATAGTGCATTAGTTGAAATGAATCCCAACTTCAAGTGTATTTCCCTTTTTTTTGGTACCGGGTATTGAACTCGGGTCCTTGCGCTTGCAAGGCAGGCCACCGAACCGCTGAGCGAAATCCCCGGCCCTCCTATTATCTTTATTAACAATTTAGAAACAATATGCCTGATGTGAGAAACTGAAAGTGTCAATAACAAGCAAAATGTATAACAGATAATGTGAAATGGGAAGAAAGGGTGCCCAGGGGAAGGGGAAGTGGGAGGGGTGGGGAAAGGAGAGAAGGGAACGGATGGACGTGAGAAAATGGAACAATGGAAACAAAGCCTTTGTAAGTAGAGAGAGGTGCAGGGGGTGAAGGGAGGGCAGGGAATGGGGAAAAAATAAGAACCAAGATAGATTATGCAAAGGTACAAATCTCCACTGATAAATGTCATTATATTGGATACCTAAAATGCACCCATAGAATTAACTTTTAAAAATATCTGTCTATCTCTGTATGTGGACGTGTATGAATATTGAAATGTAAGCAATATAAAATCACACATACAATATCAACTATATAATACGTAAATGTATGATACATATTAAAGGATATTTTGAACATATATACTATGAAATATAAATTAATGTGCTTCTGAGCCCAAAAAGCCTTTTGACATGACAACATATTTAACTGAAGACAGCGACAAAAGGGACTAAATAACAACATCACTGTTACCAGTTCCAATATCATCAGCCATATCATTTTTTTATCAATTCTGATGGAAAAAAAACCTTTTGAAATTTAAATGACCTTAGCTATATGTGATAAATATACGTGTTTCATTACACTTTACAACAAAGTAAATTTACTGTGAACTTCAAGGGAAGAAAACTAAATGAATAAGTATGTGTATTTAAGAAAAGCTCCCACCGAAGGGAAGATAACATATAATAAGGCAAGTAAGAATTCACGTTCATCATAAAATCTTTCTAGATAAATCACCTCACTACCAGATGTTTTGTTAAATGAGCAAAAATGGAAATGTACATAAGGAATACCGATCACAGTGGACTGGTAGTCTGAGGAAAGAGCATTTCCTAAAGCATGATTATTACAAATGCACAAGATCCCAGGGGTGCCATCACATGAAATGTCAGATGTTATACTACTTGGACAAAAGATATCTTGCCTGGGAAAATTATGGTGGAGCAATAAGTTTATATGCTTAGTTATATTATAGACTAATTATGTCTTTAGCAGTAGTATATTTTAAGCATTAAAAAATCACTAGGAAAACAAGGAAGTAAAAATCCTTTGCTTTTCAGGTAGCTAGCATTTTATCACAGGAAAGAATGATAGGACATTGTAAACATCTTCTTCTGCCTACCTTTGTATTTTAGTAGCTCAGTATAATCACATTTCTCCAAAGACTCATTCTGTTATTGAAAGGTAATGGTGGGAACCAACTTAAGAACATGTAAAATGCAAGATTTTTTAATCAATGCAAAGCAATTAATTTAACCAACCCTTCCTGTAATAATATTGAGACAGACTGTCTGCCTGTTTTTACATTATAGCTAGCTTTGCAATCTGTGTAGAATTTAATGAGGTGTGTAGTTTTTCCGAACTTATTGATTCTTGGAGATTCAAATATTTTAGTGCTACTGAACTGGAGTATTTTTATCTCTCATTTTTCTTGTACATAGAAAATAACATTTTGTTTCCAGCTGCTAATATTTTTATAATACTTTTATTATACATGAGCTGTTCTTCTCTAAAAGTACATGGAAATACTTTAGGGAGATTACACGAGGTACTTTATCCCTTCTACGTTAAGACTCTTCCCTAACTGCACCTTCAGTTATTCCATTGTTTCAATTAATTTCTTCTGTTGAGTTGAATCAGGGAGAATTCCTAGATTTGTGCTTAGACCAATTATATCTTATTTTTGATGTATGAGAACCACCTGTCTTGTTTTCTCACATTTGACTGCAGAATGTCAAGACGACATCTGAATCAGTCGAGAGGCACTGAATTCACTAGAATGAATCATTATTCTTCCTACTACATGCAACAGTGTAAGGGTTCCAGCCGAGTTGAAGGTTGTAGTGAATTATGTGGGAAAAAAATCTTGTGACTTGAAAACCAACTACAGAGCTTGCATACTGTAGTCAACTAAAGCACATTTAATAATGCTATAACCAACACCAATGACGGTTGGCTCTATTTTATAATATTTCAATTACATAAGAATGAAAGCTATAGTTGCAAGTTAATAAAATCCACGTATTCATATATTACTTAAAATTATTCGACTAACAATTGCTTGAAGTCTAGCCCAAAGACTGCCCAGAATTAAACTTGGTAGCTGCTCAGCATTCTTATTCTGAAAAACTTAGAAATCTCTAATGAGATAAGATCTTGCTCAAAGTTAGAGGCAGAACACAATTCTGCTTTTATTTATTTAATGTTTAAATAGAGGTAGTTTGAGTAAATATTTATTTTAAGGGAAAAAAACAAGGTAGAGCAAAGGTTCTTTCATTACTTAGAAATTTGTTTCATTAACAAATGAGAATACCCACTTCGATCCTTTAAGGATGTACCAGTTAATGTTACAATGAGTAATCCAGAATTGATACTTTCATAGAGGATCAGCAAACTACAAAGTTTACATGAGCCTAATGGAGAGTGGATGGTCTTTATGTTTGTTTCCTATCTATAACCAAATATCATCCTCAATTCCATATGATCAATAACCTTTATTGTAGAACTTTGTCTAAGGCATTTTAAAAGTCATAAAAAGTTGCATCACCTCTTCATGCTTTCTGAGTTCAATAATACACTTTGTAGTATCATTTAGGTATACTTTTCCTTATAGAATTAGATTTTCTTTTTGTGATGGAGTCTTACTGAGTTGCTTGTGCTAATCTCATACTCAGTCCTCCTGCCTCAGCTTCCTGTGTAGCTGGGATAACAGGCATGTGCCACTGCACCTGATTGTGACTGCTTTTTTTCTTAACAGGAGTCAAGTGATCTTACCCATTATGGTACACACTGCAAGGCAACCATTATGAAGTATATCTTTGATTATCCATTTTGGGAAAGTGATTGTAGAACACACAGGGATACTCAAATGTATCATGTGTCAAATTGATTCAAACATTGTCTTTGCTTTAATAATCTAAAAATTTAACATGTGGAAAGCTCTGGGAATTCACAAGTAGGGAAAGTTGTTTCCACTCTGGAAATCAGGGCATTCTTCATGGAAAAAATGACCTACTTTTGTTTAATTTCATTACCCTTACCTTAAATGAAACAGAACATGATATAAATGATGGGCTGTCAATATTTAGAATGTATCATGTGGTTTTGTTGTTAGCATATATCAGAATCCCTACAAGAGCCTGCTAAAACACAAACTACTGGGCTCTACTACCCAGAATTTACTAAATAGGCCCAGACTGGGGGTCTGAAAATTTGATTTTGAATCAGTTTCCCACATGATGCCACTGCCACCACATTTTGAGTATCATCAGTTCAGACTAGACACTGAAGGTAGTTGTATTTCACTCTCTACCTTTAATATTTGGGGACAATTTAATCTCAATATTCCCAAGTGGCCTCCCAATTCATTTCTAGCTTAATCTTTTATGATATTCAAACAAAAGAGTCTTTGCTTTCAATTGCCTTAAAAGATGACATTAATTCTTTTGATTAAATATTTTTGCTTATATTTCAACTATCAATATTTTAATTTTGCTTAATTACAGTTTACATTATTTGTATCATGTCAATGCATTCATCAATTTCTGTTCTTAACTGGAGGTTCCCAAATATAACTTTTTTCACAAACGGAACTCCCTCTTGTTTTGTGGCATTGGATCAAATTAAATATTTACACATTTAGCTTATAACACTAATTGATGCTTGTCTTAGCCTGGTTTCCCCAGAAATCATTCTCAAGCAAAGGATTAAGTGCTACTCTTTCCTTGTTGAATACATCAAAGAAAAAGTCAATATGGTAGAGCAGAAGCAATAAGAAGATGTTCTGGCCATCATGTGAGAATTAAGCATGACTTACTCAATCTCCAGTCACTCTCTCCTGAGAAGGCTCAGGCATGATGCTCTGTCAAAAAGAAAAAGAGAAAATAATACAACCACTATCTCCCTCCCTGACTGGGCAAAGGTGAGTCCAAGAGGCGTTAAATTCCTAGTACTTAACTGTGTGCACACAGAAGTAGAGGTTTGGTGTCTCCTGTTTCCTTGCAAACAAGAAATCCCCAAGCCTTGGTGTCACACAGTGGTCATGGAGAAGCAGGCTATTCCTATGGGCTGGGACAGGTACCAGTGGTTAAATGCATGACAGAGTTGAGGACCAAAAAAACTGAAGTGGCTCATAAATGGAGACACAATGCTCCTCCAGAACATCATTTTCCTTGTCTCTTCTGCTGTCTTATGATAGTGCAAAACATTTTCTCATTTGAAATTCAACATTGCCCTAATTTTTAGAAAACTGATCTTTCTTAATTCTGCCCTTTTCTCTTGATGACATCTTATTTTTTACATACAACTTTTCTTATGAATAACACTTGCCTAGTGTCTAGACTTTTATTCTGATCCATATTTTCTTCTCAAGTCTACTTTCCCTTGATGATCTCATCTACTCTGTTCAATGGATCTATGTGCTCATGCCCTGAAAATGTATCTCCTGCCTGGATATCCTTACTGAGCAGCAGTCCAGTGTGTCTAATCACCCACCCTTCCTTCTTTCTTAGATGTTTGATAGGAACTCAAAATGTCCTATGTTTAGATGAATTATCTCACTTCCGTGAAGAAGTTCTGCTTCTTTTGTTTTCTGAACACTGCATCAGTCTCCATCACCCTTATCCAATTTCCATGTAGTGAAGAGGATGGCATTTATTAAATGCTTCTTTAATTTCATTAGTTCTTTCTATTCTCATGACCACTACACTTTTATGAGTCACTCCCACCTCTGGCTGAGATAACTCAGATACACGTAGTTGCACAATTCCTTGTAGCATCCTCCCATCTCCAACACAGCATTTTCAATTGTTCCCTAGTGCTTTCAGGAAGAAGAGGAAATCTTTTAGCATATTTTACATGATTTTCTTTGTTTACTTCTTCGTTTCATTCATTCCCTACTCCCAGAGAATTGTTCTGATCTCAAGTCAAACTAAGTGAAGTTGAGTTTGATCTACTGCACTTAAACTCACCTTCATGTCTTCCTGATTCCTTGACACGAATCAAGATCAACTTCACTCTTTATGAGACCTATGCCTATTGAATTTTCAAGATCCACATTTTCTAGCACATCACACCTTAACAGATCGGCAAACAAGCCAGATGTGTCACTCTTCCGGCATTTTGTTTGCTCATGTGACAATGTGCCTGTTCAAATCTAAGAGTACAGTTAATCTGTATTCTAATCTGCTATCATGGTGCCTTGGCTCACAAACACTTTTGTTTGCATGCAACACAGTTTAAAAACAGAAGCTTTGACAAAATTTGGTATTTGTTTGTAAACTCTGCATGATGTGACAATGATGACCATGGCTATCTTCCCCACCATACCACGAAGATGGTCATCTTTTCCAGAATCATGGAATGAACTAAATTAGTGAAACGAGGTTGAAATTGACCAATTTACTTATGCATTGTCCTCATTTAAGTTGTGAATTTCTCAAGGCTAGACCTACCTTGAACATGTATCCTGGCTTATAATACCAGTCTAATGTACATATCAGTAAATTATTTATAATTAATTTATGCTAATTAATAATAATGCATTTATTGACCAACTAATTTTCCACATACATTATTTGAGTCAGCCTTTTTAGCTGAAAAGATAAACTCACAGAGGATAAATAAATTGCTCAAATCCAAACTACTATAAATGATAGAGCCAGATTCAACATCGGGTATCTCCAATTTCAGAGTATTTGTCTTTGCCACAGAGTTACACTGAAAATGCAAGGATTCAAGTTCCTGCTCTACCTGTTACCAGTTTAAAGATTTTACTTGACCACTCTTAAAAGTTGTGACTCACTGTACCAAAACCAAGTGATAATGCATGTGATTGGGGTATTTTTTAAAGATAAAATCAACAAATATATAATACTAACATAGTTTATGATAACAATTTGCTATTGTTCTTTTACTTTATGAGTATTTACTTAAATTTTAGGAAAGCAAACATGGAAGTCATGAAATAAAAACCACTTGGGATGACATGAATAAAGATAAAATACATAGTCCCTCAGAATTTACTAGAACAAAGATCCTACTTTCCTAATACTAGGGTACATAAACTTGTACCATGGGAAACTATGTACATTAGGCTATGTTATTTGAAATTCAAATGAAATTACTATGTAGAAGTAATACTGATCTGACGTACAGAATCCTCAAAGGCAATGAATCCTTTTAGTGTAACTGTACACCTACAGATAAACTGACAAAAACAAAATTATGTTATACTTACCTGGGTTGAACACCAAGGGAGGCCATTAGAATAACATTTAACATTAAGTCCTGAGGAAAACCACCTAAGGCAGCCTTGAACTCTCTGGCATGCCCACTAGTCTTACTGTGTTTTCCTTAAGAGGGCCGAAGAATAATATATCATATCATACTGCTAGTGGTTGTTAACAGTAGCCTCTTCTGGGAATATTATGAATATGGATATATATGTGTGCATAAGGAAATATATATGCATATATATGAAACATCTACCAACACATGATAAGTTAAATATATTTAACACACCTAATTTTCTTTCTGATTTAATAGGGTTCAATGAATGGAAACTGTGTAGTCAGAATAATGAAAAGAAGACATAATTTATCTCATTCTGTTGGTGTCCTTTCTATGTTCTTTTGTCCTTTGATTGCACTGGTGGATAATATTATTTTGTTCCCAAGGAAATATGTCCCTTTGATTAGGTTGTAGATAGTCTCTCATTTGTCACTGTTCTATCAAGCTATGCCATGTAACAGCAGGAACTCTTGATTATTTAATTGCTTGTAAGAACTCATTAAATCCAACTATCAATCATGGGACATATGGTAAACATCACCCAATGGCGTGAGAGGTTGTAGCAATGATCCGTCACTAGGGCAAACCCTTTTTTCAGCAACACAGACTTTGGTTTAGTAGTCCAATCATGATTATTTTTAATTGATATTGATTTACAAGTGAGGTTTCATCTAGTAGTCTTAATCCACACTTTAAAGTTAATAATATAAGCCTTTATAATTTTATTAGAAACATGCTCAAATGAATCTTTTCTGCTTTGTACCTGATTTTCTTCTGTAATAATTGAATTTACTCTTTTGTAAACAGTGCATAACAAATTTTGAAATCTATACTTTACTCTTGATAGAATCAAAATAAAGGTTCTTAATAAATAGAATTTACAAAGCCAATATCAATAACTGTCTATCATCAGTTATGGGAAAACAGCATCTTTAGAGATTATTTCTGAAATGTTCCTTTTCAAAATGTCTGTTTTAAGAGTTAAATTGTAAAGCTTAAACTATTACATCTTCCATTAAGTGACATAATTTTTATAACTCTGTATGACAGTAAAGGTTTAGAATCATCTAGGCCTCCATTGTATTCAAATTTGAGATGTTTGCTATCTTTAGAAATTCAATATAATTTAAAACAAACTTTCATCTCATTAGACTACTTTTAAAAGAAAATTACGCATACAGTGGTAATCAGGTGCATAGAGAAGTGAAAAAAATAGAGGCCTATTCTCTCTTCAGATAGAAATAATAAGCATTGAAGCCATTAAAACACTTTAGTTCTAGCATTCTGCAGAATAATGTACCCAGAAAGGGGGAATATATACGTGTAAAAGAAATAGTTTGGATTCTGGAAATTTTATGTGACATCCTTCCTTTGTAATTGCCACTGAAATTACAGAAACAATTTAGTATCCTTTCTCAAGATTCCCTCTAGGATTACGGATATTAGAAGTTTCACTGTCTATCCCAGCCAAGAACAAGTAGTTGATTACTACAGAGATGAATTTCAAAAGATGGAAGTCATTTATTGCTACTTCAAAAATAACTTCAGTGCAACAGGACTGATAGAGCATCATAAGGGTAAACATTTAGCTACATGATTTTACTCACGGTGTTTAGGATGAAAATATAGTAGGTACTCAATAAATATTTGTAGCACAAATGAATGAGTAAAATTATTGCATCAGTGCACTTATCTCAAAGTATTTTCTTGAAAGGAGAAAATTTTCTTTTAATTTCTGTACTTTGCACTAAGCTTGTTGATCATTTTGCTCTTTAATATGCTAACAGCATCTCCCATAATGATTAACCAATGTTAACCATTCATGTGCTAGGTACTGTGATAAACATGTTACCTATGCCATCTCATATAATTATAACTAAAAGCATATATGATCTAGGTGCAACGATTACTCCCATTTTACAGAAAAGAAAGCTATGGTTTAGTGCGTTTAAGAAAAATATTTAAAGAGACAAAAGTAGTCCAGTCTGAAATCCAAGTCGTGCTCTTAAACCTTCATTCATATTTTCTTCTCTACAGCTGGTAAATATGGGATTTCTTTTATGGCTACTGCCCTTTCTACTCATTGTGTTCTGATTATACCACATGTCCTCCGAGTGCACACCAACCGAGGGCTCCAGGTAGCCACTGTCCCTTCAGTATGAGTAAAACATGTCCCCTAATGCCACCTAATAGTATAAGCATACTGTGTTTATCAGTTAGACTAGCTGCATAGAAACACAGTGATTACAAAATGGATACAAGGAAAATGATAGTTATTCAAGATAATATGTGCAAAATAAGAGTGGTTAGCCTTTCACTTTCCCTGAAATACTGGAATCCTGAATATACGTAACAAGTGTAGACCATTTCTTAGCTCACACCACCCAAGGGCTGAGTCCTGAGAATCATTCTCAACCCCGGAGGCCATTCTATCTTAACCAACTTTCATCAGTGAGATGTGACCAACTAAACTTCTCCTTATGTCTGAAGAGCCCATTTTCTTCCCTTTCTCTGATAACTAGAGAAAATATTAGGCTTTCTCTTTTGGAGGCTTAATTCTTGAGTTTTATTTGTTCCCCCCTTTATAATAACCCCCAGGAGAATGCTCAGTGTCACCTCTTGAGGCTTGGACTGGCATAGAGAAAGTTTCCCGATTTTGTGTTTCCACAGCCTTTGATCTCATCACAATGACATTATGTAGTTTTGATTCTGACTCATACCTTATCTCTGTTGCCCCCAATAGACTGAGAGAGAAAAAATTTAAAAAGCATGATTTACCTATATTTACCTGAGTTTTCTCTTATTAATTCTAAGGTCCCTTCATTGAATAAATGGCATAGTGACACAATCTGATGTATATTTCTATCCTAGGATACTCCTTACCTTTTCTTTGATTTCCAAAATTATGCCCTTACACATTTTACTACTGCTCCCAGCTCTGTTTCTACATTGCACACAGTATATATATATATACATATATATATATACGTATATATATACTTTTAGAGTAAGATTTTTAAAAATAACCTATTTTCTTATCATTGATCTAAATATTGAATCTGTCAAACTTCTGGATGAGTTACCTAAATTAATTATGCACATTGACCTTTACTTCCAGATACCCAACTTTTTCTTAATAGATCAGAATTATTCTGTAGATGAAACTAAGAACATTGCATTTCTGGGGTAAGTAGTATGTGAAATAAATCTAAAGAATGGATCCCAGTAAATCTATATGAGTTTTTCGCTACTTAAAACAAATGTATATTTTACAGCATCGAGAAACCAACTCTGCCATATGGAATCACAGAAAATGACAGAAAGAATATGAGGTCCTGTATTCACAGCACAGTTACTCTGTGATGCACTTGTCTTTTTATGATTAATTTAGACATTTTCCCTAATAGATTCAAAGATAATTGCCAGATAAACAGCTGTGCTATCCCTATAACAGGAGAGGAAATGAGTAAGGGATATTAAATAAGGAAAAATGCTTCTCAGGTGCATTAATCTGGAAAATGGAGCTCATTGTAAGACAGTCTGTCTTCCTTGGTATTTGGATTTGAAAATTGCAGTATTAAGGCATAAGGACATGATAAGGCACCATGAGAAGGAATAATTGCTTTATGAAACCAAGTGATTATAATAATATGATTATTTATGACTAAAAAACATAGGCCTTTTAATTATTCAGTCTCTTACTAAAATTTACAGTATACTTAAGAAGAAAAGTTTAAAATAAATTGTCCAAAATTATATATAAATCCAGAGTGAAAACAACACATTTCAAAAAATTTTAGGACTGTAGTGCAACAAAAATAGAAAACTCATAGGTAGCATGAGTTTTAAAATGTGGCTCATTTTAAAATTTCAGATAGAAATATTTGTGACTGTCTAAATGTAAAGTGCTGAAACCATCAATAACTTCAAAGTAGTTTATTTTTAATGTAATTTTGAAAATTAAACTAGTAAAATACATATCCTATTTGTAATTCTGGAAGAGGCAATCAGTCAGTATCATCAAATTTACTAAATTTGATTTGATGCCAAATGTAGATAGACAATTGAATTCACTAGTTGCCTTAATAGGTTAAGTAATAACATAGATCCTTTCCTAACTTCTGGATAAAACAGTTTTCCTGTTGTATCAGCTTGCTTCACTTTTCATGTGTATGGAAGTGACTATACTTTAAAAAGTCTTTGCTCATATAAACTATTAACTCAGACCTGCTTTATAGACTAAGTATATTGACAGTAACTGCATTGTATTAATTTTATGATGCTCAGAAAGGTTAGTTCCAGTGAGGTCAGCTCAACAGTAAAGAATGCCATTTTAAAATACCAAGAATCATGATTATTTTCACACTGATATTGCTATGCAAAAATATCAAAGAGACTGTGAGATTGTACCACAAAGCACAAATACTGTTCCAGGAAGTAAGTACATAAAGACAACTGTGCAAACATACAGAAAACCCCATTAAAAGGGCCCAAATTGTAGACAGAAGATAAAACAGGATTGATCAGCTACATCTGTGAAGGCAATACATTGTCCATTTATTAATTAAAAGTACATTTTATGTATTGTGATGTGATAAATAGTTTGGCTGCATAGGTTAATCCCCTCAGATCTGTGCTGAGGGCTATTAACATTGATAAATTATGCACTGTGACATTTAACATTTTTGATAGACAGTCTTTAGGAGTGCTGTACCTGCAACTCTGCTTCTGGTATTTGTGCAGCAATTTAGTCCAACTACAGATAACTGAAGTATTCCTGTACAAGTGGGACTATGCCTCAAGCAAGCCTGTGCTCTTGTGGTTGTGTGATTATGCTTCTAGAACCAGAACTGAGTCTCGAGAACCATAAGACAACACAGAACACTTATGAGACACCTTTACAGTTTTGAGTCTCACTGGCATAGTGAATTTAGATATCCCAACTTATCGTCAATCCACGTACACAACATGGAAAATTTTTATATCTTATGTTAGTCATGTAACACTATCAATTTAGTTTTATAAATTACCATAAGGGTATTATGAAAAAAATCTTTGTTCCCATGTTTTTTTGCTTTCTACTGGATTGTTTTTAAAAATAAGCTTCCCTGTTATCTTTTTTAAATGTTTGAAAAATTTTTTTACAAATTTTGTCAAGTAATGTTTTCTAATAGGTAAAGATTAAAATTCCAGTATTTCTTTTTAAGGATTTACTTCAAAACCTTGTGTGGATGAATAACCATTTGAAAAATGTGAAACACATGGCAAAGTAGATATAAAAAGAAAACTAGCAGGCAAAGATTGAGATTACTAGCACATATATGTAAGACTTTTTCTCAATTTACAGAAAAACCTTTAACTTTGGTATCATCATCTTGCCTTTAATCTATAAGACCAAGGAACAAGCTTTTGCCTTTTCTGAATTGATCAGAAGAGTAAGACTTCAAAAGTTTAAATGGTTTGCTGATAGTTGTAGCTAGGAAGTCACTAACTGTAATCCAGGTGATTTGAGTCCTACTTATGGCTCTATCTATTATAAACAGGGTCTTTTTTATTCAAAGAAACACTAAAGTATATGAAAGGTAAGTAATAGTTACTGAATTTTAAGTATATATCAGGAACTTTTTATGTCTACATTTATTTTATCTCATAAAACTCTATGTCTATTTCATTATTTAAATTAAGTATTACAGTCTGAGGAAAAACCAATGCATTTTAAATTGTGGCTGAACCCTAGCTAACTAAGAAGCCTCCCATGAAACATACACTGTCAAGATGGGAGGGTGGATGTTTATGGCCGAGGTCCATTAAGAGGGACTGGATTTGCCTTCCTATCCGAAACAACTATAACACAGGAAAAAATACATTTTAGAAAAGGGTACATGTGACATAGGACATCAGTCAATTTAAAGTGATCCCCGAAATAAAATGTACCAATCTGCTGAGTCCTACAGTAGACAAGCTTAATGTCTTCAGAGTTTTCCAGTGAAGACGAGGAATCTGACAGATTCTCAGGGACTTCCAGAGCGGAGCTGAGAATGCCCAGTGTTCAGCGTGTAGGACTGAAGTTCACAGAACAGAGGACCAGAGAATGGAGGACCTCAGAGATTTGTAGAAGACCTCTTGATTATTCAACAGATTATTGATCAAGATATGTATATGAGAAAAGTACCGAAAGCTGGGGAAAGAATCACTCAGAGGATTACAAAGAACAATAGTGTGAGTTTATTTATCACTGAGACTAGATCACCACACTACACAGTATCATAATTCATGAATGTTAGGGTACAAAAAGGTTCCTCAGCAGTGAGAAAATTAGCCATTAATTAATGTTATCTTTTAAAAATCCTTAAAAACAAAGCATTAGAGAATCAAACTGTTTTAGAATAGCTTAGCTCTGTGCTAGAAAATGGATGAAGAATTTTTATAGAGATTCAAAATGACCCTGCAATCAGCAAGACAAAATTCACCATGACCAACATAATAAAAGTTCAATAGTTATTTAAAGTAAGAAAATATAATGGGAAGATATTGTGATGGAAACTAACCAGAATGGAACACACCAAGAGAACCATAGGGAGCTATGGGACAGTTTTGAGTGACCTTAAATTTCTGCATTTGGCTTTCTTAGAAGAGATGAGAGGAAAATATTTGAAATGATAATGGCTAAGAATTCCTGAATTTGATAAAACCTGCAAAAATACAGATCCAATCAACTCTAAGAGCCACATGAAGTAAGCATGTAAAAATCACTCAGACTAAAGTTTCAAAACAAATACTAAAGAGGAAACAATAAAAGCATCCAATTAGACATGGTACAAACAGAGAATGAATTTCTTAGCAAAACAATGCAAATAAAAAGATAATGGATCAACATTTTTAATGCATTTAAAGAATATTTTAAAATGTATGGCTAATTTTGTTGCTCGGGTGGTTGGCTAGATTAGGGGGAGTAGGGATGGCAGAGATGGTAGTGGGTAGTATTCTGATTTAGGATAACAAAAATGACCTAAGTTTTATTATGGTTATAATTGTCCAGCTCTGTTAATGTGCTGGAATTCATTAAATCTTATATTTTAAATTAGTGGATTATGAGGTATGCAAATTTTTAGTTCAATAAAGTTTCTTTATTAATTAAATGAATAAAAACTTTATTATTACCTAGCAATAATATGTTTAAGAATAAAGATATTAAGAATAAATATAACTGAATGTGGTGGAACACATTTATAATCCCAGCACCTTGGGAGGGGACAGCTGAGGCAGGTGGATTGCAAGATCAAGCCCACCTTGGGAAACTTTATTTTCTCAAAATAAATAAAAAATAACAAAAGAAGAGCAAGGGAAATAGTTCAGAGAGACTGTACCAGGTTCAATTTCCAGTACAACAAATAAGAAGAATAAAGTAAGAATTTTTCAGACATGCTGAAGGTGAAAAAATTCACTGCCAGAAGAAAGACATTATATGAGGAATATTGAAGGAAATCTTTAAGCAGGAGAAAAATGAGGATATAGATCAACAATAGAAATGAAAAGTATAAACATGATAATTACATGGAAAACATGTTTTTAAATATTAAAATTTCAATTAAAATTGTATGTGTCAACAATAACAATGACAATATGGCACGGGATCTATAACACATGTAGATGTGAAGTGCATGATAAATTCAAGCACAGGCTGGAAGATGAGAAAAGGAGGCATCATTTTTTCAGATGTGTATTCCATACATGAAGTAGCTATAAAACATCACGTGAAAGTAGATCATAAAAAGGTGAAGATAGGTACCACAATTTCTAAAATAAGAAAATAAAGTGTCCCAGCAAGTAAACACATGTAGACAAGAAATGAGTTATTAAATTCCAAACAAATGAAAAAGAGAAAAAAAGGCAAGATTCAAATAGAAAACCCCTAGCAAGATATTATACTTGATAGTAAACATGGGTAGATTTCAATTCTTTCATATTTATTTAAGCAGGCTTTGTAGACTAGTATATGCTGTATTTTGTAATAAGTTCTGTGTGCTACTCAGAAAAATATGTATATTGTTGAAGCAGGGTAAAATGCTCTGTAGATATATACTAAATCAATTTGTTTGAAAATGTGGTTCAAGTCTAATATTTCTTTGTTGGTTTTTTTGTTTAGTTCATCTATCTTTGTAAAACTGGGGTACTGAGGTACCCACCATATTATGTTGGTTTTTATTTCATCTTTTATGTCTAGCAGTATTTTCTAATGAAATTAGGTGCTTCAGTGTTTGGTGCATATATATTTAAAATTGTTATCTCATCTTGTTGTGTTGTTCTCTTAATTCATATGTAGGTATAAGTAGTTATAAGTAGTTCTATGTAGTTCTATGTAGTTAATATAGCAGTTAATAAGTTAGCTAATAAATTAATATAGTAGTCAATATGTAGTTATATGTAGTTAATATGTCAGAGACAGATATATTTAATCTGATTTAAGGATTAATCTCTATATATCTCAAAATATATTATAGTTTGTATATTATCAAAATCTAATATGTATCCAATGAATATATGCATTTTTATGCTTTCATGAGTTAGTAAATTTTTTATTTAAAAAATTCAATATAATTCACAATATTAACAAAGAATAAGAAAAGCTTCCTTCAATAAATACAAGTTTCTATAACAAATGAATAAATATTCATCCTGTTTAATATCAGTACAAAAGAATACCACTGGGAATTTAAAAGGAATACATCTTGATTTCTAAATGAATATTAAAATGAACATGCTGACTTAGAGAAAACTTTCCAAAAGAGAATACATACTGTGTGGCTTCTTTTACAGAATCCATAGTAAATGTGAACTTATCTATAGTGAAGGAATATATATATATTCTATATATAGTGAATATATATATATCACTAATATCAGGAGGAATAGTTGGGGAAGTGGGAGAACAAGAGTTTGGGAAGTGGAAGGGAACTGGATTGTAAACAGGTATAGGGAAATTTTTGACTGAAAGATATGTTCATTTTCTTGATTTGGGTGATTTTTTCATGGGTATATTCACAAAAAATTTGTCCTATGTGCAGTTTATTGCATGTCGATTGTATTTCAATAATGCTGTTTTAAAATAGAATAAACACTAGAAAATCCCAAATTCCATCTGATATATAGTATCAAAATTTCTAGATTCAGGACCTAAGCCTTGGATGGCAGAATGTAATATCTCCTCACCAGCACTTACAGTTGCCAAATTTCTCAGAGGAACAATTCATATTTTCTCAGCCTATTTAAATTGTAATGAGAGCCAAGCTTCAATCTTTTATGCTACTAATTATTCAACTCTCACATGCAGGAATCACTTATGGACATTCAAGAATCAAATATACACTCCAAAAATATATTAGAAATTCTGTTTTGTTGACACTGTTGATAAACAGTATCAAGACATACTATTAAAAGAAATATTTGAGAATCTTCACAGACAAATTATCATAGTAGCCCTAAAAAGTGAATAATGCTTCTGCGATGTAACATAGGTGAGTAAATAGTGCTATATTCATTTTGTGTAGTAATAAAATATTATACAGCCACTTGCAACAACATAGATAAATTCTACCAACATAATTTTGAGGGAAATGAGCTAGTCTAAGCCAGATAACCTATAACATCAGATCCTAGTGTACATATGTAAAATTTATCAAGATTATATACTAATGTAAGATCGTGACAATATATTTGTTATGATTTGGGTAAGAATGAAAGAGTGTGATCAAGAGGGACCCTGCAGTAGCCTGTTGGTTCTTATGCTCTATGTCCTTTGTGAACTGGTGGTGCTCAGATTATGACCATTAATTTAATGCTATGCTCAATGATATGTAAGAGTTCAGTAAAACATAAACACAGAATTAAAAATAGACACACAAAATTCATCAAGTAATGAACAAGAATTACTTAGCCATGGGTCAAAGTATGTCAGGATCTTTATAATTTTTAAATCAAAATTTACTTTGAATGAAACCAGAGACTAACAATAAATTCAGATGTTATGTTATAATTCGGGTAATATCTAGATATTTACCTATATTTAAATAGCTCTATTTGTGATAAAATATTAGATAATTGGGCTAATTCTATGGTCTAGTTAAGCAGGTCTATGAGTTTATTGCTTTATTTTCTAACTTACAGGCCAAGAATGTTGTAAAATAGAAACCTATATTTAGTAGAGATAATAGCAGTTTTATTTTATTATCACTACAATACTTAGATAATAATAGTTTTATTATTGACATTTATTATCTTTAAAAATAACTTTCTCCTTGCCCTTGGCATTTTATTCCAGTCCCACTAACATCATCTGTGAATTTTAAAGGATCAATAAGTTATGTTTAAAAATTAACATAACTAATTATTTTTAAAAATACAGTTCAAAGTTCCTTCAACATTCAGAATGAAACTGATTTGCATACACATTTCTGGCATAACATTTAATTGTTTAAAAAGTAAATATGGAATCACGTTTGGTAAACTTTTAAATAATCATCAATCAATGTTTTTGTTAAAGTAGTGGCTTGAAGCAGAATCCTGGTAATTATATGAATAATACATAGTTGATTCTCACGATTTTGCATTCTTCTGAGGTACGTTTTCTAATGGATATCTGGTCAACCCATGCACTTGTATGCCTCATATATCAGTCATTCATTCTCAGACTTTAGAGATTTATTGTTTTTATTTTTTTAATATTTTGTAGCTTCTTTTCCCATTTTTGGAAACAAATCATGCAAAACTTTCATTAGATATTTGTTGATTAGATTCAGAGACACTGATTCAAATGAGTCATCTTTCAGAAAACTTAAATTCTTAAAAATTGTTTTTGGTCTTTTTTTGGACAAAAATTTCAACTTTGACTACTTTAATCTGAACCACATAGATTAGGAGAAAATTCTAGACTCTAAACATTACCTTCTCACTTAAACTGTCTGGACGTATCAGGCTTTGCATCATGTTTTCACTTGTTCTTTGCATCTTAATGCCTTAAAGAGCGGACAGTGCTATAGCGTAGCCTTGGAGGATGCAACAGTGGAGAATATTCTAGAGAATGCCACAGTCAGGGGTGGGTCTCAATACTGTCACACATCAGGCACTTCATTCCACTTATCTTCATTTTTCGTAATTGCAGAACGTAAATACACAGCCTCTTTTTTAGCTAAAAAATGAACAAAATGCCATCCCTAACACTGTTCCACCACTTTGAGACTCTTTTGGTGATATATTACTCTTGTGCAAAGAACCTCCATTCCAAAACTAAGAGGAGATTGCTACTCCTCTCTCCCTGGCCAATTTATTATGCTTATTCTGATGTTTCCCATGCCTCTCTGGGATTGTAGGACAGCATAATTGTACACAGCATCTTTCCCCACCAGTGCCTCCCTTCAGCCGCAGGCATGTCCAACGTTAATTCACAGTACGCTAGCACAGAAAAATTTTGTTTCCTTTGTCTTTAAGTCTATGACAGTCTTGGACACTGATTATATTGTTTTTATCTTCTTTTCACATTTCCATTTTATTAGTTCTTCATGGGGTAGAGCTTTACACTTATCGCCTTTAAAGTAAAAATTGTAACATCAACTTCAAATCATCATTACATACACTGTCTATGGTAACATAAATTATCTACTAAAATAATTGGCAAAATAGGCACTTCAGTTTCAGTTCCTCCAAGTCAGTTCTGGAAACAAATTTCCAGAGATGATAGAAGGCACAGTGGAGAGAAGAAAATGCTAGAAGAAAATGTTGTGGGAAGGACAGAAAAGGATTATTTCAGGAGCAAAACAATTTGTCTTTTTTATCCAGTTTGGTTTTGAATGGGGATTTCTTTCCGATAACTACCGTGTTTAAATATCCAGAACATGACCTTAAAATAGATGAACTCTTTCTTGCCATAAGTCATAAAATTAGTTTGCAGGATGGTTTTAAGATGTCTATTAAAATATACTTAGGATCTTAGGCTATCTATTAACTCATCAAACGGAAAAATGATATTATGAAATTATTATGTTATTAGAGCAAAATAGGTCAGAAATGAAAGAAACAATGAAACAGTAAACTATGATTGTAAATACTTTTGGCAAAGGCTACAGACATCAAAGAGGGAGAGAACAAGAGGCAGAAGAAGAGGAAGAAGAGGAAAAAAGAAGAAAAAATAGGCAACAGGGTTAAAAGGAACAATCCAGTCTGCATAAGAAAAAAGAATTCTGTGAAAAAAATCTCATTTTTTGCTAATTATCATTTTTATCAATTATCTTTTTTCTCTCGATAAGCTAAGTGCATTATTCTATTTGAATTCCATACAAAACTTGATGAAAAATAATTTCATTGACAAGTTTGAAAGATTTGTCCAAATATCTGCAAATTCTGTTAAGACTTTTCACCTAAATTATTACATATATGTCTTGATGTCTCTGAACTTTGTCCTGATTTGCCTTTACAATGAAGTTGTCATGAAACCTTATCATATCTATTGCTGTTCCTCCAGTTCCAGTCTTTATTATAAATGTGACAAATCCACTGAGCTGTATGGGTCCTATTTTATTTTCAGATGAAAGTTTTAGTGAGAAACCGTGAACTTTGCAAATTGACATGCAGTAAGTTGATTTCACTCTATGATTTATAGTATTTGACTTAACTATACTTGTTTATATAAGGGAAGATCAATGTGATATAAGAGCATATAATGTCAAATCGTATGGTCATAAGACTTGTTTGCTAAACCTAATTGATTTGGGTCTTTCCAGTTTTAAAATTGAATTTTTTAAAAGAAAGAGAAGAGAGCTTTTCAGCTACTAAAATTAGATTGAAATCACATCTTCTTCCACAAAGCTAACATGAAGTTACCTATACAGATCAAATCTTTATATAGCAGAATGCTGGCGAGACATAAGAAATCTCCATGTTGTGTAACAAGATACACATTAAATAAAAACATATATTGGGATTGAAGGCAGGAATACACAGATAAAATAACAAATAAGTGAAGCAAAATGGATAAAATGGATAAAAGTTATCTTCCAAAGACTAAAATGCATGTAAGAATGTAAAATATAGGTATCGTCGCATATTGGCAAATTTCTCTTAGGATGTATTCAACCTTAAAAGTTTTCTTCCTATATAGTATGAGTTATCATGTCTATTTCAGAAATTGTTAAACTTAAAATCTTACTGAATACATTTACATATCAGCAATATATGTATATGGTATTTTTATCTTTTATTGCTTACTAAATTATAATGAATTTTTTGAAAGATGTGAGACCATTTAACATTGTGCTAGTCCATCAAATCTTTGTGTTCAACATTTAACACAGGGTTTGGTCAAAATTAAGTATGATTCTTTTATAGTGGTGCTTATGTGTTTCTAACCAAAAAAAGAGACACAATTAGAGAGTGAGCTGCTGATTTTAACCTTATTAAATTATAATAGAAAAAAATGGAAAAACATACAGCCTGGCAAAATATTCCTCTGTCACCTTGAGCTGTGTGAATTTGAGGACCAGATCACTCCAAAATGAATTTAACAATGTCAAATTTTCAGGGTTGCTCTGCACAGTAAAATGGGTATTCTGGAAAATCAACTTAAGTAGATGCTCAAATAATGGAAAAAACTGGTTTCTGAATTACTCCCTTTTTAAAATAAGTTTTCAAAATTGGTTTCTGCCATAAACTCTTGGTAAGGTGCAAAAGTTCTACCACAGCAGATCCCAGCTTCTGAGGAGACTGCTACAGCACTTGATTTCATCAAACTAACTGGCACTACCACATTTGGGAATGTGTGGTAATGGGGTTGGTTAGAGAGGGAAGGGAGGGAGGGAGAGAGAGAGAGAGAGGAGAGAGAGAGTCTTGGAGTGAATGTTAGAACAAAGATCTTCATAAAGAACACACACTAAAAGCTAGCAGTTTTCACATGCAATATAAGCTACTGGAATGAATATCAGAGCTTTATTTGGCACATTTTGGCACCATTTATATGTGCACTATCTCTAATGGGTACAGGGCATGGCCCTGTTAGAAGTTTCCACAGCACTAGGATGGAACTCAAGTAGTTCTGAGTGTGAGTGAGGGTGATGTTGTCAGCCAAGAAATAAATGGAGAATTTACTTTCTACATATTTATCAAGGAATTAAAAATAGATCAACATTTATCTTTAAAAGCCACATGCTTTTTTTTTGTTCCTCTCATGTTTCTTATTTGGTACAATGTCATTTAAAATATCTATGACTTTTGGTCATGATAATACACAATATTAAGCAAACTAGATAAAATTCTAATTTGCTATAACTAATATGTTTCAAATTGTATTATTTTTAATATAGTTACTTATTGTATTATTTTAACACAATTAGTTTTACAGTATTTATTTCTGGTAAATGAGATAAATGAAGAATTTTCACAGCATCATTAACTAAAATTACTTGATTAACATTAATTTTTGTTAGTCTGCATTGGGTAGCACTTACAAATTAATATGTATACAATTTTTATTGCTCATTAAGAATCTGTTTTGTAGTTCCATCAAGATCTAGATGTTTAATACTCTACTAAGGAAACAGTAGTCTATATCAAAGTCCTTAGGGACATTTTAGAATTCTAATTACTATTAAAAATTTAATCAACACTCATTTTCCATAGAATAATGAAGAATAGCAACAAAGTCCCAAACCTTAAATGTGCTTCAGTATAATTGTGTTTTATCTTATTTTCTGAATACTCATGGTTTTATCTTATTTGTTGATTGACAAATAAAAAATTATATTTATTTATTATATAAAACTGACATTTTGATATATTCTACAAAATAATTTGTTAAGGCAGAAATAAAAGGAGGAAAGGCAGATAGATAGATAGATAGAGCAAAATAATTTGTGTCTGGAAAAAGACAAAAAGGTGAAGAAAATGAAAGAATGGTGAGCTTTGGTGCTCCATGTCAGTCTGCAATGAAACAGCCCCTGGGACAGGTATTGGAAGCAAATCCACATTTCCAGCATTGATTTAATCTTATCCCACTTTCCCTTCCATAGGCCTTCAATTTGAGACCAGAAAGTTTGACCTAATGTAACTAGAAAATATCTACTGTAACTGGTTACAAAATGGATCTGGGAATTACAGTCAGGAAGCCTCAACTCAGAAGAAATACGTCTTCATATGTAAATAGAGGGATTAAGATTTGATTGTCAAAATTTTTGATTTGACTAAACACTGGAACGTGTAACTGAACATGCTAGTATTCTCCTCATCGGTGTTGGTAGATGTTCGATTTTGTTTCAAAAATTATCAGCGAGGGGCAGTGGAGCCCATCAGTACCTCAACGCACTGGGAGGCTGTGGAGCGAGGATGGAAAGTTCAACTCCAGCTCAGGCAACTTAGAGAATTAGTGAGGCAAATCTCAAAATTAAAATAAGAATATAAAAAAGGGTCTGGAAGCACAGTTTAGTGTGAAGGCCCTGGGTTCAATTCCCAGTGCCAAAAACAAAACACATAATGGAAATTCTAAATTGCTAGCAAGTAAAAAACTATCCAATGACATAATTTGGTATGTAATTGGTCACTGAATCCTGCAAAGTGAAAATTTTACTGCTATACTACCAAAATTTGACGTTTTTCCACAATTCCTTGTACTCAGAACTAGTTCATAGTATTCCACTAATCTGATCAATATAAACCAATTCTTATGCATTGGCAATGTATAGCCTACTTTTGCACATCTAAGAAAGTGTGTTTCCACCCATTTCAACACAACAGAGCTCTGTTGGGTATGGAATTTATTTTACCTCTATTTTAGGTTACATTTGCTTATAATAGTTATACATGTCCTGGCAGAAGATATAAAACATCTACACTAAAGAAAAAACATTTCATTATTCATGGCACAGAAATCAACATGAATATCAGCATATCTGCCCCTGAGTTTCACGGGGGTCACATGACACGGATCAGATGAGTACTAGATGTGCAAGGACTTTCTGGTACAATTCAGGGATGCGGGCCATAGTAAATCTATCCATTTTATTGCATAGTATGAAGGCCTACTCTTTAACTGTAGGCAGGTGGTGGAAGAAGTTATTGACGTGATTTTGTGTGGACAACTTTCAGGAGGGGTCCAGAGGAGGAGTCATCCTTATTCTCATCGTATACAACTTGTTTCAAATCCATTTCCCGAGGTTACCTCCATAGGTTGAAATGGGACACAATGAGAGTATTTACACCAGGGAAGCCAGCAAACAACAAATATTACAAGTTTCTTTTCTTTCCAAAGAATTGGTAGTTAAATATTTACCAGCATTACACTATACTGTTGTACATGCTATTATTTTTAAAGCATGATTGTTCAAGGGAGCGTGTACTGTGCTAACAGGCACTAATTCTAACCAAATTTTCTAAGGTATTTGTGTGTGTGTGTGTGAGTGTGTCTGCACATGTGCATGTGCACACATTTATGTGCATGGGGGGGGTCAGACTGAGGGTAGGATAAAGGAAAGGACAGTCCATAAGCTAAACAGAAAAATAAAATAGAACTTTGAAATTGGAAATCTAGAAAGCAAAGAATTGCTATGGAAGTTAAGAGAAACAAAAATGTTTTTCAAAACAAACATTAATGAACTGAAACTTAAGATCAAATGTAAAAAGGAAAGTGACAAATATGTAGATTTTATGTTTGCAAACATTACTAAACCTCAGGAATAGAACTTCTGTCTTCATTATCCATAGAGCAGACTTTTAAAAAAGTACTTAATAGTCAATCTGAATTAAGTTCAATGAAAATATTAAGCAAAATGTGAATTTATCCACAGATTGTGTTAAGAATTAGTCATCAACCAATTAGTCTGAAGAACTGAGGTCATTTAGATATCATTCTTTTCACTACTCCAGCAGTCTATCAGTGGGTAACCCTACTTCATTTCAACTCCTTATCAAACCTTTTGGGATCATACTCTACTGATGTCACCCTATCTTAACTTTTTCTTTCTTTCTTTTTTTTCTATCTTAACTGTTTCTAAACCTCTACAGGAGAACCCTATTTGGGCAATCTAAGGAGCCCATCATCTCTCTTTAGATCATAGATCAGAATGCACCAAATAAAGGAAGTGAATTTTATTTTATTTGGTTAAGCCATTTGGTAACATTTTGGACCTCAGTAAAGACTTAGAAATTTTGTTCAAAATTTATGAAGAAAAATGTGGTGTAACTGTGTAGGGTAATAGCAACCCACTGTACTACACTCAACATTCTCAGCACAAAAGCCGGCTCCCTTTTTCAATACATGTCTTTGAAGACCCACCTGAATTTCTGATATCCTGGGTCTATGAGTATGTAGACAACAGCTTGCCAGTTTCTATTTTGAAAATCAATATTATCTCAATTTATGAGTAGTTTAGCAAAATAAATTTTCAAGTGTGACCTGATTCACTATCATGGAAGAATGAATTCTCATAAATTCTACAATAAATTACCAAGAAGAAGAAAACTGACACCTATTAGCTATAGTTTTAGAACAAGGGAGAATCCCTAATCAAATCCCAATTCTTTAGACTGTCTTAATAAATCTAAACAGGATGTTTCAATATAGAAAGCATAAAACTGTCTAATATATGTGAGGCATAGCTCTAATGGTGAGCTAGCTCCTAAAAAGGAGCTAAACATCTCCCTGGGAATTCTTAAAACATTTATCTTTTAGGCAGTTATTTAGCTTCACAAGTCTTTGTTGTTTAACTAGCTGGAGAAAATAGGTCAGCTAATGTTATATTAATAAGTAAATTAATATTTTAATTTGATTTTCTTTCTAGTTAAAATGCTTGCAGCTTTTCCTCTACCCTGCCCGCTTCAGCATTACCACTAAGCAGTATCATTATCATATTGTTCCTTACAGTTGTGAGATAACAGGGTCCAGTGATAACTCTATTCTTAGGAGAGTGGGACAATTACCATGCCACTTACACATTTAAATGACACTCTGTGGCTTCTGTGTAACACAGTGTGGTAGAGCTTAGTCAGGATTCTCCAAGTTGTGGTTTTCAATTCACATTTTAAAATCATCACTTTCAAATCTGAGTAGAAAATAAGACTCTCTTAGTAAAAATTCTGTCTGCAAGGGAAAAGTCTTATTCAAATTATCAGCACAATGTAGCAAGGGGTTGTAGTTTCAGTTTTCTAGTTTTTTATATCAAATGACAAAACAGAGAAGAGGTTTGGTGCTCTATTCTGCACAGGCAAATAGAGTTACCAAATTTTACAGTAGAAATTGAATGTAGGGTTAGTACTTTTATTTTAATTTCTCAGATGAAAACCTCAAAACTCTATCTTTCCCTTTCCCTTTATTTTTGTTTAGTACATATGAAGACTTAAAACAGGCTAGGAGCTGAGTAATTTTGGATGATACTTCTATGGTGGCATTTTCTCTTCATGACAATTACTATGAACTTTTGTGATTTTTCTAGGTGGCAGAGAGGGATGCTAATCTAATTTTCTGGTGTTGAAAATTACATATGTATTAAAATATATATTAGCAGTGAAATAAAATTTGAAAGCACAGCTAAGAGACTTCGCAAAACATATATAGCCCAGGATTGAAAATAGCCTAGGATTGATCCTATTTCATTTGACAGTCTGTTTTCATTGACATGAAATTTTAGTCCTTTAGTCCAGTTCTACAAAACTGTTGATGTGAGCTGCAGCATAATTTAATTGGAGGAAACCGCACTCTAGTTAGTAAAATGTATGCCCAAATAGATTAAATTGGCACCAAATGCACTGTTTTTACTTTGTCCATTTCTGTTCTATGGTTCTTTGTTCTGCATAAAGGAGAAAAATTCCAATTGCCAATGTGAATAAAGTCACACATTATTCTCCAAGAAATATTAAAGTTTATAACCCAAGGTGATATATATTCATTTTTCCTACATAAATGTGTTATTCATTCATAATGCTATTATTGTAGGCAAATGTTAGAAATTACATGAAAAATGTTGAATGTGTAGAACTAATATGAAATAATGGGTATTTTGTTTAGTCTGGTTAAGACTTCTGACACATCTTTGTTTTCATAGGAAAGTTTTGAATAAACAGAAATTAAATGCGGGTACAGAAAAGTAAAGATTATTTTTAAAATGGGTCGGGGATTTAGCTTAGTGGTTCTGCCACCTGCCTTGCAAGTGCAAGGTCTTGAGTTTGATGCCAGGAACCAAAAAAAAAATTTTTTTAAATAAGAAAACATTTATATACATAGGTCAAAAATAGCTCAGAGAAAGAATAGAAAAAGTAATTTAATTTGTGAGTCATAAACTATGACCTGTGTCCTCTGCTAGACACTTGACATGTATAATAACAAAATGCCTAATATTTATTGATTTGTTACTCAAGTGCTTATTGTATTATATTTATGCATTGAATACTGCTTGGAGTGTTTTACAAATTTAATCATTTAAGTCTCACGATCCTATTGATCAAATGCTATATATTATCCCATTACACAAACGAGTGAACAAAAGGAAACAGGTTAAATAACCTGTGGAATGTCTAAATTAGAGTATGGTATTTCTAGGATTAAATCAAGCTCTAGTTTTTGACCTACATTTTAATTACTAGTTTGCTATTTTTTCGGGGGGGAGTACTGAGTATTCAACCTAGAGGACACAAAGCTGTGTCCCCAGCCCTATTTTATTTGTACACTTTTATTTTAAGAGAGGGTCCTGCTAAATTGCTCAGGCTAGGTTTGATATTGCAATCCTGCTTCCTCAGCCTCCTGAGTAGCTGGGATTACAGGCTGTGCCACCATGCCTGTCTAAATATTTTTTTAAATATACAGCTGGTCAGAAAAATGATGAAGAAATGGAATAGATGTTTATTTAAAAATCTGATAGCTTATTCACAAATTATTACAATTCTCTTCCTCACATTTTCCAGACTATCTTTGCATCCAAGTTTCCATTTTCTCACCAGTGGTCTATTTCAAAAGTGATGAAAAAGCAGATCATATGAGCTCTTTGGGGGAATCTGTTGAGACAATATCTGCAGAACTGGATCAGGTTGGGGAAAATTATTGAAAAATCTTATACATGGATCTTCAAAAAAGTTTGGAGAGTTTAAAAAATTTTCACATAAATGGTGGCAAGTAAAATAAATGCTGGAGAATGAACAGCGTATTACAATTGGCATAAATAAAGCCACAGTGAGAAATGAAGTCCATAAACGCGCATTAGTTCATCATATCTAAAACAATAATGCTTAAATTGTGCCACGTACAGTAAAGTAAAAGTGTAGAGTAACGGGGCTATCTTATCTTGATCAGAGGGAAGTCTTTCTTAAGACAATCACAGAGAGGATTTTTATTTATGGTAGTCTAAGGGCTAGTGGTAACAGTATGCCACTATAGGTTCATTAGTTTTAGCAAATAAAGAACTGAAAATCTGCCTCTCTCTCTCTCTCTCTCTCTCTCTTTCTCAAAACCTATATGGACACATGCAGAATTAACATTTTTCACATTTTAAAATATTGAGAATATAACAGATAATTCAGTCAGAAGAACTTAGATACTTCTTATCCTTGTTGAAAATTAAGCAAGCTAAAAGCAAACTGGATCCCCATACTATATAAAAATTCTAAAGGTATGAATTATTTCTGTGCAAATAAACATACGTGAGAGAATGTCCGTGATATTAATGTAGAAATTTATGTTTTCTTAAATTCTCAAAGAATGTGAAATCATAAAACAAAAGATCAATATATTGTGCTGGGGATTTAGCTCAGTGGCTCTGGCGCCTGCCTTGCAAGCATAAGGACCTGAGTTCAATCCCTGGTACAAAAAAAAAAAAAAAAAAAAAAAAAAATCAATATATTGATTGAAAAAATAGTGTGCACTAAAGTTAAGCACTGAATGAACTGAAAGACACAATGGAAAGAATAAAAGAGAGGCCATTATCAAGGAGATACTATTTGTAATAATTGAAGATTGAAATCTATAATATGTGAAGAATTTTCAACAACCAATGAGAAAATAACAACACAAAAAAGAAATTGGTGTAAAGACATAGAAAACATGCAGAAACAGAAATATAAATGCCACATAATTGTAGGAAAGCACTTGAAGCCAAACTTTTATGTCAGGGAAATACAAATGCATTTATACTACGTGTGTAGTACTATACATAGTGTGCCCTACATCTACCATGGATTGTTAGAAGGCAGACACCTGGAACACCAAGCACAAGTCTCCTGGTGACCTGATTTCAGGGAAACAGAACCATTCTACTCAAACAAGCACTAGCAGGCTTTCACTGGTAACCATGCTCAGAAATGGAAACGTTGTTGAATAATAATTTAGTATTATTTTAGTAAATACTGTACATAGTATATACTATTGTATTTTAAGACTACACACTATAGTATTTCTTGTCCTATAGGACAAAATGGTTAGGTAAAAATCGTTGTTGTTGTTGTTGTTGTTGTTGTTTTGTACTGGGGCTCAAACTGGGGACCTTGTGCTTGCAAGGCAAGCGGCAGCACCACTGAGCTAAATCCCCGGCCCATTTAGGTAAAAATTGGAGACAGACATGTAAATAGATTTTTATAAAAATAAATCCAGTTACAAATAGCTATCATAAACATAGTATTTTAAAATATCCTCATCAATTACATAATTTCTTGCTTTCCACAGTACAAAGAAGAAGCAAATGGTTTACTTGCCTTCCCAGAATAAGTATCAGAAGCAAGAAGAAGTTAATTAACTAGCCTATGAACAGAAAATACATAAGTAGCAAAACTAGAATAAGACCTTAGGTGGTCTGCTGTGAGACCCTCTCTCTCTACTTCAATGCTATGTTGCCTCTCAAAGGACTCCTTAGTCCCTCTAGTCCCAAAGCACTCACCAGTTAAATTAGGGAATGCATTTTCTCATATATTTACTTGCTGCTTTTACTTCTTTGTCTGAGAAATGTCTGTTCATTTCAGATGCCCATTTTTGAATCTGGTCTTTATATTTGGGGGGGCTGATTGTTTTTGAGTTCTTTATAATATATCCTTGATAATAGTCCTTTGTCTGAGGAACAGCTGGTAAAAATTTTTTCCCACATTGTAGATTGTCTCTTAGTTCTGCTGATGGTTTCTTTTGAAGTACAGAAGCCTTTTAGTAAGATGAGATCCCAGTTGTTGATTCTATCTGCTAGTTCCCGTGCTACGGAGGATTTGTTCATAAAGTCTTTTCCTATACCAATGTCTTCCAGAGTTCTGCCTAATTTACCTTCCAGCAAGTTTAATGTTTCTGTTTCAATATTTAGATCTTTAATCCATTTGGATTTTAATTTAGTGCATGGCGAAAGATAAGGGTCACTGATCATTTGAGAGATACAGATGAAAACAACACTGAGATTCTACCTCACCCCACAAAGAATGGCTGCTATCAAGAAATCACACAATAACAAATGTTGGCGGGGTTGTGGGGAGAAAGGAACCCTTCTCCATTGTTGGTGGGAGTCCAGACTGGTGCAACCACTATGGAAATCAATATGGAGATACCTCAAAGAGCTGGGACTGGAGGTTCCATTTGACCCAGCCATCCCTCTGCTGGGTATCTTTCC
>NW_022900916.1:16779313-16827058 GCF_012274545.1 Fukomys damarensis | reverse complement strand
TTCTATAAAATGGAATATTACTCAGCCATAAAGAACGAGAAAATAGATTCATTCATAGGAAAATGGATACATATTGAAGGTATACTCCTAAGTGAAATAAATAAGTCACACATGTGTAAATACCGAATAGTTTCCCTGGTGTGAATAATCTGCAATAATACATAAGATCCTAATAAGATTGCTGACATTTAGAAATGGGAAGAAAGGAGCTAAAGGTCTAGGGAAGGTGGGATGGGTAGGGAAAGAGTAAAAAGGGAAAAGAAAAAAATGTGAGAGAATGAAAAGATGAAAATAAAGTGTTTGTAGATGGGGAGGGGAGGAGGGGGTGAAGGGAGGGCAGGGACAAGGGGAAAAAATGAGAACCAAGACTTGTCGTGTAGAGGTAGAAGATCCCAACAATGAATGTAACTGTACTGTATCCCTAAAATGTACCAATAAACTCAATTAAAGCTGAAAAAAAATTAGGGGATGCAGAGAGCTAAACTGACAGGTCACAGATGTCTCTTTTGGCCCTACCTAGAATATAGTCTTTTCACCAAGGCTTTACAGTTCTTACCCAATGTCAAAAAAATCTCTGACGTATAAGATGGTATGGCAATTAAATTACTTTCAGATTCCAATTAATGAGATTTTTTTGGGTATATTTGGGTGGCTTAAAGTGTCTGCTTTCTCAGATTCATGAGACCTTGGTGAGTTATATTAATTTTGTGATGGCTTGGCGATCATGAAATCAGAGTGAAGGCAGTTAGATATTATTGAGAAATATTCCATCTAAGATATAAATCACAGGTGAAAGGTTTATGGATATACAACATGCTTCAGTCTGTAACAATGCTTTTCAAAATGTCTATGTGTCAACTTAGAATTTTATCTTAAATATCGAGTGTTCAAAAATGCATTTTTCAGGGCCTGGTATATAGCTAAGTGGTACAAGGACACCTGGCCAGCTACTGGCAAGAGCAAGGTCCCGAGTTTGATCCCAGGTATGGAAAACAATAATGCCTTTTTCTGTTGTCCAAGTTAAGGGTAAATTCTCTGGATGCTCAGTCTTATATCCAGGATGTAGCACAGGGCCTGGTGTATGGTAAGTGCTCCATAACTGTTTGTTGAATTCACTCATGCTCTTCCTCTTTTCTCATCTATACTTAGAATTACAGATTTAGTCTTGTGTCCCCTTCGTCACTCTTTCTCTAAATAACAGATCTTAAGATACAGAAATTATACCTTGATGATGAGTTGCAATTTTCTCATGTAACAATCCAAGCCCTATTTCCTCCTCCAAACCACTATGACCACGTGTACATGTAGCTGTTCCACAGGATTTCTGCAGCATGTGTTCATAAATTATTTTTTTAAAATTTCATTTTTTCTTGTCCCCCAAGTATTCATGCTTTTAAAATTGTCCCTTAAAAAGCAGCCTATCCATTTGGCAGCTAGAGTCTCCGGGCTCCTTAGAGAACCGAGGAGGAAATGGAAAGGAGATTCCTGAGCCAAGACGTAAGTTTGAGAGCATGGCCATGTGAGTGAGGACGCAAGGGAAATATCAATTTGACACCTGTCTGGGGGAAGTGAAGTGTAGTTTTGCACTAAAAAGTGAAATGAGGTTGATCCAGCGAAGTATACATTTCTGGAAGTTTGGGACCTGGTTCTAGGACTGACTGGCAGAGTATATAAGCTTGTTAATATAGGACTGCCTCATTGATACCCACACGTACTTATCTGATATGAATTCAGATATTACCCAGGGAAGAGAGTGCACTATGCTTAGGAAGACACATTCAGAGGATGCAAAAACACAAGACTGTGACTCAGAGCAACTGACTTATACATTGAGAGCTGAAAAGCACGTTGCATACCATGTTCATTGACACTTGTGCTTGGAAGTGTGAGCTTACTTGACAGTCACGGGTGACCGTACTGAAGCATAAATGGTAACTGACTTCTCAAGATCAACCACAGCTCAAGAGTTCAATTTCGTCTCCTAGTTTCCCAAACTTGTGTTGGGTAAGAGAAACACATGATTCTCGATTCTACGTTGACTCTTTTGATCTGAACGAGGCTGTTCTCAGCAGGTCATTATAATGCCCCTATAATAAAGCATATCCTTTTCCATGTTGGAATTCAAAGAAAAATTAAATTTGGAAGGAACAAAAACAAAGTTCCATCTGTCTCATACTGACATTCCTACTTTTCAGATTACTATATCATAGTTTAATACATGGCAAGACACAGAGACAAGTCATTTTAAATAGCATGCAAAGATGCTAATAAGAAAGGTAGTTGGTCTATGTAAGGCTATGAACTCTGAGTAATCAAAAAATACTTTGGAAACTATATTTTGATATGACAATTTTTGTTCTTAAACAAGAAAGTTAATGTTATTATTGCCATTTAAAAAATAATATTTATAAAACCTGATACCAGAAGCCCCTATTTCTCCCATAATAATATCCTTGTAGTCTCATTTGTGGTTCAAAAAACCCTTTGACGCACTAAGGTTGAATGTCAGGTAATTTCATTTAATGTTCACTTTTAAAAGGGAAAAGAGGGAGAAAGATTTAGATGAAAAGTAGAGTGTGTGACCTTAGAAATGTATTTATAAGGTCTGACTGCAGCAGCCAAAAATAATATCCATTGAACCTAGTGAATAATTTAAGGCCAATGAGCTAACAGTGATCTTTGCAATGGGATATTAATACGTAAATATTTTAGTCAGCTTTTTCACACCCTGCATAAAAATGCCTTGTATTTTATCTACAATCTCACTCTAGACGAAGTTTCTGAGATTTTGTGTTCTCACTGAAGTCTTTATATACACATTCACACATTATAATTAAATGATTTTACTGTGCAAATACATTCAAGAAAAATAGATTATATTTTCTAAGATGTGCAGTGATGACTCCTAAGGCCATGTTTCACTTTACACTTTGGGACACTGCTGTAACAGAATGTGGTTCCTTTATCCATGTCTATTTGCTGTGGATACTGTGATTTATTGAATAATAGAATCACTTGGATACTGTGATTTATTGACTAATAGAATCACTTGTTTTTTAACAATACTTAGCCTTGAGAAATATTAATAAAGTTGAACAAAGGATACAAGTATTTGTGAGCTTGCAAAAATAAACCTGCTCTACCATGTCCACAGTATATATAGATAAATATCCATATAATAACATCCACATATAAGCAAACATTGGTTTTGAGTCCCTCTGTGCTTCTTTAACAAACACAGCAATGGCTCTGTTTTTCAGACAAATGATTGTATCAATGTGTTTACTTGCCTATGCCTTTAAGGTAGGAATATCTACTGCAAGTTCTGAAGACAAGCAAGTACTCCCTGAAACATGGTAAGTAAACACAATTTTGAAAACATGCAATTGTACTCTAATGAATGTTTTAAAACAATGTGGTGAATTTGGGTGACAATTTAGAAATCTCTTCTGCAGAGCTTTTTATATCTCTTCTTCATAGAGTATGAATTTCTGTAAGCCAAAACTTTAGAAACACAATTGTCTTTATTTAAAATCATAATGACTAAATTTTAGAGTATGCAAGCCTAAATAGAGGAAAATGTTTCAATCATTTTAGAGTTTTCTCAATTAAATATATTTTTCCATGTCTTTCTAAATTCTTCCTGGCTAAAACAGAATTTAGGCACCAGTACAGGAAGGCATTGTTTGAGCTACTGGCATTAGCCGTCTGGTATCCCAATATAATTAGGTTCTTAGAGGACACTAACTCTTCCTCAGACCCTCAGTCTGCCTCACATCCACTAAATATGTCTATTCCTTTTCATAGAACCACAGAGGACACTTTGTATATTCAGCAACACTGTTTAGCAGCTACAGGCAAGCAGTAAGTTCTCTCAGTGCACCTATGACTGGGTATGCTGTTGTCATCCGTTTTATAGCTATTGTGCAGGGTCTGTGTTCTGGTATCTGCAAAACTTGTCCTCTCTTTAGACTTGTTCTGGAAGTCACGGAACAAGTTTCATGTCTTTTAGGATCCCCAAATATCTCTCATCTCGGAACACTGTAGCCTGGAGAGGAGGTCAGATTAGAGGGCCCTTTTGGAGCCCCCTCCCACAGTGTGTAAGTTTTATTCTTCTCTTCAAACAATCCTTTCGTTCTCAACATGAAAACATGTACCTCTTTATGGGGTTAGTTCAGTTTTCTTTCTACTCTATTTTCAGTCTCTTTTTATATCTTTTAGGTCTTAGCCTTTTGAAACTCAGAAAACTAAGCTCCCGTAAATCAAAGCATTTCTTTTCAAACCTATAGTATCTTTTTTGAATTCCAAAGATTGTTTTTTAATCCAAAATCAAATAATTTGACCTCTAACTTCTCTCCAGATTTCTGGTGCTCCCTCTTTCTCCTATGGCAATGCAATGCGCTGATTCACGTTGGGAAAAGGTGTCATCTCTGGGTAGATGCAGGGACAGCCACACAATATCTGCGTTGATGAAAGAGAAACCTTGGGTGGACTGTTCCTCTGGTTGCAATACTTGGCAAAGGGGCACCATCATTCAGCAATGCGAAAAGCTTCCTTCTTTCTAGTCAGCGGTCAAGGAGAGGATACATGGGTTGGCGAGTGGCCAATGAACCCGATTTCAGCCAACTCAGACCTCCTTCTTGGGGGTCCCATAACACAGAAATAGACTGCAGTTTTAGGGATCAACAAGGTGTTCAGGGGGGTGACTCCTGACAATATTTGAGAAATTAATCTTTTACCTATGTTATTAAAGCAAGTTCAACTCGCAGTTATTTGTAGTTGAAGCAGTAATATAATGTTGTAACTTGGAACATATTGCAAGAAAGGAAAGCTGTAAACAACACCACATAAAAAGAAAAAGAACTGCTATAATTTATTTTAACACATAATAAGAAGCCCCCAAAATAGGGAAATGCATACAAGTCCTAAATTGCTAATGACTGGAATCCACTAATCAAATGTCATTAAATGTTTAAAATGGTGGAAAGCATATTTATCTATCCCTCCTCATCATCTCCAATTGTTTAAAAACCCTTCGGGCACCTGGGAGTGGTGGCACATGCCTGTAATCCCAGCACTCACTCAGGAGGCTGAGGCAGGAGGATCACTGTTAGTTTGAGACCAGCCTGGGCTACATAGTGAGTTCCAGATCAGTGTCAACTACATAATGAGACCCTGTCTCAAAAACAAGAAACAAAACAAAAACAAAAAAAAGAAAAGAAAAACCTGTGGATTTAGTTTGTTAACACTTAGTAAAACCATCTACCAATGCCCAATGCTTACTGGAAAAGACAAACATTTTTTCCAAAATCTATTTTAGTGTGTGCGGCATTAATACGTGGAATATGTACACCATTAAAAATGCATGTGATATTATTCAGTGAGGAATTATAACTCAGAATAAAGTCACACACTTCATAACTATCACAAATTTTCCTTACTTTTCTAATAGTTTCTAAAAAGTGGAACAAAAGCTTCAGAATATGGTCATTAAGAATGTACCATTAGAACAAATACTTAAATCTATATGTAGCTATAGATAGATCAAAACAATTTATATATGATTTTTCTTTTATTGATTATCAATCCATTTTATTTGCACAGTCCTGACTAAAATCAAAATCACTTTGCAAAAATGACTGTAAGCTTGATAAAGTAATAGCACCAGAGCACTGTGTTACTTTGAAAGTATGCTTTAAAAAGTGAAAGCAAATCAATAATAATTACACAAACCAAAATGTATTATCTTTTCTTATTAAAAGTGTAACTGTAAGAAATGTAATGTAGATAGGAGAATTTCTTAAAAGAATGGAATAATCTATTAACTATTTGTCAAAATTATGTTACGATACTATTTTTAAGAAGCCTTTTCTCTGTTTTTAGCTAAGTGATAGGACTGTAGAAATAAAGCAGAAGACAAAAACTAAATATAAAAGAGAAACTTCAAGCATTATTTTGTGACTGTTCAACAAATTTTGCTCAACGTTGTTGAATAAAATATGTAAGCAAGACATTAATTATAGAATATAAATAAAGACCCATCAGCATGTGAATCTGTAGAAGACACATTAAATAACTCAAGATAGTGGATTAGTATTGTGTAACCTTGAAAATTTCTAAAGCATCTATTTCTACATCCTTACTCGCATTGATTGCAATCAGTTGAATCAGTAGTTTATGTTCATTTCCTTTCATTTGCTATTATTTTACACAGGGGAATATTTGCATTTGCATTGTATTCCTGACATAAGAAAAACTCATCTCAAAATTCATACCTACTTTAATGTACTAGTATATTTAGTTGTATGCTATTACTTCCTCTGATAAGTCATCATTTCATAAGAAGGGTGACTATAAGAATCTTGCTTTAATGGTCAGTCAAAGTAATTCTTTTAAAAAATTGATGGTTAACTAAGAGAATAAAAAAGTCTGGAAATTAAAAGACTTCTATGTTTTCTTATCTGAATATTAATCTCAAAGGTGCACAAAAAGATATAGAGAAACTATACATTAGAATGACATTATAGTGCTCATTAAAAAGCATTTAGTGAAACAACCAGAATCTCAAAGACAAAACCACTCAATAATTCTAGTGTGACTGCCTGGCCTAATGCAACGCTGTGGACAGGAAGCGATGGAAAAGAAGTATCTGCATCACATGTTGAGCAGAGGAAAGCACCTGACCTTTCCCTGTGCTCCTCTGGTACCATCCTGAGCAGCACAGATGTTTGTTCTCTATTTAATTGTTTTTTTAAATCATTTTATTCCGAACTTTTTGGTATATCTAATGGCATATCACCTTTTCCTATATGAAACACAAAGGAATTACATGTGTCGTGGCCAAGACACATTTATTGTTTTAGGTTTCTGGAATCAGATTTTCTAAAACTGTGAAATAGGCAATGAACGATAAGGAGATAGAGAAGTTACTGCGGTCTAAGGAAAAGTTGTTTTCCGTGTGTGTACATATTCTGTTAGTGAAAACAAATTATTATATCCGCTAATTTTCAATATTGTGACACTCGGTGTATTTTTTGAGTTCAGTTTGTTCATACAAATATTATTTACCCCCGTCCTTCGTTTTTTACCTTTGTTTCATCTAGTTTCCAGGAATTAGCATATGACATTCGCACTCTGTATCTTAGTTTGTTTCTATACTGTGGAACCTGGGTTCATGAACTTAATGTGTTCTGCAGTTCCGGGAAAGATGTCTGCAGGATTATGCACCACCTTGCATGGAGTTCACAAAGGGAACAACACCACGCGGAATGCCTCTTTCAGCCAAATCGTTCATGAACAGAAGCATTTGTGATCCAAAATATTACTGTATTTTGCATTATTCACTTGAATATGCTTGTCTAACTCACCCTTTTGAAGTGTAACTTGTAAGCTAAACTGCAAATCTAAAACATCTGAAAATTCATCTGTCTCATTTACCTTCCCAGTTCAGAATTCCATCTTTAGTATACTGACCCGGTGAGTCCACTTAGCTCCTGCTAACACCATGTTAGTGGAAAAGCACCCAACATACTGGATTCTGAAGTAGCTGATCCCTACTTTGAACATCCCTGATTATGAGTAAGCTGATTTTCTTATACTACACAATACCTTGTCTGCTTGAGTCTTTTATGTAACACCTTCTTACTTCACTTGGAGTCTTCAAACACACATCAATCATTTTTTTCAAATGACGTAAGTTTAGGTGCTTAAAAAGATTTTCATTCCTTTTAAATATTTTCTTGATCAACTTAAATACTGCCAGTTCTTTGGAAGTTTCTTTTTACAGAATTACTTTTTAAAAATAGATTCTTTATTATACACTTTATCTGCCACACAATTATCCCATTATATCGCCTCTACTTTATCTGGGTTAGTCTCCAAATGTATATCAAAACGCTCAGCGGATATTATATAGTTCATTATCATACCAAGAATAACATTAACTTCATTTTTTTACATAACCCTATATAATTAGTGGTATTGTTATATTATAACATACCTCCTCTTAGGGAAAATTTGACAAAATTCTTAATGAGTTAGGGAAGTGTGTCTAGCCAAGGTAAAGTTTCTGGGTTGAGTGCATTGGGGAAAAGACAGTGAACGCATATTTTTCCTTGGTAGTTGGAGCAGGTTTACTAAATATGATTCAGGAAAGTAATTACAACAATCTCTACTTCTTGGGTGTTTTCCTAGAAGTTCAAAGTGGTCCCTGGATTGAAGAGGGTCTGCACAGAACCTGGGGCATCAGATCCTGTGCAGCATAGGGCTTCAGAGAAAACACCAACGTAATCAGCTTCAGTCTCCCTTGGATAATGAGATGCTTCTTCCAGCCAGAACTAAATGTATTTTTTTAAACAAGCCGAATTGAGTTTTCTTTCTGCTACTTTAACAACCAAATATCTGTAAAAGGAAACTCTCCAGAATTTCCACTTTGGAGAAAAAAAAAAAAACTTACCTTTTCCCCTTTCTCAAAAAGTTTAAAATCTCCCAATGCAATAATTTCCCAGTGATCATCTTGATCCTGTTGCAAACAATGTCTAGAGTCACTGGCAGTTACTCTAAAGAATTTTCTGGATGATTGATGCTTGACAGCTTGAAATTATCTTTTGTGTTCTACAGGCCTTTAGTAAAAAGGTAGCTATGCACGTTTTTCTTTTAAGAACTAGGAAAAGGAAAATTTCTGTACTTCAATCTCTTGAGTTACAAGAGCATATGAAAGCTTATTACTCCACTGTGCTCTCTTCTCTCTGGACAGACTTCGCCCAAGTACTTACCTCACCATCTGAAATTTCCTCATCAAAAGCGTTTCACCTAATTTATTAGTATGGTTGTTGGAACTACGTTGTTCTTCATAGATGAAAACATACATTTTAAACTTAGCATTGTAGAAGAGTAAACACCAATAAAAAGAATGAAATGCATGTGTACACATCTAAAAGGGAATGGTTTGAAGGAAATAACATAATAGTGCCAGGATTTTTAAATATATAGTGCATTAGTGTCTTTAGGAATAGCAAGACAAATTAAAAATTTTTTTTTTGTGCCAGGGTTCGAACTTGGGTCCTTGCACTTGCGAGGCAGATGGTGGAAACACTGAGCTAAATCTCCAGCCCAAATTTAAAAATTTTCTTACAAAACAAAATAAGAATGATAGTTAGCAATGTCTTGTCCACATTTTTAGCTTTCCTTATGAAATCTTCTCTAATTTGCTTTAAATGGCATGATATGTGTTATTCAGCTATTGATATGCGTACCTGCAAAAGCATTTTAATATGTGCTTTTCCATGATAGTTATGGTCTAATTAAATTTAACAGATTAAAATATGCATAGAACACAAAATTAGACCACATGAACATATATTTGAAAGATCAGCAAAAGTTTTCTATAAAGTGCCAAATACTAAATATTTTCAGTTTTGTGGCCCATGGAGCCTATTGCAAATACTCGACTGACTTTGTAGTTATAAAGTAGCTAAACATGATATGTAAATGAATGGATGGCACAGCATTTCAGTACAATTTTATTTACAAAAACAGGCATGGATTAGATGCTTTGTGTGGCCTATAGTTTGCCAAACTCTATTTAGCAGGACATTGTCTTTAGCAAGATGCTATTCTGAAATTCTCCATATAGCTTCATTGCTACAATATTCCATTGTATCTGCAGATAACTTACATCGCATGAGGCAAGCAATAAATGATATCTTTTGATATGAAATGATAATGAGTCTTAAATGTACATGCACACTTTTGTTAAAAATAAAACAAAGCTTGTGCTGAAGGATATTTTGAAGCAAAGAACTCGAGTTTTCCCATATCCCTTCTTTAAAGCCAAGTCTTTTTTCTTTACATGCAAACACAAACACACATAAATATATATTTTGTTTCTTCTTTACTCTTCTTAGTGAAATTATATGGCCAATGAATTATCATCCTTTAATCTTAAACAGATATTTAATCTTAATATAGTAACTATTTTTATTGTGAGATGGGTAAAATGGTAGCAAATAGCTTTTCTCATTCATAGAAATATTAGGTTTATGTTTCAAACTTATATTTCATTTTAGAGAACACATAAGAATATACTGATTAATTCGATTTCCCTTTCCCACAAAAGTATTGCAGTATTTTAACGATTAGATAAATAAGTATCTATAGTTCTCTAAATTCTAGAAAAGAGAACATGATACAAGCAACTGTCCACTAGAATGTATCAAGTGTTCTAAAATATGAAGTTAATGGCAAAATAAAATAAAATATGAGAAAGAAAAATGTCAGAAAACAAATTTATCTGCCAGATACAATGGTCGTATTACACTTTTGTATAACAATTATCCTTCAGAAGCATACCAGAAGTAATTTTGTATTGAGTTACACTCGAAGAAACAAAATTCATATGATTATGTGTATCATCTATTCATAAAAGTAGATTAAATGATCACTTAAAGTATTTATTTAGTCTTACATTCCAATATTTTTCTTAATTTACTTGTTTTTAAAGCATGAGATATAGTCAGTACTATCTACATTATTTTTGAAAATTAATTTTTTGACTGAAATAATAAATGCTATTAAATTTTATTTTTAAAATATTGCTTTTTTTTTTAGTACCTGGGATTGAACTAGGGTCCTTGCACATGCAAGGAAGGAAGCAGCACCACTGAGCTAAATCCCCAGCCCTAAAATATTGCTTTTGAGAGAATGTATAATGCAAAGCATTCTATTAAGATTCAGAGAGATACTGAAGGTTACTAAAAATTAACTAAGGATGGAGGTTACTCAAAACATTAATAATAAAAAGAACTATGCATACAATCAAGCACTTTCACTATAAAATATATATTTGAGGGAAAAGATTTGACTATTTGAGTTGTATGTATGTCAGTGATCTTTGTAATATAACTTACAGTAGCCAAAATATGTAGTTGACCTAAATATTCATTGGTGAATGAAAGGATAAAAAACTATAACATATACTACAATTCCCATATATATATATAATGGAAAAATATTTGATCTTTAAAGTGAAGGATATTTTGTAATTTTCAACAGTATTGGTAACTTTGGGGTATACTTTATTGAGTAAAATAGCTAAGCACAGAAAGGTAATCTATAATCTCATGTATATGCAATTTGAAAAAGTTGATTTTTAGACTACAATAATGGTTACTAGAAGCTGGGATGCATGTGGTCAAAAGGTATATAATTTTACTTAGGAAGAATAATTCCAAGAGATGCATTGCACAACATGGTAACTATAGTTAATAGCAATATATTATATTCTTGAAAAGTTCTGAGAATAAATTGTTTTCCTGCCACAAAAGTGAATACTATGTGAGGTAATAAACATGTTAAGTAGTTCTATTTAGCTATTTCACAATGTGTGTATCAATACATATGTTTAGGTGTATCTCAAAGCATCGTATCAAACAAGAAAAGTTTTACTGAATATTATTTGCCAATTAAAGAAGAAAAAATTAAACCAAGGAATCAAAATGTTTCAATATAAATTTTAAAATAACTTAAACAGAACTTTGGACATTCATGAGTAAACAGTGAAAGTTTTAAGAAGGTATTCCTGAAAACATGTTATAAGAATTTTGTTTTGATGTGCTAGAAGGGAGGAATTAAAGATGATAACTTGCTGTTTTGTAATTTATTTTTATTTTGTAATATGTAATAACAGAATTATAATAATTCCCACATATGTGTGTTTACTGCCAGATCCAATATAGATGCTTTCCAAACTATCTCTGATACTGAGTGCAGTTCAGCTTTCCAACTCTAAAATCATACCCCAAAAATCTGTATTATTAGAAAAGAAATCATTACACTTACATCTAAAAATAAAAGGATATATTGTCTCGTAACAAATGAAGAAGCTTCTAATTTTTGAGAGATGATATCCAAAGTATGCAGAGTTGCTTCATGTAATAAACTACCTTGCTTTGCAAATGCATGTAATCCAGGTTTCTCCAAGCACTGACACCTTGACAAGCATTCTCCAGAGACAACTCCATCCGTGGCATTCTTTTTCACACTTTTGAGCATCCAACCTCCTCCAAAGGCAAGTGCTATGCATCGGTGCTCTCTGACTGGCTTGGAGAACAGCTACTGGCTTTAAAATTCTCTCTTCTAAACTACCTGAGAACATACATGTTGATTTTGAATCCAAAGGTGGTGAAAGGCCAAAGTAGAATTAGGTGCTATTTTAGGATAACATAAGTATCCCTAGTCCCTTTTATTCTACTCACAAACTACCTGTTTTACACTAAATGTTGAGCCTTGTGAGTAGGATCGTTCATATATGTGTGCATACACACTTGTAATATGCTGTACAAAATCATTTCATTTAAAAGAAGACTAATGACTCAATCAAAAGTTATCACTGATTCTTTGTGAAATTTCTTCAGCCCTGGCATTGTAACAAGGACAGTTTTTGAACTGGGCTCAGACTGAGACGACATACGATCACCACCAGCTGCATCAAGAGTCAGAGCCTGGTTAAAAATAAGTTATTTGACCAGAACAGCAGAACAAAGCTGAAAATCTTCTGACACCTGATCCCTTCAGCAGCTGTGGAAATCTATTGAAAGGGTTCTCCTTCTAATGCATTTGTCAGAAAGCTAATTGGAAAAATGACTTCATGTTATGAGTCATACGGTCACCTCTGTGGACCTCATTAGACTTAAATGAGCACACTGAAGTCCAGTGCAATCATTCAGATTCAGCCATATGTTGGTAAGGAAGATCTCTCGGTAATCAGGCTCCTGGCCAGTTTTGAACTTTGTCAAGTGAAGAACTGGAGAAAAATCAAATAAAGATGGCTAGTGGCAGAGACAGATACAAGGCAATTGTAACTTCCAGTGCAATCAAGAATATACAAATGTTTGGAACCTGAAGAAAACTAAAAAATGTTAAGCTGAAGTTTGTGGAGCACTGTGTTCTGGAGTGATAGGGAAAACAAAGTTAACCAAGACAAAGCCTCCAACTATCTCAGTTTTGATGAGCGACAGCCATGTGCATAAGTAACTTTCAGAGGTCTGATATTTACAGTGCACAGACAACCACATCATTGTATCAGTGAAACATCTTGTAGGCTCTTAGCTACCTACAAGGAAAATTGACTATTACATTTGTTTTCCTCACTCTATATTCTTTTTTTCCTCCCCTTATGGTCTCCTCTCATATCGCTTCTGTACTTGTATAACACATTTCTATTCTGTGGGCTGGCCTAATAATTAGCTTTTCAAGAAAGGTGATCTAGAGAAAGGCTGTGAGCCTGGGGAAAGAAGAGGGACTGGCTTGACTACTTTTTTGGTATCCTGTGAGCTTTCTTACCATGTGATTTGACTCGCTAAAGAAATGTTTGTTTATCAAAGCTGGAACAATTTCTTCCTATACCAGCAGCCGAATCAGGCTTATAGCTTTTCCAACCTCTGTGTAATGAGTTTCATTTTGTTGACTTCCAGATAAACCAACATTCAGTAACATGTGCCCTAGTTTTAGAAGTCAAGATTTCAGGTGTATAAGACAACCAAACTTGCAAACACCAAAGTCAGCTGAGCAGAACTTAGAGATTTGAGTCTCAGCTTGTCCAGGCTCTTTCCTCTACGCCTTAGTAATTCTAATATCTTTTCTGTACTTTTTTAGCTCTTGCACTATATCTCTTCCCTGTAATTACTACAGCTATAGTACTTTCCAAATACCTTTTTCCACATTTAGTCAATTAGCTAACAATTACTTACATTAAATCTTCCTTCTTCAAATAGGTAGGATGGTTTCCTTGTGCTTATTGGACCTTTCTGGTATAGAAATTTGACACAGGAGCAGTCCCAAGAAATATACTCAGTGTGCAATCTGGGGGATAGGTCTTCCAGTTCTTGGTCTTGAAAATGGGTTGAACTCTTTTGCAAAAGGAAATGGAGCACTAAAACTCCATGGCTCAGGGAGGTAAACCATTACTCCTGGTTGACTTTGCACATGTGGCGACCAATGCAGGAACTTTAGGGGAACAGAGTGGCTTCAGTGTTTGGTTGTTAGTACTGATGAATGGAAGAACCATGACATGCAATGATTTCTTCTGAACTCAAAGTATTTACAAAAAAAAAAAAATGTCAAGTGTTAGTCTTAAATTCATGTACTTTGTATTCTTTAGGCTACCTATATACTTTTTTCCTCTTTTTAAAATCGTATACAACTTAAACTGAAAGCACTATAAGTTAGTGTTCACGTGACAGAATAGTCAAAGGGGACTGTGATTGAATTGAAGCAGTGTTAACGCGGGCTATTATATTTCAGTTTTCCAGCTCATGTATCTTTAAGTCTCCATATCAGTTTTTGAACTGGGCTTAGACTGAGATTTTTTGCTATGTGACAAACTGAAGACCATCTATTTTAAAACAGCGATTTATTACCTCATGATACTTTTGACAATCATCCAATGGTTGATGTTGGCTCTTAGCTTTTTCTCTCTGTGTAGGTGAACTCTCATCCTCCAGATATCCTGGACTTCACACTAAGTGATAGTGTTTCAGTAAGGCAAATACAGAAAGCATGAGATATATCAACCATAGGCTGAGAAGTGACTCAATTCTACATTGTGTTGAACATTCTACGGGTCAGAACTAGTCTCGAAGACATCCCAGATTCTAGAGGTAAGAAAGCAGTTTACCTTTCATGGATATAGTGGAGAAACACTTTACAAAAGGATATCATTACATCGTTGGAAGCCATCTCATGGCCATATTTACAGATTAGCTAACACAATCTTATTTTAAAGCTTGATTGACACCCACATATCCATATTTTCAGTATTTATTGTCTCTTTGTATTGTTACTTCCTTGCTTGGGCTTCAATTTTGTATTCAGTTATTAAAATTACACCTTTTGAACTACGTTGAAAAGTTTTGTGAATTTATATTTTAGCATATTTTCCTCAGAAAACCAAAGCCAGGCTTATCTTGCTCTTTACCTATATGCAGGAGTATTAGTCAAAATTTTTAAGTGTTCAGCAAATGACCATTTAGAAAGTATTCCTTTCCATAGTGTTTAAATATAATCCCTCATTTCATATGACCACTTAAAGTCGCCAAACACACACACACACACACACACACACACACACACACACACACACACACACACAATCCAAGCTAGGTAGTCTCTTTTTAATTCATGAAAACAAATCCTAAACTGTCAGTAAGTGTGCCTAGAAATTCTTCCATTATTTACTCTTAAAATTTTGAATTAACTGTTGTACGTTCTTCTTCCTTTAACTTCCTGCATCAATTTTTCAATTCTTTCCATTGTCAGATGAGAGCTTTGGTTTTATTTCAATAATAAAATTGTAACAATCACAAGAGACAAACTTTCTCTGTCCATCTCCAATTCAACTGTCCATTCTCTTTGTTATGATGTATGAATTACTTTTGCTTCTATCTTTGGCCACTTATGTACTATATTACATTTCCTATTGCCTATTTAATGATGCTCCTTGTGAACTTTCTTCACTTTTTCCTGTCCTGATAGAACATTTCCATCAACATACATATGCTTCAATACGACTCATTGCTAAAAATAAAACCAAAAATCTTTCCTGAATCTGTTTGAATTCTGTCCAGCTCCTGCTCTTTTGACTATTCTTCTCATTTAATTCCTTAACAGCATTATATGTATTAACTTTATTCACTTATTTTCCTGTGAAATTATAAAATTCAATATTATTTCTTCTTTATATAACTTAACAGTTCTTTATTCATTCCTTCTGGAAATGTGTTTCTTATTTTTGTAGTGTTGTGTTTTTCCATAACTTTTAGAAAATCATCTCAACTATCTTTTCAGTGTACTGGCTGCAACTTCTCAGTCTCTGGATCTTTCCGCTCTCTAGATCTTTGCATAGCTTTAGTGTGGTGTGCTGCTGTCCTCAGTTCTTTGGTTCTTCTCCTCTCTAACTCTATTTACTCACTGCTGGTCTCAGCTAGCCTCCAGGATGCAAAAACCACCTACTATCATTGTCATGATCTTCAGAAAATAGCTTTTTAGTCGTGAAATTTTCCTCAAGCTGCAGATTCATTTAGTAAACACCTACCAGAAGTAATTCAATCTAACCTCAATCTCCCCAATTTAGTAATTTCTTTTGCTCAAACTAAATCTAGAAGTTACTCTAAACTTGCCTTTCCTTCATCTTCCATAATGGTCCATTGTCAAGAACTGATAACTTACTTTTGAAGGTACTTTTGACATCTCTATCACCTCAGCTCTGCAAATGCTTGCTATCTGATATACCAGATTCCACACACTACTCTCCACATAGTAGAAAAAAAATTTAAGAAATGTCTTTTAAAATTGTACTTCAGAACTCATCTTTCTTCTCTTAACAAGTTGTCAGTGTTTCCTCATTGCTATGGTTTGGATGTCAGATTTACAACTGGAGTCCCAATGTCAAAGGCTTGATCTCTTGGGTGGCACTACTGGGATGTAGTGAGGTTTTTTAGGAGGTGGAATCTAGTGGCAGGTCCCTAAGTAATTGGGGCTATGCTCTCTGAAATAGATTATGAGATTCCATCCCCTTCCTTGCTTCTCTTTGCCCTTGCCTCATAGCCCAAAAGCAGAGGGGTCAGTTTGTTATGGACCAGAATATCTCAAACCATGAGCCAAAATAAACCTTTTTTCTTTATAAGTTAATTGTCTCAGGGATTTTGTGACAGTGCTGAAAATCTGACTAATACAACCATCATAACTTCAATGAAATCATAGCTCACATCCATCACCTACAAGACCCAAATAAATTACTCAGCTCATTCTTTGGCTTCAATTCCTATCATTCCTCATGCACAGAAATCCAACTCTAGGCTTCATATTCACTCAAAATGAAGGTTTTTACACCTGCTGCTCCATTTGTTTTTCCACTTCTTCATATTTTTTAGATCTTTTCTGAAATGTCACTCTGTAGGTAAAAAAAAAAAAACTTCCTGATTGACTAAAATGAAAGATATAGCATTGTCTATCTATATTTTCCTCCAAGCCAATAGCACTGTTATTTATTTATTTGTTTCTTTGTTTATTGTCTTCTTGTTTATATTCTATCTCTTCCTTAAATATATTACCTATAAGATTAACATTTTCTTCATGGTGATATCTACATAGCAAATACCAGCACAGCATAAATGAATTTTAAATAAATGAGAACTAATAGCATAGCATGAAATTATAATTAAAACGCTAAAGAATAAATAAGCCTAAATTGCCTTTTCCTTGAAGTGGCACAATTTGATTTTCTATAGTTTTTCCCTATATTTCTGCATTACAAAGTCATGTGACCTAGCTTAATTTCTATAGGACTATAATTAATTTTAAACATTATTATCTAGACAGTCATCACAAATCAGCATATGTGGCCTATAAAAGGAGTTTTTGCATTCAGTGTAAGCTATTTGATAAAGAAAACAGCTATATAGAAAGTGGGATTGCAGATTAGCAATCAGGTATACTCTATTTACCCAAATTTATATTATCCAGATTTTTAAAAATAAAACAAAATTCTTAATATCATTTATGGTGAAACTTAGAACTTAACGTCAAAATTGTTAACTTAAAATGAAATACGTATCACTATAGCTTGAAACTGACTTTTTTATTTTGCCCTATTATTGCAAGGCCAGTATATCTTAAGTATTTTTGTATCCACCTGACTACTCAGCATTCAATGGGAAGCCAATTTTCATAAGGTTTATCAGTTTACTATATGAAGGCAGACAATTAACAATAAATAAAATTGATTAATTTCTGGTATTAAAAAGTGCTATGAAAATTAAAATATACCATTTGTTAATATTTTGAGATAAAATGTTGTTTAATATTTAACTTATGTTAAAAGTTTTAGAGCCTTAGGTCAAATTTTTTCATGTTAACATTTTCTTAATAAGTGAATTGTTGTATTGACATTTCCATATTTCACATCATATGCAAAATATAAAAACAATCACATTGCCCTCATCATATGTTTCTATCTCCCAAAATGCAGTTTATATCTTATCCAAATTACAAAAATCGGTATCTTAGAATCACTCATGAATAAATGATCTTATGAAAATGTCAACACAAATGATTCAATGGTAGGATATTTGACTGCAGTTTCTGGAAAAGAAGAATAAGAGTAGATAGGGTAATTAAGATATCAATAGCCTCAAGAAAATTGGAACACTGGAAAGTCAGGAGGATTTTAAATAACAAATGAACTCTACTGGGTTCATGAAGAAGCAGAGAGGCTTGTAAGGGTTAGACTATTACACACAGGAAAGGATGTAACTAACTCGAGTAGGTTTCTTTTTCTTTTGTACTTGCCTTTAGGTATATTTTTTTCTCTAGACATAAACATGATAACTAATACCATTTGTCCTTTCAAGTAGCAAATATACGTAGCAGTTCTATTCAGATGTGGGTGCATTTTTTTTTTCAGCTGAAACTACATAAGCTGCTTCTGGAGAACTCTCAAACTAAGTGACATTTCTGCTTCCTCTGGAATAACAGGCAAAGCGTTCTCAGAAATGATTATATGTATGTGTGCACACATGTAATAATACAGATGTTGATGTGTGAATATACTGTACGTATCTGCACTTTGAACATTTCAAAGTCGTTATATATCAGTAACATATATGTTTATCACACAATTTTTCTCTCAATAACTATCATTTCTATTGCCATATTTTATAATATAATTTTATGGTATATCAAAAATGAAAAAAATGTGTAATGACACTGTTACATAATTTTATTCTTTATATTTAAGTTTAAGCATTTTACATCCATTTTATATTATAATATCATCAAATACAGAATTTAAAAGCATTCCAAAACAGATGTTGCTTTTGCTTGGCTAAAATATCTGAAGGATTATCTTGGGTTTATATATTTGAAAACTGAGCATGAGGCTTGGTGGTGCATGTACGTAACCCCAGCACTCCAGAGGTGGAAGCAGGAGGCTCACGATTAGTTTGAGGCCAGCATGGGCTAAATCGTAAGTTCAAGGCCATACATAGTAAGACCTTGTTTCCAAAAAAAAAAAAAGAAAGAAAGAAAGACAAACAAAAAATTTGAAAACTGCTTCTTGCAATGAGTTAAACTTTCAATAAATTGTCTAGACTACATAATACTTATTAACAGTTAATTTCGTTTATGACGTTGAGGTAAAGAGGTGTTTTGCTCTCACCCATTGTTAGATTCATGGCTGAGGCTGCCAACAAAAAAATGGAATAACAAAAGAAAATTCTATAAGTGGGTTTAGTATAAAGTTTATATAGAACAAGAGTCTTCAGAAATAAAGACAGCAAAGCAACAGGCAGCACTGTATATTTTTGTGGGCCTTTGTGCAGAAGTATCATGGAGTCCAAATGATATGATCAAGTAGTAATAAATGGGTGGGGGGCTTGCTCACCAAGTCCATCTTGTGCAGGTCCTTTCCTGACTTCTTGTGTCTTCAGAAATACAGACATTTTTCTAGATGTAAGAGACTTAAGGGATGTCCTACTGGAATCAGCTAGGTTGTGTGAACTGCTTCATGATGGAACGATAGGAGGTCAGAGAGCTCGTTTTCCTTATACAATTCTTACTTTTCATCAGTTTAAAATACTCCATATGCCAAGGTGCCATATTTTGAGGTACTATGTCCTGAACTGCATCAGTGAACATTCCTTCCTAATGAATGATCTTTATAACAATAATGAAAAACTAATGAATTTGATTTTTTAAAAATCATATGTGAAATATTTATGAGTAAAATGTCACAGTGGTATATTTGTGTCTTTATTATAAGTTTATTCAGTGCCCAATTATTTCTTTCTGCAATACTAGAATTTACAGTGAAGAGAATAGTCACATAACTGACAAGTACTAAAACAGAACCAGGTTACATGTTTCTTCTACAGGTCCCTTCAGATTAGAAATCATTATACATGTAGCACAGGTAACAGTTACTACCAAATTTATAACCACTTTCAAAATAATAAGTAAAATTAGAATCTGTAAAATAAATATTCTCTTGACACACAGCCTAAACATGTAATTCTATCAGACAATGAGATATTTTTCTAACCCTTTGTGAAATGGTAAGAAAGAATCCATTCAACTCTTTGAAACACGGGAAGCACATTGCACAGTCTACTATGTCAATTCAAAAATAAAAATAAAAAAGAACAGGAAAATTTCTGCAAAAACCAAAATCAGTCTGACTTAAAGATTGAAGTAGATGGATTTGGTTTACTAAGTATTTGTCCAGGGTAGTTCAAGGACCAGAGGTGTGAAGGGATTGTTTTCTGTTTTCAAAAATATGTTGATGAAAATGTGTTTTATCTTCAAGTATCTATCCGTTTTTCACTCTTTGACACCTGATATTTCTAAGTTCAAATAATTTTTCCATTGCCCTGGGTAATTTCTTATTTCATTTCTGTTTTTATTTCATTATTAGATATTTACAAGCTATAATCAAGCTGATCTAATATATTATCCTTCATTAATACATTCTCATCAGAAAACTGTTTTGCAATGAGTGCACTTATATTTGGTCATTTTATTTTAGTTTAGAGACCTAAGAAATTGTTATAGACCTACATTAATGTAGGAAATAACTTGAGTGCACTTGGCTATTAAACCAAAATTGCAGCTCTGTGCATTGAATTAAATAATAAAACTGATAAATCAATTACCACAGTAGAGTTTTTGGTAGATCGCATGACTACACTATTTGAATGAGAAAACAAATTGCTGACTTTAAAAGCAATGGCAAAACGTGAGGTCTTTGTGAGGGAAAACACGAGAAGGGTGGAGATAGAAATGGGTGATGTATGCAATTTCCTGACAGATGAAGATCTGCGCGTTCTTCTGGCTACAATGAGGTCAGTAATAGCTGCAATTTTGTGAACTACAGTTTTTGTGCGATAATTATGTAAAACACACAGTCCATTGGACACAGTAGGAACAGCAGTCTTAGCACACTTAAATATTTGCGGTTGGAACAAGAAGAAATCACATAAAATATTTGACTTGATGTTATGGAAAAAATCCAATTTCCCCCCAGAAGACCACTTCGGTGACCAAAATACTGTACCGATCATTAGATTCGTTAATTGTTTTCAGACCGAAAAAGTCAGGCTTTAAATGTGCTACCTGAAAGGAGCGATACTGCCCACATCATCCACAATGTTGGGTTTCACTAACTATAATGTCCAGTATTGATGGCTGAAGAAACGAAAGGGAGAGGGGTGTTATGGACACCCTGTATCAGGAACTCAGGGAAACTGAATTTCTGCCTAAAGTCTTTCTGCAACCCCATGGCTTTTATAACATCCTGTGGCCCTTGTTCGCCATCTTCCAGTTTTCAATATCTGCTTTCCCTTACACTTTTGCCAGAAAAGAGGAGGAAAGAGTATCCAGAGTGGACGTGGGAAGAGTTAGGAATGTTGAAGGTAAAGTGGATTCTGCTTGGCTCTGTATCTCATAGTGAAAAGAGCAGTATATAATTTCTTTAGCAAGTTTTGTATTGTTTTATGCAATGCAATTTCTGGTCCCCATTTATGAGACTTCAGTGAGATCTGTGTTCTTTATCTAAGGAATTGGAGCTGGATTTGTGATTCTTGGTGAATGTGTGCCTTGCAGAGAGGATTCTTGTGATAGATGCAGTGGTTTGATTTGTGGTACTTATGCAGCTCCTGGACCAGAGGCAAAGCTATAGAATTTATATAAAGAAGAGGAGATAAGAACCTTAATTAAGTACTAAGCATGTTTGTTTCTTTTAGGAATCTACATTCAAGAATGATGTGGGAAGAAGCTAACTATTGAAAAATCTTGGATCGCAAGTAACTTGTTATGTGAGTGTTCTGCAAGATGACCAAATATTTCCAATATATTTTAACTTGGAAAACAAGCTACACAATATGAGGTGACACAAATGTCACGTGATCACAAGTCTCATGAGCCAATGGTTCCTCTCTTTCTCTCTCTCTCTCTCTCTCTCTCTCTCTCTCTCTCGCTCTCTCTCCGGGATTGTGGGTAAACGTCTTCCAACAGAAAGAGGCTATGGAGGAGCTCTCATCTGCAGAAGAGGAGAAAAAGACTGAGAAGTCTCTCATTTCAATTGAAATTGAGGAGATGTGTAAAATGTTGGAAACAGTGCACAGTTTTATAGAAAGCACTACTCAAGGCTGTAGCAGTTTGAATGATAAATGTTTAATGATACTACAATGTCACATTTTTGCACAATTCTCAAGGAGGCAAAACTAAGTGTCATTGGATAGATTCCTTGTTAGTTTCATGAAAAGAAAAAGATTCCACTGAGCCAATAGATAGCAGTAATTCTGTTAGTGATAGTAAAAGTCACCCTGCATAATAACCCTCCTCTCTCATCTCCCTCACACCAGCCATCAAGGTTTTCAAAGGGCAATACAACTTAAGTTGTTTATTTTTCTTTATGGTTTTGTATTATATGACAGCATTTCAATCATTTTATACAAATATTTTTAGGTTGTGGAATGAATCATCTGAGTTTTCATTATTTCTTATGGGAAAATTCACTTTAATCTACAAGTGCTGTGATGACAAGCATGTTTCTGGATTGAATTATACTCTCAAACAAAGGTTTTACTGTATATTGCACAAAAGCACTTGAATCTTAGGAAATTGGAAACAAAGAGAATCTTATGAGGAAACACATTTCCACAGATGCTAAAGCATGACATGCTAGAATTTTAAAGGGTGTTGTTGTAGCAAGAACTAAATCACAGTCCTCCACAACCTAAATCTTTAAATTTCATAAACAAGATTATTTTCAAATTAGTATAATGTTAATAATAATCAAGCAAGTGTTTTAATATATTTTGGTGTTTACCTAAAATTATTTAGAATTCTCATTTCATATTAGTTGAAGGCTTTTGAATATGTGATTTTATTGCAAATGAAAATTAAAAACGTATTTTGTGATATTATACTGAATTAAAATCATACTAGTCAACTATATAGAAGTTTGGATAAGAAAATAAAAATAGTGTGTAACATATTTTCCATGATAAAATTGATATTACAGCATAGTGCTACTATTACTAATTTTTTTAAAAAATGATAACAATCAGCAACACTTTCACTGTTTACTTTGGTATGCTTAGTTATAATGGACACATTTACAGCTTTCTCATTGTGTATGTACATATCCATCTATCTATCTATCTATCTATCTATCTATATATATATATATATATAAATTTCATGCACGCACATACACTTGTGTATTTCTTGTCTTAAATTTAATCCAAGCATGTTGTGTTGAGTATTTAATATTTAAAACCAAACCTCAAAATAAATAGCTCTGCCTTCTACATACAGAAAGTACTAAAATATTGGGCTAATTAATTTGGCAAAATTTACTTATAAATTCTACACCAAATTCTACACAAAAATCCTACATCTAACAATTACATTCATTTTTAGAAATGTAAATTATGCTTTTGATGTTAAATTCACAGTAAAACAAGTCTACTAACTATTTTAAGGTATCTTTTTCAAAACTAAACTATCAAGTCAAAACTTGTTTTGAACATCAACATTATTTTTAATATATTACCAAAACCACTTATAACACTTTTTATAGAGCATTATAGATGTCTTTCACAATGCATCATCTACCACACAAAATTGATCGATGAAAGTGGTTTCATTGCTTTAAATATCAATAAAAGTTGACTTTGGTTTAGACATTCTAGAACTGTGAACTTTGATGCATTTTTTTTTTGGTTCAATTAAAGCATTTGCCTATATTCCCTCATGTGGTATTAACCACTATTGTGCATTATTCCAAATGCATTTTCATATGGCTATCATTCTAGTTAATTTATCTTGTCCTCTAGACAAGAATTAAATATTTATTCACTTAATATTTCAGTTAACTTGTATTCTGAGAAAGGATGTGTAAGGTTATAGCAATGCCTATCTGTTTCTCAGAAATCTCTCTCATAAACTCTTTCCAGTACTATGCAACAAGTCATAACACATAACCACGTCCTTCTTCCTAGGTTTTGTAGATTGAATCTTCTCATTTGAACACTTCTTCACAGTAGATTATCTAAAACCTCATAGCTTATTATAGTTTAATAATAATTTTGTTATTGCTTATATAGCTTATTATAGTTTATTATGGTACATTTGCTTGGATGCATTCTCATTTTATGTCACTCAAATTTCTCAAGTATTAATATGTTTTATTTAATTAAATGTACAATTACTTTTTATGAGGGAATTGATCATACGTGCATTGAAAAACTGTTTCTGCAGATGAAAGAAATGGTTATTATTATGTGTCTTATTAAAAATTTAAGATTAAGCAGACGAGACTGCTGTGATGTTTACTCCCTGACAATGAGATAGTAGAGTTAAATTCAGCAAGAGAGATGACTGATGAAACTTCAGTCAAAACATTTGAGCCTTGAGATACAGTCTTGGTATTTGGGAAATCTCTGTTTAGGAGTCTAAGTCAAATTTGCTTTAAAATTCAAACAAATATAAATATGTGATGAGTTTATGTAGTATATCCAGTATGGTGGTTCTTCCAAGAGAATCAGCCTGTTAATGGGAAATTACCATTTCCAAAGATAAAAAGTTGGCATTGTTAGAGACAGAAAGTTTTTGAATATCAAAAGATGTTCACTATTCAAATTGCCCCATACTTAATTTTCCATTGGTGGCTGATTTTTTAATAAAAATGTCTCCCCAAAAGTGGGGAAAAGTAATGAGCTCTTCTAAAATTTACTTGAGGGTAAGCTGCTTACATTGACTTTAAGGACTCGCAAGACTATTTCTGCCAGGTGGTTATTAAAATGTGTGGAAAATATGTGATATTCCATTCCAGAGGACAATTTCTACCTGTTACAAGTTGAAGAACTATTTTCATTTAAAACATTATTTTGTAGTGGAATTAAATAAATGTTTGTATAGATTTTAAAGATAAAACAAGTCTGCAGAAATCTTAAGTATGTCACTCATCTCTGTTTGAAGAGATATGTTAATGGAAAAGTTTTTAAAATCATGGTCAAAATAAAGAATTTCAAGCAGCCAACTATGCTGCCCATGGGGAGCACAAGGCTTAAGGCTCCCTCAGATCTGAGGGAAATTCAGATTCCTTGGAACCGTGAACAGCTTGATGTAGAGCTACTCTCAGTAAGGTCGGAAGGAAAAAATGAGCAATATTCCTTTGTGGTTTCAGGGATCAGAATCTGTGACCACGGGATCTTGTATATCTGAAGTCAAAACAAAGAGAAAGATCAACCTTGTGTGGAATGCTGGAGGAATAGCTCATGAAAACTCTCAAAAGACATTTAGAAACCAATGTTTGGAAGGTGCAGGAGTGGAATTTAGAAGTCAAACAACATTAGCTGTCAACTTTAGCTTGGTCTTTTATTTCTTCTTTGGTCTGTGGCAACACCAACATCACTTATGCCACCAATAAAACTCTCTGAACTGTGGATGCAGTTAAAACATTGAGATAATTTTCTTATAAATAAATTATGCCATATAGATTACTACTATTACACTACCACATGATATATGTAAGTTCTATATAAAAGCATTATATTTTCATTATAGAATCACTTCTGTGAAACTCAATTATTTTATTTATTTGACACCACTATCATCTGCCAGATGACTTGGGAAGTTCCAAGGATGGAGAAAGAACAAACTAAACACAATCAAAAGATTGACCCTTGAGTTAAAAAATTTATAGCAATCAAACAGTGAAGAAAACCATACTATTATAATTGTTCCAGAAGAATATATTGGTATCTGTGTCTTATTTCATTTTCTGCTGCTGTAACACAAGACCTGAGGGTAGGTGTTTTATAAAGAGCAGAGGTTTACTTGGTTTATGATTTTGAAGGTTGGGAAGTACAAGAGTATGATGCTGGCATCTAACCAGGATCTTTGTGCTATATCATACACAGTAGAAAGCAGGAGTGTCAGATAGGTAGGCAGATTAATGAGGTAGAAAGAAGGTCTAAAATAGTATGGTGTGCCAGTTATAGTTAAATGATGAAACAAAGACCTCAGCGCATATCATACATTTGTGATCATTTGTTAGATCAAAAGGATTCCTTTTATCACAGTGACATTTAAAGTCACATTATGCACATTCATTTTGATGCAGAACTGTCTATTTTCAGAACACAGGACATGGAAATTCTGGTTGCCACAGTCTCTGGGCCAATGATACCAGAAAGCCAACTTTCTGGAAAAATCATTTCCCCTTGGGCTGAGACGTGATTTAGATTAGGACTTATTCTTTTGTAAATTTCTTTCCTAAATTTCTTACAGGATTAAGGCCCCAAGGGAACCATCTAAAAGAACAGAGAAAATGTTCTGCAATTCCAAAGTAACCTCTAAGAAAAATGTAGATAAGCATCCTGATAACTTCCCCTAATTCACACCTGTGGGTGTTGGTGCATACTGCTTGTCTTCTTCAAAAGTCATGTACTCCCTATACCTGCCTTACAATACACTCCACATAGACGTTTGCAGGGCCACCCTGGGCTCTTGGCTCCATTTTTTTCCTCCTTGCCCACTGTCAGGACCAGGCTTCTTGGTGACAGAGGGGCAGAGGTGTGACAGCAGGAAAGTACTCCTGAGAGACACTCATCTCCAATGCCAGATACCATTCTGTGAGGGAAAGAAACGATTCTTTTCACATTTATCATACAACTGACCACCTGAAAATACCTGAGGGAGAATGAGAAAATTTAAATATAAGCATTTATGTTTCTAACCCCATGAGTTTATTTTTTATACATTAAATCATTTCTAAGCTACTCCAAAAGACTTAGATTTTAAGATTACAATGAGATAAGTCATTTGTCAATATGAATTATCTGTAACTGTTCTCTTAATGGCATAGATAGTGCCTTGGAATTTTTGTATATGGAGTTTTTATAGAAGGAGACACTCAAATATTAGATTATTGGTAAATATAAAAACTTAATAAAATTACAAATTTAGAGTGTTCAAGTGCTCAACCTTAATCATTTTGTGATTTTTTTCAGAGCACTGGTTATAAAAAAAATTCTTTATATCCTGTTTTTTTTTTTGTGTGTGTATCTCATATATGGAGTGTATACAATACCCATGCATTTACATAATTACACATATAAATGAAAAACGAAAAATGCAAAAACATTTGAAATATCTTTCCAAGAAGTCTGTTTACACTGCAATATAAACAATGCATCAGAAGTACCTCCTGCCTTCATAATTTTCTTACGTTTGTACATTTGTCTTCTTTTTCCTATCAGCATCTCTGATTTATCCATTTAAAATTTTTATGTTATTTCATTTTTTGTTGCTTGTTTATTATCAGCATATATTTTTGGAATATTTTCTTTGGACTTTTTTTTTTAATTGACAAGATTACATCTCGGTTTGTTAAAGAGAACCAGCTGTTTTCTTGAAAGATAATTTTCTGAAGCTGTTGTGTGCCATAATTACACTGCAATTACACAGCAATATCCATAAAAGCAGATGAGGATTCTATGTGTCCTTTTACCTCATTAGAAGTTGCAAAAATGATAGATGGAGTCTATCCTAGTTTGACTATTGCCCTCTATTGGCAAATTCAAGTCCTAGCAAAATCCAACAGCAAGAAAAAGAGATGTGTGTGTGTGTGTGTGTGTGTGTGTGTGTGTGTGTGTGTGTGTTTGCTTTGCTTTGTTTAGTTTTTAAACACTAGTAACATTTTGGCTCATAAGCTAACACTTTCAAAAGTTTCAGAAACTTTTTTTGCAATTAGAGTTTAAAATACACCTTTAAAACTGAAGCTATTAAAAAAAACTGAAGTGAATTTATTGATTGGGGCTTTTTGGTAGCACTGAACTGCAGAACATTAATCTTTTCTTCTTCATTCAAAATGTACTTGAATCATATCCATCTTTCAGTTAAAAAAAACAGTTGGATCTTTTCCTTGTTCCCAGCATGTGTTCCCCACTTTGAAGCAATTCTCTTTAAGAAGATTGAGATTTTTAAGTCTCTTATCATTTCCAAAATCAGCAATTAATCATACCTTTGTTATCACAGTGATATTTTTTAATTTGAGTATTTAGTCATATAAAGAAGATAATTTCATTACAAAGACATTGCTGAGAAAAGAGGACTTCAGTTTTAGGACTGTTAATAATATTTTATACATTACGAGTGAAAAGAAAGATGTTGGATCAGCTTCAAAAAATACACAAAGCCACCTTGAACACTGCACCATGTAATGTGAGTCCGATGATGAGAAAGGTACACATGTACAAATAAACACTATTTTCAGGGACCTTTCATACTGACTGGCAGCTGGTAAATATAGTATTTTAATAATATTTATTTTGGCAGAAGCAGCAGGAAGTAATCTAGTTTTTTAACCAATTGAGCAACCAGAGAAAACATGTCCTCTGTGGGTCCTTTTATGACCTTCTAGGAACCTGAAATTTTCATATACTTGACAATTTGGAAACAAGAAATTAAAATTGTCGCTAAATTTCACTTTTACCATTTACACCAGGTATACTGCTATCTTTCCCTGTAATAAATCTTCATGTAATTATTGGCTGAGGAACGAATGTAGATAAGTTTAACTGCAAGCTTTCTGGATTGATCTCAGATTTAGGAGCTGAAAACTAAAATTAGCTCCTTTCTCTGCCAACACTAACACAAATCTTGGAGCACATTTCCACAGATGCATTCAAATGCTGACAGCTTAGTTAACCACTGGGGGAGTTCTCTGCACCAGAGAGCTCTAGTCACTTAACAACCTTGGCTTGGCTTGATCCCACTTCGGTTGCCTCTTCCTTTTTTTAATTAATAACACCGTTGCCCTTTTGAGAAGAGAATTTATCTCACAAAACAAACAAATTTCAGACAGAATCTATAGTGCTACAGAGGAGAAGAGAAACTGTATCCCTGCAATGCTGTGCTTTGTTTCTTGTTCATCACTTTTGCCAAATGTCTGTCTGAAACTACATAGCGATTTTGAGGTGGTATATAACTGCATAATTGACAGGCTCTTTTCCTTTCTAGCAATTTTAGTCACTGACTATGAACTGGTGTTGATTAGTCTTTATCAGTTGACATAACTATGCAGTTTGCAGGTTCAGAGAATAACCTTTCCAGTTGTCAGAAGAACCTAGTAGGATATAGAACTGTAGTCTTCATTATTTAAACTGTTATCATGGGGGGGAAAACTCTTTCTTCTGGTTTTCTATTATTTGGTTCATTTTCTTAAGGCTGATATTTCCAAGCCATATCCAACTTTCCATTATTCCCTTTTATATATTGCTGTAATTAACCAAAAACATCCTTTGCAAAGTACGTAACTATTATTCATTTATAAAATATATATTGAGTACTTACTATGAGTAAAGCTTTATTATACAGGCTATGAATATGGACATAAATGAAATGAGCAGTAGTCCCCACCCAAAAAGCTTACTTTCTACTGGTGGTAGTCAGAAAGTAAACTATTAAGCATTTTCCATGGCATGTGTTCCTATTCTTAGGTAAAAAATAAATCATAGTGGATCTGTGAGATTCAAGCAGGAATGATGTAGAATAAGGGGTTTATTTTAGGGATGTAACATAATAGCTGACCTGACCATGTCGGTGATGCTAATAAAGATTCTCTTCAAGGCTGTAGCCTGTGCATGTTAGGGTGGGGTTCTGAAGAGTCTGTTCGTCTTCAGAGCTGGCAGTTGGCAGAAACTCTGGATAGGAAGCAGGGGAGAGCAAGGATGAAAAGAAACACAAGAATGTACTAAAACGTGGGCTTGTCTCTCAGTATCTTCACGATCACCTGCAGAAGGAAGAAGCACTCCAACTTCATACTTGCCTGGATCAGTACCCAAAGAAGCTAAAGGTAGTAGTGTCTAGTTGGATGTGAGAAAGCTAGCTTCTGTAGCTTTGGTGCCCGCTGCTACCAACGAGCGGAGCCAAGACTACAAGCACGATCAGGGTTCAATCATGGGCACTCCACCTAGTGCCTTTGGCTAACCCTAATCATCTCCCAGAGTCACGACATCAATGCATGGTAGTCAAATTAAATTTCTATCTTATCTTTTTTTGTTTTGTTTTGTTTTGTTTTTTGGTACTGGGGTACTGAGCTTCAGAACTTTTTTTTTTTCTTTTAATTATTTTACTTATTTATTGGTACTGGGGATGGAGCACGGGACCTTGCACTTGTGAGGCAGATAGAGGCACCACTGAGCTAAATCCCAGTGCATAAACTCCTATCTTTTTAATTCTTCACCTCCAGGACAACACTTCAACACATGAACCTGAAGGGTCTCATTCAAACCACATCCAAGTTCATTTAGTGTCACCTCTCTGAAGTGACAAGTCACTGGGAAACTGAGCCCGAAAGATGAGAGATATTTCCTATGTTATTACCATACCAAGTGATTTGTAATCTAAAAATTAAATAATTTTTGTGAAATCTACACAAACATGGTGTTGGGTAAACCCTACTGTGTCTTGTAGCTTTGAATGCAGCGTCACGGTTCCTGGTTGTGTAGAATGAACATTGAGCCTATCAGTGGCCACAAAAAGTAATAAACAGCGTAAGAAATAAATGGTATCTCATATAGAACCAAGTGCTAAAAAAAAACAAACAGCAGAGAAAGAGGATATGAACATTCACAGGGTGGCATTGAACTTTTGTGGAGTAAAATTCAAACTCCTCACTAACAAAAACACCAAAAACTGAAGGAGGCTGTCATGTGGGAAGCTAGGGAATTTCACTCTGAACAAACACAGCAGAAAGTGCAAAGGCCCAAGGAGTGAGTGTATCTCGTGCTATTTTGCCTTTCCTCTTTTGACCTGGCTGCTGTTTTTCATTGTATCAATTGAGGTAATTCCTCATACCACTGAAATTAAAGGATTTTACTTTTTTAGTTTTGAAAATTCAGTACAGTTCAGGGAAAGGCCACAACAAAAGCTCTTTGTAGCTTTTTCCTTTGAACGTTTGAATGCATATTCATAGGTCTTTCAGACAGTTCTAAAGACCTAAGATTTATGTCTAAACAATGAAAAGTTTTACAGCGTTTTTACAACAGTCTTTCCAGTAATGTTCACAAATCATTGGTCTATAAAACAATTACTATATTTTCTTTTCAACAGTAGTGTAAGTCTCAGTCGTATTAATGACTAATATGTTAAAACCTGCTGTAGACCACCTATTACTGATCAAGTAGCAAAATTAAAAATGTAATGATATGTATGAGAAAGTGCTGAATTTAGAGCCTTTGTGTAGAGGAGTGAAAGAGCAATTGAGTTAACTCCTTGGTCATTTGCGTGATCCAGATGTTTGGGTCATGCAGACTTGCCTCCACGTAGAACATCCTCCTTCTTTGCATCCCAACTTTCTCAGCAATTTCTATAAACAAACTAAGGAAAGAGTGAAAGGATACTCGATGAAGGATAGCATATTTCACTCAGAATAATTGAATCACAGGGCGGGAGATTTAGCTCAGTGGTACCACCACCTGCCTCACAAGCGCAAGGTCCCAAGTTCAATCCCCAGTACAAACAAAAACAAAAACAAAAAAAGACCAGAATAATTGAATCCCATTTGTCATTGAGTAGCTTCGTATATGTCTCTTCTGACTTCCTTCTCTGTTAAACATTATATTGGTTTTCTATTGTTGCTTTCACAAATTAGCACAAATTTAATGTCTTCAAACAACATAAAATTATTATCTCACAGTTTTGGAGGTCAGAAATTCAAAATGGATTTTAATGGGCTAAAGTCAAGGGGTTAGCAGGGTGGTGCTGCTTGTTTCTGAAAGCCTTAAGGCAGAATTTGTTTTCTTGCCTTTTCATCTTTTATCATGTTGCTATTTGCCTGGTTCTCTTCTGCTTCGCTCTTATTTTTGTAAAAACTATTGTGACTGCATCGAGCCTGTTTATTGGTTAATCTAGGATACTCTCTTCATCTCAACATCAGTTGATTAACAATTCTAACTATATCTCCAGCCTTAATTCCCCTTTGCCATGTATTCCAACATATTCTCAAGTTCCAGGGATCAGGAAGTACATCTTCGGAAGGGCATTCTTTGCCCACCATAGACATCTGGATCCAAGTAGAATGTGCTAAAATAAAACGAGTCTCTTGTATTTGCAATTGGATACCTGTTTGAGTTTTGTGGCGATGGGATGAGGCTTCTTTCATCTGTCATATGGTTTTCTAAGTCAATTCACTTGAAAATACTTAGCTAACGTTTTTGCTGTTCCTAAGGCAGTGCTATGACTTTCAGGTAGACAGTCCTCAGAAACATGTTGACTTTAGTACACTTCATTCTTTCAAAAAAGGTTCACAAGCAAAATGTGCTAGTTTGCTAGGTCAAGCTATGCCTGAATCACTTGGCCATGACACCTCAGTGTTCAGCCTATGGCTTTGGCTCCAACTTAACTAACAAATCCAATCTTACTATCTTACATGTTTTTTAAAAAAATAGGAACTAATTTCTATTAGACCCTTATTCCATAATTTTTTTGCCAAATGTCAGGAAATTATGATTTTTAATTGGTTCTAGCAATAGTCTTCCCTTCCAAAATGACAATGAAAACAAAAATTGCATTGAATCTAAAAGATGCATAAAATACTAAATATGGACTTCCCTAGAAATATGAAAACAACTATACTGTGCTTGAGTTGGGAATGCAGTCTCATTACTTGATTGTCAAATGATAGGTTACAGAAAACTCTGAGAGCTTTGAAGATGCTCTTGCTTTGTTTTCTTAAAAATAAGTCATTTTGGCTTAGATATTCTATCCTTGTACTGACCTAGTATCATCACACTTGACTGAAAATAGAGTAGCATTTATAGGGCAAAGGGGGAGAGTAGAAATCAATATCTGTCTTCACAGCGAACCATCAAAGAGATTCCATAACAATGATAAGAAAGGGGAAGGTGAAGGACTTTCTTATTTTTAATCAAGTCTGTTTTAAATAAACAGTGATTTGTGCTGCAACATGAAAACATAATTTTAAATACTTGCAGAGGAGATTGGATGACAATATTATACGCTATTGATTTTTCCACTGCTGAATAATTTTTAACTGAGAAAAATCTTCGAGCTTAACACAATCCTATTTCCCCGTGTTCATTTAAAATTACTCAGTAGATAGCAAACATGAGATTCTCATCAGTGGCTTTTATTAAGTAAATATAAAAATATACTGAAAAATGCATTATTTTATAGTTTTACTACTTCTCTAGGCATTATTAATGCCAACAATTTGTATTAATTTTTCCTTAGAGGCCTTATGCAGACAACCTATCAATATTTTATAGATGATAGAATATCTTTTAAAAAAGACTTAAAATACAGAAAGATATAGGTCAGTTAGCAGGAACAATTTCTCAGGATTCCTAAAAAGTATCTAGAACCTACTCTCAAAGTTGAAATCTTACTGTGGAACTATCACTCCATCAATTACATTTTCACAGTTCATTTCTATATTCCAGCCATTATGGACGTGTTGAGGAAAGTAGGAGAGTGAGCACTTTCAAAAGTTCAGTGTCCAGTAGGAAAAGAAGTAGATGAAAACAAACAATTGCATATGAATCATTCCAGAAACAGCTTGGGAAGGAAAGTATCAAGCTGAGGCAACTTAGAAGACTAAACAGAACCATTTTACTTCAAAACAGCGCCAGTTAAAATATTCAATGAAAATTGCAGTAGGAATTTCTTGTTCCACACCTCCAAAAATAGTGACACTATATAATTCTGTCTCTAAATAATATTTTGTATCCATAATTTCACTGACTAGCAGAACAAGATATGATGGTGAGGACTTTCTAAATCTATGTTAATTTGATCATATGAATATCAACTGATCGCACTGAGTGCTATATTTGAGTAAAGATGCACTTTCTTATTATCAAAAAGCTCAACAACTAAACAATCAATAGCCTTTAAAAATGTTATAAATTACAATTGTGCATGAGTAAATGGTCCACTGGAATATGAATTGGCACAAGCCTCAGGCCCCAAACCAAAGGAAGCCATCAAGAAAAGCAGATAACATTTGAGTTGTCTGTTACTGATCTCCTGGGGAGAGATTTCATGAAAAGAATTCATATGGCCCTAATCGGCAAGTACAGGCTCCTGTACTCCATGACACTGTAATGTGAGGATCAAAAGAAGGAGAAACTGATTAGTAAGGGTAAATATAGAAGCTAAACATGACAACGTTGAAAAGACAGTTTGTTTTTCTCTTTGTGTCTCAGGTTCCTGTACCAGAGAACAGTGTGGTCTGGAGCATGGTCTTTGGGAAAATGTTGTAACCTTTAAATCGCTTTTAGTTTTATTCAAAGGCATAGCAATGTGCACGCAATGCATTGCACAGCCTTAGGGGCACCACTTGCCCTCCTAGCTACCTTTCCAGAGGCAGCAGGGAGGCATCACATTCTGAGACACAGTGTTTCTGCAGAGGTGGTTTACTGAGGAAGTGAGGCCTTTTTCCATTTTGCACATAGACTCCTGGCTTACTCTTCCAAGGAATCACAGAGTATTCAATTAAATACCAGGGGACATTTTCCCTTGCTTTAGTTTTTCTTTGATGTCAAATAGATAAAGACTTCAAAAATAGTTTGGAAAATAAAGCAGGCAGTTCAGCTTGATAAGCAAACTAGAAAGGAGTTTATCTTATCACCAAGGATAACGCAGAAGTTACAATATTTCTGATCTCTAATACAGCATTCACAGAACAATAACCAAGAGAAAAAAAATTAAACAAAGAAATAAAGAGTTAAAATACATGTATTGGATAAGGATGGATCAGCCTTCTGCAGAAGGACAATTTAGTGACTTTTTAGTCATAAAGTTCTATTGCTAAATAATGTTAAATATTTTTAAATAGTTGTGATTAAATGTATACACTATCACTATGTGTATATCATATATATGTGAAGTACTACACATATACTCCTTAGCAATTTATAGTAAAACACATTATATTGCATACTTTACATTTTACAATGCTCTAAATCCTTACTAAACCAAATATTTCTGACATTTTGTTTTACAAAAGCTTTTTCCTTTTAATAATACTATTTTTTATTTACTTAAGGAGGTAAGCCTAAGAAAATGTAAGGAATATAATTAGAAAGAAGAAAATTGATTAGAAACATGAAAAGAAGCTGTTATTTTATTTTAATCATTTTGAACTCCTCGCCAGTTTTGCCTTTGAAGCCTGGGTTAAAGAAGCCCCACTTGCTTAATTAACTGTGCTGCTGACCTGAATTAATGACAAGCCCCCGAGCACCTGTTTCCAGCTTTCTCCAGGGAGCCTCGAAAAGGTAGAGGGCAGATTGAGAGTCTCCATAGGGCGACAGAATCCAGGAGGCATGGAGAGGCTAATTTCTACTGTAAGGACTTCATCAGTCATCTGTTGAACGTCAGTCACTGACAGGGGATATTGCTTTAGTGAAAAGGGGAAAAACATTCTTTAAATAAATCTACTCAAATGTGCATGACTTAAGGTTACTTTTGACAGAGAACACACTTCAGATTCCAGATTCTTCAGTCACGTCTAGTAGCAACAAAATTAATGTGAAGGTCCCCTGAATCCTGGCCGTGAAGGAATTCCCAGTGTCCAACACTGAATTAAGAGGAAATCACTGTTGCTTAATATTTATTTCTAGATTGAATATGACAACGTCCAAACTCTGACACTACTCCCTTTTCTCACTCTTCCAAACCAATTCCACGGGGAGTAAAGACACATTTTCTCTTTTCATAAGCCTCTAATTCTTTCATAGGCAAGGGATTGATTCTCCACTCACTTGACAGAAATGAAAAATAACTAAAGATCCAAAATGATCTCAGTGTCCTTCTAAGAGTTAGAAAAAAAATCTTGATTATATCTAATTTCAAGGGCAAAACAATGAGATGGAATGATTTATGTCCTTAGAATCTTCCATAGTAGTGTTCATTGGATTTCTGTCTATAATGCATGGAAATTTTTTTTCTAAAATGCTTTTGCTTTGAAAGTTCTACATATGTAAGGCTGCTAGAAAAAGTTAAGAGTAAACTTTTGAGGAGCCAAGATAATTTCAGTTGCTCAAAGATCATTCGTGTTTTCTCTGTATAGCTTTTTCAAAAATTACAAAATTCAAATTGCTCCAAATAACTTCCTATTTATAATTTTAGAGGGGAAATGCCAGTGCTGTAAAGCTAATAAAACACCAAGGAATATATGTCTTCATACAATGATGTACAACAATTATGGATATGTATGGAAAAAATTTGTACCATACTTTATTCTGAGAGTGCAATATTAAACTGTTTACCAAAATCTTATTTTAGTTTTGGTCACTAGTAGTGTGTCAGGTTAGATATTTTAACCAATCAAAGACCTATGTAAAAGAAGAGTAGTTTACACTGTATTGCTGGACTGATTGCAAATAGTAAGGGTAATATAAAGGACTCTTCACTGTCCAGTCCAACGTAAAAACAAAGTAATAATGTGAAGACAGAGTAGTGAGAGTGGGTGACTCCTAGAAAATCAGTTTCTTCTGAGACCTGTGTGGTGCTAACCAGTAGCCCAATAATCGTGGACAAAGAGGAGCGAAGATAAACTAGAAATGCCAAGACTGGGCTGGGGACCCAGGGATGGGCTGAAGAAAGCCCACTTTAGTGATGCTTCCCACTCCTTGGCAGAAGGAAATGTGAATGTATTTCTGAGACATAGCATCTCCCAGATGGGCTCCCACATCCCTCACTGATTTAAAATGTCACCAAGTACCAAAGGAAAAAGCATTATTATTGAGACTAAGCAAAACCAAATTATATTAAAGCCTCGCATCCTCGATATAAGACTACTGACATTGTGAAATGGGAAGAAAGGGGCTAAAGATGTAGGGAAGGTGGGATGGATAGGGGAAGGGTAATAAGGGAAAAGAAAAAAATGTGAGATAATGAAAAGATGGAAATAAAGTGTTTGCAGATGGAGAGGGGAGAGGGGGTGAAGGGAGGGCAGGGACAAGGGGGAGAAATGAGAATCAAGACTTGTCATGTAGAGGTACAAGATCCCAACAATGAATGTAACTGTACTGTATCCCTAAAATGTACCAATAAACTCAATTAAAGCTGAAAAAAAATAAAAAAATTAAAAAAAAGACTTGAAATTTTCAGGTACAGAATACAAAAGCTGCATACATAAAATGCTTAAAGAAAACAAAATGAGACACAAAGTGGAATAAAGGACATTACCAAATGTACAAGAGAGATTTGAAAAAAATATAACTAAATGGAAACATTGGAGATGAAATATATTACACTGAAGAAGGGAGTAATAATCAATGGAAGAATCAGATCAGGTCCTGATGAGAGAGAGAGTACCGTATCTGGAAAGTAGAACAGAAGTGACTGGAAAACAATACACTACATGGGGAAAAGAAGAATTTTAAAAGTTGGGAAGTTTAAATGAGCACCTAGATTTATTATTCAAAATGAGTATAAATAAAAAAAGAAATGTCCAGGCAAACAAAACATAAAAGCTTAGAAAAGGACAGATTAAAAAGCATCAGATGATCATAGCACATAAACTGAGAATCAGGGTAACGCTGTTAAGTGTTCTAAGGAATTACGTAAGTGAGTTTAATAATTTTAGACTTCAGTGGGTTAAGTATAATTGATGGAAGTCAAGGCTAACCAGCTAATAAAATAATAGAATGCAATATATACATTTTAAAAAGGCTGTGTATAGATGATTAATTTTTTTTGAAAATTGGAAGAAATCAACTTAGAAGAGGCAATAAGGGGGAAAAAAAATCCAGAAAATTGGGTAAAGCTAAAATAAACATGAACATCAGATAAAAATAAAAGTTTAACAAGACTAATATACATCACGAATTATAATTAATGTAAATTTGCTAAAATAATTGCATTTCACAATAAGTAGCAGCAACAAGAGAGTAGTTCTAGTTTGCAAAAGAATGTTGACTGTCAATCTAATAAATATGCTATCAGTGACAGAAGAAGAGATAGGACATCACTCTTATGCCAAAGTGGCACAATGACACCGCATAGATTATTTCCTGATTGCGAGTTTACAAAAAAGAAACTAGTTGGACTCCACCTCAATCATTGGACCCCTAATGATGGGATTAAGACACTGCATGTCTCCTGACAGAAAACAATACAAAGTCACAAGCATTTGTTATGGTAAGTTTTTGCCAAAACTGTTTCACATAAATCTAGCGAAGATTTTAGATCTAACATCTAGAGCACTGACTGCATAGAGCTTCCTCTTGAAAATGCAACTACTAATTCTAGTAAGCAGGACATTGTTCAGGAAACCTACTTAAGGCTTTCTTTGATCAGTTGGTACCATGACAGAAGAAAAACTTATAGGGAGGAACATAACACCCACTGCAATGCATGCACCTGCAGTGCACCATGGCTTGAATGTTTAAGCAAATCGGGGAAATGTGGCTGTGCACTGGGTATGAGGCAATGTAGGGAAAGTATTAGACACGTTAGACATTATTTTCTTAGCCAGCATTATTTGGAGAAGGAGAACAAACTGGGGATTACATCTGCATCTGTTTCTACATCTATATCTATCATCAATACATGGAGAGAGAGAGAGGCTTCTGTGATTGTCAGTGTTGGCAAGTCTGGATTCTGCTGAGCAGAGTGGGAGTCTGCAAAATATTTGTTGATTTTCTTTTCTTTTCTTTGAAATAGGGTCTTGCTATGTACTTCAGGCTGGCTTTGAATTCACTAGGTAGCCCAAACTGGCCAAGAATATAACTCAAAGTTTGCCTTTAGAATTGCAGCAATTTAGTGTATTAAATGTGCTCTTGATGGCCTGTGTTCCAAATAATAATATAATCATTGTGGATTTTTTATAATTTTATTTAGTAAATGGTCTTCTAGTGACTTAACATTATAAAAATATCATCAGCAGTTACATTATTCAAGTTATGTTGGATTGTATTTTAATTCAGGAAAGGCCTCTTACCTTCTTCATACAGAAGATGCTACAAAAGGGAAAACTGAGTGCAGTGCAATCACTGTTTTTAAGGATGGCTGCAGGAAAGGCAGGCATACGTAAAGGTATGGAATTTGTAATAAGATAATTATAAATAAGTTCCTCAGTGATAAAGAAGCCAGAAAAATTCCATGGAGTGAGGATTGCCAATAAAATTTATGACATAATGCATAAAGACCGCTTTTACCTAAAGGCATGAGATTAATATTCTGAGATTTTTCTAGTGAACAGAACTAAGAATTAACTTGAGTGTGCTTATTTTTGCTCTTAAACAGCATTGAACTTTTCTCAGTTTCACTTATAAATCATTCTAATCACAGCAAATGCTTTATTGAGTCAAATCTCAAGCAGAGGAGTCATTTCTCCTGCTGACATTCTGCTATTTCCCTTAGACTCAGCTAATGACAAGGTGCTGCAGCCAGAGATACGTCCTAAAATTTCTGTGCAAAATTAGGAAGGCTAAGCATTCAATATTGCACAGCTGGAAGACTCATTAGGTCCCAAACACTGACAATGGGATGTAGACATTCTTTGTTTCTAAATAAGAGAGGTACACTTAGTTTATTACAGTTCACATGGCTTATCCATATGTTTCAAGTATGGCAGAAATAGAACATAACTTTATTTTATTTGTGCTACTATTTACTCTTTACTTTTTAACTATTAAGTCTTAGAATAGAATAATTTAGGGTCAAATGGGTCCAAAAATATAAACCACATATTTTCATACTTCTCAAAATGGTGGGATGTTTGCAATGTTATTTCAAAGTTACTTTTAAATAAGACTGATTTTTTTAAAAATATTGTGACCTACTAGAAAACGTTTGTATTTAACTGGTATATGTTTTGGATACAAAATACTTACATTAATTTGGGAAGTGGTACATGTGTGTCATATTTTGATCATTGTCTTTAACCTTTCTTCTATCTCCTTACCCTCCTCACACCTCTTTTCCTCTGCGGGAATTCCTCATCTTTTAGACCTCTTTTTATCTTTTGCCTACTATCTCTCCTTTTACAACTATTTAATTTCTTTATATGTTCAGTTTCTCAAATAAGAGGAATCATGTGATAAGTAACTGCATCTGAAATGTTTCACTAAATATTTTGGTCTCAAATTCCATGCATTGTTCTAAAATGACTCAAAGTTATCTTTCTTTGCGGTTAAATAATATCCCACTGCATATTTCTTTGTCCATTTGTCTGTTTATGGACACCTAGGCTGCTTAACGGAACTGTTCTACACATGGGTATATAAAAATTTATTTATGATGTGTTTAATTCTTTCAGGAAAATAATACCCTGGGAAGATATAATTGGGCCAAATTAAATGTCTATTTCTTTGAGGAATCTATATTGTTTTCCATTATGATCACACATTCTCACCAGTTTACATTTCCACCAAAAATTAGAAAGGCTGCTTTCCCCCTACATCCTCACTACAATTTGTCAATTTTTGTCTTCATGATTGTCATTCTTAAAGGAGTATATATCTTAGACTGTTTAGATTTGCTTGTTCTTTAGAGAAGTATCTCTTCACTTCATTTGCCTATTTTTTTTTGTCATTTGTTTTTCAGGGTCAGATATTTTGAGTTCTTTATATATTCTGTATAGTGGCTCTCTATCAGACAAAGAGCTAGCAATAACGTTTTCCAATTTTAAAAAATGTCTCTTTATTGTGTTGGTTGTTTCCTTTGCTGTGTAAAAAGATTTTTAATTTAATATAATTCCTTTTGTTAATTCTCGGTGTTATTTCTTGTGCCACTGGAGTTTGTTCAGGAGGCTCTTGCATATGCCCTGGTGTGGTAGTCAGTTCCACTTCAGTAATGAGGGCAAACAGTATTCCCTCATGTTTCTAGCTCTCTGCATGACAGAGTTATGAGGACATATCCAGGAGGCTTGTATCTAGAATGGCAGTTTGGCCTACAGTGTGCCCTGCACTTCTGCTACCCAAGTGTTTTTGCTAACTCACCCTTCTAAAGTTTCAATTTCTATATTTAGGTCTCTGATACATTTCTATTTACTTTAGTACAGGATAAGATATACAGGTCTAATTTCATTCTTTTTCTTGTGGATAGTAAATCATCCTAGCACCAGTTGTTAAATAGGCTATCTTTTCTCTAGTGTGTGTTTTTAGCTTCTTTGTCGAAGATCAGAAGGCTAAACATGTGTAGGGTTGATTCTGTAGCTTCCATTCTATTCTGTTGGTCTGCATGTCTAAGTGTGTACCAGGACCACTCTGTACTCTGTGACTATAGTTTCATGGTAACCTTAAAATCCAGAATTGTAATGTCTCCAGCTTTGCTTTTTGCATTTTCCCCCCCTCAGGATTGCTCCGACTCTTGGTCTGTTTTGGTTCCATATATATATTACAATTGCTTTTATACTTCTGTGAAGAATGTTTTTGGTATTTTAAAAGGAAATGCATTAAATTTATAGCTTTCTTTTGGTAATATGGCCATTTTAACAACATTAATTCTGCCTGTCCAGGAAAAGTGAATGTTAGCCTTTTTTGATATCTCATTCAATAGTCTTCCTAAGAATACTATCATTTTTGTTATAGACATCTTTCACCTCCTTGACTACACTGATTCCCAAGAACTTAATTTTTTAGCTATTATGAAAGGGATACTTTTCCTGATTTTCTTCTCAATAGATTATGTGTATACAGAAATGCTATCAATTTTGTATCCAGCCAATTTGCTGAATCTGTTTATTATCTCTAAGAATTTTATGATGGAGATTTTGAGTCACATATGTAAATCAGTTTAGCTTTTCATGGGGTAGCAAGGACTCTTGATCTATGTTACAATCTACATTCATAAAGCATGATTCTAATTGTCGTTTGCTATTATTACTACCAATTCTTGGCTAAGTCTTCATGGAGAAACTGAGGAATTACATCAGGGCAGGCAAAAAAAGGCTTCTGCAATAAGTGCCCAGTTGCAGCCACTGCAAAGCAAGTGGTAGGTTGCCTTCTTTCCCAGAGTTTTATACGCTGCACAGGGTGGCTAAGTCTCCAAATTTGGGCTGAGAATGTCCCTAGTGATTTGGAAGACAGATTATCACAGGCTGTCCTCTGTGTCCCCACAGGAAGGGATGCCACTTGTCTCCACTATACTGTGAACAATAGCATCTCTGGCTTTATGCTGAACAAGTGCCTGAGTTTATATGTGACATCAGTGGTTCTGATTTATTTCACTGAGCATTTTGTTCTCAAGTTGCATGTATCTTCCTACAGATGTCTCAAATTTACCCTTCGTGGTTGAATACACACACACACACACACACACACACACACACACACACACATACACACACACACATATACAAACACACATATATATGCCTGTAATCATTATGTCACAGATCGTTCATATATGCTTTATTTACCTAGTCTTCTGTTGATGAACACACAGACTACTTCCAAGGTGTATCTTCCAAGACATGTGCTGCTATAAAGATGGGTAAGCACGTTTCACCATAATACCATGTTTTCCATTGTTCCAGAATGACACCATACCAAGCAGAAAGAAAGCTACTTTTAACTTTTTGAGGAATCTCCACATGTATTTCCATAGTGCTTCAACTAATTTACATTCCCACTAAGAAGGTAAAAGTATTCCTTGTTCTCCAAAATCTAATCAGCATTTGTTGTTGTTTTTTAAGTTCTTAAGTATAGTCATTTTTTCTGAAGTAAGAATGTTTCAGTTTGCATTTTTCTAATGGTTAAAGATGCTGATTTTGTTTCCATCTTCTTATTGGCTTATTGACTTTTTCTTTTTTCTTTGTAGTGGAAATTGAATTTGGACCTTGCACTTCCTAGGCAGGTGGCGGCACCACTGAGCTAAATCCCCGGCCCAGTTTATTGGCTTTGTTTTTTTTTCTCATTGAGTTTATTGGTACATTTTAGGTATACAGTACAGTTACATTCATCATTGGGATCTTGTGCCTTTACATGACAGGTCTTGGTTCTCCCTTCATCCCCTCCTCCCTTCCCTATTTTCAAAACATTATTTCCATTCTTTTGTTTTCTCAGATGTTTTTCCTTTCCCCTACCCTTCCCACTTCCCCTACACCTTTAGCTCTTTTCTTCCTATTTCACATTGCCAATTATACCATTAGGATCTTATGTATAATTATATTTAGAATTTTTTCAATTTTAATTTTTATTTTTTTGGTACTGGGGATCAAACTCGGGTCCTTGCGCTTGTGAGGCAGGCGGTGATACCACTGAGCTAAATCCCCGACTTTATTTATAATTATAGTTTTTCCAGCTTATTGGCTTTTGAAAATTGTTTATTCACTTGTTTCCCATTTTTGATTCTTTCATTTTGCTGTCTAATTTTTTTGGGTTCTTTATATATTTACATAATCCTCTGTCTGAGTAGCTGGTGAAACATTTCTCATTCTGTAGGTTATCTGTTCACTCTGTTGAATATTTCCTTTGCTTTTCAAAAACTTTTAAATTTGATATAATCCCATTTGTTGATTGTTGGTGTTATTTTTGGTGCACTTGTGATGTTGGAACATCCTTGCCTATGCCTATGTCTTTGGTAGTTTTATCTAGATCATTCTCCAGCAGATTCAGAACTTCTGTTTTTATATGTTGTATAGGTATTTGATCCATTCTGATTTTATTGTAGTACATGGTAGGAAATATGGATCTATATTCAGTCTTCCACATGACTCATTTTCCCAGTACCATTTGTTTAAACAGCTATCCTTTCTCCAACAAGTTTTTGGCACCTTTGTGCCAAAGATCAGATGTTTCAATGTGCCGGGCGTCATTTGCATCCTCAATTCTGCTTCACTGATGTATATGTCTGTTTCTGTACCAGTGCCATGCTATTTGTATTACTGTAGGTTTGTAATATGAATTGGACTTCAGGATTCTGATGCCTCCTGCTTTGCCCTTGTTGCTCAGTATTGCCTTTGCTATTCTGGGTGTTTTCTAGTTCCATACACAGTTTAGGATTGATTTTTTTTTCTAGACCTATGAGGAATTATATTGGTATTTTGGTTGCAATTGCATTAAATTTGTTTATCAATTTTAGAAATCTGACCATTTTTGCAAATTGTTTCTTCTTATCCAGAAACAGGGCCTGTCTTTCTACTTTCTGATATTTTTCAAATCTCTAATACAGTTTTTGCTATAGAGGGCTTTCGCTTCCTTGATAGGTATTTAATTTTTAAGTATTGCGAATAAATTATTTTACATATTTCTTTCTTATTGGGATCACTGTTGATGAACAGGAATGCTATTGATTTTGTGTATGACTTTGTGACCTGTTACTCTGCTAAATCTAACAGTTCTAAGAGTCTCTTGGTAGAATTTTGGATCATTTACATAACGGCAAACAAAGATGCTTTGACTTCATCCCTTCCTATTCAAATCCCTTTTATTTCTTTATCTTACTTTACTACTCTGGCTAAAGTTTTGATTAATATATTGAACAAAAGTGGTAAGAATGGACAGTCTCCTCTCATTCCTGATTTTAGGGGAAATGCATTCAGTCTTTCTCCATTGAGCATGTTGGTTTGTTATAAATTGCTTTTAACTTTCTATACATATTTTCTTCAGAGTTTCTGTTTATCATGAATGGATGTTGGATTTTTGTCAAAGAATTTTTTGCACTTACTGAGATTTCTTATTTATTCCTTGCTTTTGTTCATGTATTGTGTTTATTGATCTACATATGTTGAATCATCCTTGTGGCTTTGCTTCTTATCCTAAATTTCTCTGTTTCTGTATTTCATTAGATCACTGTTTCACTCAGAATGCAATCTTGTGGGGTGATATTCACAGACCTGTTTTACCTGTGCCCTGATTAACCTGGGTGTGCAACACAGCTCTTTCTCTGTGAATGCTGCTTCCTCTATCCTGCCATGATTGTGAAGCCTAAAATTGAATTTTAAATTAAGTCACCTTGTATTCTGCACATAATGATCCAAATAACATAAAATAAAATAGTATAAAGTAGTAGCTTTCATGCCTAAACTATAATATTTTTATGAAGCACAAAAAAAAATCCTTCAGCTCAAGAACATTATTTCATAGTAGCCCACATTTATTATTTTACACTTGTGGTTATGTTACTGGCTACTCTTTGTGTGTGTGTGTGTGTGTGCACGTGTGTGTGTGTGTGTGTGTGTGTGTGTATGAAATCCTGAATGTGAACAATTCAGTAGAGTGAGCCAACCTTCAAACCTCTTTTGATGTCATGAGAAATATTATACTCAATATGGTTTTTTAAGCAAGAACTGTGCCACTAAGCCACATTTCCAGCCTGAAATTACATTTTTAAAAATAAGAAAGCCTTAGAATTAAGAACTGAGGAAAATTGGAGCTGGGGATTTAGCTCAGTGGTTCCTCCACCTGCCTTGCAAGTGCAAGGTCCTGAGTTTGATCCCCAGTACCATAAAAACAAACAAATGAACAAAAAACAAAATTAAGGAGAACAATGCATGCAAAAATGCCAATTTTGAGTTGATGCTTTGGGAGCTTCTGAGAAATTTAGGTCCAGATATGTATTTATTTGGGGGGGGGCAAGCTGAATACATACAGGGGACTGAACTTTAGCTGTATGAAGGGATAAATGTAATGAACTAGGAAACTCATATAGTAGTGTATATTGTAGAGATAAAATAGTAGCAAGCTATACTGTAATTTTAATGCAGCACTCTTTCAATTTCGTGACTGTTAAGCATGACATGTCAACTTTATTGGACTAAGACTAGCACATTAATAGAGCACAGTTCTGGGTATGTCTGTGGATGGTTGACATATAGGCCAAGAAACCGAGTGGGGAAGACCCACCCTGGCTGTGGGCAGCAAGGACCAATGGGTTTGTAGTCTTGATGGAAGGAAAAGGGAGAGTAAAATGAAGAGCTCCAGTCTCTTGAATGGGTGCGCCTTTTACTACTGTCAACTTTGGATATTGATCTCCAGGCCTCTGGTTTCTTCAGCCTTCCCATACTCACACAAGTGATTCTCCAGTGAGCTTCTGGGTCTTTGACCCTGGACTGTTTCTCGTTCCCAGTTATGTTTCAGCTTTCTTCTGCTTGGGCTGAGCAGCTACTGGGTCTTCGGCTCACCAGTGCAGAAATGGCAGTTGTAGACTAGTTCACCTCTGCTCCTGTATTCCTCTCTAATAAATCCTCTAATGTGTATCTCTTTACACATATCTTCAAATGATTTTACTTTTCTAGAGAACACTATCTAGTACAAAATGAATAATATTTTATTTACAATTTTGTCTTTGGATTTAGATGTAAAATTAGGTAGAAAACTATGTGTATGCAATGGTGTCTGAGTGAGCGTAAAGCTAAGAGGATAAATAGAAACAACAGTCATCTTTTCCTATGTTCTGGATATTTATACATAGTGATTCTTAATTTCAAAACATCATGAGAATTAATCTGTAAAGCCCCATAATCCAACTACTTTATCCCTATTTTCAACAAAAACTCTGTATATAACAGAATAACTAGAAGGAAGCACTACAAAATATTGACTGATTTCTTAAGTGAGGACAAGGATATTTAAAGTAAAAAAGGGACATTCTTTAAATTCATTTTTGTTTTTACTTCTTCAGGAAAATAGTGTGAAGTATTTGTTGATATTTGTGCTATGTAATCAAATAGCAGTAACTATGTAATTTTGACAAACAGTGAAATCACTGCTTATAAAAACAATTTTTGTTTCTTTCCAATCATTGTACAAAATTGAAAATACATTTAAAAAGTAGAGACAAGTTTTTTTTAGGCACTAATGCAATGTGGAATCAAAATTAACAAAATAAAATTAAACAGAATTTGGCCCATAAATTGAGTCCTTTTAGTAGTCGGAGTGGGCAAATAAGGTTTTTTTAGGATTGTGAGAATGGAGGCTTGGACTTAGCAAAAAGGTACTCAAACATTTCTATTACTTGAAATATTTAGCTTTGTGATTTTACTTGTTATCTCCTTTAAAATGCTATTTTGGATGAGTAGTTACAAGAATACAAACATTATTTTCCAAAATGCAGTGTACTAACTTTGTTGAAAAACCTGAATATCATGATTCAGTGACCGCTATCTTGCAGTCATCCATGAAACAGACTGGAGCAACTGTGTAAGCCTCTTCTGCTGCATGGGAGCACTACTCATCTGGCAGGACAGTTTGGGCATTGTCAGACTACGTGTACATGGGTTTAAGAAGACTAGAAAACACAGTGAAACAATAAGGCTAAACGTAAAGTGAAGAGTAAGGCCAAACATATATACAAACTAAATATTTAAAATAGAGAGAGGCTCAATAAACCTCTCCTTACTCCATGGGAGGGCGTCCTTAGATGAAAGCAAGCCTATTAACATACAGTATACATTAGCACTGAAATTTCTAATAGAAAGTTCTACACAACTAAATCTCTAGATGTATATATAATTCTTTAAAATGGTCATCACACTGAATACCATCAAGCAATTAAAGCATGGAATTTGAAAATATTTAAATAGCAAAACCAACTGTACATACTTTGTGCTCCTCTTGAAGGAAGATTATTTTCCCATTTCTACAAATCAAATACTTCAAGAGGAAGATATAATTAAATTAAAAAATTTTTTGGCTGGAACATCTTATTAAATCATGGATGACTATTGGCAGCACTGCACTAATCTTTTTTTTTTTTTTTTTT
>NW_022900916.1:16744216-16779249 GCF_012274545.1 Fukomys damarensis | reverse complement strand
TTGAGTTTATTGGTACATTTAGGGATACAGTACAGTTACATTCATTGTTGGGATCATGTACCTTTACATGGCAAGTCTTGATTCTCATTTTTTTCCCCTTACCTCTGCCCTCCCTTCACCCCCTCCTCCCCTCCCCATCTACAAACACTTTATTTTCATCTTTTCATTCTCTCACATTTTTTTCTTTTCCCTTTTTGTTCTTCCCCTACGTATCACACCTTCCCTACATCTTTAGCTCCTTTCCTCCCATTTCTAAATGTCTTATAAGTGAGAGTGAACACGAGCTGATTGCCAGCTCTGAATCTTGACTAAAGAACAAGAGGGATAATCATTCTTAGGCGTGAACAGGAGAACAGGGCTACTTTCAAAGCAAGACTGTGCTGTGGGTGAAGGGGACCAAAGTATTTAGCATCCTTCTATTGGAGCATCACTTCTAAGTTAGAAAGTGCTTTCACAAACTTAATCTCACTTGATCTAAACCATGTTTTGATGTAGGCAGGGCTTAATACCTAGAAAGGCAACAAGGAAACAGATCTTAAAAAGTCACCCCATCACTTCTCGGTCTTTTGGCTAAGATTAAGTGCAAAAAGTTACCCCATCTGCTCACAGGGGAAGAACTAAGAAATAGCAAAACCAGAATATACATATACCTTTCAACACAACCTGATATTTTCCAGTGATTTAGTTGTAAGGTTGGTGGAGTAAGGCCAGAGTGCATTGAGAAAGGCTTAACATTAGACCAATGTGTGGAAGTTTCAAGAAGAAAGAAAGCTCGCTCTACCTCTCTCTGTTCATATATCAAATCTGAAGACCTAACAGATGTAACCAGATGTTAAAATTTGACTCCATTGTGTCTTTGACAAACTCAAGAAAACTGGCAGCAACTAACTTCTCATTGCAAAACAAAGTGCTAGTTACCACGTAGAAGTTCCAAAACTGGTTTTGTGCTCCTTTCTGGACTCAGTTTCATAGGGGGATTTAAAGTGGGGGAGTGACAGGAGCCAGAAAGCTTGTAGGGTGTGGCTGCTTCCTCAGCAGTTAATATTTAAAGAGAAGACGGTGCTAACTCAGCTTCTTGATGGCTTTGGATGTCAGATGGCACAATTAGACCAGAATGGAGAGGAGTGAATGATAGAAAAAGAAGGCAGACCAAGATTTGTTCTCCTTGCTGAATTGACTCTGGGGAGCAAGAATTTGTAATTCTGAAGGTAGTTTCTGATTTTTGTTATTCTGAGAAAGTATATGTGTGTGAAGTAATCGGAGGCTTAGTTTTTAAATCTGAGAAAGACTAAAAAGCTATGAAAACATTTATTAGCTTTGATCCAAATAATCCAGAAAGATGGAACCCTTGGAGTATGTTTGAACATTCAGTTACTTATTGGAAGTTGGCATGGGAAAAGAAAAATTCTTCCTAATAGCAGTGTGTAAGCCCTATGCTCAATGTAGTAATTATGAGCCCTTAACATGTCTCAAATTTGTCTTCCTCAATCTCTAAACCTTTTTATTCCTCAGCTTCTACTATTTTTTTCTTTTATTGAGTTTATTGGTACATTTTATGTATACAGTACAGTTACATTCACATTGGATCTTGTACCTTTACATGACAGGTGGTCTTGGTTCTCATTTTTTTCCCCTTGTCCCTGCCCTCCCTTCAGCTTCTCTTCTTATCAGTGGGACTATTTAGTGATCCAATTTCTGATGCAAAATCTTAAGTAGATTGCTTTACTCTTTTTTTCAACATTCCCTGCAATTAACCCAAGCTTCTACTCTTATCAGTGGGACTATTTAGTGATCCAATTTCTGATGCAAAATCTTAAGTAGATTGCTTTACTCTTTTTTTCAACATTCCCTGCAATTAACCCATGAATGAGGCATGGGGTCTCCATCTTCAACACCTATAATTGGATTTATGACTTACCATCTGTATCACACTCTCCCTGTTCTGAAGGTCTTCATCACTGCCAAAACTCCTGGGATAGCCTCATCTGGATTCCTTCTTTCTCCTCCTGGAAAAGAGCAGAAAATTCTGGAGTCCATTTTCTGGAGATTAGGCAAAATTACCTTTTAAAACACATCATAACACTCCTTCAACTAAAGTGCTCTGTTTGTTTTTTTAGTTTAAATAAATTCCAAACTCCTTTCAGTGTTTATTATTTCTTAAGCCATTGCCATCCCTCTGATGCCAGTAATGATTCTGCCCTTCACACTCACTCAGCAGCAACCCTGGCCTCCGTGTTCTTTTTGACAGACCAAACCCCTTTCTTCAGGGCTTTTGCATTTGCTCTTTTTCTTTGCCTGGATTTGTTTTTCCTTATACAAACTGTTGGCTGCTAGTCATTTTTCACTCACATCTCTGCTCAAATGTTATCTGTTTACAGGAAGGTTTTTTGACCCCTCTATTCTAGTTATCCTTTAACCACTTAAAAAAATTCTCTCCTTAACACTTCTCATTATCTCAAGCATTTTGTCTTAATGTTATGTGCTTGCATAGAATTTCTCTTCCACACTACAGTGCAACTTCTCTGAAGGCAAGAACCTCTTCACTGACATGTATTTAGAGGTCAGGGAAACTCTTGGCTTACAATAAATAGTAAAAAAATCAGGCATGTGGTTCGTTGTTGTTTTGCCAGCTTGTATGTTTTAATGAATGAAAAAGATTAGTGATTTCTAAAATTTAATTTCAACAAATTATTGGAAACCTTAATATAACATTTACACAAAGTATCATAAATTAATTTTAATATAGTTTGCACTTCATTTTCTATAAAAATCTACAGGTATTTTGGATAATCACTAGCAGAGAAAGAATAGTTCACCTCCTATTTGGTAACAAAATGTCACAAAGTTCTCAATGCATTTATGTCTGCTAAAATAAGAGAGAGACTCATTGGTCATTCATTATAATTGTATAATTTCAGTTCTAAAACAACACTGAGATTTGTCAGATATCTGAAATTAAGGTTCCATATTCCTTTGTAAGACAAAGGAATGTCTCCTTTGGCAAAAGATTCAACTGTTTCTCTTAAACTTGTCCTTGAAAACCAGACAAAACTTGGCAGTTCTACATTACGCTGTCCTAAAATACGTTGACAAATAAACCAGTCAAATCTAAGAGTCCAGTGAATGTTGTCTGAGGCATCAGGATACCACACTTCCTGGAAACAACAGGTGTGACCACAGTAAGAAACATAGCAAGTCTGGTGTGAAAAGTCAAAAGTGTAAACAAGGTTCAGGTTGTATAATTGATAATGTGAAATAGGAAGAAATGGGCTAAAGGAGTAGGGGAAGTGGGAAGGGTAGGAAAAGGAAAGAAAGGAAAAAAAAGATATGAGAAAAGGAAAAAAATGGAAACAAAGTCTTTATAAATAGGGAAGGGTTGAGGAGTTGAAGGAAGGGCAGAAGAATGTGAAAAAAAATAAGAATCATGTAAGGGTACAAGTTCCTAATGATAAATGTAAGTGTATTGTACACCTAAAATGTACCAATAAACTCAATGAAAAAAAAAAAAGAAACACAGCAAGTCTGCTGAGGATCCATTTTCTACTTAATGGCTCCATCATCTATTGGCTCAGAAGTGATAAAAATAAATTAAATATTCTAAATAAGTGAAAATAATGTAGTCAAACTTGTAAACTTCTAGGGAATGAAATCCTGTCTTTTTAATTACAGAAAATAAACACATTATCAAATCAAGAAAATAATTTCAAACTCTAGCACATAAAGAACTAGAGGGAGTACTAGTACTGAAGAACTAGAGGGAGTACTAATACTGAAGAAGATAAATTTTCCATTATAGCTCTAGAAATATGCAGTAATGCCTCAGTTCACAAATGCTTCCCTTCACCAATGATTTGGTTTACAAACAGATAGGTTGGGTACAATTTTCCTTGTGTTCTACAACATCGCCTGCTGTGCCAAATGTGCATTGTTGGAAAATTAAAAGCCTCTATGCTTCTTGAAGGTAAAGTTCTTGGCAGAGTTTAAAGATGAGTATTTAATCATAATCTTGGTTCAAGTAAAATTTTCATTTCACATTAGTTGTCATTAGAAAATCAGTCATCCAAATGTCTCCACCTTGGAAATCTACTTTTTAATCCATCTATAAAACTATATGTTTATAAGCTTAATTGTGTGGAAGCAGAGGTTCTTAATATTAGAGTCTCAGGAATAGAAACAAGACCAAGCCATGACTGATAAAACAGCTGGACAGGACCAGAATTCAAAGGGCAAGGCTGTACATTATTCTGTTGGTGATCAGCAGCAACTTGAGTAGTCCACAGAAAATATACTCAGGTTTTATGAGATAGCATTTCTGAAAACCTCCTGCTCTTGAAAATGGGACTCTACAACATTTTTTTTAGCACACAATAAAGTTCAGTGTGGGTACTGATGGAAGATTGTTGAACCACAATTGCATACCAGCACCTAGGACAGAATATCCAGTATGTTGTAGATATTCAAGGAGAAATTTTTGAATGAATGATTGAATTAAAAATTTCCTAAATGAAGTTAGGTTGATGGCTAAATATGAAATAAACCATGCAAAAAATGTCAAGACATAAACCATGCAATAAATTTGTGGAGGTGATAGTGACTGATTGAAGAAAGTGTGAGATCAGTATAGCTGTAATGGTCTTAGGCATTTTAAAAGAGGCAAATACATATGTAATAATCCCTAAGAAAGAAAGAGGAGAGGTTCAGGAAGAAAAGGATACTTGGTGCTGCTGGTTATTGGGAGAGATCATGAGCATGGAGATTGTGAACATGGAGATGAACTAATCTTCACAGATACGTGACTTTCCTCTACAACATCCTGTAACTTCGATATGGAGTAAAAGGTTATTTTCAAATGTTTAAACTTGTTTAATTTTTTCATTTAAAAAAATTTAAATGTCTTTACCAGACTCATATAAATTGGAAAACATAAGATTAACATCATATTAAAAATTAAAAAGAGCAAATAACAGGACAATAACATGAGAAGGATAAATCAATACATATCAGTTATAACCATTAATGTTAATGGCCTCAATTCACCAATCAAAAGAAACAGACTAACAGAATGGATTAAGAAGCAAAAATCCAACAATATGTTGTATACAAGAAATACACCTAGTTCAAAAAGAAATTCATAGGCTGAAAGTGAAAGGATGAAAACAGTTCTCCATGTGACAGGAGTCCAGAAAAAAAAGCAGAGGTAGCTATTTTATTTGGAAACAAAGTAAATTTAAAACCAAAACTAATTAAGAGAGACAAAGAAGGTCACTACATCCCTGTAAAGGGAACAATCCAAGAGGAAAAGATGGCAATCAGATTTTAATGTTTCTGACTATACAAAACAAATATTAAGGGACATGAAAAACCAAATAAGCACTAATACAATTGCAGTGGGGGACCTAAATACCCCACTCTCACAAGTAGACAGATCTAGACAAAAAATCAACAACAAAATACTAGAACTGAACTGAGCTTTTGAACAAATGGACTTAATAGACTTCTACAGAGTATTCCACACAACAAAATCCGAATATACATTCTTTTCAGCTGCATATGGGTCATTCTCCAAAATAGATCACATATTAGGTCATAGAACATGTTTAAATAAATGCAAAGGAACTGAAATTCTTCCATGTATATTATCAGATCATAGTGCAATTAAGCTGGAGATCAATAGTATAAGAACTTCACAAACACAGAAAATTGAACAACACTCTCCTGAACAATCAATAAGTCTCAGAGGAAATCAAAGAAGGAATTACTCAGTTTTTACAAATAAATGATAATGTCAATACAAAAATACTGGAATCTATGGGATACAATGAAAGCAGTTCTACTTGGAAAATCATACAGTGAATGTCCACTCTAGAAAAACAGAGTTAGCTCAAACAACCAACCTAATGATACAGCTTAAGCTCCTCAAAAAAGAAGAGCAAGAAAAAACAAAAGCTCATACAAGGGAGAAATTATAAAGATCAGAGCAGAAATCAATGCAATGGAGACTAAGAGAATGATACCAAAAGAAATCAATGAATCAAAGAGTTGGTTTTTTGAAAGAATAAAACCGATATATCCTTAGCCAACCTTGTCAAAAAAGGAAAGAAAAAGCTCAGATCCATGCAACTATGAATGAAAAAGTTGAAGTCACAACAAATCCAGCAGACATCCAATGGATCATCAATACCTACTTCAAGAACTTGTACTCTAATAAAATAGAAAATATAGAAGAAATGGACAGATTTCTAGATACATATGAATTACTAAAGTTGAACAGGGAAGGTATAAAAATTTTGAATACCCCAATTACCACCAGTGAAATTGAAAATGTAATTAAAAATTTACCAACAAAGAAAAGCCCAGGTCCTGATGGCTTCAATGCTGAATTTTACAATATATTTAGAGAAGAACTGTTGCCACTACTTTTTAAATTTTTTCAGTAAAATTGAAAGGGATGCAATGTTTCCAAATTTATTCCTGGAATCAAGTCTTACTTTGATTCCAAAACCAGGGAAAGACCCAACCCAAAAAGAGAACTACAGGCCAATTTCTAATGAACATAGGTGCAAAAATCCTCAATAAGATACTGGCAAACAGAATACAGAGGGTGATCAAGGAGATCATACACCCTGACCAAATTGGATTAATCCCAGAGGTGCAAGGATGTTTCAACATATGTAAATCAACAAATGCAATACACTGTTAACAGAGTCAAGGACAAAAACCATATAATCACCTCAATAGGTGCAAAAAAAGCATTCCATAAAATTCAACACCAATTCATGATAAAAAAAAAAAAAACCTGGAGAAAATGGTCTTTGTCTTAACTTGATAAAGGCTATCTATGAAAAACCAACAGCCAACATCATACTGAATGGCCAAAAACTGAAAACCTTCACCCTAAAATCAGGAACAAGACAAGGATTTCCACTATCACCACTCCTATTCAATATAGCCCTGGAAACATTAGCCACAGCAATTGGACATGAAAAATAAATTAAAGCAATAAAGATAGGAAAGGAAGAAGTTAAACTGTCATTATTTGCTAATGATATGATACTCTATATATAGAAGACCTGAAAAACTCTGCAAAGGGCCAAGAATTTAGTTCAGTGGTTCAGCTACCTGTCTCACGAGCACAAGAACCTGAGTTCAATCCCTGGTACCAAAAAAACAAAAAAGAAAAAACTGCGCCAAAAGACTTCTAGACTTAATTGACTTTCAACAGAGTAGCTGGATACAAGGTCAACATGCAAAAATCAATTGCCTTCTTATACACACATAACAGACTCACTGAGAGAGGAATTAGGGAAACAATTCCTTTCACAATAGCATCCCAAAAAATGAAGTATCTAGGAATCAATCTAAATGAAGGAAAAAAAAGACCTCTGTGTAGCAGCCCAGCCATCACAACACAAACCAGCCTGAATTGGGGAGTGAGGGTTGAGAAAGGAAAGAACACTCAAGCTTGAGTGGAGACCAAGAGAAGTCTGATTTATTTCACAGAAACAGCTCCTTTTAAAGACTCACATCAACAGGAAGCTTTTAAGGGCATACAACAACATGAAGCACCAAGCAATTGTTTTTATCTTTATGTAAAGACCGGATTTCCTGACTCATCAAATCTTTGGCTAATGAGTTCCTGTTATCCCAGAGTCAAAGAACAAAACAAGCTCAACAAATAGTGTCCTTGAAAAGAAACAAATGTTACATTGTATCAATGCCTTAATTGTACAGGAAGAAGTTATTTTCCAAATGTCTAATGCCAGTGGGCCATGACTGGGTCCCCACAAACTGAAAACTACATCACTCTGAAAAAAAAAGAGATTGAAGAGTATATAAGAAAATGGAAAGATATCCCTTGCTCCTGGATAGGAAGAATCAACAGGGTGAAAATGGCCATACTTTTAAAACTGCTATACAGATTCAATGCAATCTTGATTGAAATTCCAACACTATATCTCACAGAACTACAGAAAACAATCCAAAAATTCATTTGGAACAAGAAGAAACCTAGAATAGCAAAAGCAATTCTAGGCAACGGAGACATGACAGGGCTTATCACAATCCCCAACTTGAAACTATACTACAAAGCCACTGTGGTATAAACAGCATGGTACTAGCAAAGTATATGACCCAAGAATTAGTGCAATAGATTGGAAGATACAGAAACAACTCCAGATGTACTAAGCTACCTCATCTTTGACAAAGGAGGCAACCATCCTAAGTGGAGGAAAGATAGCCTCTTTAATAAATTGTGTTGGAAAATCTGGATTTCAATTTATCAAAGATTAAAGCCAGACCTTTACCTTTCCCCATGCACTAAACTAAAATCCAAGTGGATTAAAGATCTAAATATTAAAACAGAAACATTGAACTTGCTGGAAGATAAATTAGGTAGAACTCTCAAAGACATTGGCATAGGAAAAGACTTTATGAACAATTCTTCAGTAGCATGGGAACTAACACCAAGAATCAACAACTGGGATCTCATCTTATTAAAAAGCTTCTGCACTGCAAGAGAAACCATCAACAGAGATAAGAGACAACCTACAATGTGGGAAAAAAATTTACCAGCTGCTCCTCACAGTATTATCTAGAATATATAAAGAACTCAAAAAAATCTGGCAGCCCAAATATAAACACCTGATTCAAAACTGGTCATCTGAAATGAGCAGACATTTCTCAGACAAAGTAAAAGCAGCAAATAAATATATGAAAAAATGTTCAATATCACTGGTCATTCGAGAGATGCAGATGAATAAAATATTGAGAGTCCACCTCACCCAGAAAAAATGGCTACTATCAAGAAATCAACCCATAACAAATGCTGGCAGGGAGAAAGAACCCTTCTCCATTGTTGGTGGGAGTGCAGCCTGGTGCAACCACTGTGGGAATCAATATGAAGATACCTCAAACAACTAGGATTAGTGGTTCCATTTGACCCAGCTAACCCTCTGATGGGTATCTTTTCAAAAGAATTAAAAGAATCATACCAGAGCGATATATGTGCACCCATGTTTATAGCGGCACAGTTTGTAATAGCTAAAAGTTGGAAACAGCCAAGTTGCTCATCTACTGGAGACTAAATAAAGAATATGTGGTTTTCTATAAAATGAAGTACTACCCAGCCACAAAGAATAAGAAATTAGAGACATTTATAGGAAAATGGATGTATATTGAGGATATACTCAAGTGAAATAAGACACACATGTTTAAATACCAAACAGTTTTTCTGGTGTGAAAAACTGAAAGTGTAAATACGATCCAAATTGTATAACTGACAACGTGAAATAGGAGGAATGGGGCTAAAGGTGTAGCGGAAGTGGGAAGCATAGGGGAAAGGAAATAAGGGAAAATACAAAATACGAGAAAAGGAAAAAAAGGAAACAAAGTCTTTGTAAACAGGGAAGTGTGGAGGAGTTGAAAGGGAGGGCAGGGGTATAGGGAGAAAAGGAGATCCAAGATCTGTCATCTAAAGGTACAAGATCCCAGTGATGAATGTAACTGTGCTGTATACGTGAAAAGTACCAATAAACTCAGTGAGAAAAAAAAAGATTAACATCATATGTTTAAGATTGGTGAAATTATAGAGCAATTCAGTGGAAAAGAAAAATATATTTTATTAACATCTTATTCAAAATAACATTTTAAGTATGAAGTCACTGTTAAAGAACTTGAAGATTTTCTATGCTTTTGCTTTACTTATTTATAACTTATGGTTTTCTCCTTTGAAAGAAAGCATTTACATTTCCTTAGGGAGGAAAACTGGAATGCTGGGTATGCACATAATAGGAGAAATAAACATCTCTTTGGAAATAATTATTCAAGTGCAACTTTGTAAATCTAAAATTTATTTTATATACTGTGAAACAACAAAATATCAGGAAAGATTTATATAATATTGTGATGTCTTTGCATGATGTTATATTTGTACTTTGCTAGTTTTTAAAATGTTGTGCTGTGCCTTATATCAGAAGTTTCAATCGTGAATTCATCATTTGTATGCCAAGGAAGACTGATTTGATTAATATCAGAAATGTAGCTTTTACAGAAGCAATGTTTTGCTTGTTTATTCAAAGCACTCTTTGAATAAGCCCCTTTTATGAACTGAGCCATATGTTTTAAAGTATTAGACCAATAAACATTAGATTTGGTTTGGAATAACAGTGATCTCAGAATCACATCTAACCAGTGTAACCCAAAATGTGCCCATCTATACATCCATATCTGTGCAATAAACCCATCTAATACATTATTAACACTGGTTGAAAATAATAATGGACCAAGAATTAATTTTTTATGTGCAATATGAATCCTCAATCTTGCACCTCCCAAGAAGCCAATGAATTCCCTTAAACCAGCTGAGTTTAGAGGCAAAACTAATGATTAAAAAAAAAAGTGTACTCTAATTTCAAACAGTATATTGGTGGAGCAAATTCATTAGAGTAGTGATAATCTTTCCAAACGTGTAACACATTAGATAACAGTCATCATATTAATACTAGGTGCACTTCTGGGTGCCTCTGGTTGGGTTATGTAGGTAAACCTTGAGGACTGCATGTGGGCCTCAGCCCCACCCCTCCCTCTCTGGCTCTCCCCCTGCTTCCGTTTCCTGGTCGCCATGAGTTGAGCAGTTTTCTTCTGCTACTCCCTCCCATCGTGATCTTTCTACAGGTCAGAAGATCATGGTATGAAACATACAAAGCTACAATCTAAAATAAACCCTACTCCTTTGAGCTGCCTGTCTCAAGTACTTTGTCCCAGGAACAGAAAGCTGATCATGTAAACTGGTTTGCCTTTTGAAGAGTTTGCTACATTGTAGTATGCTGCACTTCCACTTGTTCATAGAGTCCACTCTTGAAGTATTTTGGCAGTCCTGGGGACTGAACTCAGGGTCTTGCACATTTTTGGCAAAGGTTCTCACACTGAACTACATCCTCAGTCCCCTCCTCCTTTTTATTTGAATTTTGTTTTGAGGTAGGTTGTTGCTTGGTTCTACAGAACACTGTGCACTATTTAAGTGTAATTTTTTGGAAGGTGCCATAATACTTCATTTTAAAGTGCCTCTGCCACTTATTTGCTTGCAGTCTTTGGCAAGTGACAGAAATTTTTTCCTTGAACAAACTCCATCAAGGCTCATCTGGGCCCTTTTCTTGACTAAGCTTCAACCTTGGCCTGTGAGGGCTTGAGAAAACATAGTTTTGAAATGCTAAATCTATATCCTTAAGGTGCCCTGGTCTCTCCTAAGGTGCCTATATGAGAAAAGTCAAGGATGCCGAAAAATATTCACTGTTGGTCTCAGCCAACACCTAAAGAGAGGGCCTATCCTTCCCAGCCTCACCCCAGTAACTGCCAGCTAGCAACAGTAGGCCCAATTCTATTTACACTAACTAGCCCTTTGTAATTTTTTACTCATTTGAATCACCCGAACTGCCACTCACCCCTTCCATACTCCTTAATTCTCTCTTTGAAATGACTCAGACACCTCTGTTCAAAGTGAAGATGAGTTAGTTCACATGTGAATCCTTCCCCCACTGCAACAGTTGTAATGGGGTAAAACTTGTCCTTAATGGTTTAACCAGTATCCAGCCTTGTTTATCTTTAAAACAAGCTGCCAGTTAATATCTTAGAGCATCTTTGTCCACATGTATAAAATGTTGATACTAAATTTTAGCATCTGTGTTTATAGAATTGCTGTGAGGAGAAAATAATACATGCCATGTACTTTCCACCATTTGGAGCAAAGATTACCTTTCAATTCTGTGGTGTTAGGTTTCATCTGCCAATTTAGAACATGAATTTTCATAAACCCAAACAGTAAGGAGTATGTTCACAGGCTGGCAGGATATTGAAACAATGCACTGCATGCCATTAATTCAAATGGATTTAGATTATCCCAAGCACATTTTCATATTTTCTCACTAATGAAGTAAGTGCTGCTCTCTCATTTTTCTCCCTTATGTATGGTCATACTGCTATACATCTTTAAGTTTTACATTCTGGGCTAATGCATAATGCCTCTCTCTCCTTAACAGCATAATAAATATTAAGAAGCAGAAAGTAAGCCTGACCTTCCGAGGGCACACAGACATGAAGATCACAAAAATAGGGTCATAAATGTGCTCTGAATCCCAAGTCCTCCATGAGCCATTGGTGGGAATGAGAGTGCTAGTGCTGTCATCCCGATTTATGGACTACCTCATAGTCAGCATCTCAGTCAACCAAAGGCAGCGTGGACAGTCCATGCAATTGATTTGGGTAGAAACATATTCTTGCCCACTCTTGGTTCCCTTTTATTCCTTTGTATTGCTGACATTATACCCTAGCTATTGACCTGAACTTCTGGTCTCTTACAATTTCAACTTCAAATCACACAACCCTCTCTTCACAAGAGCTTCCACTCATCCTTTGGCATAACTCACACTGTTTCTGCTGATGCTTTCTGCACACAGGGGAAAGACAAGATTCCTTTCAGCAGTCTGAAAATGCTGACACAGCTTCCCTTCCCAGAAAGAGAGGCTGAAATGGGAGCGAGTAGAGAGCTGTGATGGTCTGATTAGCATTTCTGGTGGCAGCTCACCCAAAATGAGATGATGATGCTTAGAGAGAAAAAAAAGGGAAATGGAAGTACAGGTAAGTATGTGAATGATATGCAAGAAAAATGTGAGGATGCAATGTTTTTCTGATCCCACAAAATATGTCACAATGAGAGATGTAATAGAGGAGTTTTGTTTTCAGTGCTTTTTAATATCTAATGAAAAATTCAACTTTTATTTCATATAACATTATATGTATTCTGCAATGTTTTTGGAGGATTAGACGCTGGAGAAATATTTATTCTGGATCAAACAGCTAGATCTTATAAACATAACTGATAATCAGCTTGTACACAGTATTAGGATAATGGACTCAATATTTATAATGGCTCTTTAAATGTTTGGAGCAAATTAGTGAAAACATTGGATATTGACCTTTTCCTTGTGAGGATTTTTATTACTAATTTAATCTACTTACTTGTTATTGATCTATTCTGGTTTTCTATTTCTTAATGATCCATTCTTAATAAATTACATGTTTCTAGGACTGTGTCTATTTTCTTCTATTATCAAATTGCTAGTATATATAATTGTTCATAAGAGTCTCTTATTATACTTTGCATTTCTGTCATACTTCCACTTTGTTGTCTGATTTTTATTTGAGTCTTCTCTCTTTTTTTTCTTGGTTGCCTAGCTAAAGGTTTGTCAATTTCACTGATACTTAAAAAAAAAAAAAAAAAAAAAACTCAGTTTTTTGGATCACTCTTATTACCTTTCTTGTCCCTATTGGCTTTATTATCTTCTAATATTTATTCATTCCTTCCTTTTTTGTTTGGCCTTACTTTATTATTTTTCCCTGTCCTTTCGGGTAGAGAGTTAGGTTTTAAATGTACAATGTTTTTTTATCTTAATGTAGGTATTTATCACTATTAACTTTCTAGAACTGCTTTTGCTACACTCTAACTTTGGTATGTTGGTATGTTCATGTTTTCACTCATCTCAGGACACTTTTTACTTCTCTTGATTTCTTCTATGAAAGAAATAGAGTATTCCAGAGTATATTGTTTAATTTTTACATTGTGTATGAATTTTCAAAAATTCATGCTATTATTGACCTCTGGGTTTATACCATTATGAAAGAAATGACATTTTAGATAATTTCAACCTTCTTAAATTATTTAAGACTTGTTTTCTATCCTAATATTTTATCTTTACTGGAGAATGTTCTATGTTTATTAGAGAAAAATGTTTTCTGCTGTTGTGCGATGGAATATTCTGTGAATTTATATTAGATTCATTTGTTCCAAAGAGATATTCAAGTCTGTTATTTCCTTATTGACATTCTATCTCATGATATAACCACTGCCAACTAATAATATACACATCAAAACTGTATAAAATATTCCCAGACAAAGGAAAACTGTGGAAGATCCTCACCACTATGGACTGCTTTATAAGAAATGCTAAAAGGAATTGAAACAATTGGATGATATCTAATATGAAAACTTGACAGTATAAAATTCACTGGTAAAGGTAAATATAGAACCAAATTCCACATGCTCTAGTACAGTGGACCCTTGATTTACAAACTAGATTCATTTGCGAGGACTGGTTGTAACTTAAAATTGGTCAATTGAAGACTCAGGCTCCTCTTCTCAGCCTTCAAACTCTCTTTCCTTCTCTCTCCCTCTCTCTATCTCTCTTTCTCCTGTACACAGGAGATCTCAGTGTCCTTCAAGAAACACTGGCCCAGGATTTATCAATTAACACCACACAGGAAAGGATGTTGTAATATTTTTTCCAGAACTTTTAAGGGTTAAATAATGTATCTGAGATTATCTGGAAGTACGAGGCCAACATTTTGGTCATAACTCAAGACTTTGTTCATAAATTTAATCTAAAATTTCTGCCATAACCCAAGTTTTTTATATGGAAGGCCAATGGTAACATGCGGGTCCACTGTATTACACTGGCAGTTTTTAAATCACTTTTAATTGTACTGTAAACATTTAAAAGAAAGAATTAAAATTCTTACAGTAATTCATTAATGGATATACAAAATAAAAAGATATAAAGTACAATATTAATAGAATAACATGAACATGTAGTATGTACAAATAATGTAATTTTTATATTCAATTAAAGTGATCACTTTTAAATGAAATTTCAGAAATACAAGATATTCTATATAAGTTCCAAGATAACTACAAAGAAGAAACCTGTAGTAGATGCACAAACATAAAGAGAAAATAGTAAAAGTAACCCATTTCAAAACTTCAAAAATCCCAAAGGAAGACAGCAAGATTGGAACAAAAGGAAAATAACCTGTAATTAAGAACGTAAGAATAAAAAACCCTACATATCAATAATTATTTTCAGTGTAAATGTATTAAATTCTCCAATCTAAAGACAGAGTAGCTACCTAGTTCAAAAAGGAGAAAAAAAGAAAAGAATAACAATGAACAAACAGCAAAAAACAAAGATCCAACCATTTACTACCTACAAGAAACTCACATTAGCATTAAGTCCATGCATAGACTGAAAATAAAGGAATGGACAAAAAAACCCCATGCAAAATATCCAAAAGAGAGGAGGGTGGCTATATTATTATCAAGCAAAATTGATTTTTATTGAAAATCTTCAGAAAGAGACAAAGAAGGTCACTATGGACCATAAAGAAATCAAATAATCCAGCATAGGATACAACAGCTCTAACTATATAGACACTTAACACTGGACCATCAATACACACACACACACACACACACACACACATTAACAGAATGAGGGAGAAATGGAACATAATACTGTAATTGTAGAAAACTTCAGTACTCTTATTTTTAACTACTCTATACCAACAATGGCAAACATTTTAGAGATTAAATGCCCAAATCCCACTTATTTTTTGCAAAGTGACAGCACTGCAATTAAACCTGAATACTGAGGTTTAATTTAGTGAAAACAACAACACAACTTGGCTCACTTGCAGACAGAAAAGGCTCTGCATGCACACTGTGGCGCATGTGCCATAGATTCATTGTCATAGAATTATACCATCTATTTATTCCAATGCTTTTCTCTCATTCACTGTTGCATTTTGATAATTTCTAAAAATTATTCTTTTGTAGTGTTACAGTATCCACATTTTTTTTGTGTGTGTGATTTTGACTCTGAAGATCTGTGTAGTATTTTCTCCAGTAAGATTCAAGTGTTTTCCAATCCACAAACACAGAGCATTGTATTGTCATCATTAAAGTGAATGTACAGTATCTAGTAGCCATTTGATTGGCTCAAAGTATTAAATATTATACCATACTCCTCTTCATTTTTAAATTTGTTCCTTTCTCTAAAGCAATTAAACAACTCACCTGTAAATATGAATATACATATCCCAATTAATCTGATAACTAACTAGAGATATTTCCTTTAGGTTAAGTTCTGAAATCTGGATTCATTTACTTTCTACAAACTACATTTTATATTATTTTTAATAAAAAATTTGTGATAACTAATTTCACATAGCAGAAATGGCAAATGATACATAGTGAGCCAAACAGTGATATCACATCAAAATAAAATGGAACTAAGTCTTATATTTTAAAAAAAGTTTTAAAATTAACATAAAGAAATCAAAACAAAGTGAAAATTTTCAGTAATTTGTAAAGTTCTCAAAGATTCTGAACTAAAATTATAAATAATCATTGATATAGTCAATGAAAATGATATACAAATTTTATAAGGGTATTAGTACAATTAAAATGTTTACATTAAAATGTATTAGCTTTATCAAAATATAATTTCACTGTTCCCCATCAGATAAGATCTAAATTCTCATGACTATGCTTACTATCTTCTGAAAACACAAATTGTTTTACTTATTTTTCCATAAGCATTTAAGAAAAAAGCTTAAAGGAAAATTTAGAAAAATTAATATTAGGGAAAAGAGAAAAATGTTAATGTCAGAATCTATCCCCACTCCCACATGATTGAAAGCCAGATATATATTCTGCCAAGATATTTTATATTTATATATCTTCAAATTTTAGCATTTTTACCATAATCCCTTCTGAAACATAGTATATAGCAATATTTCCATTTTTAAATATTTGCCTAAAATGCATAGATATTATTTTATGTTATAAGAATATTGCCACATGTAATTACTAAAGCTGATCACTAATTTGGTGGAAAACAGAATGTTTCCACAGCCTTGTCTCCAACAATGTGATATGTTGCATCTTAATTGATACAATTTACTCAAGAAAAATGATAAAAAAAGAGGATGGCTTCAATCACAAGATCTAAAATCATCACAGCCTTTTGCGAACCTTGCTAAATCATTGTAGAGACCAGATTTTGTATTTTTTCAAGGAAGATTTGGGATGTTTCTAGTTTTCTATCTTTGTTGAGTACTATTAGTTTTTTAAAATCTTTGATGAATTATTATTACTTGCAATATAATCTAATATTTGTTCCAATTTACATTTATGTGCTTATCAAGGACATTTGTACATACTTATTTTATGAGTTTCTATTTTCAATTATTTTCTTTCCATTATTTTTCTAATAGTAGATTTATTTGATTTGCAATGCATATGTATAGGTTATGATACTGAAAAGTTACCTACTGCATAGTTATTTTATTCATCAAGTTTATTGGTACATTTTCAGTATACAATACAATGAACTTATCATTGGGAATTTTTACCTTTACATGATATATTTTGGTTCTTATTTTTTAATTTGAGCATTATTTTAAAATTTTTAATTGAAGCATACCTTTATATATGGGGTACAATGTAAGGTTTGGATACAGAGTAATTTGTAGGAGGATAGTAATTAGTAGGATAGTAATATCTATCACCTCAAAATATTTTCTTTTTTTTTTTGCTTAGAACATTCAAAATACTCTCTTGTACCAATAAACTCAATGAGGGAAAAAAAATCAAAATACTGTCATCTACCTATTTTGAAATATAAAATACACCACTGTCAACTGTAGTAACCATACTGTTCAATGGAACTCCAGAACTTATTCCTCCTATAAAATTGTAACTTCATACCTGAAGACCAATCTCTGTCCATCTCCTCCTCCCGGCACCATTCCTGGTCTCTTGGGACCACTGTTTTAGTCTCTGCTTTTATGTGATCAGTGTTCTTTACATGCACACATAAATGAGGTCATGAGATCTGTGTCTTTTTGTGTCTGCCTTATTTCACTTCATACTTTCTAAATTTATCCACACTCTCTCAAATTACAGGATTTCCTTCTGTTTTAAAGCTGAATAGTGTTTAGTTGTATCTATATGCCACATACTCTTCACATTTTATATATTTGTTAGTACATGTTTGCAGCACCTAATGATTACATTCATTGTGGAGAATTGGTACATATACACAACACATTTCAGTTTCTTTTTCTCCCACGCTCTCTACCCTGTCCAAATTTATTTTGCCAACATCATATTCCTTTATTTATCTTATAAGTCCTTATACAGTTAATTATCATATATACAGATTAACAACCAGAGTAATATGCCAAACATATAAAACATATAGGACAATTATACAACATCAAGGCACCTTTTTAGATACATTGTCCATGCTGAATTATAATGTTTCTCTTTTTTTTCTATTATCTGTCTTTTATTTTGTACTTTATTTATCTATTGAGTTTTTAATATAAGAGAAACCATGCAAGCTTGGGTGTCTGATTCACTTCACTTAATATTATGGACTTGAAAAGCATCCATTTTCTTCCAAATGACTCAAATGTATCCTTCTTTATGGCAAAGTACTATTCCATTGTGCATAAATAGATTTTCTTTATCTATTTATACGTTGATAGACATCAAGCTGTTTCAAAGATTGCACTATTATTAATTGTGCCTGCAACAAATATGGGTATGCATATATCAGTGTAAAATGATGTCTTTAGTACTTTGGGGTACACACTTAGAAGTGAAATAGCCGGGTCAAAGGAGTCTCTCTCTCTCTCTCTCTTTCTTTTAGAACTCTTCATTCTACATTTTCGTTATTCATGAATCCATCAATGGACTCAGTTTGATTCTATATCTGAGTTATTATGAATAGTGCTCCAATAAATAATGTAGTACAGATATCGCTTTAACATACTGAAATCATTTCCTTTGGCTATATATCTAGTAGGAATTGCTAGGTTACATAGTAGTTTTATTTTAGTTTTTTGTTAGAAGTTTTCATTTATAAGTAGTTATACTAACTTATATTTCCACCAGTAGTGTGAAAGGGTTCCCTTTTCTCCGTATCTTCACAAAAATTTGTTTTTGTCTTTTTGATGATAGGCATTGTCACTGGATTTTTGATCTCATACTTCTATCTGTGGGATTTTCTTTGTTTTCTAATTTGCATTTCTTTGACTAGCAAGAACATTTTTACATAATATTTTGCTTGTGCATGTATATATGTACATTTATTTTTGAATTAATTTCTCTTTTCATGGTTTATTTTCTGTAGTAAATTCACCTGATGTATAATTTATATTTATATGTTACTAATATAAAAATTGCCTCTAGTATATTTTTAGGTATAGTTTCCAAATTTTTTTGCCTTTGGATATATCAAAAATGTTTTTAATTATGGCAATATATGTATTATGAAATCATTTCTGCTTGTATTTTCTTATATATTGAGAAAGGCATTCTGTAGCTCACACAAGGAAATGTTTAAATCTTCTATATTTTCTTCTAATGTATTTAATATTTCTCCGTAAATATTTAAATTCTTATCTACCAAGACCATTTGGGGTATTAATATGATTATTTTTGAAATTACCAGTCACTTTTCTAATACTGTATTAAAGTCATATTTCTCTATGATTTGAAAAACTCCATGAAAACTTAAATTACATTTGACTTTATGTTTTAAAAAATATGTTTCTTTGCTTTGTGTTCATGTCAGATATATACTGCTTTTCATTCTTAATGTTGTTAGGATATGACCCTCAATTTTCTTTTTAAAAATATATTTGATGCTTTGTGTGCCTTTTTTACTCCAGCTACATTTGAAAGTTATTATAGCATATTTCATAAAACCATTTGGATGATTTTATCTGCATTATAACATAATCATAGTTTAATGTGATAATTTGATATTTGTATAGTACTTTCTCAAATGAGATGGTCATGTGTCTCTGGAAACATATAAGTAGGTACTGGTTCTTAATTTTTAAATAACTTTGTAGTATTTTTCTTTAAATAAGTTTACTTTTCTGGACTACAAATATTTTGAGCATGAACACCATGATTAATAATATTGAATTTAGTTAACTTTGTTTTCAAACAGGAACTTATGACAAGCTCTTACTTTTTGAGGAACATAATTGTTTCTATATATTTATTAGAACTAAAATTTAAATTAGTAAAATAAATCCAAGGAGTTAAAAGTTATGTTAAAGAAAGAATCTGAACTCTCTTTTGTGAGTTTTTTCAATATTAAATTATGAATTCTTGCTCTAGGAAAAAATAAAGTATAAGACATAAATATATGCTATTTAAGATACATTCTCCAGAGTAATTTCTGACCACAGATTTAACAGTGAGTCTAGAATAATACAATTTTGTCAGATATAATGATATAATTCTGTCAGCTTGATGGATTTTAGTAATATGCCTGGCCAAGGACACCTGTACTAAGAAATATCTTCTGTAACTTGCTCATCACAATATCATCTAAAAGATAAAAGATGAGCATTCATTTAGTGGAAAGTTACAACAGAGGTAATTCACCAGTAGTTTTATTATACAACATTAAACACAGACTTGTAGTTATTGATTTCATCTTTATATTATATGTGTAGAAGAATAAAATGGGTGTGGCTTATTTCATAAAAAGGATATGCAAACAATGAACATGCATCATTTATGATTATAAGAACAAATGATGATTTTTTACATTTCAAAGAAATACATTTCTATAACCATAAAAATATATATGTCCTTCCTGGGCTGTTTTGCAGTGCTTGATTTTTTGAAATAATTTGGCTCTATTCTTCGTTTAGAATGAAGTTAATGCTTAAAATTTAAAAATTGACATTCGGGAACCCTGTTGCAAAATACTTAAAAAATCTTATACACGGAGATCCATTCAAAAGTAGATATAGCCAATATAATCTCAAGAGTTTTAACCAATTTCAAGCTTCCTGTTACACAGCTATTTGTAAAAGGTTAAAGTCATTTGCTTGCTATAGATTTTGAGTGCACAAACCACTAAGTTCCACTACAGTGAACTTCTATCATCACTTCATAAAACTCACTCAGCTTCATCATTCCAGCAAAGATATGACAAGGCTGTTTATCAGTAGGTAATAAGACAGATAATTTAACTGCACAAGCTTTAATTGGTCTAATTCACTAACTGACCTCTCACCACTTGATTCACTAGTACAATTGAGCGCTGATAAAGCCTTAATTGTAAATTGCACACAGCTGTGAGCTGCTTCTCACGCTGGCACAAAAACACTATCATCGACTGTTTCATCTCTGCGACCTGCTAATTTGGAGCATATGTAACTGTTTTTAATGCTGAAGGCTTGACATACCACAAACAGCAGATGTTGCAGCTGCCCCTGAGATGCTTTATTTAATTCAATTACGTCTTTTGGAGATATGTAAAAAAGCTAGGCAAGATGAGAGAGGGCAGGAGAATGTTAAAAATGGAGCCCCTGGTTGAGGCCCAGGTGGCTCGATAGGCAAATGATTGGGTGAATGTCTAAATGATCTTTTTAATTGAGTAGACTGACGGCTAATCAGGGTCATGAAGTGTTATCACACTGATGAGCTGAGTGGAGCCCTGGGCTGCTCTGCAATTAATGCCGCTTTTGTGAAAGGAGAAAAAAGAAAGATAATGTATACCATCTGGCAATTGTTTATGATAAAAGCAGCAGTTTGCTGCAAATTCAAGTTAAATGCTATTCATAACATTATTTTTGCCGCGGCTCCGGGCAAGGACACGAATCCCAGGCCTTTGTCTGACTTCTTATTCTCCTTCTCAACCAAAACATTCATTTTCTTCCGCGTGTGTTATTATTAATTACTTGGCTGCCTGCTAATGTATGGCCTGAATGATTCTCTGTTTGATATGCCAATAAAAAGCCCAGCATATACTTCTTGGATTCTACTTCAACTTTCATGCCAACAGATTCGATTACAATAAAACAAAGCAAGGGCTAAAGTCTTAGCCAAAACCCAGAGAAAACAAGTCAGTTTTGTTTTTGTTCTAAAAAGCTTGTCACTGGGATTTAAAAGATGAGGCTGGAGTTCTTAAGAGTGACAAAATGTCTATGTGAAGTGATTCGTTCTCCCGTTGTTTCAAAGAAATCTGCATTTACCGACTTTAAAGGCTATTCAAAAACTGCTCATTTTTTACTGCATCACCTAAGAAACGTGTAAGTGAGAATAATATCTTTGAAAGCTATAAGAATAAATTTAAAATGATTCAGTTGTCAACATGAGGATGGTACAAGGTTTGTCAGGTACAACTATTTTTTAAAAAATGTACTTTTTCATCTTGAACAATTGACAAGACCAAAAATTAATTAAGCAAAAGAAAAAAAAGAGAGATTTCTAATAATAGCTTGAAAAGGTTCAACTGTGGTTTAGGAAAGGAAGAAAGGGGCCATTTCTTTAAAACATACAGAGAGAAGACTTCTGCATCACGGTCACTTTGAATTATCTGGGAATGCAAGAGCACACGTACTCAGAAGTATAGAGTGAGAAGATACAAGAACATTTACCATGGAGCACTATGGGCAATTACTCCTGGAACACCAGTCCACACCTTCAAACAATATGGGAGTGGCTGTTTGAGAAGCCTTTCTAGAGACAGTAACATCAGAGGGGAGTGATGCACAATAGTTTAATTCTATAAAACGCTTCACTATTTTTCAGAGGCTATGGCAAATGGAGAAAAAAAGACAGGGTTATAAAATACATGCAACATGTGATGTGAAAAAAAAAGTCCTTCTGGGGACACTCCTAGAAGGATTCAAGAGTCACTTGCTGGATAAAATGTGGATATACTTATATACTCTATATACACTTATATACTTCATTAGCTTTTTCAGAGAAGTATTTATGCCACCAGTCTTCAGCTTGGTCCAACAATGTATTTTCCAAGATGATGACACAAAAGAACATTAGTGAGCATAATTACTCCACAACACAGAATTACTACTATAGATATACAGCAAGATCTGTCCCTTGTCTGTGCTAATTTTATCACTATGAAACAGATTGCAACTTTCTTGAGAGTGCGAATGTTATTTACATTTTTCCATTTCTCTAATTGCTTCTGAAGTGACAGCCAGAATACTGTACGGTAGACACAATAACTCCCTGCACCATGTTAACAGAAAACTTACTTGGTAGGAGAAGAAACCACTTCATGGCTAGTAAAGACTATTTGGTGCAAAGGAAACACTCTTTATATATCTGTGAAGAGAAAAAAGAAAGGAAGAAATAAAAAATAATAATACACCCAACCCCAAAGTTACGTAAGACAAGATCTTACATTGATGCAGGATACTTTTAGAGGAGAAATGTTTATGTGGCTGAAATTAGGCAAACAAAACATTCATACACACTCAAAACAAGTAAGTTTGATTTGGAGGTAACATTAACCCTACCATATTATGTGAAGAACATAATTAAACACTGAGTATAATTTCCTTCAAGGAAGAGTGAGCTATACAGGCCTTGACTGCTGGTAACAAGAGTCTTCTTGAAAGATGTGTAGCAACTCTTATACGTAAGTACTAGAAAAAGTGAGAAATCAAAGTAAGGATGTCAGGTTCAGAAGTAATCTTGTAATGCCTGGGCATATGATAGGCTATTGCATTTCAATTTTTGAGAGTACATAATTTAAATTAAAATAGCCAGCAAGTAATAGCCAGTAATTAACACTATTATTTTCCAGATATTGTGATGCATGCTTTACATACATTATCCCATTTTTCCAGCAGCATACCAGGTGGACGTTGTTTTCTCTAAGTTTCTTCTTCAGAAATAGACATAGGAAACTCATCTAAGCCAAGTTTACAGTTATGAATGGAATGAGCCTGGTTTAAACAAACTTCTGATTTCAGAAACACATTTTCTTCAACATTATGTTTCACCTCTTGCACTGGGAAAGGTTTAGGGACAAAAGATACCTTCTCGAGCTAAAAATGTTTTCGTTCATTTCATATTGTCTAAATAATATTTCAAAATTATTTTAATGACACATTTTGTAATGTTATTTAAATATTATTTTGACAATATTTAGGATAATAGAAAATATGTTTTATTTAATGCAGAAAATAGATTTCTTACGCTCCAAAACTTCCCAAAAAAGAAAACTCAAATATCGTCTGATCAACCTCAGTGAGGCCAAAACTTTTTATAGCTTCTTTCATTTTTTTCTTTTCTTTGCGTTTTTAAAAAACTATTACCTGTGAGTCTAATGGAATAACTATTCTTATACAGACCAATCCATATAGTTTTACTCACATATTTATGCCATTACACATTTACTGAATACACTAGGCACTAGGCACAGAAAGTACAGGAAAATAAATGAAGTGTTTCCCCCTGTTTTCAAGGGGCTTCCAATACCATCTGGGAGAGATTCCCAGAGTAATAACAATAACACAAAGAATAGTAATATCTTCTACCTAAACTCTTTAAAAACATCTGCTGGATGTCTGATTTCAATGTGAGCTAGTCCTGCTGCTCCAGTTCCTGAGCATGGGGAAATATTTGAGCTGTATTCTGAAGAGCATCTGGGAGTGAAGGGTATATGCAGAAAGAGACTGGCCTTTGGGGATCATTTCCAAAAAAGCATCCAAAAGCAAAGAAGAGGCCAACCTAAGGAGCCCTGCATGGGAAAAGTACATGAAAACATTTCATAAACCTTAAGGTCAGTCAACCAAGTGATAGAATGAGGGAGGGAATGGAGAGACAGAATTTACACAACATTTTACCGTTACAGTTCACTGCATAGTATTGACAGGAGAGCATAACACCGAATGTCACAATGGTATGTCGCAATACCAATGGACACTATGGGAAAATAATCGATCAGAATCCAGTGACAAGCAGGCTCTTTCTACCTCACATTACTTTCTTGGCATTATCAATCTTGAGTAGCAGGATTGACAATCAATAAGTATATTCTGTTCAAACTCTACAGAGTACCTTTCAATCAATAGATGACAGTTTGATAGGTACAAATTTTTTCTAATTACACTGCACAAATTTGACGTGATTCTTCAACTTGCATTTTTTTTGTTCACAATGCTATTGTGGGAATCAACTCTTGACTCCAATGTAATTGTATTACTAGCCCAAGAAGTGGGCGATTATTTGGCTATATGATACACAGAACCTGCTTGCACTAGGAAAGAAGATGCAAGAGAAGCCACGCCAGTGTGGATTAAAGCTCAAAGAGAAGGTGGGCTTGCTTTGGCTGATCTTCGAAAGCTGGTAGCATAGTTAAAGATAAAGGCCTTTGAGATTCTTCCACTGAGGCTCACACTGCTTCTGTTACATCCATGTTGGGTTACCTTAAACTAGTAATAAAAACCCTTTTGTCTCAATTTTCTGATCAATAAAGCAGAAAAATAAAATAGCTATTTCATAAAGTTGCTTGGAGATTATAAGAGCAGAAGCACAGAGGCATTAGGCACATTACATGGTAAATGGCAAATACACCACAAAGACCAGTGGTTGTTTTTATCCTCATAAGGATTAGCGGAAAGAAAAATGCTGTTTCAGGAGGTATAACCATCTGTAAAATTGTTGATATGTAATGGGAACCAGAAAGGACAGAAAGGAAACAAGACAGTCCACCAGACGGACCAAAATGCCACTGATGATAAAAGTTAGCAGACTGAGACAGCAATCGTGATTATAAAAGTGTCAGTAAGAGCTGGGCATGGTGGCACACATCTGTAATCCCAGCACTTTGGGAGGCTGAGGTAGGAGAACCTGACCGAAAGTTCAGATTTAGCCTAGACAATTTAGCAACTTACCAAGACCCTGTTTCTAAATAAATAAATGAAATTTTAAAAAGGAAGTCAATACAGCTTGTTATGAAGGATTTGGGTTTGATCTCCAGTACCACAAAAATGAAAAGAATCTGCAAGAACAAGGGAGCCACTGTTAGCTCCCTTGGTAACGTACAGAGAAATCTACACTCATTGATTCATTGATTCATTCATTCATTCATAAAACATATTGAGAAGTCATTGTGATTAGGTGTTTAGAGATGAATAAAGTGGGTAACGTACAGAGAAATCTACACTCATTGATTCATTCATTCATTCATTCATTCATAAAACATATTGAGAAGTCATTGTGATTAGGTGTTTAGAGATGAATAGGAATACTTGGAAAAGCAGGAAAAGTACAAGTTTAGAGAGTTTTTGGCTACAGAAACTGTTGGTTAAGTGAAAATTTATCTTCAACATTTTAAATCTCTTAAATTGGCTCCTAAATGTCTTTCTCTAAAGAACCAGAGAGCCAAGAATTTGCCCTTAGATGACCACAAATTAAGAATTTCATGATGGTTTCTACAAGTGAGATTGTGGTAACTGTTCATATATACCAAAGGATGTCAAGAATTACCAATAGTAAGCATTTGATAAGTAGGATTATATTCAGCAGAATATAGCAGGAAAGTAAGAGTAAAGATAAAGAAGAAACAAAGATAGATTAAACTTCAAGTATACAACACTTAGTTTAGAGATTCAAGAAACACATCAGTGAAGGATGCAGCACATGGAATAAAAATCAGGAGTACAAATTTCACAGAAACAAAAGAATAAAAATATTATTTAAAGACAGAAAGGAAGAATAAAGTCAAATACAGCAAATAAAAGAGGGTGGGAATTGAAAGATCACTGCATTTGGAAATAAGAGAGCTATTTTTAGTGAATTTTCAGTGACCAGGTAGCCTCTCTGCTACCAGAAAATAACAGTGTTGATTTGGGATGCTGTCACTCAAATCACTGCCCATTTTAGCAAAGAAGCTGGACTGCAAGTTTCTGAACAAGAGGCTTTGTATTTATTCATTACACCATGCATGTACCAGCATTCAACCCGATCAGTGAATTGACCAAAATAAAATCTTATCATGATAAAACACTTCCATTATATTCTACATGCCATTTATCATTACGAACACGACTATTCTGCCAAATTGCAACAGTGTTCAGTTTACTGTATAGTCCACCTACTTACTATAATTATATGGGAAATAAACATAGGAAGTATTTTTTCCAGATGTTGGGAAAGCAGAGACAGAGTTTTTGTCCAAAGGAGAGCACAAGGCCACTGAATTTACTTTTGTTTCTACTTTTTACTCCTCCCTAATTCCCTAAGAATACAATTCCACTAAAGATAGGATTTTGCCAATGCTGTTTTACTAGTGAACAAGGCAAATATAACACATTTGATTATTCCCTTAAATGAAGGAACATAGATAATATAGCATCTTTTATTTGCTTGTTTGTTCCTGGAATTGTGAAATAAATTTGGGAATAAAAGGTCAGTGCCTCAGCAAGAATTTAATTTCCCGTATTCAATGAGATGCAACACTGCAGTAGGAGCTGTGCCCAACATTAGGGTATCACAGATCAAGAGAAGCCCAGTATGACAGATCATATTTTCTTCTGCCACGTTCATTCATACTTCCTGATGTCCAGACCCTTGTGGGCACTGTTCTTGATCAATCAAGGGGCCTATTTGGCCAATGGGAGATCAATAAAAGGAAGCTATGCTGCAGCTTATATGTTTGAGCTTCTGGAACACTATGAGCTGCCTGTCATCCTTGAAAATAAAAGCCTCCTTTGAATTCATATGTAATATACGTCATGAGGCTAAGTATTAGAGCCTAGACAACCCATAGAATTCTGAGTAGTAGTAAGTTTTTTGTTGTTTTAGACCACTAAGTATCAGGAAGACTCTTTGTCAGAGATAACAACTAATGGAGAATGGCTATCACACTTAGGAGAATAGCTCATATTTCCAGCAAGGTAAGCTAAGAACTTTCAGTGAGTTCTTTTGCCTCTCCTTCTTCCATAAATGTGTAACAGTGCACAAATGCTCCAACAGCTGTGCAAGGAACTCTTTCTTTAACAAGAGCTCTGAGGGAATTCTACAGTATTTCAAGGGCACCCCACTCCACTCATTTTAGATCCTTTCCACAATTGATTATTTTGTGTCCCATATTCTTCTGGCATTATACATACAGCACTGAATATCAAATGATATTTTACTTTAAGAGGCAGGCATCTTAAAAAGTGAGTAGCTATGTGAATAGTTTCAAATATTAGTAACTGTTATGAAGAAAATAAAATATGGGCCGGGGATTTAGCTCAGTGGTTCGGTGGCCTGCCTCACAAGCGCAAGGAACCGACTTCAATCCCCGGTACCAGAAAAAAAGTGACTGAATATGGGGTGGCTGTGGAATGAAGAAAAGTTAGGTAAGTTACTATGCTCAGGGGAGTTGTTTTTGAAGAGTCAAAAACTCTTTGAATTTAGAACTGAATAATAGGAAGGGAGATACCACAGGGAGCACGGAAGTAAGACATAACAATCAAAGCAAAATCTTAGAGGGGAGAATGAATTTAGTCTATGACAAAACAGGGAGACCATGTGGCACCCGGAAAAGACAAGTGATTGGGAGTGTTGAACGGAAGAAAGGTGAAGAGATAGGAAATCGTCAGTCTATGAGATTTCAGTAACCCACGTAACAAGTCATATGCTGGGCCTTTTAATCATAAGTTTCAGTTTAACTGGACTAAGACTTGTACAGAGAAGACCGGATTATGGGATGCCAGGCTCATCAGTAAATTAATGTGCTCTTAGGACACTGGGCCCCGTGGGAGGTGGGCCTCGGAGGGCACAGCCTCGAAGGGTAAGTCTCTTTTCCTTTGTTCTGCTTCCCAGTTGCCATAAACCTAGCAGCTTTGCTGCACAGGAGCCTTCTGTCCTCATGTTACTGCCTTGGAGCCAGCTGGCCATGAACAGAACCTCCGAAAGTATGAGGCAAATCAACCTCTTCTCCTTTGAGTTGAGCACGTTGGGTGTTTTGTCCCAGCATTGCAAGGCTGACCAATATAATATAATAATGTAGCTTGTATATAGATGACATAAACAGACATATGGGGAGAAAGAAATGAATTTTCAACATTAAAAAAAAAGCCAATGAGAAAAAAACACATAAGCTGTCATTACTTGCTGTCTCCCAACAGCCAATCTATAAATGCTTCTCATTAAGTGACTTCAAATACATTAAACCGTGACACCATGGGTTACCCCTGTTATCTGTGGTTTACTGATGATGAAGCTCAGATATTCAGAGTATAAGCAAATTATATGGAGTCTCATCTTCAGCTCCAAATCTATTTTTTCAAAACTGGGCTTCTCTGACTCAACTTGTACATAAATAACATCACGTACTTGTTTTACTAGTTGAATATATTTTAATTTGCTCCCTTCCGGCACAGTTTCCAAGCAGCGTAAGTCAACAAATGTTAATGTGGTTATGATAGGACTTTAAGGAGCACGGTGATATCAGAGATATGTTTTATGCCAGTTACAACTAAGGTGCAAGGAACAACTTATCGACCTCAGAGGTGTCACCACAGAGTGCATGGACCTGTTAGTATGCAGAACCTTGCCAGTTACCGACAGAGTTCACTAACCTGATACAGCCAAGACCCAAAAACATCTCCGACTTTTTCATCAACAAGAGAATGAAGGAACCCTGAGTTAACCCAATTTAGATTAATCTGTTTTGGGCTAGGATATAGCAACTGGTAGTGAAAAATAAATATGTTTTGAGTACTTTGAATAGTAGGCAGCACCAGTAGCTTTTAAATGTCCTTGAGTAAATAACTAAAGCACCATGTTTCTTATTTTACACCTTAAACGTTATATAAATGTCATAATTAACCACTTAGGAGAGGGATCAGTAGGTGCTAGGTGTTAGACATGTGCTTTATGAGCACTTTTTAATTTAAATCTACCTATAATCTATTAGGGAGAGTTTATATATTATATAATAATTTATGGCTCAGTGAGGTGACAGTCAAGAAGGAATATGTTTTCTGGAATTCAAATCACATAAGGTTTCCTTTTTACCACTTTATAGAATAAACTGCATCAGGACTAATACACGTAGCAAAATTTTAGTCAGCGTGCTTTTGTTTTTGTTTTGTTTTTTGAAAGGAACTGAAAGCCAAAACTCTTTTCTGCTATTAAGGTAAAAATGTCTCATGATAATTTACAATCACACCAAGAACACTGATTAATTTATTGACTCACAACTCCAAATTAATCCCTTTGGCCTGCTCTGGGAAAATGGATTGGCCCTCATGAATTTTCCACTCCAAGGAGCACGATGTTAGGCTTTGTCAGTAGAGGGCAACAGAGAGACTTCAAAGGAAGGGTTTTCTTCCTGGTTCTGGTGTTCCCTAGGCAAGGCCTGCGGTTTGACTTCTGCTGCAGACTCTTGAAATGCAGGGGACTTCTCTAGCCTCAGGCTGTCGCAGCTTCTCCAGCACCCACCTCTCCAGCAGCGCTCTTCATCCAGCAGTCTCCTTGGTCCATTTCAAAATGTTGTGTTGCCAAATGCCTTTAGTGAGCTCCCTCTGGTCAACACTTTTTGCATCATACAACGGTTTTGGTGTCCAGCAAGTCCTGTGAGCACGACACTACAGTAACTTCGCTGGCACCAGTGAGCACCAGCTGTGTCCTCTACAGCGAGGCCACAGCCTCAGCCCTGGGAATAGATTCCTCTTGTTAAGGGTAGTTTCTGATTAGTCGATGTGTTGGTACTATTTTCTTTACAGTCCTTACTTCTTATTAGTCAACTTATTCCAATTGCCTTTTAAAGAATTAATAATTCTTTATATTAAACCTTCTCACTGAAATCCTGTGTGATCGCTCTTTCCAGATTTGACTCATGTTAATGGAGAGACCATTGTATTCTTTTTTAACAATCGGGGCTTTAAATTCTCTTTCTAAATAAGTATGAGCATTGCTATCATGCTATTCTAAGTGTCATATTCAGTAAATACTCCGTAAAAATTTATTGTGCAAACCCCAGATACTACAGATAAAATAATTCCTAACTCAAATAAAAGTATGTACTTACCCTCAAATAACACTTGCGTAGTATAAATATCAAAGAAAAGACATACGGATTTCTTTGCATCTCAGCGATATAAGCTGTGTAGCTGATTTGTTTAAGCAAATTACCCATGGGACATGAAAGGAAGTCTGGGGTAGTGGAAAAATCCTGACATTTTTGATACAATATAAGTTCTCACTCCTTGTGAATTTACATAAGTGTCATTATTGGCCTAACACTGATGATATATTGAGAAAGCTAAGTGAAATGTGGTATCTATTACACAGAAATTTCCTGCTGCTGCTTCTAGCTACATGTTCCATACATGTTAAAAAAAAAAACTTACTACCCTCTGTCAACATTACAGTCAAACTAAACACAATGATACATTTGAAAACAGCTTATGAAGGAAACTCATAGTTATTACATCCTAATTATTGCTAGGTACAAACAATTAGATAGCAAAAACCAGAGGGGAAATTAAACGAGGCAGCGAGTGAGGGAAAGACATAGTTACTCCAGATTTAATATTAAGAACGATGCAGTAGGGGTCACAGGAAAGCAAGATAACCTGGCAAGTGCTGCATGATGAGTTACTGTCTCTAATAGAGGAGAAGCGATGGAAAGACTTGGTCCAAGCCACACAGAATGCGCCTTTAAAGACAGGGCAGAGATGGGCGTGTCTAGGCAAAACTGCAGCAGCAGACAGCTCAGCCTGGCATTCGGCAATCAGCGATGGGTGACTGTTTGAGAACAAGGGCTCTGAAGAGAACACGAGGCAGAGGCATAAATAGTGCCAGGATCTGCAAATAACAGCTGCAGCTGCTAAGCCATGTGCACTGTGTAGAAAAGGCGGCACGTCACACGTCAGTCTCTCAAACACATGTGCACTGGCTGTGCCCATCGCTACTTCTGGTCTCAACACGCATCAGTGGGACTCAAACATGTGGTTCATCGTGTACCCACCGTATTATCTGAAGCAGTTTTGGTTAAATTATTTAATTAATATTGGACATTTTAGACGAAATTTGAATGAAGATAAAAAAACCCTTTAGTATATTTTGGAAATCAAAAAATGTGCTTCTTTTAAAAATATATTTAGATTTTAATTTGTTGGTGGAAATATTTACATATATACTTATATGTTTATATGGATAATATATATATTTTTTTTTTTATTGAGTCAGTCAACAAATACTTTTTGTGCATTTCTTTAGACAAAATAAAAGTTACCACAAGGACAATAAATGACTTTTCAATTTGTCACACCTGATTTTCATAGAATAAAAATGAATTTCTGAATATAAAGTCTCACTTTTAAAAAAGTATAAGCAATATTTAATTCTTTAATACTGAATCACTGCTTCCTATGGTATCGAGTGCACTAAATGCCACTGTCAAACAGTTCTAAGGAATTTCAGTAACATTTTAAAGAGCCAGTTGCCATTCACCTTTATGTTCCTTTCTCCTACATTCAACGTTCCTAATCATCTACACTGCATCTTTTCGCTTCTCTTTTTGCCTTATGATATACAGCTTTTCTGGTTGACTTTTTCTACTTTCCCCAAACACAGAGCCTAAAGCAAGGCTTTTATGCTACTTATTGCTAGGTACAATTATATAGGAAAAGTAGAGCAGAAAAAAATTAAACGAGGCAGCGAAAGCTAAACCAGGGAATGTTTTTATTAGTAGCCACAGATCCACACAGCACAGCTGCTTGCTCATTCATACTGACTGCCTCTACAGACTTCACAGAGCCTCTTCATCTAGGAGCAAGGTCAACGAAGAGGAACGGGGGTGCTGGCATGCTGTTTCCTATCTCTCCACGGTAGAACTTTGTCTTGTAGAGATATTAAATTGCCCGTGAGTATGTGGTATGATGCTCTGTATTCCCTAGCAACTGTTGATAAGCCAGACCCATACCTTGATGCTTCCGAGTCTCAAAGTGGAAGAGAAAATTCCCCGTTAAGTGGAGCCTTCTCTTCTTCCATGGTGTTGAAATAAGGCTATCCTGAGGCCAGCTCTCACAGAGGGGAGGCAAAAATAGCAAGTGATATAAGGGAATGAGTCACTGATGATGGTGGCCAAGAACTCTAAATTGAGCTCATGGCAAGGGATAAATAATACTGAGAGCTGAGGCAAGGGAAGAGGAGTGACATACATTTGGTCTCATTCGAAAGTCTACTTTGTGGAGAGTTGGTCTGTAAGAGGATCACACCTCACTTCTAAGGTTTCAGCTACTGTCTTAGTTACGTTTCTCTTGCTGAGACAAAATACCCGACACTCAAAGTTAAAGAGGGAAAGTCTACAGTCTGTAGAGGTTTCAGTCCATAATCAGCTGGCTCCAAGGCAGGGTGGCATCACAGAGGAGAAAAGTCCATGGCAGGCAGAAGATACCAAAGCAACAAAGGACCTTGACAGCTTCTTTCTGCCCCTTTTATCTTTTCCAGTCTAATTAGGGCAGCGGCACTCACATCCTTAATCCTAGTGCCCTTAATCCTAGCACTGCACTTTGAATTAATCCCAGCATCACACACTCTAGATTCAGCCATCTCTGAAAAAGTCCCACCTGTGACTTCATGAGGTTTTGGTGGGACATCTAAACACAAGCCATGGCAGCTACCGTGCCTATAAAAAACCTTAATGATAAATAAAGAACGGTAGTAACAACTAATACAAAACAATATCTTCAATGTTTCAAACTGCTTGAAAACTCTACCAGAGTATTTCATTAACTTTTAAATTTACCAGTGGGGTCAGTTTGCAATCTATGTAATTGGTATAATAATAGACTCCAAAAATGCCTTCAATATTCATTGACTATTGATATTAATATTGCATTAAATGAGACAATGAATATAGAATAAAAGCACTAAATAAGGCATACACTATGTACTAATAAATGGTCATTTCTTATACTGTTATTTTTTTAGCCTCCTTTGGAATATGACCTAAAATATAGGAAAGCCTTCCTAGTTTATATAAAGAAATTTACATTTTATAAAATATTTCAGTCATACTATTGACAGAATAACCATTCCTGAAACAACTACTGGCATTCTCAATTTAGAACCCATTTTATTCATTTTTCTCATTACAGAAAACACAATACCCAATTATCAAAATTTAAAGAAACAGAGGTTTTTGGATCATGTTTTAGAAGTTGCAGGCCTTGCATGTTCAACCGGCAGCAGGCAGAGGAAGCAAAGCTGTTCTCCTCATGCCAGCCAGGAAGCAGAGAGACAGCAAGGAGCCAGGAAGGGAGATACACCCTTCCAGGCCATGCTCCGCTACCTGCCTCTTCTGTCCCGACCCTCCTCTATGTGCAATGTGGAGCTCTAAACTGAGCAGTGAACAATCCGTCAGTGAATACGGGGCCCGTATGATATAGTCAGCCCTCCAAAGCCACTTCTACGTGAGTGAAACTTTGGGAGACATCCAGTTATAAACCATACAGATGCTTCACCCACTTGACCAGTGAGACTTTTGTAGCTGCTTGGGGTATATATATATATATTTTTCATTTCCAACCTGAAAAATGTTTCAAGCACAAGTCTTGATTAACACTCAGCCTGAAGCTGGTCACATCTTTTGTAAATAATATTATAGTATGTACTAAATTTCCCATTCACTTAAAAACACATCTCTAATTCAAATTCATTAAGAAATCCTAATGGGTATTGGAACATTCTGAGCTTTGAATTACAATAACATTATTCATAACTTGCGGCTTACGTAAGATTCAAATCCATAAGTGAGGCATGCTAGAATTAACAGAGAAGCTAAAAGAATAATAACAAGCTAAGCATACTTATCACAAACCTGAAAGTAGTTAAATAAAATTTGCATACTAGGAATTTTTTTCATAAATCTGAATAAGTGACTGGAAAAAATAAAGAGCAGAAGTGAATAAATAAAAAATAAAGATATAATTGAGAATGCACAACCCAAAGTAAATTTTTTGAGATGACAAATGTTTTAGAAGTAAAAGTTAGCCATAACTAGTCAATTGAAATGGAGGGAGTTCAGTACTCACTATCTCCGTATATGGCACCTTGACATTTGAAAAAAAGAAATGGCAGGAAGGTCTCCCTATCCATCATCCATGGCCATCCCCTCTGAAACAGGCCTTAATTCTCTGACCTGCCTACAAAACAGGTCATAAAAACGTATTCCAGGAGAGTATTCCCTATACACAGAGGAAAGGAAAGTCACATAAGGACACTGGAAAGAATCCAGGGCTGGGGATTCAGCTCAGTGGTTCTGCCACCTGCCTTGCAAGCAGAAGGTCCTGAGTTTGTTCCTCAGTACCAAAAAAAAAAAAAAAAAAAAAAAAAAAAAAAC
>NW_022900916.1:16636371-16744013 GCF_012274545.1 Fukomys damarensis | reverse complement strand
AAAAAAAAAAAAAAAAAAAAAAAAAAAAGAACCTAGACAGGCCTTGCTGATTACCAATAGATGGTACTCTTCTGTCCTCCAATCATACTACACAATATCTCCCGTGTTTCTTTGAGTCTTTTTTCTTAAGCCTTCTGTAAATTTGTAAATTTTTTGTGTTACTCTATCTTCCATTATAGGGAATTTGAGTAATGAATCTTCCAGCAAGTGAAGTAAAGATAATACTTTCAGTTCTTCCCTACATAGTAAAGTTGATAATCGAGCGTAAAAATTGATCAAAAACTAAATAAATAAAAGAGAGAGGCAGACAGGATGGAATGTGGGAAAGAAGTTTAAGGAGAATTAGTTACATAATTACAGTGGCAGCTGACAGTAAACATAAGTGGCTTACTATTCTTTAAAAGAAACAATGACTTAGAAAAAAGAAAAATGTAACTAATTGCACATAAGAGAATGATTCATAAAAATTTCATAACAAATTTTCTGTTATCATACCTGAAACTCAGTCATGAAGGAGTTTCATACCACAAATTTTGTGTACTAATAAATTGAGGTAACTGTGTTCACTTGATCCACAAAGTAATTACTGTAAATCAATCATCTGACAGAAAATTTCTACAAAATATTCAACAAAAGTTAAATTCTTTGGAAAGTGTTTCAGAAAACAGCAAAAAGCTCACATATCATAAAATACTAAATTTACTTTGTATGAAAATGATTTGAGAATAATACAAGGGAAATTAAGACAATATGATTAATGAACTTGCATGTAAAATTTCATATATAAGATGTTAACAATTTATAATATGGATCTTTCAGTGAATTAAGAATATAGTTAAAATTATTGAATTGAATGGAGTCAACGTTTATAAATTAGTAGAAAATCTAATAATTTGCTTCATTTAACTAAAAGAAGAAAGACATTTATCACTACAAGTTTGTAATACACAATGCTTAGATTCATTGGGGGAGTTTGTACATGTACAAAATACACAAGGATCCTTTTTCTCATTTCATGCTCCATACTCCCTGCCCTCTGCCTCTATCTCTTGGTGCTCTTCCCTTTTTCAAAAAGTCTATATGCCTGTTTCCCATTTTCTAACTTTTCTTTTACTCATTAATTTATTTTTTGAGTTTTTTACATAAGAGAAACTATGCAATATTTATGCTTATGTGTCTGATTTATTTCACTTAATATTGTAGTCTCAATGTGCATTTATCTTCCTACGAATGATTCAGATTTATATTTCTTTACGTCAGAGTAGTATCCATTGTGTGTATAAACCACACCTTCTTCATTTATCTATCTGTTGATGGATCTATAAGCCACTTCTAAGATTTAACCATGATGAGTTGTAACTATAAACATATGAATGCTTTATTACTGCAATATGATGTCTTTTGTTTTGTTTTGGAGACAGGTTCTCACTATGTGGCTGAGACTGACCTGGAACTCACTGTGTAGCCCAGGCTGGTCTCGAACTCACAGTGATCCTCCTGCCTGAGCCTCTGCCTCCAGAGTGCTGGGATTACAGATGAGCGCCACCACACCTGGCTTAATAAGATGTCTTTATATCTTTGGGAAAGATAACTAAAAGGGGAATATCTGTGTTGAATGAAATTTAGGTTTTTTTTTCAGGAATCTCTCTATTGATTTCCACAGTGGTTATGTTTGTAGTTTACATGCCCACCAACCATGCAGAAAGTTTTCATTTTTCTCATCACCTTACCAGCATTTGTTATTATTTTACTTCTTGACGATAGCCATTTCTGGAATAAGATGAACTCTCAGTGTTATTTCAAATTGCATTTCTCAATGACCTGGGCTGTTGAATGTTTTTTCATGTATTTATTGGCCATTTATACTTCTTCTTCTGGGAAGTATCTATTGATTTCATTTGTCCATTTTTGATGTGATTATTTGGGGAGATATGTTTAGTTCTTTATATATGCTTAGATATTAGTCCTTTTCCAAGATAGAGCTGGCATTATTTTCCCTTTCTCTATGTTGCCTCTTCTCTCTGTTGGCTGCTTCCTGTACTGTGAAGAAGTTTCTAATTTGATATGATCCCATTTCCTTCTTCAAAAGGACTTGCCTACTCATATGTCCTCAGAGTGTTGCCTGTTTTATCTTCCAGAAAATTCAGTATTTCTGTTTTAATATTTAGATCTTTGACGCATTCTCTTTTTAGTTTAGTGCATGGTGAGAGATACGGGTGTAGGTTCTGTCTTCTGCCCGTGGATAGCCTTTTTCCTAGCGCCATTTGCTGATGCAGTTATTTTTCCTCCAGGGTTAGTTTTTCCTTTTCTTTTTGCCATTTTGCCAATAATCTGAATTTCTGAGTTGTTTTTCATCCTCTTTTCTTCTCCATTGATCCACATGTCTGTTTCTGTGTCAGTATCATGTTGTTTCTATAATTTTAGCTTTGTAATATAACTTGAAGTCTAGGATTGTGATGTTTCTTGCTTTGTTCTTATTACCCAGAACTGCTATAGCTATTTTGGGTCTCTTCTGATTTCATATGAATTTTAGGATTGTTTTCTCTTCTTCTACAAGGAATACAATCAGTACTTTGATTAGGACTGCATTAAAGCTTTATATCCATTTTGAAAGTATGACCATTTTAAAGCTATTAGTTTGTCCTACCTACAAACAGGGAATGTCTTTCCATTATCTGATCACCTTTTCCAAAGTACTAGAAGTTTCATTGTAGAGGTCTTTTACATCCTTGGTTAGGTTAATTCTTAAATATTAATGTGTTTCTGATGCTATTGTGAATGGCACCGATTTCCTAATTTAGTTCTCAATGAGTTCATTATTGGTGTGCAGGAACTTTGTGTGTTGATTTTTTATCCTGCTACATTGCTAAATTTGTTTATTAACTCTAGGAGCCTTTTGGTAGATTTTTTTTTTTTTGGCTTCTACTTAGAAGGTTATGTCATATGCAAATAATTATAATTTGACTTCTTCTTGTGCATATCTCTTTTATTTCCTCTTCTTGCTTGCTCATTCTGGCCAATGTTTTGAGTGCTACAGTAAATAAGAGGGGCCTTGTCTTTCTCCTGATTTTGGACGAAAAACTTTCAGCTTTTCCTCATTTACTACAATATCAGGAGTAGATTTTTTTATATATAAATGGTTCATATCAGATCTACATAAGGTCCTTTTCTATCCCTGTTTTCTTCAGAGTTTTATCAGGAATGGATGTTGAATCTTGACAAAGACTTCTTGTGTCTATAAATGAGATCATGTGATTTTTGTACTTCTGTTTATGTGATACAGTGAATTTAGTGATTTACATATGTTGAACTATCCTTGAATCTTTGGAATTTAGCATATTTGGTAATGATGTGTGATCTTTTTGACAATTTGTTGTATCTTGTTGACAATTTTTACATCTAAGTTTATTAAAGAAATTGGCTGTAGATCTTTTAGTTAGCTCCATTTCTGGTTTTGGAATCAGGGTAATGCTAGCTTCCAGCAATTACTGTGGAGTATTTCTTCCTTTTCAATTTTATTAAAGCATTTGAGGGCCAGGGATTTAGCTCAGTAGTTCTGCTGCCTGCCTCACAAGCACAAGGTCCTCAGTTCGGTCCCCGGTACCAAAATTAAAAAAAAAAAAAAAAAGTTTGAGGAGAATTTTCAGTAGATCTTCCCTGAAGTTCTTGAAGAATTCAGCAGTGAATGCACTGAGTCTTCGGATTTCCCAGCTGATAGATGATGATGATGATGATGATGATGATGACTGCTTCAATTTCATGGCTTGTTATTCGATTATTTGGGTGTTTACGACTTCTCGGTTCGGTTTTGGTAATTAATATGGACCTAAGAATCTATTCATTTTTCTGGATTCTCTAATGTATCAAACTACAAGGTTTCAAAATAGTTACTAATAATCTGGATATTGGTGGTTTCCATTGTGATTTCACCTTTTTCGCTTCTAATTGCATTTAATTTTCTTCCCTTCTCTTGGTAATATGGCTAAGGGCTTGGCTTCAATTCTTTGAATATATATATACGTATGTCTCAATTTCATTAATTTCTGCTCTGATATTTATAACTGTATTCCTTGTACTAGCTTTGAATTCGGATTGTTCATATTATTTCTAGGAGATTGAGGTGCATCCTTAGTTTAGTTATTTGGGCTTGCTCTTTTCCTGATGTGGGCACTCATGCCTATATTCTTCCCTCTTAGTATTGCTTTAATTGTGTTCCATAGGTTCTTGTATATTGTACTGACATTATCATTGGATTCTAGTTTATTCCTTGCTTTTGTTTGTGACCCACTGATTATTCAAGAGTGTTGCTTAAATTCCGTGTGTTTCTGTTAAGTTCTGTTGCCATTTATTTCTACTGTCACTGCACTATGAACTGTTATTATGCATGGGATAATTTCAGTTCTTTTGCATTTACTTAAGTATGTGTTATGGGCTAGTTTGTGGTCTACTTTAAAGAAATTTCCATGTGCTACTGAGAAGAATGTGTATTTGGTTGTTGTTGGATGGAACACTCTGTAGATATCTATTATGTCCATTTTTTGACGTTTTGATTTAATTCTGATATTTCTTTTCTTCATTGTCTAGTAGGATATTGAAGTCCCCCACCATAACTGTGTTGATGTTTATCTCATTTTATTCCCCACATTTTTATGATATATCAATATGATAATAGATGTAGAATATTATTCAATGTACTTTGGCAATCACCCTTTAATTTAACATGTGTAATTTTTGTTTAAAAATCAGAGTTAATGGTAAAATGTTTTAGAATATGGACTTTGAAATCATCAATTATATGAATTTAACATTCTTATATAATAGAATACTTGTATTTCTCAGGACACAGACAGTTCCACCCAGGTAAAAAAAAATAATAAATGAAGTTATAAGTTTTTTAAGTAATACAAAATTATCAACATTGATAGGAGAAATTTCTACACATAAATCAAAGGCACCTACACAAAATTGTTAATATTAATAAGGGAATATACCTGATGCATAAGTTTCAGATGTAAGAATGAAAATTATCTTCCCTGTATCAAAACAAATAAAAGTAAACATAAACATGTTGTACATATAATAGCAAAAATGTGTAAGTTACCAAAACAATAAAACTAATGAAAAACTGAAAGATTCTTATGAAAAAATTTTAGAGATATTAAATGAAACCTCCTGAATGCAAAATATATTGTGTTTATAAATGGGAAGACTAACTACCACAAAGGTGTTTGTTATTGATCTCTATGTTTGCGATAGGCTGAACAAGCCACACATTATTTGACCCTTTTTCAAGAGAGAATTAAATACACATTCCCTTGGTTAAATCTGAGTCAGCCTTATAACTGCTTGGATCAATTAAGCATGGTAGAAGGGACTGTGGATTTGCTGCTGATCCTAGGTCATAAAATACCCATGAGTTCCAATGAAAATTTGATGACCTTTCTTCAAGCACACATTCTGAGAGCCGTTCCCTGTGTAAGGTAAGGAATATACTTGCACTGCCCATAAATTCGAAAAGGTGTTGTGTTTGATGTAGTCATTTCTGGAGAAATCCTTGCACATCTGCACCAGAAATCCAGTATGAGAATACCCTAGCAGGTTTAGTCACTATTCCTTTTTAGCTGTTTCCTATTATGTAGTATTACCACTTCTCTTAATACTAAAATACCTGATCATTAGTTATGCCCAGGATTAACCAGAATAAGGACCACAGATGTAAGTACTGAGAGACTTGGTCCTATATAGTGGGATTTGAGCAGAGGTGATGTGTGTAAATTCTTGCTGCTGTTCTTTAGAGGAAGAGGCTAACTGTCTCCTTCCTTTTTCCTGAGTGCCAACCACCATCATGGTGGTCAAAATTAGACCCACAATTGTGGATGGGGAGAAACAATGGATTTTGAAGCCAAAACTGATAAAATGATATAATAAAGAGAGCTGGGTTCCTGATAGCATGAAGCAAAATATAGGGCCTGAACTGTCTACTTGGGCCTGTGCATGGAAGGGACATCAATGTCTGCAGTGTGTAGGCACATTTTTAGCTTTCTGTCAATGTTAGCAGAACTTAATCCTTGTTATTATGAAAGTCTTTATTCTAATAGGAAAAAATTAAAAACATTTTATTCATAAACTAATAATTATAATATTGACAAAATGAAATGTTAGTGAAATACAATGAACTAAAGACATGATTCTGAAGAACTTGAAAAACTTTAAAGTTGGATAACAAAAGCAAGCCATCCAAAAAATACGTACTATAGTTTTATTCACTGAAATTAAAAACTAGAATAATAAACTGTATGTGTGTGCATATACAAATATGCTAAAATAATAAACATCAATAAGAGAATGTTTAAGAATGTATTTGGGAGAGGAAAGAGGATGCTTGGGGGGGCAATCTAAGGGAGGCTTAACTAGTTACATTCTCTTTTATACAACCTGAGAACATAGAAATTAATATGTACAAAACATTTCATGGAATTTCTTTGTAAGGATGACCTGAGGAAAACAGGTGCAAAGAGGGACGAAGTAATGGGATGGTTCTCTCACTCGGATGCATATCCAAAAGAGCAGGGAAAATTGATGAGGCACAGAGACACAGCAGTTCGTTCTGCATTGCTGACAGTATTTGCAAGTCACTCACCTATACCATGTGGGAAAAGGGAATCTGGGGAAAAGGGACTAAGCATGCCTAGCATAATAAGGAAGGATGGCCAGGGGGTTATATATGCATTCTCTGAGTCTAAAACACATTGGAGATGACCGACTAAAGGAACGGCAAAACCATAAGCTTCGTGAACATATGCAAAGTTCAAGACTGACTGTGACCTGACTGTCCTACACTAAACGCAGCATGCCAATCTATTTTCTTTGGTTTGACTAATATTTACCACCACAGAATGGCCAGTGGGTTACATCACTTAGTCATTACCAGTATATTCATCCAATCTAATAATTTCAGTGGTTTCTTATGTAACTTTGTCTTTGTTCACAGTTTTTCATGTAAAATTATCCTTACTGTAGAATCCTGCATCCTTTTCCTATATTTCTCTGGGTATAGGGAGCTGGGGATGGGTTGAGGCCAAGGAAAGCAAGGTAGAATATATGTGAGCTTCTGATACACAGAGAAGTGTCTCAGGTCACACCATTGTTATCCAGCTCTTCTCACCTCCATGACCAGGAACAACTGCAGCCCATGTGTCACTGTTCTATGAGCATCTGAGGAATGAGTGAGGCAAAATGTATCCAGCATAAACCAGCCTCTTCGGTGCTGAGGACCTGTCTGGAGTCTGGCGTTGACTTACACTTGCCTACCTTAGGATGTCTGACTCTGCTGCCAGGGCCAGTCCAGCTCCTCTATATTACAGTCTCCTACAATACAGCTTCATGTTTGTTTTATCTTAAAAGTGCTGTCTTAGCCCAGTTTTGGGACTAGTGGGCCAGTCAGTTCTCCTTTCTGAGCAGATAAATACACATCCCCGGCATTTCCCTATGGCTCTTACACTCGGGGCCAGCAAGCACCTGAACTGATGACACCAGCCAACTGTGGACAGCTCTAGGTCCTAAAGCCCACAGAATTAGTCAAATCATCCAACCTATGAAGGCCCTGGAAATCAAGCTAGTCCAACCTCTTTTGCCACCCCAAGCTCCAGATTTGTTATCCATTCTGGGTCGCAATCTCTGTTAGCTTTTCCTTTGCTCCTAACCCAAATCTCCCAGATATGAGAATATTCAAAAGGAGCTAAACTCCAAGGACCGAAACACTAGCCCTGCTGGGGAATCCCTAGAGGCTGATAGCGGTGATAGGGCCACTAGAGTCCCACTGTCCCAGGTCAGGCACTTCGATGACATTCTGGTCACGATCTGAATTTGGCAGAACCCGATTCCAGGGCTTCTATCACTTTTCTGGCATCTGGTGCGTTATGCTGGTTACTATCTCAGGCAGAGCCCTGGTTTGTCTGTTCGTCTCAGGAAACCCTTGTGGCAGGAGGTGCTAGCTGCGCTCCTCATGCTGGACAAATGGCAGCGTGGTATTGGTCAACTGAGGGGAGAGGCTAAGCTCTCTCTTCATTGCTGCTGCTACTTCGCTGTTCTTTTTAGCAAATCCCATGCACATTTGGAGACTTGTAACCCAGTGTTGATCCCAAGAGGTCTCTACAGCAAGGGTGAATATCTCATCCCAGCATCCTCCTCACCAACATGTTCTACCCGCTAAAACCTGCCAAATATAGTCGGCCGCTTCAATAATTCAAGACCCCAAACCAGGGTTCCAGGCCTCATTAATTGCTGCAAATGCTAGGAAAAGACTACTACTCTGAAAAGGCGAAAGGGCTAATTGAACTCAATCAAGATTATGCACAAGAAAGGACAGTCTTCTAAGTGTAATCTCCAATCAGTCCAAGATGGACTGGCAAGCCTTGGAATTCAGAATGGGCTGCCTATCATGCTATCCTTTAGGCTCCATACTTTTTTTTCCTGGCCTCCTGGAAGATACATATGGGACATTATCAGAGAAAGAGATAAAATGAACACTGATATAAAGTTATAAAGAGAAAGATAAAAAATGACCCACAGAACTGTGAGTTACAATAAATGTCTACAATCCAAAACAGAAAAATAAGGAATAGAGAGGTGATGGGCACATGGGAAAAGGCAGAGCTATAACAGCAGGTGGTCTCACTTCCCCGGGTCACAGACACAGCTCCTCTGCTGTTTTTGGCTTTACTGCCGCAAAATCCTCAGCCCTAATGGGGCAAACATCCACGATGCCCCTGTGACACAGGAGGCAGTTATTTCAAGCCCAACTGAAGGCTTTAGGTGCTTAAACAATGACTCTCAGCAAGGAGAAGATGCTTATTCTGATAATACTCATACATTGCTCTCTAGTGGAAGAGATTCCTAAATATGATGGGATAAAAGGAGTCTCCCTAAAGTCTATAGTTTACATAGGTACAGGGGCAGGGAGCAAAATCAGACAGCTGGGATACTCAGAATATATAAAAAGTAAAACGGAAGGCAATATGTGTGTATGCATGTGTGTATATTTCAACTGAAATTTTATATAACCATAAATCCAAAATTTAGAATAAGTTTTTATAAGAACATAAGGGTAACGATTGGGCTTTGGGTCTGTACAACATGAATTGTAAATTAACTTTAATATGTGCTGAAATGTACCAGTTTCAACAGCATCATGGAATTAGTACTGGAGCTTAAATTACTGTTATCTGGAGATACCACTAAATTTAATAATGGTACTACTTATAACCTCAGAATAGTAACTACATATGAAATTGAGAGAAAATAAGTGTACTTCATTTAACTATCTTAGACTTGTCTAAGTTTTCCATGGCTATATCAGACTAATTAAATTGAAATATCCCATAGTGGGCACAAATGATGCCACAAAATAGGTAATAAATTAACATTTATTTAAGTATTTGACTTGACAAAATGCGTGCCTGTTAAAACAGTTAATAAAGCACAATGTAAATTAAAGCAAGGCTTTCCAGATTGGAAATTATTATACATAAGACCTGATTAATATAATTGCTTCTCTATGTCTCTATTCATTAAGGTTGCAGTGGGTTATTGCAACCTTCATGCCAAGATTACAACTGCTGTTTCCATACCCAATGCTTAACACTATAAAATTTAATAGTTCCATCCAATCAACACATTTTGCCTAATATGTTCTATTCAGCGCATTTGTCAACAATCTCTCAGCTGAAATTTGCTTTCATTTCTGAGGATCAAAATCAACGTTTCCTAGGCTCCCAGGGTCGCGGCAACATTTTCCCCACCTGACGTATTTGCTTCAGACAAGATACTGCAATACATCCAGCTTTCTCCCGGAGCTTCAGATAGGTCATTACGCTGAAATCCTGTTCTGAGTTGATTAATGTGAAAAATTTATTAAGGACATACAATTCCAACAGCTTTTGGTCTTTTGGGGTTTCAGAGGTAAAATAAACCTCATTTACCAATTTTATTTAATTTTACACATACATATATACACATGTAGTCCACTTTAATGGAACCTTTCCAGCAAAAGGCTTCAGAATTTGTTTAAATGAAACTTCAGTGACTCCATGACTGGAGAGATTTTAATTCTTCCTCACATGCCTCCTGGAACCTCTAGACAATTTATGATGCCCATAAAATACTCAAGGGATTTTGGTGAAAGAAACTGTCCTGTTCAGTCCTATGTTCAGGTCCACTGCTCTGTGAGGGAGACTGCAATACTGATTATGCCCAAAGCAGGCTGCAAGCAGCACAGGATGTGAAGCGTTAACCCCACATTTGGCTTGTTTGTAGAAGTGAGTCCAGCTGAAGCCTTCGTGCAGAGGCCAGGGTAACTCTGCACCAAATTCCATTCTCACAAGTCAAACCTTCTTAACTAGAAAGACAAGGTTCGAGTTACAACCATATATTTTGTCTATTTTGTTCCTAATCCAAGAATGCTTTGCCTAGTCCTTTACAAGCCTTGCTTCATTAGTTTCCATAGAAACTGCAGGATTCCATGTCTCAGAACATAGTCTCACCCTCACAGGTAGCTGGCCTTTACCCCAACCGATTACTATTAAAAATCAGTGGCTTGGATGGACCAGTGCCTTTGCTGTTTGTGCCAGCATTGGCCATTCTGGCTCCCCGGTTTCTTTGCCTCTTATTTCTGTCTTTTAATATTTTTTTTTTCTTTCCAGCCTTGCATTGTACACTGCCTACCACAGAGGTTTCCGGTAACATTTCAGGGTTCTTAGTTCCTCTACCTCCGAGTTAATTACTATTATATTTTTTAGTTCTACATACAAACGAGACCATGACATATTTATCTGCATGTGAATAGCTTATTCCATTCAGCTTCATCCATGTTGCTCACAGTTTGTAAAGGCTGAACGGTACTTTATGGCGCACATATTCCACATGTTCGTTATCCATTCATACATCAATGGACACACAGATTGATTCTATATCTTGTCTATTGTGAATAATGCTCCAATGAACACTGGAGTGCAGATATCTTTCTGACATATTTATTTTAGTTCATTTGAATATAAACACAGAGATGGGATTACTAGATCATGAGATAACATATTTTAGTTTTTTGAGGAAGCTGCATACCATTTTCTTTTTTTCTTTTCTTTTTTTTTTTTGTGGTACTGGGGATCGAACTTGGGTCCTTGCGATTGCGAGGCAGGCCACCGAACCGCTGAGCTAAATCCCCGGCCCCTGCTTACCATTTTCCTTAATGGCTATACTAATGCATAACTCCATTAATGGTATTCAGAGATTCTCTAAAAGGAAACCTTGTCAAGGATACTATTATTGGCACCATTCTAAAACTTAATGGAAACATTTGCTTTCCTCAGTACATCATTGTCTTATATTGTTCAACCCTTCAGTTGGATTTCCTACTTCTCTAACTTACAATCAAAGCCTCTCATGCTGGATCTTTGATTATGATCACCACCACCACACTTTCCTTTTGGTTACTAACACTAACATTTACATACTTTACGAAACCATTAGTTTATATCCTGTATAACTGCTGCACCTGTCATCATGAACCAAGTATTGAGAGATATCATCACAAAATTAAGCCATGCCTAATAAATTTTACAATTTCACCAAGACTTTGTTAATGATTCCAAATATTTCAACTCTGTTTTCTTAACTAATTCCATTCAAATGGGGAACTTGGTTATGGACAAAATTACCAGTGTTCCTACTTACTTTTTTTTTTTACTCATGATAAAATGTTTTCGGTGTTGTTCACAACAATTTATGCCCTGCATGCTAAAAGCTTCTTCTACTGTTTCGGCCACTTATATGCCCTAAATGATCAAGCTGAAAACTGATGCTAAGGCCTTAAAGTGTTAATTATGATGCATTTGTTTTGTCTTTTGACAAATTTGTTGTCTTAATCCAGTTATGAGGCCCTGGCACAAAGTTCCTTAGTTCCTGTCTTAATGAGCTGATTAAATACAATCTGTAAGCAATTCCTGTATGAAGCTCCTACTTTCTAGGTCACTATGTTCCTGCCATAGTGGTCCTTGCACTAAGTATCAACAACAGGGAAAGAGCCTATGCCTTGGAGACCACGATGTTAGATCACTCAGTTTGTTATTACCCATGTGATTCTGTGTGGTAGTCTTCTAAGGTTTGAACCTGTAAGTAATGAAGAGTTTTGCCTTCCATCAATCTGAATTTCCAACCATCAAAAGAACCTTCAGAACTTCTAAAATTCTCACTATGCTATCTCCTCTGCTTCATTCAACTGGGTCTAAGTCCAGTCCTTGTCCACCAAAATAAAGGTTTCCTCAAGTAAAACTACAAAAATATCTCCTTTTGCCATCCATGCCATCCCTTGCTAAGTGTTCTTAGAAGCAACTATGTCTTAGGCTGTTGGTATAAAAGATGATCTTTCAAATGTGATGGAGAGAGCAAACTTTCTAGCTTTGATATATCTGGATCATTCTAACACCTTCATGAGCTCAACTCCAGATGTACGGGGTGAAGGAGGCAAGAAGGGCGTGGGGTAGAAATAGGAAGAAGAGATGGCAGCCAGGGGGAAAAATAATTCAAAACACTAAAACCCTGGCATTTATCTTTCTCCTTCCTCACTGTGTTTCTCTAGTTCTTTCCTGCCTTGATTTTCTTGCCACCATCCCCCAAAATTGGAAAGATTTCTTTTTTTATCAATTTTTTTATTGATGATAAAAATTTTTACTTAGGAGTCATATGGATGTGATCTACCTGTTAGAAGAGTTTTCTTTCAAGCTTGAACTGGCCAGAAAGGGCCACTGTGAAGCAGGTCCTGTGCATTCAGTGGCTAACTTTGAGCATATCCTCTGTGATCCTGTGAGCACATGCAGTGTACTGAAAAGTTCCAAGGCATCAAAAGACCAACCCATATTCATGTCATTTTTTCTTATACTAAGTTTTCTTTGATCAATAATTTGACTTTTTCCACCCTTAATTCTAGCTCTTTTGGCTGAGCAGGTAGCTTTTGAACAACCTCGCATAACATGTTAAGGTGGCAGCCTGATCAGACAAAATGACAGAGTTACCAAGGGAGTAGGAAATATTTGCCACATATAACGTTCACCTCAAATGTGATTGATATGAAATTGCTCTTTCTTTTCTACAGTGGAGGTGTTAGTAAGCAGTGAGAAAACAAAATCAAACTATCTAATGAACTCTAAATATAAATAAAATATATATTTTAATTGTAAGCTGACTGTGCTTTCTATTAAAAAGTAAAATCAGGTTTATTAAAGTATTAGTAAATCATAGCAAATGTTAGCACTGAATTCTCAAAGATATCCATTCAAAACTGGAGTTTGGTGTTATAATTAATCTCCTGTATCCTCCATTCCAAACATTAAACACATCATGAACTTAGTTTAAAACTTTAAAACATATGACAGGATAATTCTTTATGGATTCCTGGAAACGACTTGAGTTTGTCCACTCATGTATATAAAATGTCACAGTGAAAATAACCACCCAAGAAATCATGTTTATCTCTGAAATCTGTGCTTGCATCATAGGTTTACATGACAATAAATCTCTTGTAACTCATGTAGGATTATATTGAAATGCATTTCCAGAGAAAATATTTACATAACAGGTTCTTTGTAAACTCACAAGGGGAAAAAATCATAGGGCACTTAATAAAGATTAATAGTAAAAATTTTAGCTTTTAAGTAGTTATTACTTCTAAATGCAAATGAAAATGTAATATTAGAAAATAGATTAAATTTATCTACAGCATCTCAGAGGAAGAGGCCCTGCTTGTAACTTGAATTTATTGGTCTTTCTAAATTGGATAGTGATTATGTTATAAGCCTCTCCACGAACAGAGAATTATTTCTAATAAAATAATTTGCAAATATTTATAACCAGTCACTCTGACTGGAATATATATTATAAATTTTAGAGTACAATCTGTAGAAAAAAAATCTCTACTGTACTGTTTGTACAGTCTAGTCATTCATATTGGCTCAAATTCTTTTCGACCTACTTTGAAAGTCATTGTAATTTCACAAAAAAGGAAGAATTAAGTCCAGTACTCTATAAAGCTTACTGTATTTACCTTAGAACAACATGTAAGGGAATTTTTTCAACATTTTTTTTTGCTTTAAAATACAGTGACATTATTAAAACTACACCAATTTATCGTCTTTGGTTAATAAAATGTGTTCACAAATGTCACCTCATTTACTTTCAAAGCAGAATAAGAGTAAACTGGAGATGCAGATGTGGTGCCAAAGTTCACAAACCACATTTGTGTTAGACCAAGAACACCATGAAGGCTTTATCTATTCCAACGTTACTCCTCTTGGTACAGCGTTGTTATATTCCCATTTCAGCATTATAAACTGTAAAGGATAATTTTTTAAACAACAGAAAATAAATAATACTATACAGGAGATAATGCAATTCAAATAAAACTCACACAGTCTTAGAAATAACTATCACTATCCTAATCTAATAATAGCACTTATATTAAATAATATAAACTATACTAAATAATTTTACATGATATAAAATAATTATAAAATATATAAATAGAGAGAAAGCCGAAGAGCGAGAGTTCAGAGAAAGAGAGGGAAGAAAGAGATATGAAAGGATATGCACCTAAATTTTAATGGACTATGAGTTTTTGTTTTTTTTTTTTCCATATGTGTATGGGAGAGTTGTGTGCATATAAAGTAGGTAGTTTTTATTTTCTGTAACAAAATAATTTTGGTTTTTAATATGAATAATTTTTATAATTCCTTTTTGAAATAAACACATTAACTTATAGCCTAGAGATATGACGTGTGTAGGTCTGTACAGATATACAATCGCGCTAAATACATTTGGAAAGTATAAGGAAATGTTATATTAGATATGTATAGTGGAACCTTGATTTATGAACTCAATTCTTTCCTGAGGGCTGGTTGTAACTCATGTTGGTCAATTGAAGACTCAGGCTCTTCTACAGAGTTTTCAAAGTCTCTCTCCTGTATACAGGCACAACTCAGTGTCCTTAGAGAGAAACTGGCCCAGGATTTCTCAATTACCCCACAGAGGAAAGGATGTTGTTTTGTAATGTTCCTTCCAGAACTCTTTAGAGATTAAATCTGTATCTGAGACCATTTGGTAGCACAAGCAACCAACATTCAGGTCATAACTTAAGACTTTGTTCATAAATTAAAATTAAAATTCCAGTCATAACTCAAATTGTTCTAATGTCAGGCCGGTGGTAACTTGAGGATCCACTGTACACACATATATATTTTTTTCTCAATGTATTTGGATAAGGTATGAGTAAATATTTAAAATCTTTCATGTAGAGTTCTCTAATTTTTGGCGGGGAGGGCGTTTAAGACAGGGTCTCACTATGTGGTTGAGACTGACCTGGAACTCACTATGTAGCCCAGGCTGGTCTTGAACTCACAGCAATCCTCCTGCCTCAGCCTCCTGAGTGCTGGGATTAAAGACATGCACCACCACGCCCAGCTAGTTCTCTAATTTTGAATTATAAAATACTGGCAGAAATCAAGAGAAGTCCAGAACAATTAGATGAACTGTTCAGGGTACCACTCTTGTTTTGTTTGGTTTTGTTTTGTTTCTTGGTACTGGGGGTTGAACATGGGCCCTTGTGCTTTTGAGGCAGGTGGCAGAACCACTGAACTAAACCCCCCACCCAAGGGTCCCACTCTCACAGCAACATTAGCCCTGGAAACACGATCTCTCCTTCTCCATCCAGTGCTGTTTCTCTATTCTGTTCATTTATTGATTTCAAGTGCCATCAAAAGTTCTCACTAAGATCATTCTAAATTCTCAATTGTTAATGTATTTCCCAGCAGTATGCACAGAATTAGCATATCCTATGTATCTAAAAATGTTGAGAGGTGTTCTTTATGAAACATCTTCATTTCAGGATAAATATAGTGGTGGAGGGTAATAATATCAGCCACAGAATGATAAATAGTTCACTCAAAAAAGAATGGAAGACTGTGTCAGTTATTATAGCAATGATCTCCAAAGTAAATTTTACAGTACTCTTCACTTTTACATATGGGTCTTAGGTACTTAGGGTAAAACAAGCAAATACACAAAGCAGATGAGAGGTAAAGCAAGATGTAATTTATATCTGCAGGCAACTGAGCTTCCTAATATTAAACCACAAACCTGGAGAAATTTACCCAATTCTCATACGAAGCTTCCACCATTAATGTGTCTTCATTACAGGGAAGAGAGAAAAGATAAAGTGTAGGCCTGTGTTGGCTGTTCCTTGTGAACTAGCCAGTCATGTTAAAACACTCATTCTCCCCTAGAGAGGTGGAAGCAAGGAGACTGAGAAAAATGAAAGAGTATATCTGAAGAATTTGTTTAAGATGGAGGGAACCAGTGGAGAAGAAAAATAAGTGGCCACTGTCCTCACCCACTCACAACCAAGCACTAACGATCCCTCCCTGTGGACTCTATAAATTTGGAGTGCGTGATTCCTATGCTTACCTACTCACCGTTCTGTTGTATTGTGCTACAGGTCTATAGGTCTCATTCTGTGTAAAAGATGATCTTTAAAAATAGACACAGAATATATTTCATCAGCAGTCTCCTATAGTACAGGTAGTACAATGGGGACTGAGGAATTGCCTCGCCTCCACCTACTTTAGTTTGAGCGACATCCCAGGGCCAATCCTCCTTCCATTTTTACAATTAATTTAAATAGACTGAACTCCTGGAAAGCCCCGGACTCAGGATGACTCAGCACTAGGTTAAATCATTCCTTTCCATCTTACCTACAGACCCAATGAGGGGCACCGGGCTGGGGTGCACTGTCTTAGAAATCTGAAAGACCGATTTATCTGTGAAAAGAGCTTTTTGTTTTTTTGCTTTTCCTGTCAGACCAGCACCACTTTTCTGTTCTCATCACATTTTTGCTTCTGCTGAGCTCATTTTCCCATTACCTTCAATAAATGTTGCTGCTTTTGCTTTCATCTTTGGATGTACACTTGCAATTCTTTGTTCATAGTACACAAAAGCCTATGTTCTATCATTTGGATATATCCTAAGCTTTCACCCAACAATGTAATTTTCATCTCAAAGGGAAGCATTTGGCTTGACTTTAAGCAATTCCTAAACAGGAAAATAAAATCCGAGCTAACCACGTATGGAGTTCAAAGTTAAAATTGCAATTATATTCATTCACTTTTAAATTTGTGGTTTTATAACTTTCTCTTGTTTCTTTTAATAGACAGTGCTTTTAGTGAAATATTTACTTACTATATGAAAATATGCATTGATCCATTATCTTCAAGTAAATTTAAAGTAAATAGTCTTGAGTTTTTTCAGACCATCAACAATAAGAACACAATGAAAAATGCACACAACGAAGCAGTTTATGGTTTTAACTTAGATCTCGTAACACTTTAGAAAAATTGAAAAGGAAAGTTATTTTCTCTCAGAGGTATTTTGTATCTGGTGGGTAAGAAGGTCATGCAATAATTGTTAGAAACTACATCTGGGAATTTAGAAGATCTACAAAATTATAAAAGTTTTCAAGGAGAAAGAAGTAAAGGTCGAGTAGGTTTTCAGACAGTCAGGAGCAATGAGGTCCTGTTAGGGCTACGATCCCTCATTTGTTTAACATCACTGGAGAAAACGAATGCCCAGAATGTATCAGAAAGTGCTTTCTGCTTTGAAATAGAGGAGTGCAGCTGATACGGGGAGAGAGAGGGCCCAGAGTAAGTGAAGAGCCCCTGCAGGAAAGTCACGTGGGTTTGCGATTCTGTCGAATGCTAGGAGAGATGAAGCTCGGAGCTTCACTATTTCTGAAGTTATGCGTTGATTTAGTAATACTGCATAATTATGTCTCTATTTAAAGCTATGTGCACAACCATAGTTATGCATCTACACATCTATACTTTTGTTCATATGTTTGTAAATTCCCTAAATTTAAAGGATTTTCAGGGGTGTTTTGTATTTTCATCTTAAATAGCATTATGAGAATGATTTCTCTCATGAGATATAAAATGACCATAAAACATTTCTAAAATTGAATAATATTCTGTATCTGAGAAAAATCATTACCTCCAACTGGCATATATCTTTGCATCAGAAAATGTGGGTTTACATAACTCCATAGTTATCGTTCAAGCTATTATTATTACTTTGGCAGTTTCTACTAAAAACAGTTAAAATGGCATAGTTTGTTTCACTGTATCTATATTCCCAGTTTAAATTCTGGTCTGAAATTTATCTTTGTAATAAATCTCAATATAAAGCGCCACTGAGATGCTGTTTAGAATTGTCAGGCCACATAGGAACTATCAGGAAGCTCACACTGGCAGAGTGTAAGCAGTGCTATCTTAATTGCAAACACATTGCGCGATTAGTCAGCACAGCAAGTCTTGCATCTGAAGACACAGATGTCTTTTGGCTGGACCTCCTGGGCAATTGGCATTCTGATCCTTTGCCCTGCCTGCTGTTAATGGGAAGGTCTATTGTGGAGTTTTCTGTGCTCCACTAGCTAGTGTGAGACAATCAAATAGACCATGTTCAGTATCATTTTGTCTTACAGGGTATAATTTTTGGAGTTAAATATGTAAAATTTAAAAAAACATACTAAAAAGTTATTAAGTTTATGGCTTATTAATAACATAAACTCAGATGTTTTCAAAACTCAATTTCATGTAGTACAGAAGATGTTTTCTCAATAAAGAACAGAACAATGTTAACTGACCCGGCTGGGGTGTACACTGCAAAGGGCATTCTGATATTTAGGAAACTATTAAAACTTTTCTGTTATTATCACTCATCTCTTAAAATGAGCTTTAAATCTGACTTTGCCATGTAGATGTTTAAGAAAAAAGACCAAGAAACAGTTTTTTTATAGTTTATTGAGTTGAGATGGTTGATGACATAATAACTCTTTGTATGTCTCTTAGCAGTTTTAAAGTAGTCATACATAGTCTGCCTTTTAGAAAATTTTTAATTGACAAGATTATAAAAATGTATGGCATAGATCATATTTGTATAAAGTTTTGTTTTTTGTTTTGTTTTGTTTTTGGTACCAGTGTTGGAACTCGGGCCCTTGTGCTTGCAAGGCAGGCAGCAGAACCAATGAGCCAAATCCCTGGCCCTGTATATAGTTTTAATTAATAACATTTACTGTACTTGTGTAATTTGATTTGAATTATTTTATACGATTTTAAAAGTTCACTAAGTTAGGCAATGCTTGCTTTATTACTGATAGTTGACCGAAGAGTCTTATTAAGTTGAAGTGATTTATACAAGGTTGCTAAATTAATAATAAGACAGACTATGTAATATGTCCCTTAGTCTCCTTTTCATTAATATTACCTTGTCTTATTAAGTACTTACTTGCCTTTTTAAAAGCTAGGCGTCTGTTAAGAAATCACAGTGTAAAACTCATCATTTGTGGAGATACAAAGACGAAACAAGATTTTTATCTTTAAAAAAGACAGGATTTATTTGGGAATTTATTATTTAAAAGAATATTCACAAAGCAGTGAAAGTGATGGCTCACAGAGGAGTGAGGAGGTCTGTGAGGCTAGAATAAGGACACTTTTAGAGGGAAGAGAATTGAAGATGAAGAATAAGCAGGTGTTTCCTCATGATGTAAAACAGAGAGGACGATCCGTTTACTCAAGAATGGACAGGCTATTTTGACACAAGCAAGGGCCACAGAACAGTCAGTTAATACTATGGCCGGGTGGACAAAAGGGAAGGATTGGGACTTTTCTTCCTAGCAGTAATTTAGAGAGCAGTCTGCTCAGAGCATTTCAGAAATGGAGGAGATCATTGCAACCAGAAGCCAGTTTTTCATAGGATAATCTAAGTTCCTGAAAAACAAGAGTTGCCCTGACTAGAATGAAATCATTTAGAAAAAGGCCATACTGACCCAAGTAGCAGAGCCTGATTCATGCTAGTCAAGAATCAGGGCTTACCAAGTCAGATCTGAAGCGTATACAATAAGATAAGGAAAAAGTAAATTAAAAAAAAGAGAATGCAATAATCTTTTTAATAATCCATGTAATTTGAGTTTTAGAGTCAAAAAAACAGTCATGCTATCTGCCTCTGGCTGAGTGGATTCTACTACACAGAGGACCAGTGTCACATTTTTTGTATTTACACTAAAGAGATTGGGTAGCAACTATTTAAAAGAACACACTTGACCTTGCATCTAGAAAAAGTTCAGATATTAATTCATGACCTAAAACTATTCCACTTATAGTCATCTCCTAATATGTTAGAGGGCAGACCAGTTGTTGGGAATTCTCAAGATGCCATTATTATCATTGTGCTGAATTATTTACAAACTTGTATCAAAGCACCAGATTAAATTTCTTTGGTCGTATGTAAAATTCCTCTGATCTTTGGCAATCATTACTTATTTACAGCTTCCATAAATTTTCCCCTTTGCAAAAAAAAAAAAGTTTTATTAACTATAGCTAAAAGGCACACTATTTTACTTTACCAGTAAAAACTGTCTCTAATATGAAAAAGTTTAAAACAGAAAAACTATAGTTTCTGATTTAGAAGCAAGATTTTCTATGTGAAAAGCAGATTATTTAAACAGTTTCTTCCTCTAAGAGAGATATTCATAATATTTATTATAAAATATAAATATTAGGTTTCTTACTGCATGTGAATTATGTGTAGGTGTAATTCTTTTAAAACAAAACTAGGGTAATAGCAACAGTTAATGTTTACATTTATGAAAACATATGTGAAGATTACTTCAAAAAATGTTAGAAAATTAAATAAAAATTCCCCATATGACTGGAAAAGGTATTCTATGTGTGATTTTAAAGTAGAATTGGCTGGCTGCATTTTCACATTTGTGGCTTTAAACAGAACAAGTTTATATTTAATATGGATGTTTTCCTAAAACCTGGGATTGAGGAAGTTGTACAAGAAAAATTGATGGTGAATATTTTGGCTTATATATGATCTGAAACAACCAATTTCTCTTTAGCTCTGAAATATCACCGAGTACCCTGGAATATTTAAGCAACACTGTAAATAATAATGAGGGATTTTTGTCTATATTGTGGGTTTGTACATTTGATTTCTCATTGTTGATGTTAAAGACACAAAGTCTTTGAAATATTAAAACATTAAAAATTTAAATGATAATATAAACAACAACTATCATTTACCTAAATGCAAAACCAAATTTAACAAGATATAATTATCACCCCAAATTAAATTACTTTTATACTTTACTTTTGCAAATGTAAGATTTTTAGACCTCCAGGATACTATTAACAGTGAGGAAGTTTATTAAGAGTTGGGTAAAGTAAAACTGACCTTTAAATGTTTAGAAAAGTCTTCTAGTTTCCAAGATCCTACAGAAATATGCAATATACCTTTAGGTGTTTTAAATCAAAGACATTTTAGGAAAGAGAATAAATAACTTATAAGAATTACTCAGAATTTAAAGTCAATTGTTATGAGTGACAGCTAATTAAAGAGCATTTAATTCTTCTATTCTTCAGTTTAGCTTTAAAAAACCAAGTGAAAAAAAAATCCTTGTACAAAGGGAAAGTTCAGAAAAGTCTCTAAAAATTTGTTTGGATTTGGATACTTTCTCTTTACTAAATCTGCCTTGGCCTCCAAGGTAAACATTCTAAGACTTCTGTAAATAGTCAAGCAACCCCTGAAGCTCCAAATCAATCAGAACATCATTATGCAAATGATTCCAAGTGTAGCAGAGCTTCATAGTGAAAGGCAAAATAATAAAAACAGGGCATGTATTTTTTAATTAACTAATTTTATTGGTACATTTAATGTATACAATGTAGTGACATTCATCATTGGAAATTTGAAAGAGGAACTTCTTCACAATTGAGTTGTAAAAGCTGTCTCATTTATTTTATTACCTACTTACTGAAATAGTAAAAATAAACTGCAAGTTATAATGAAAAGTTATGAAGTAAGGCATTCTCTCTTTTCATTCATATTGAAGCAAATTTACCAGAGAAGAATACAGAGGAATGTGATTTTTTCAGAATGTACCTCATTTTAAACTTGACTTTTAATACTAGGTTATACATTTTAAAAATCTGCAGTAGAGCATATGACAGTCCACAAGTATGATAATTTAGTATTTCAGTTTTCAGTCTCAATTCGAAGGAAGAGAAAATAGCACTGACTAATTTAAACAAAGGGTACTTACTGAGAGGATACTAATGGCTTGCAAATCATTTGGGTACCAAGCCAAGAAATGACCAAGATGCCAAGATACAAGGGGTATCTATCCAGGACCCTGGTCAGCATGAGCCACAGCAATGGTCTTACAGAACAGACAAGTTGGCGAGAATCCTGTGTATGTGATGACCGATCTGCTCCTGAAAGATGAATGTTTCTTTCACCTTTACCTCACTGTCCTGAGTCTGGTATGTCCTGCTCTCCCTGGATGAAATTGTATTCTGATGTGTTCTAGTACATTGCACTTCTTTGACTGCCCAACATAGTTATAAATTCTCCCTGATACCTGCATTTCTAAAAACAACTCAGTTCCTCTCTTCGATGCAATGCAATGCAAAAAAAAAAAAAAAATCACTTTCAGAACTAAGAACAAACTTCCCTTATCCATTACTCATTAGTCTACAGGTCCATATAGCTATTCCCAACGTGATGATATCCTGTGTGGCTACTATGTTTGTGCAGTCAATTGGATATGCCTCCTTCTACCTTAGCCAGCAAAGATATACATTTCCAATTTCAGACATATGGAATGAGCCTGCTAGTGCTGAAGAGAAGTCCTAAAAATATGTGCATATACTTCTTAGTTCCTGAAGAGATAAAATTCCTCCTACAAGTATACAAAATGAATATTGCATTCCTCAATTTTTAGGTATACCTTCTTGAGTAGGATTTCTTGATTTATTTATAGAGTGTTTTGTTTTTCATCTGAAGTTCATACTAGGTGTATGTTTTTTAAAATAAGCTTTGTGTGTAAACACCTTTCCTTTGATCACTATTTGTTAATTAGAGTACGCACTTATTGATCAGGAATGATGAGAAGTCTTAAAAGAATTCGGTTTTTAGATGAGTTGTGTCAATCAGCAAGTAATATACAAATTTATGGAAGATCATCTATTTTAGCAATGTTTTAACAGTAAATTGAAGCCCTCAGATTATTGTACCCCCACTCTACATATACCTGGAAAGTTGCTCCAAGGGGAAAAATTAGCTGTAGTCACTAATGGAAACCAGGTCTTTCTTCCACTTGATACATATTCTCCAAACAGTGTCCTGTCTCTTTCCTAAGCTCTTTAAGGTCAATTAATCAAAAGAATATTCATCGATACCCTTTTAAATGTATAATTGTTCTTGATGTATCTTTACATTGGTGAGTAGAATGTTACACTCACATATTTGGAAGTTATCTAAGACTTCTTCATTCCTACTCAATTTGTGTCCAATTTATCATATCAAGCTGACTTTTCCTCTTAAATGTTTTTCGATTTCTCTCATCTCTTTCAAATGTTTTGTCGTTAGATACATATTTTAAACTTTATTGTTGTAATAAGTACTAATTAACTTTTAGATTCCATTTGTTTCATGTTCCAAGTTCATATTCAGCTTTTTTTATAGAGCACGTTTTCACAACTAACTGAAAGACATGATGCTTCTCTCTCTCTCCTTCAGTGATCCTCTTTTGTATAAAGGACAAATTTAGAAATTTTTCCTAGTGACTTACAGTTTCTTCCTGTCACCACAATAAACTTTCCTTTCTTTTTCAGTTGCAGCAGTTAAACCATTTTAATTTTGTATCTTGTTTCCTTACCTTTGGTGCCTTTATTTATTATCTGTCCTTTATCTAAAATCATACGGTTTATCCAAAATCTGATTGTTAGCTCCTCTTTTCTTTAAAGTATCTGCAACGTTCAAAGGTGACAAGAAGAGATAAGCACTCTCACCTTTGTGTCTATCATTCTTTACATTACTTGTTGAGTTCCATGAATTATTCTAGCAAAATATTAGGCTTATTGATTTGTGTACAGCATGTCATTTATCCCCCAAAATATTTTAAAATGGGAAATTAATGTCAATAGTGACCTCTGTTTGCCTTGTTTGAATTATCCAATGGCATTTAATTGATAATGAAATTCTTGAAACACTATTTTTCATTTCAGATGCAACTTCTCCACAGCCTTCTCAACACATGCTATATTTTATATATTTTAGTAGTATTCATTCCACCAAATATGAAGTAATGCTTGATTGTGCCCTTGATTTGCATTTTTTGATGATTAGTGACATTGAATGTCTTTTATATAACTGTTGGTCGTTTCTCTGTCTTCTTTAGAGAAATGTCTATTCAAGCCCTTCACCAGCTTTTTGAAACCAGGGTGTTTGTTTGTTTTTCACTTTTAAGCTATTCCTTATGTCTTTGAGTTTCTCACATATTTAGTAGATTAACACCTTATTAGGTATTTGCAAATATTTTATCACATTGCACAGGTTAATTTTCACTCTATTGATTGTTCCCTTTGCTGTACAGAAGCTTTCTAGTTTCATGTAGTCCTATTTGTTTATTTTTGCTTTTGTTGTCTGTGCTTTTTATATTGGAGCCAAGAAATCACTGTCAAGACCAAGGTCATGTAGCTTTTTTCCTGGTTTTTTGTGTTTTTTTTTTCTTTTCTAAGAGTTATAAAGCTTTGATTCTTCTATTTAAACATTTAATTATTTTGTGATTTTTGTGACTCTTATATTTAAACATTTAATTGATTTTTGTGAGTAGTGTAGGATAGGGGACCAATCTTGGTTTATGTTTTGTGCATCTGGATATCCATTTTCCCCAATATTTTATTAAAGAGACTGCCCTTTCTCCGTTCTGTACTTTTAGTGTCAATGTTAAAAATTTGTTCTTTCTGGTAACCGATTCTGTTCAACAGATCTATATTTCTGCTTTTATGTTGATTACGGTGATGTGTGCAGAGGTGTATGTATGGAAAACAGGCAGAAAGCATAGAACATATTCCAGAGTGCTAAGTAGTGATAATAGGCTGAGATGACACATGAAAGGAGGAAGGTGGCAATAGTTCTTTACGATTTTTTAATTTAGTTAGAAGTCAGTGTATATTTTCCTATAAGGTAATACTTGTAGGAACCTAAGGAAAAGAAGGCACAAAACTACAGATACTTGGAAAAGGGAAAAGCTATCTGAAGGTCATGAGACAAGTAAAACCTTAGCTTGGTGTACAACAAAGCAAATACATGAATGCCGTTGGTCAGATTACCAAATAAGAAATATCAATCTTCAACAGCACAACTATAATTTAATACCCATGGAGTCCAGAGAGTTGGGAATTGTCTGTTCTGCTGAATTAAAAATAGCACTTGACACCTTCAGAGTAATTGAGGCAAATAGTTTTACTGTCCACATGGAGCTAATCTATTCTCTTATCACACAAAGGATTGCCTAGTTCAACACTCTGAAGTTGGAAGTAGACATGTGAAATACTTTTCCAAACAGTGAAAAGACTGCATTATTTCTCTACAGTTGCATTTAATTGTGGACTCATATGTTCAGCTGCCTTCTCTTGCTGTTGTGTGGAGACACTGAAGTTCAGGTTCACACAGGTGCCAAAAGTTTGGAACAGCCTGGAAGGCTGAGTGTATACTTGGAGGATAGCTGCTCTGGAGAGCTGCCCAGCCCCAGGGTGGATCTGAACTGTGGGAAATAAATGTGTGGCACGCAGCCACTGAGACTTAGGAAGCTTACATTACCACAGCATAGCCCAACCTATCTTGACAGGTGTAACAATCAACAAATATATATTGAATGGATGAATGATCTCTGTCTTATAGACGTGGAAGTACAGTCACAGTGAAGGTGTGTATTATCTTTGGGCTGTCGATGGAAACCTGGATTCAAAGCCAGCTCACATATATTTGAACCATATAATGATCATTTTAACCCAGAAAGGTAAATTGTTTATTTAACAGTTACTTGTAATATAAATCAGTGACAAACAGATCATAATACAGTAACTAGTTAAAAACAAAGTTGACAGAGACATGCTGTGGGGGAAAAAAATCAGGCTTTTCCAAGCCCTTTCTTCCTATTCTTGGGTCATCAAAGTAAAAGCCTGGGATTCTGCTACCTTGCTGCTTGGAAGAGTGGTACAGGGTCTGAAAGACTGGCTCTGTCTCAGAGGCCCATGCAGGACTCACAGGACAGCACTGCTCTGTCTTATGCATTCACGCTTTAATAAATGTGTTGCACACAATCATTCCTCATACAGATAATTGATAATTGTTACTCAAAATTAATACCTAGACAAGTGTACATTCAAAGGCAAAAGAAATTGCTTTCTTTTAGACTAAGTGAGGATTAGTCAGTACCATATATCTCTACCTACTTTGGCTTTCAGCTCTTGCAGCCAGGCTTGGTACGTTCGTGGAGAAATTATTCTCCTTAGCAACATTTTCTGCCATTTTATTTTACATTCTAGTAGTCTCTCTCTTTCCTCTCCTCCCCTCTCTCATTCTGTCATTCTCTTGAAAACCTCTAGCTCATTTCCTTTCCTTTAGACCATCTTATGTTATAAGCTCTTATAGATCTATTTCAAAATTATAAGGTGTTCATTCCAAATGCATTTAACATGCACAGTAAAAGAACAGGGAATATTCATTTAAGTAAGCTTATATCAGTGAATTCTGGAAAGCTTTAAGCAATGTTTTAATTAATTTTCCTTATAAATTAAAACACATTCTATAGACACAGACAAATAAAACTAAGAGAAGAGATAATTAAATTGCCCATATCAAAGTACAAAAACTTATAATTTGATAAAATATATATTACCTTCACTATATACTACTTTGATTTTTTTAAAGATTTCTCCTTTTCTATGTCAATAGATAATTATTTAAAATTATATTCATGATTCCTGGAAAATTTTTTGCCTTTGCAATACACCTTATTTCCCCTCTTTTGTGTGTCAGCAGAGAATTTTTGGAAAATATAAATGAGAAAAACAGTAAAAATCACTCATAAATTTAAAACTGAAACCTAAACGTAAGTTACATCTTGATGGACATATCTTATTGCAGTTTTTAGGACATTTGTATACTAGTTAGGTATATATTTATAAAAATACTGTACTTTATAAAATACTTTATTAAATTCACTATCTATTCACTATAATGTATTTTAAAAGTGAGACCATAACTGAAAAAAAGCCAAAGTAAAAGAAAAAAGGAAAGATGCTTGCTTTAGAAATGTATTACATAAAAAATCTAACAATATTATATATGTAAGTCATAAAAATACTTAGATATCATTTGCTATTGAGGATTATATTTCTAAAATTAAAAACATTTTGTCTTGAGATGTTTGAATTTAGCTAATTTAAAAACATGCCAAATTTTATTAAAAGCATGTAAATTAGCAATAATTAAATAGTATTGGGCTGTTCCTTACCACTCTAAGACCTGGAATTTATAAAATTTGTGAGACATTTTTCCCTACTGATCCTCTAATTTTCATAGAAATTTTCCTTTGAAAGTGTATGAGGAAAAGCATATAACAGCAGACTTTTAGAATTTACTTGCTATATTATCTCACACCATGTTGATTGTGCCATTAAAGCATAATATTGCAATGTTTCTATTAGCTAAGATTTTATTAAATATGAATACTTTTATGATTAACTATAAAATATTTTCCAAAAATATGTAATACATAATTAACACTCTAAGCCCTACATACATGTTCTATTTACTCATATGGTCCTAGACAAAAAGCTCTATAAAAAAATATATATATATAAGTCATCATACAGTATACATATATTGTTTATGTATATATAAAAACATATGAAAAATGTTTCAGAAATTTGACTTAATGGTTCAACATTAGGGTATCAACAGCACACAAATACATAGTAGCCTTCCATTCTTATCTCACTTTTGTTTTATTATTATATCAACTTTAAAATTTATTCACTAATAACCATTAGTCTCTTACTAAAATTTCCCAATATTCTCTTTATGGTGAAGCTGACATTTTGGTAGATTACTCAAGAATACTCATGCTTATAATTTTTCTTGAAATTTATATTTTCAACAGGTGTGTGTGTGTGTGTGTGTGCGTGTGTGTGCACATGTGTATGCTAGATACATAAGTGACAGTTTGCCTGGGTATAATATATGGAGATTAATTTTTTCCCTTAAATACTATGAAAAGAAATTGCATCCCACTTCTTCTGTTGTTAAAGAAATACTTGATGTGAAATTAATTTTCTTTTTAAGTGACTTAGTCTTTGTGTTTCAAAGCACTGGGTACTTATCTTTATTTTTTTTAAATGTCTTCCTTAAAGATTGATTTAGCTAACATATTGTCTGAGTTGCAAGGTCAGTTTTCTCAAGAATAAATTATACCCTTATTTATAAATAAAATTATATCAGAATCACATGGATCAAGAGTGCATTGTTTGTCTGGGTTTCATTTGTTTTTTTTTTATTTATTTTTTATTGTTTTCTCATTGAGTTTATTGGTACATTTTAGGTAAATAGTACAGTTACATTCATCACACATAGCCTGACCAAGTCGGATTTATTCCAGGGATGCAAGGATGGTTCCACATATGTAAGTCAATAAATGTAAAACACTCTATTAACAGAGTCAAGGACAAAAACTATGATCCTCTCATTAGATGCAGAAAAAGCATTTGACAAAATTCAACACCCATTCATGATAAAAACCCTGCAGAAAATTGGAATAGATGGTCTATATCTCAATTTAATAAAGGCTATCTATAAAAAACCAACAGCTAACATCTTATTAAATGGCCAAAAACTAAAAACCTTCACATTAAAATCAGGAACAAGACAAGGATGCCCACTATCACCACTCCTCTTCAATATAGTTCTAGAAACATTAGCCACAGCAATTAGACAAGAGAAAGAAATTAAAGCAATAAAGATAGGAAAGGAAGAAGTTAAACTGTCATTATTTGCTAATGATATGATACTCTACAGTGAAGACCCCAAAAATTCCACGAAAAGACTTCTAGACTTAATTGACATTTTCAGCAGAGTAGCTGGGTACAAGGTCAACACTCAAAAATAAATAGCCTTCTTGTACACAAATAACAGAGTAACAGAGAAATTAGGGAAACAATTCCTTTCACAATAGCATGCAAAAAAAATGAAGTATCTAGGAATCAGTCTAATGAAACAACCAAAGACCTCTACACTGAAAACTATAGCACTCTCAAAATAAGAGATTGAAGAGGATATAAGAAAATGGAAAGATATCCCCTGCTCCTGGGTAGGAAGAATCAACATAGTGAAAATGGGCATACTACCAAAACTGATATAAAGATTCAATGCAATCCCAATTGAAATTCCAACAGTATATTTCACAGAACTAGAAAAAATAATCCAAACATTCATTTGTTTTATTTTTTAAGTGTTACTTCTTTTAATGTTTTGATTTTTTATTCAAGTAACACAAAATTTGTTCTGTTCTTCAGGATAAAATGAAGTTTATACTTATTGGATCATTTTGTCTATATTTACTCCCTTACTTTCCTTTATGTTAGTTCATCTTCCTTACCTCTTTTCAATTTGATCTACTATGTCCTATGATATAATCCTCATAATATTCTACATTCTATAATTTAGTCTTCAGATTCTTTCTAAAGTTTTATAATTTCATGTTCTCGTTTTCTGATAATTTGTCAGCTAGTTTTTGCTTGCCATTAATATTTTATTTGACAAATTTATCTTATATGTGTAATTATTTATCAGTTTATTTTAATTCATTTTTGTCTTCTACTACATAAGTATAATTTCTAAGTAATTTTATTATTGTTGTCCCTTCTTTTAATATATTAAGTCCTTATATGGATACCACAGTATTGTACTTGATCATTACTTTTCATATTTGAAAGTTAAATTTCTCCCCTATTAATAGAAGTTCCTTGTGGCTGAGTAGAAGATTCTCAACAAATACACTTATGGATATTTTTTTAGAACAATAGTTTACTGTGGTTTATCTGGAGTTCATCTTCTCTCATTACTGACTATATTTTTATAAGAGAGAATACTAGCTTCGAAAGCGAATTTTCTCTCTGCCAGAAACAGTGCCTTTAAAAAAGTGCAAACTCTGAATGTAAATGAGATATTTCAATTATAAAGTAGAAATTTCACCCCTGGATCAAAGTGAACATCACACAATAAACGCCAAGGAAGAAGCACCAAACTTGGATTTGAAATCAAATAGTCAGAAAACTTCTGGGTTCTTCTTTCAGGTTTAGGTTATCATCTATGTTTGGACAAATGGGTACACATTAAAACAATTAAATTCATATACTTTTCCTATAAGGGTTCATTGTTAATATAGTTCTAACAGAAAACAAATTTCAGAAAAATGTATTAATTTTAATGCATGATTATTTTATAAAACAAGAATTTATCATGAGTTTCAATACGCTATAAACTATCCTGAATCTCAAATCAATCTAAACCTCAATTTATGCCAAAGGAAACCAATTACTATTATAGTCAATTTATAGATGAGAATATTGAGAAATAGATAATTTAAGTAACTTATTGAAGATATCATACATCAGAAAAAGGAACAGCTAAAATTCAAACAGATATTGTGGCTTCTAAGCTTGGCATTCTAAATCTTAAACAGTATATACTATTATCTCTCTTTTCTCACTCTCTCTCTCATATTTACACTTTTTTTTTTTTTGATACTGGGATCAAACTCAGGACCTTGCACTTTCGAGGCAGACAGCAGAACCATTGAGCTAAATCCCCAGCCCACTCCTATAATTATCTTTATATTATTTGCATTTATTTATAAGATATAATGTTTCAGTAAACCTCCCAATAAATACCTATGTGTTTATTACACTGGCTTTGTTATTTGCTGTAATTACTACAGTTCATACAAAATAAAATGGCACTTCTGAGCCTGGGCCTTAGAGGTCATTGCAGCTTCTATTTCTTGGAATGTTTGCATCACCATGGAGTCTGCTACATCTTCTGACAAATGAGATGTCATAGAGCGAAAAGCCATCGAGTCCCAGTAACCACTAGCCATGTGTGGGAGGCTCTCCGGGTTAATCCAGGTCAAGATCCCCTGATAACTGATAAAAATACATGACAGAAACCACCCAGCCTCTTGTGACATGCAGAGGAGTTACCTCTGATACACATCATCTGAGTTGCTAATCCACAGAATAGGTGATATATTTATTTAAGCCTCTAAATTTTGGTTTAGTTTGTCATGCAGCAAAAGATAACTGATAGACTATAAATTTATCTTTGCCTGGAGAAGAAGAGAAATACACACTTCATATTCTACACTGGCTAATTAAGGGAGAGGGGAAATCATGCTATCAACATACGAAAGAAATCAGTATTTTTTTTAAAAAACAGCATATCAAAGATAACGTGTGTTGGCTATTTCTGCTTCCTTCCATGTTCAGTGGAGCTGTACACAGTAGTGGCATCCTCCCCTCCCTCAGAGTTCTATTTAATCATTCTGTTGTACATGAGGTAATTAGAACTATCCTGGAGAATAAATGATTGTGCTCAGTTGACAACTTATATTTTCCATCTGTGAATCTGAGACACTTACAGCAGCAGCCCTGTGTTGTCAAGTACGAGAGTTGGGGACACCTATGATGGTCGTGACCCCATGCCCGTGGAGGTGGGGCTTGTCTGCTGCAATGGTTCAGTTCAGAAAAACCACATTCTCTAATAGTCATAAAAAATGATTGATGGATCCTCACGATAGTGTTGCTGTGTTTCCCAATTAGAATGGAATATGTATTATTTTGCTTTAATAAATATTACAGAATGGTGTAAGAAAGTATAATTGTTCAGTATGTAAACATGTTTTAAGATAGATTCATGTCCTTACTATGAAAATTAGCAACAAAAAAATTAGTAGCATTCGATTAGAAAAAGTGTTAGGACATATTGTGAAATTTATTTTAAAAATATCTCTTGGTAGGTCTTCATTATGTTTTTTCTCTGAAATGTTCAATGGCCAAGACAAATATCTAGGAAAGTGACCCATTTACTCACATTTTGAGAATGTGATATTATAAAAGAAGAAACAGTAGATGAAATATGTGTTTCTTCATTTTGATTGTATTTTGGGCTCCCCTGGAAATCACACAGAACAATAGCCCAGAGTGACTTCAGTGTAACTGATCTTCTAGATTGGTCACATAACCCTTTGACTTTGGTTACTATATAAAGCTGCAGACTTTCCCAAAATATTTTTGGATCTTCATGTTTCATTTATTTTAGAAGAAGATGCTATTTCAAGCCAAACTAAATGCAAATACTTAAGTCTACAGAAACATTCTATATTGTGACCTTTAAGTAACCTGAAAAAAGGCTCAAAGCATCTTTTATGGCTTAATCAAATTATAAACCACTGAATTTCACTCCTTTCCAGAAGAAATATACACACTACTATGAAACAGATCATTTCTCCATAGACTGATATAATATAGAACAAAGTCTGTCCCCTGATACACATATACGTATTCTGTAAAAGCTGAGTTGGCAAGATCAGCCAACATTTGCCCTGTAGAATCAGTGTAACCACAATAGCAGTGACTGTATTTGGAAGAGATTCTCATTTCTTTGAATAGAGCTACCCAAATTAGAAAATAATAATCATCTATTGTGATCAAGCTATGTAGCTATTGGGCCCATCTTTAAACACTTCTGGAAAAAAAAAAAAGATGCTTTAGTATCATATCAGCTTTAGCAAACACGATTGACCCTGCAATGACTGGACTCCAGAGTATCTGGCTTTAACAGACTGAGTGATTTAAAACAGAACAAGAGAGCAGCCATCTGGAAATCAGTACAGCACAGCGTATAGATGGAACCTCCCATGGCAACAGGAGATAGACCTGCAGGCTGAAACACAGCTACAGTAGTGTACTGCAACACCTTGCAAAGTCTAGCACAAGCCCTCATGCAGCACACATGTTCACAATGAAATTAGGTTTTAGAAAAGTAATAAGGCAAACACACTGCTGGTATGCCGTTCACTTAGAGGCAAATATTCGCTTAGGGTAATTAGCCTGAATAGTGAGATTTTAATCATTTCATTCGCAACATAAATATTTGGCTAATCAATATGAAAGGTATTTATTTTCTCTATAGTTGGCTTTGCTTTCCAGCATTAGTACTGTGTGACAGATGGCTGATGTCATCTCTGCTTGGAAGAACTCAGTTGGCAATATTAGCATGGCATATTTCTGGGGACTTGTGCTATTCAGTTGATGATGAAAAATAAAAGGGTCCGAAAGGGTATTCCCCAAAGCAAATATATTTATATGGTTTGATACCCTATTTTACCAATCCATCATGAAGAGATTTATATCCTATTTAATTAATATTTTATTCAAACAAATTCTGATAAATGTTAGGAATAGCAGGCACATATTTTTTGAACACTTGTCATTTGCAATGTCAAAAATACATTGATTATATTTTCTTTGTCTCCACATCTGTTCAGTATATACAGATAAAGCAATTGTTAGTGTTAGCAAATTGTACCATCAACTATTCCAATAGTCATTGTATTGATGTAATTAAAAAGGATTTGGAGTATACTATGTAAAAAGTGGACTTTTGTGGGGTTCTTATGTGACAAGCATGACATGACCCTTCCTACCTAGTCCTATATTATGGAATTTGTCATTGCTATAGAAAGGGTCCATTATTGGATTTTTCACTCCATGTTCTTTTTCTTTCACACTGCTTAGCATCACCAAGTGGCTTCTGTCACAATCTTTGGTTTGAAAAGGAGGAATTACATGGCATCAACACTGGGAAGTACTGTGCGGGAAGTAAAGTACAGAAGTATATGGGAAACTTTTAATGTTTCAATTGGCAAAGATGTTATGACTAAATGTTTAGCATTTCTATCTACTTTCTGGACATTTAAATACAGGAAGTTTTGTTGTTCTTTTTTTTAAATCCCTCTGGAACTGAGGCACAGAACATATAACTTGCTCAAAGATCTCTGTGGCGCTTTTGGTGGAGATAGGTTTCAAGCTGAAAGAGTTGGGTCTGGAGTCTGTGTTTTAATTCTGCTAAAGACAAGAAGACAAAGAACCCAGTTCTGAAAGGAAAGGCAAAAGGGCAATTGCCATAACCTAACTTCTGTCAAAAAATACTTGTAGGGCCAGGGATTTAGCTCAGTGGCTCTGCTGCCTGCCTTGCAAGAACAAGGACTAGAGTTCAATCACTGGTATAAAAACAACAACAAAAACTTGTATATTGGGTTTAGTATCTTATAGAAGAGTATAACTCCTTGAAGAAAGAAATTGAATTGCATTATTTTTCTTTTGTCTTGTTTCCCCATAGTAAAATATGATACCTCAAAAACAAATAAATAAATAGATGAATAAATGAAAGTAATGGCATTAGCAGTAAGAGAGACTTTTATAGATATGAAGGAGGTTTTTTAATTTTTATTTTATATTGGTGTGTGTAAAAGAGAATTAAAAACTAAAATAAAAGGATTTAATAATTCTTTTAATGATGTGACAATTTCTTAGAAGAAATCAAATTTCACTGTAATTCTTCATATAACATGGATACAACTTAAAATGAGGTTGTAGGCAGTAGTTATTTTTCTGAAAACCTGTGTAATCAGAAGAGAGAATCAAAATTTTTCTTTACTTCTATTTTTTCATAGCTCCAACCATTGGAATGCCTCAGTATTATTTCATTTATTGCTAATATTTCAATTTCTCCAAAAAACTCCAAAGTAATTCATTAGCTCCACAGTCATTCATTAAAGGAAAAGGGGATGTCTTCATTATTTCTTTACCTTAATGACTGTTTCCTAAGAGTTCAATATCCCAGCTACTGAAAACTGATGACATTTACTTAATCACAGAAAAATATAATAAAAAATGTATGCTTAAAATACACCTTTTCAGATTATATGAGTTTATCAAAAATATTAAGCTTAGATTAAAAGTTAATAAGCATTTAGTTACCATTATTAATACATCTAATTCCATAACCAGAGATATCTCAGGTACAGACTCTATATTGGTGAGAAGTATTAAGCAGGCATAATATAAAAGTGACTCATGTCTTGACATCGATGCTTATGTCTCTCAGATTTAGCACTCTTCATGTACATAGATGTACACCAATAAAACATGGCTGCAATACTCATAAGGCGGTGGTTTTATTTATTTTTCTTATTTTTATAACAAGTAAAGTGAAAGTGTCATACACAACATCATTCAGGAAGGTTTCATCTTGACAACCCATCTGAAAACATTCCAAGCAACAAGATGACAACTAACTCAGGATATGTACATTGATAGGCCTTGACTAGTATGCCATCGAGTGTGGAAAAGGCCCGCCTTCTAGTGGCACACAGACAGACATGCCCTGTCCCACCTTGCTTTTATTCACTGCATTGCAGACAGCCTCAGCCACTGTTACTGAGAAATGGAGCCTGACAGGAAAGCTTGGAAACTGGTCTAACGGGGCTGTGTGTTTCTTCTCTAAGTATGATTAAATAATCATAAGAACTTCTCTAAAGGCTAATCTGCTATATTTTCCAGATTTTCACCTTGGGGACATATTGTCCCTTGTCACTGAAACCTCAGGGACAGAAGGGGACGCCACAGGGTGGCACAGCAGGAAATTGAAACACGGATGAAACAGTGTTCAGCTAATGAAGGCATGGCCCATGGCCTCCGCTGCTCTGCCATATGTTTGAAGAAATGCTAATGACTACAATTCAAATACCTTTTTCATCTTAACTATATGTAAATGTGTTTATAAATGCTCTCTTATAAATATACGATCACATTTTTAAAAGCCAAGTGCTAATGTTGCTTTCAACATCTATAATACACAATAATTAAAACTTAAGCAATTCTGCTTAATTATACCTTATGGGAAACTGTACAGTTAATTTATAGAAATTAAGCAGAAAAACAAAGATCAACAGAAATGAAGCAGCAGTCGAACAACTGAATAATAAATCACTTTGATCATACATTTACAGCAGCAAAATCATTGTAAGTAAAAGATTTCGATCTTAATTCTCCAACAGCTGACATGTGAAAAGGAAGGTGTTAGAAATTTGGATATTTCTGGTAAGAATGCAGCTTGAGCTGATTGTGGCAGTCCACACTATTACAGTGTTCTTATGCTGCTGGTAATTTTTGCTGAAATTTTTTCATTATTCTAATTCTGCTGGGAGATGGCCTGCCCCTTTTCCTTCCTCTCTGACCCGACATTTCAGGTGATCGTTTGCTAGAGGACGATACCCTTTACTTTCCAATATACACACAGGTGTACAACCATGGTATGTTGAAAAGAGCCAATACCAGTTTATGACAGTTTGTTAAAACTACCCTAGAAGCTCACTACAGTAAGTCTACAAATCTCTACCTCATTCCGGTCTAGTCAGGACAAATGACAAATTATCACGTTAAAAATCCGCTCCCTCTAAATCCTAAAAATATTCCTCTATGAATTAACATTCCTCTTACCTACTGAGATCAATAAACATGCCTACATATTAACAGGAAAAAACGTTGTTATGTCTGCCATTTCTTTTAATTTTTAAAATAAAAACATTTGCTTAAACTTCTCTTCATAGTATCTTTGCCCTTTCTCTTGTTAATAAAAGAATAAAAGTATTGTTAGAATTTTTATGTAATTAATTTTGTCACTATTAGCTGTCGATTTCTAGCTTTGCTAGAGTAAAATCTATGGGCATATTTTATTCAAAGATTTGAGGGGAGTAAACCGGTTGTATGAGGTGAATATTGTATCATGTGAACACTGAGAATAGTAAAAGTTTAAAATATGTGATTTTGATATTAATTTAAACAAGTATAAAATTGTTCTCCAATTAAAACTTAAGAATCAATTGGCTAGGAAATACAAGGAAACAAATTTCAGTTTAATCAGAGGAATATGTTCAAGAAATCTGTATTACAACATGGTGACTATAATTCATAATAGTGTATTATATGTTTGAAAAGCTGCTAACAGTAGATCTTAAGTGTTTCAACTGCAAAAAAAGTACAGGAGGTAACAAAAATATTGCCTTGATTTAGCTACGTCACAAGCTACACATCTTTGAAAACAAAATGGATATGTAATAAATGTATACAGTTTTCTTTGTCAATTAAAAATAGTCTAGTAACATGACTATATATATATATATAATATATATATATATATATATTTCCAACCACAAAATGATTGTAGTGCTTAATTTTTACAAAAGCTGCAGACAGACTTAAGCAAGTTTCCCAGTCATTCCAAAGGTATGCTTTCTTTAAAAACCAAAAACTATAACAGCTCAAAAATAAAATGCCATTATCTACATGTTTTAAGAGTAAAAATGGAGGGGATGACTATCCAATGCATATATAAAAAGTAAAAGACAAGGGTTAAGCAACTTCCTTACAGGCTAAGCATAAGTGATGAAAAGCCATTAGGCTGATTTTTTAAATGTAGAAAATGAAAGCCAGTGACATTTCTCCAGATGAACTTGGCCACAAACATATCAGGATGTACTTTGGAACAAGCTGATGCATTTGTGTCACTCACTAGAGTAGCTTTTCTCTGCTTTGCTTTAGCCACATGCTAAGGGATCCTTGGTGTGTTTTGTTCCAGCAAAAGCCTCTTAGTAAAGCAATGTCAAGTGGTCAAGACAAAAACTGACAAAAGGGCAAATTCTAGTCTCTTTTTATTGAAGATGATCACAGGGTGGAATAGATCCAAAGACTATAAGGTCTTCAAGTTCATTTCCCAGACAAGAATCGCAGGAGAGCAATACTAGTGACAGAAATGACTAGTGACAGAACTAGATATTGTTTACTGGTAAGTCATTTGCATAATGTTTGCATATGAATATATTACTTATGAGTATGTACTTTTATTATTTTTTCTTAACGAATCTGATTTTTTTGCTTTTTTTTTTTTTTAAAGCAACAGACAGTGCCTAGCTTTTTATTTCTGTCTGGTACTGTCCCGGGTCATAATAGACTCCATCAATCTGTTTTTCTTTTTATGGCCACTTAACCATGGAAAAATGATGCACTTGTCTTGGGGTTTGTGAAAAAGGTTTAATGATGCAAAGCATATGGAAATGTTCCCAAATAATATGCAATGGCAAGTTCAGGAAGGGAGTCTCTCTTGAAGTTTATTAACTTAGTGGGGAAAATTGATGACTGGGAAAGTTGGAAGTTTGAGAGTAGAAAATTGAATCATTCCTATATGTGACCTATTCTTTGGACCTGAGAGAAGACCTGAGATTTTTCCTTTGAGGAAAGCAATCTTATTATTCCTCTTCTATCCAGTGAACCGCACTAGTGATTGACATCTTCACCATGAAATAAAACGTGAAAATATTTCTGTATAGACTTTGCAAAAAGCAGTTATGGAAGGGGTTGAAAAGACTTAAATTTGATGTGATCAAATCCAATGAAAATTGCACTTGAAATTCCCAATAAAGAAATCTAAATTATGCACAAATGATAAGAGAAAGACAAGGTAAATCTACAGAAATATTGCTCACTAGTCATCCACCCCAAATATACATGGAAAGGGTTCCCTGGCCTAGCATCCAGCTGGGAGGAAAGCTGCTGTCTTGCCATGACGTTCTTAATTTCTCTTGAGGTCTTGCACTTTGAGCTCTTGGCTCCTCTTTCACATACGAATCCTTTTGCAGAAGTTTACAAAACCCTAGCACCTTCTTGCAGGGACTTGGACGCAGCATAGTTGAAAGCTTTGTTCAGTTTTGAGATAAGGACAATTTGAATCCTAAGGGTTGAGTAACCACAGAAGTAGTCACGTTTATTTCTGCACAGTATTTTAAAATCATGCTCCCCATTATGAAATACAGATGAAAGTACCATCAAATAAGCACAAAACAAAATCTTTTGTGAAGAGGTGATCTTCTGCCAAAGTCTTTCCTAACTTTACGTATGAAATGAAATACCACCCCAGTGAATAATACCCCACTGAAAGGCTTTGAATTGAACAAGTGAAATTCCTACTTCTTTTACTAAGGATTAATCAAACAACATTGTTCAAATTTGTTCAGTTATGTAAAAAATCAGAACTCTTTAAACAACAATTCACACATGTTGTTAATCCCAGTGAGGGGTTAAAGGAAATGAGGATGAAATTAAAACAAGAGAACCACTTCTTTATAGATAATTTGGTTTAAACTAAACACTTTAGGTACTTTCTTGTTGCTGAGACGAAATATACAACAGCCACAAGTTAATTGGAGGAAAGATTTATTTTAGCTGAAAGTTTGTAGAGGTTTCAGTACACAGTCCATTGGTTTCAAGGCAGAGTGGCATGACAGAGAGAAAGAGCTCATGCATCAATGCAAAGGTCTCCTTCCAGGCCACATCCACAAGGACTCTTCCTATGGTCTTCACCTCCCAAAACCAAACCCATCAGTGGACCAATCCAGTATCACACACCCATAACCCGGTCATCTCCCAAAAGCCCATCTATAAGCACATGAGGCTTTACAGGGACATCTAGAGATAAGCTATGATACATAGTCTACATGGTTTTCATTGTTTGATGATATTTCTCTATATCTACAGTCAATCATTATCTTTACATAATTTATCATGTAATAGCACTGAAAAAAATAAATTAAGTAAAAACCAAGTAAATGTCATGGGTATCATAAATTATAATTAGTAGTAAAACATTAAGGCTGTACCCTCTAACACATGAATCCTGAGAAAAGAATAAATTCTCAAGTGTCTAACTTTTATGTTTGGTTTTCAAAATATAAATAGCTACAACAAGGAGAAATTCTGCAAGCATGCATTTTTTCCAAAGGTATAGGTCATACACAAGACTAGTTTTGCCAAAAATTTTACTTTTATAAGAATATGTGTACTGATGCCTAGAATATTTCAATTTATATAAAATCATTTATAAGGTAACAATATAGCAATATACTCTAAACAACATAAGCCAAGAATTTTGATAGGGCAATATACCAGAATTGAATTTAAAATCTTAAAATGTTAGGAAGAAATAAAATATTATGTTTGATTAAATTCCTCCCACATGTTACTGTTTCTCCTTTAAGAGAATTCCATACATGTTTTCTACATAATTATTTGTTAAAGAATAGAATGGCAGTACATAGGCAATGAACATCAAGCAATGGTCTGTGTTTGGGAAAAAGAATGATCAAAAAGCATAAATCTTAAAAAAAATTACTGAACATCTATCAAGTAAGTTTTAAGGCAACATTGAGTTCCTTATAGGATCCATCCTGACTGTTGATAAATACTAAAATGTAGTTATATATTTTTCTCAGCGTGAAAGTAATGAGATATGTTCCTTCTACTCTTGAGCTTCCTTAATTTAAGAAGAGAGTTAAGGGGCCGGGGATTTAGCTCAATGGTTCGGTGGCCTGCCTTGCAAGCGCAAGGACCCAAGTTCTCTCCCCGGTACCAAAAAAAAACCAAAAAAAAAAAAAAAGAGAGAGTTAAGGTGCAGATCCTTCACAGAAATATAAAATGGCAGACATAGAACTCAATCCAAGTCTTCTTTCAACCAGTATCGGTGTAATCTATGGTACTTCTTATTCATTAAAGATCCATTTGAGACAAGATCTATTTCAAACAATTTGTAGAAAGTTGCTGAATTTAGCCCAATAAAGCCCTGATGTTATTGCAAGCTGTAATAAGCAGCCTAGAAAATGAGGCATTCAGACTAATAACATTATAAAATTTAATTTTAAGGCATATCACTTTCCTTATTTCCAAGCCTTCACATTCCATACCCATAAATTTGAGAATTTGAGTAGTTGACCTCGTGTATTTTAGTGCTAAAATTTTATAGTTAAAAATAAAATCACTGAATTTCTGACATATATACATTTAGTTATAATAATTAGCATTACTGCTTCCTTTACTTAATGCATCTGGTAAGGTTTTGATTTTACATACCATTAGGTTGTTTTCTCCCAAGTTAAATTTATAGTTTCTATATCTGAATCCCTTTGTTTTATATTTCTTATATAACAGAAATACATTTTTTTTCCCTAAAGAGGCCACTAAGGTTCATTACACATTTCATTTTGTCACATGGGTAAAAATTTAATTTCAATAGATTTAAAGTTCCTCAACATCTTTCCAAAGGGTTATTCTGAGGTTGCCGAAAAGTTATTTTCAAGTTACTAGGATGGGGATAAAATATCTGGTCTAGGTCTATCACCTATGACTACTGGCCTTGATCAAAGCCCTTTTTCCAGTAGATCATAGTTACCCCACACACAGATCCTAGTCAAGTGAGCTTTTTCTCCTGTAATTTTGTTTCTTTTAGTTTCTACCTTTGTCTCATCTTCTGCATCAAACAGTTTCATTGCCTTGATCCTGCATCATGAGAGCTTTCACGTTACCCTTCAGCCCATACAAGTTATGTTTGGCCTATGGGAAAACTATGTGGGACTGATTTAGGACACCTGCCTATACATACCCAGCAGCATTTGCTGTTTTGGTGTTTTACTATAGTAATTTTCTGGGTTTACCTTAGTAAACTGGAGTAATAATCATAACATTAAAGCCTAGTCTTTCAGATTTATGTATCCATATCTGTTCTGTGCAATGGATAGGTTCCAATCCCACTTTTCTTCGTAGATTTATTCCTCAGTCTTTAAGGCTGCATTTGCTCCACCCATTTTGGTTAGTTTTTATCTAGGCTGATGTCTAAGTCACCAAGTACTCTGAATATTTTGAGTAGCATGAATGATCTAGGCTATATGTCGCGAGCTGGCGACGCAGAGCACTGTCCAGCAGTGCCTCAAACCTGAAAGAGCAGCGGGGTGGAGATGGGGCAGAGAGAAAGGAAGGACGCCAAGACAAGAGTCTGATCAAGGCGACGTTTATTGCCGGCAAGCAACAGACTTTTAAAGCAAAAAAACCACAAACTATTATGGGGTGGGGTTACCATAGTAAATGAAAGTTCACACAGGAAAGAGCAAACAGGCTCAACAAAAACAACCACCATGGGTAGTAGTAACCCAGACAACCATCCGTCTGAAGGTCAGAGACAAGAAACTGCAACTTTCAGGAATTCCACAAAGGAAACACACCACTTTCTAAACTGGAGAAACTTAACAAATATGGAGTTACTAAAGTTAACAATACTTACAACTAATACTCATGATTCCCACAGCTATAAACAACCAAAAGCACTTTTTGTATTCTAAGATCTTACTATCTTCCACTGACAAAGTGCACATCTTATGATTTTTTTTTTTAATTGGGAATAATGGTGTCTTAGGCTATTTTCTGTTGCTATACCAAAATGCCTGAGATAAGGACATGCATGTACAAGGAAGTTGGGTTACTTCATGGTTCTTATGGCTAGAGACAGCATGTGCTTAACATCTAGTGACAGTGTTTTTTATGTATCATACATGTTAGAGGTTGTCACTGGCCAGAGAAGCAAACATGCCAGCTGAGTCATTCTTATTATAAAATTAGTCATGTAATCATGAGGGTCTCACCTTCATGACTACTCAAATCCCAATTATTTCTCCAAATCCTCACTCCCAACCCATTAATATTAGAACTTGGAGATTAAGTTTCCAATTTGGGGGATATATACAAACCATTGCAAGCATTTAGATATAATAAAGAGGAGAAAGAGTGATGTTTTTAAATACTATCTTCCCACATTTATATTTATTTATATTTATCTATATTTCACTGAGGAAGAAAAATTAGACAAATTAGATATTCCTGTTTCATTGAAACTTTGAGGCTATATATAAAAAAGAGTTACTACTATTGGTTGTTTCAACCTGTAGGCTATTGTACATTATTCTGCGTTCTCTCTGACTGCTACTTCAAATTCAGTTCTTTCAACATATGCATTCCATACTAATATTTCAGGTGTCATAAATGCTAGTATTTGAAATTATTTTATTCAGAATTGTCTCTATGTAAGATTTTCATGGGTAAAGATTTGTTAAGGAAGATATCTGTTTAAAACAATCACCTTAAAGGAACATATTCATGGAAAATTCATCCATTTCATTAATATTAAACTCTGAATAATTACTTCCTCAGAGAAATTATTAATGGATCATTTGTTCTTTAATAATTGTGCATACTGTGCTTTTCTCCATTTCATGGATCAAAAAAATGAGTCCGAATAATCACCTTTTTTGGTTCACCTTGGAAAGTCCTAGTATTTGCCTGTTCTATAATTATTTATTTTGTCTTTTGATTCTGAAAAATATGTGCTCTTGACTATGCTTAGTTTCTTAATTGGAATTAGACCTGCTTTTTTCCCAGTATAGATTATGATTAGATTTAGAAGTTTGAAAGTTTCTTCAGAGGTAAAAAACTATCTCTTGCTGATGATGATGTTGATGTCTTTATACTCTCCATTCCTCCTGAATTCTAGAAATTTTTTTCTCTGTTATTCACACATAGGGCCAATCATTAATGAAGTAGAATTATTCAATGAAAAAGGATTTTTGACATTAGGAGATATGATTGACAGTAGCCTCAGCATTCATTAAACTTGAATATAGTATTTTTGTAATACTTTTATTACTTACATCCCTTGGATATCTGTGACACAGAAACCAAAGATTCAGTCCATTTGCCTGAAGGCTAACCTTAAACTTCAGAAACAGCTTTTCATCTGTCTCTTCAAATGTCAGCACCAAGCCAGGCATGGTGGCGCATGCCTTTAATCCCAGCACTAGGGAGGCTGAGGTAGGAGGATCGCTTTGAGTTTGAGATGAGCCTGGGCTACATAATGAGTTCCAGGTCAGTCTCAATTACAAAGTGAGACCCTGTCTCAAAAAACAAAACAAAACAAATGTCAGCACCAACTTCCTCTATATTAACATGTTAGAATTTCTTGAGAAATAAGATGTTTGTTTCAATTATTATTTAACTTTTTATTGTCTGTATTACATAATAAAAAATGTTGAGGAACTAGACATTGTACATCAATTCAATAAATCATGTCTTTGTACCTAAGCTAAGTTTTAGAATCTCATATTGATCTGAATCTTTGAACATACATTTAAAGTTGTAATTATATGACTACCCTAAGAACTGTGATAGCCAAAAATTATGTTTTGATACGGAAGTTTCCTGATTGCTTCTCTACACTGTTAAAACAATATTTGTCCAGCTTTATAAAGTTTTTTACCATCTTATTCAAAGCATCCAGGAAGGAAGCACATTTTCATATGGCCCTAATCACATTACAGACATATTCTTCAGAAGCAGCTGAACATATAGGACAACCATTAGAAAAAAGCATTAAATATTACTTCTGTTAAAGTAAAAACATTAAAGTCAAAAGTAAATTATAGTATTCAGATGAAATAAACTTACCTAATTCATTTTCACACTTAGTTATATAATACTTAATCTTGTCTCAAATGTATCATTTATTATTGATTTACTTTTTAGTTTTGTCTAAAGATGCATTTTGTATCAGTCGTGTTGGTGAAAATTTTTACTTTTTTAACGTTCTCATAATCTTCAAGATAATCTTTCTACCAAAGAAAACTGAATTTTGAAATTTTAATGAAAATTTTATTTCAACACTTGGACACAACAAAAGTGAGATAAAATAGGTCATATACCTTTTCTTTGGAAAAGAATATTTTGGTAATTAAAAACATCAGCTCTAAGTTAAAAATTGTCCAAATTCTCAAGTCCAGAGTATATGTTATTTTTAATAGGAAACATAAATATAGTTTGTCTTTGAGTAAATTCCATTCACCTCAATCATGGTTGATATTTTAGAGTTACTTTCTCAATGCTGAAATGAAATGCCCAGCATCCACAAGTTAAAGGAGAAAAGATTTATTTTAGCTCACAGTTTATAGAGGATTCAGTCTATTAGCTTATTGTGAGGCAGGATGGCACAACACAAGGGCCTGGCAGAGGGATATAACAGGAGAAACAGGCCATGGCATAGCAGGCATGAAGTAGAAAGAATTCTTTCCCACTTTTTTCCATCTAGGCTATAAGCCTAATCTTTGGTGCCACTCACACCCAAGGTGGGTCTTCCCTCCTCAGTAAATCCATCATCCGCACCCAGATCTATGCTAACCTGATCCGTAGACTAATCCAGTATCACACACCCGTGAACATCTCTCACAGGCCCAGTCACTCCCCAGAGCCCCACTGTGAGCATGTGAGGCTTTGGGGGAACGTGGTCGTATACAGATTCACACGGACACTACATGGAGCCCCAGGCCCTTGACTGGGTCCTTCAGATCTCCAGTGCACAGACAGCCCTTCTGCACCCCTCCACACCTGACTCTGAGTGGCCATCGCAAGCCACTCTTGTAAATTCTTATGTATCTGTATACCTTACATCAAATCTGTTTCTCTAGTGAGCACCGACTGATACAGGGGACATCTAGATATAAGCCATAACATTTGACAAGTTTGGGTAAAAGTTAACTGTGGAAATGTAGGATAGCAATGTGAAATAAGTGTTCCTGATATTTCTTTTTCCCAAGATCAAGATTGTATAAATAAATAAAAACATAAAAAACAAAAATGAAAGTATCTTATCTCCATAAATTAACAATAAAAATTTTAATGTAAATACTTTAGGTAATGGCTTCAAAGTAAAAAAAAATATTTGATCAAAAGAACTCTTTTTTAACTTTTATTAATTTCATTGGTATATTTAATGTATACAATATAATGACATTCATAGTTGGAAATTTGTACCTTTACACAATCAATCTTGGTTCTTATTTTCCCCATTCCCCCGCCCTCCCTTTAACCCCTCCCCCTCCCAATCTACAAAAACTTTGTTTTCATTATTTTTCATTTTCTCACATTAATTCCATTCCCTTTTTTCCTTTCCACTACCCCTCCCATTTTCCCTTCCTGTTTGTCCCTTTTCTTCCTATTTCACGTTATCTATTAATTGAAAGTGTAAATAAGGACTAAAAGGTATAAAAGAATGAACTCTTTGAGAAAATACTAAATTGTCTTTTTTTCATATATGTAATCTTGATGACTAGAAATGTCATAGTGTCACAGAATCTTTCACTAGTTTGGGAAAAACATTAGGCCAGGATATATGTTAGATACTTTTCTTTTTATTGTTCTACAAAATTCAGATTTGGGGTTTTAAAAAGCTTAAAATTGATTCTTTGTGCAAGTTTGACAACTTTAGTTTGAATTTGGGAGCATAGTTCTATTCTCTTTTTACTTAACTGCTTTTTTTTTTTTTTTTTTTACCAGGGATTGAACTCCAGATCTTGTGCTTGCGAGGCAGGCGGCAGAAACACTGAGCTAAATCCCCGGCCCAACTACTTACTCTTTTCAAGTATTGTACATTACCAAAATAAACATATGTAGATAGGTAGGTAGACAGATAGATAGACAGACAGACAGACAGACAGACAGAATACATCACAATCTCTTGGAAAGGACGAGCAAAGTCAATATTAGCAGGCATTTGATGAGAAATCAAATGACCTAGATCCTGAGAATTTTTTCCTTTGAGTGAGACTTGCAATTAGACTGGGTGATAATTTGATATTGATATAACTTTAGCCCTTAGGTTAGCGTTGTCTACTTTCTTGTTTGTTGTGGAAAAATATCACACTATTAAGTGTGTTATACCATTAAGTGTAAAGTTTATTCACCCCTCCAATGCTAAAAAGCACTGATAAATTCTCATTATTTAAGAACAAGAAACTAAACTAGGAATCATCATAAAGAGCCTTTAGTCCTCAAATTGTATGCCACATACTGAATCCACAAATTGGATTCTCTTTATAGAAAATTTAACCAGGAGAAAAAGAAAACGCACAAATTCTTGAATCATATGGCTCATGCAGATATGCACAAATATCTCATATTAGTCCACAGTCTTCTCATATTTTCCTAAATAAATGACATAAACACCTTCAGCTGTTTTGTTGTTGTCTGTATTATTATTGTTGCATATGTTTTCCAAGTCACAAAACTTTGAAATCCCAAAGATGTTGGCAAGAAGAACAGTAGGTGAATAGTCAACTATCTTCTTTGTCTTCAAGTATTATTTCAGTTCTTTCAAGACTGTCTTTGTATTGCTCTCAAAATACAGCAATGAAGTGAAACCAGAAACTTATTTGCTCTGGAGATTCTACATCACTCTGATCAAAACGAATTTTTCTAAACTTAAAGCATCATTCAGCTTTGAGGAATTGAAGCTTTCTTATATTTCTTAACTTTCTCATCCTGGAGCATAAGATACGGTAGCATAGACAGGTAGGGACACTGTGCAGCACACTTCACACTCGACAGTCTCTTTTCTGCTACCTTAAAGTCTGTTTGTACCAAGACAAAAAAGATATCCAATTACGCAGTTTGTATTGAAGCTTTCTTATTTCTTAACTTTCTCATCCTGGAGCATAAGATACGGTAGCATAGACAGGTAGGGACACTGTGCAGCACACTTCACACTCGACAGTCTCTTTTCTGCTACCTTAAAGTCTGTTTGTACCAAGACAAAAAAGATATCCAATTATGCAGTTTGTTTCCATTTTTTTCCTTCAGCCATTCTTGCATTTATCTGATTTAAAGGCATTTTCCCACTACTATTCCTGAGAGTCATCGCTAAAATATAGTTCAATTTATACCAAGACAAAAAAGATATCCAATTATGCAGTTTGTTTCCATTTTTTTCCTTCAGCCATTCTTGCATTTATCTGATTTAAAGGCATTTTCCCACTACTATTCCTGAGAGTCATCGCTAAAATATAGTTCAATTTATTACAGAAAGAGGGTAGACTAATTATCTCCTGAGAACTCGCTATAATTTTAAGGGTTATGCACAAGATGTTAACTAATCACACAGCTCCCAGATATTTGTAACATGCAGTGTTGCATTCAAATGAGTGCTAGGCATGACTAGTGATGTGTCGCTGCTGGCGGTGCACAAAAGGGAAAAATCTTGCATTATGCAGAGTTAAATTCACAAAGCTTGACATATAGTTGTTTAAGACAGAGGGGAAGGTACTGTATTTCACCACTTTTGAGCATTTCACAACATTTTCTTAAAAATAATAATTTTGTTTAAAATTTTAGAATAAAAGAGAAATAATTGACCATTATAAATGTAATACAAATTAATTCAAACCTGCAGGAGATAATACAAATGTGATAAGATTTTAAAAAACTATTAAAATCCAATCATAAAATACAGTCATTCTGACAACATGAATGGAAAACCTTGCAGCTTTTTACAATTTTTGTTGAGATCAATGTCACTGACACTAATAAAATAAAATACATTACAACTGTTCAGAATTGTCAGATTAAAATGAGAAACACGCAGAGCTGGAACATGTGATTTGAAAATCAGTTAAATGAGCATCATTATGTCAAGGATAATTATTTTTAATTTATAAATTTTCTTTAAAAGACATCTACATTGAGTAAGCTTATTTATTCACTACCCATTCTCTAATATTTTCCTGTCTCATATATCTTAACTAAACTATTAAGTTTACCCTGCTTTTGTCCCAAAAGCAAAAGAAAGTGAATCTGTGACCAGCATCCTCCTGTCTTTTGAAGTTTGACACAGTTCCCTACTTTCATTGAAAATTTCTTTCACAGTGTTTGCGTAATATTATTTTATTTCTTTTCCTAAATCTCAGATAATTTCTTCCTTTAGAGAATTTTTGGTTTTCCAAAATGTTTTTATATCCTGTGTCTTTTTAGAAGGCAAGTTCCTTATTATTTTCAAGTGTTTCTTTTAATCTAAAGAATTTGCTACACTAACTTCAATGCAAAATTTGCTCAAAAATTATTCAAGTGTACAAAAAGTAAATAAAAGCCTCTTGTTTTGAAAAAATTAGAGGCAGATTTGTTGGGGTTTAAATCACTTAAATACTGCTTTTTAGTTTACTACAAGGACCTTCAAAGAAATTATACTATTCAAGAAATACAGAATTCAGAGATAATTAAAATAATTCCATTTCTGGCTGGGAATTTAGCTCAGCGGTTCGGTGGCCTGCCTTGCAAGCGCAAGGACCGGAGTTCAATCCCCAGTAAAAAAAAAAAAAAAAAAAAAAAAAAAAAAATTCATTTCTACCTGTTTTCTTTTATCTGAAATTTATCAGAACTTATTTTAAAATTTTCACATGGAAAGATTCTGTTATCATTTTTAAATGAAGTAGAAAATTTTGTCTTTTATTCTCCAGTAAAAATATCAATACATTGTTAAGTGCAAAAGCAAAACTTTTCCTTGGTTTAGGACCACATTTTTTTCTGCCTATTTTTAGTCAGATCATTTATCTTATAAATATATTGGGATCAGTTATGGAATGTAATACAGAATCAAAAATTATTTACAGGTACAGTATTTATGGCTCAAGTAAACTAAGAACATACTCGAAAAATAATTTGTAATATAAAGGAAAATATGTTTAAATTTTCTTTTTGTACAGTATTGGAGTTATTCAAAATATATACATTGAGATTAATGGAGTATATTTTCATTAGAGTAAATATTTTCATTTAGTATTTCTTTTAGCTTGTCTACATTTGGTTTAGCAGGTCCTCAGCAATATTCATAGTATGGATTTTAACTTTTAAATATGTTTCTCATTTCAAATTTTCTTGTCATACTCATTTTAAATGAGCAATGGGTACAAATGCCACTTGCTTTGTTAATATCTAGGATGTGGGAGCATGTGAAGGTTTTCTAAGCAGTACTAAAATTAAGAAATGTGTTCCTTACAACAAGCACAAATACTTCCCAGAAACCCAGTTAACAAAGAAGAGGGAGGAGCAGGAGGAAGAGGAGGAGCAGAAAGCAAAGGGGGAAGAGGTAGGAGGCGGAGGAAAAAGTGAAAAGGAGGAGGAAGGAGAAAGAGGAGGGGGAAAATCAATATAACACAAAACCAGACTAAAAGGGCCCACAGCTCCCTTCCATCCCATCATGTAGCATACATAGAATTTACTTCCTTTCCATATTCTGGGTGCTAGTGTTAAGAAGACTTTCAGAACGCTGGTCTATATTTATGCAAGGGTTCACATGCCACTTCATCATCTCTGCGTTGATTCTGTGTGCTTAGTCACACCTCCTTCCACCCTTATTTCTCTTTTAGAGTCTCACCCAACCTAGCTATACTATTGCCAACATCAAACAAATAAAAAAACTATTTTTAAATAATTGTGTGTGTGTGTGTGTGTGTGTGTGTGCGCGTGTGTGTGTGTGTTCATGTGTTTTCGGAGAGTTGGCTGAGACTGCCATTCTCTCAAACTTTCTACTGGATTTGCCAACTTTGTTAACAACAGAGTTCTCCCCTGCAAATAGGGGCAGGTACAACAGCAGACTTCAGTTGGGGAGAAAAGAAAAAGCAAAAACAATTATTGTCATAAGAAATAATGAGTCAAGCGTCAAACCACGTAGGAAATGTCCCTCAACTTGACGTTGAAAATGGCCTAGATCTTTAACAAACTGCTTCAACTGTTAGGCAAACATAAGGGGACCAGATGTGTTTCTGCTTACCTTCATTTCCTGATTATTCTCATGTCCTTTGGGCAAGGGGGATTTTTGTGTTAATATTTTGGCTTTTATTAAAATAGCAATGCTGCTTCTGAAGCTGTGTCTTTTCCTTCCCAGACAAAAACTACAACACATTTTAACTAAGAAAGAAAACCAGAGCTGAGCTGAGAGCAGAATTACAATAACATAGAGGTCATACATATCAACATTTAAATACTTTTACAACTTCTGCCCCCTTTGGGGTTAGCCTCAAATGCATGCTTATAAACTTATTTTCCTATGTGTCTCCAAGACAGCAGTATTGAGCTGAGGCTATGTAGATGTGGAGTGTAAATACATGCATTCTTGGAGAATCAGGAAATGACATTTACAGGGAAAACACTGGGCCATGTCACTAGTCATTGGCTTCAAATATTATTCAAATAAATTTAGTATAGATGTGATGCTGGGTAACGGTCATGTAATTTGAATACAAAATGCTCAGTGGACTCATTTAACACACGTGTGTGTGGATGATTGGATCTTGTTTATGGGAGTTACCAACCATTAGGCTTGCAGCCTGAATGTAATAAAAAGGGAAAGGAGGAGGGAGTCTTGTTTCTGTCTTCAGAAATGTTCCAGTCTTCATCATGGGCTTTGCATCTGGCTTCCTGACATGGAATCACATGGAACTCTGCAGTGAGCTCCAGGTGGCCTTGTACTTTTGACTGGATCCTCTGGCTGTCAGGTGTGCAAACAGCCATTTTGTACTCTTCCAGATGCCCACTGCAAGCCTACCTTGTAGATCCTTTGTAGATCATAAATATCAGATTTATGTCCCAGTGACAGGAACATCAAGTAAAATTCTATATTCTTAAATTTTGCACAATGTGTAAGTAATGCAATCAAAGTTCTCTCTATAACTGAGGCAGTCCTTTGTCATTTCATAATAAAAGAATTCTTTAAGTTCTGGTAAGTTTGCCTTTTTGTAATATCTCTGCTTAAAAATTTAGCAAACTTCAAATCTTAGAAAAGAAATTGATGTAACTTCCTTTGATGCTATTAGGAAGGTCTGTCTTGGCATCATTGACTTTCCTGATGCAGTGAGTGACCATCCAGACCCTGGTGCCTAAGGACAATGGCACTGATGAAGTGGGAACCTCTTGTCACTGCATTCTAGATATCAACATTACTGCTTCCTCCTTGGTGACTTGTAATCGTGGATACCACACAGACTGTGGCATACTGGACAGTGAAAGAGGTAGAGGAGAAAAATTGTCCTGAGAACAATAGGCCCGATTCACTGTTCTCTAAAAAGAACATTTGAGGAGGAAGAGAAACTGGAATTTTATTTCATTTGCTACATTGATTTCAAGTGTTTCTTGGAGCACTATTCATTCAAATGAAAGAGTTCGACTCTTCCCACAGTGTTCAGTGCCAAATCATTTAAAAATTGCCAAAACTCATATGAGCTTTAAAACAGAGCACAACATATTAAAAATCATTTAATGATTACCCAAGGAGCACTTTAATTTATTTGCTCTGAGACCCTAGGATTTCTCTTCCATTCTCCTAGACCGTTAGGAAATTCTCAATGTAAAGTTTAGCACATATTTTAAAACTTCTGGGAAACAAGGAGTGTTTTTTGTGCACTGTTCTACATTCCCCAGACCTGTAACTCACGGGTACACTTTGCCATAATTGTAAAGGGGTAAGTGGTCATTTGGATGAACTTCCCCATTTCTTGTTAAGAACACAATTAATTAAATAATGAAATTTGTTTCAGACAACTTAAAGTAACAAGAAACTGTTTTCTGAAATCAAGTGTAACACATTGGTGTTGAATTGTGACCATAACCATCTGGGAAAACAAAGGTAGAGTTATTTTTTCCTGAAGCAGAATTAACACATGAAACTCATAGTTTTCTCTTTTTCCTCTGATATATCTGCATATTTTGATGTTTTATTTACATATAATATGAACATTCCTGTGAAATGTGTGTGTGGGTGTGGGTGGGTGTACAGTGAGAGAGAGGTCCATGGCAATATGTTTATTTCCTTCATCATGTAATGAAGTACTTTTGAGCAAGAATACCACATACATATAACATACTGACAAGTTATTTCACTAAATTAATATTCTATAGATACTTGTAAAGTATGTGTCTAATACTATTGGGACAACTCCCACAAAGTACTTGTACAAATACGTGTGCTTTGTAATTTATCTTTTTTAACATAAATTTCATCACTATGTAATTAGGCTAAACATTTTGACTAGAGGATTTACTGAAAGGATTGTGTTTTTCTTGCCAAGCCCTTGTGATTTTTTCCTATTGGTACACTTTAGATATACATAATGATAACTTTCACAGTAGGAAAATTATGCATGCACGTGATGTAGCTAATCTTGCTTTTTTTCCCATCCCCTTCCTTCTCTTCAACCCCTTTTCACCTCCTTATCTGCAAAAGCTTCATTTTCTTTTTTCTTCTATTCTTTTTTTCTTGTCCCTCCCTTCCTTTCCCCTCCTCCCTCCTTTGCTCCCATTATATCATTTGAACATTTTCTTCTGATTTCCTAATAGCTGTGATATGTTTTGTTCCTTATTTATAATTTCCTATTTTTCACACCAGAGAAAGAATGCAGTATTTAAACGTGTGTGTACAGTTTATTTCACATAAGAGTACAGTCTCAAGGTGTCCCCATGCAGTTAAAAATGTCTCAAACTTAGCCTTCTTTATGGCTGAGTAGTACTCTGTTGTATTTTTAAAAAAATCTTCTTTCGCCATTCATTGGTTGATAGGCATTTGGGCTGTTTCCAAAATTTACCTATTACATACTATGCCGCTATAAACATGGATATACATATTCCTATGGTATTATCCTTTAATTCTTTTGGAATGATACCAAGAAGGGGAATAGCTGGGTCAAACGGAACCTCTAGTTTTAGTTTTCCAAGAATCTCTACACTGATTTTCACAGTGGTTGCACCTATCAATACTCCCACCAATAGTGGAGAAAGATTCTTTTCCCCACAACCCCACCCATTTGCTATTGGTTGATTTCTGGATAATAGCCATTCTTGCTGGGGTGAAATGGAATTTCAGTGATGTTTTAATTGAATACTCTCAAATGACCAGTGATTTTGGACATTTTTTCATAGATTAATTTCCTGTTTGTATTTCACCTGTGATTTGTGTATATTCATTTCAGATGCCCACTTTTGGGTTGGGTCTTTAAATTTGGGGAGGTGTATTTTTTTGAGTTCTTTATATATTCTACACAATAGTCCTTTTTCTGAGAAACAGCTGATAAGAATTTTTCCCACATTATGGGTTGTCTCTTTACTCTGTTAGCTGTTTCTTTTGCTTTGCAAAGCTTTTTAATGAGGTGAAATTCCAGTTGCTGATTCCTTGTGATATTATCCTGTGTCGTCAGGGTTTTGTCCATAAAGTCTTTGCCTACAATGATATTTTCAAGAATTTCATCTATTCTGTCTTCCAGCAGATTTAGTATTTCTGTTTTAATATATTATTTCTGGTTTTAGTTTAATGCATGGTGAAGGATAAGGGTCAAGTTTTCATCTTTTTCATGTGGAAAGCCAATTTTTCCAATACCATTTATTAAAGAGCCTATCTTTTTTCCAGTAAAAATATTTGACTCCTTTATCAAAAACAAGGTGGCTGAGCATGCTTGGAGTTGTTTCTGCAGCTTCTGATCTGTTCCACTGATCTCAGTTGGGTTGGTTGGTTGGTTGGTTTTTGCCAGTACCATGTTGTGTTTACATTTTTACTATTTTTTTTCTCATTACAGCAGCTTTGCAGCATAATTTAGTCAGGGATTATAATGTTCCCTGCCTTGCGTTTGTTGTCCAGAATTGCCTTTGCTATTCTATGTTTTTTCTGGTTCGAAATGAATTTTAGGATTGTTTTCTCTAATTCTGTTAAATATACTATTGGTATTTTGATAGGGATTGCATTAAATCGTAATAACAATTGTGGAAGTATGATCATTTTCACTAAGGTGCTTCTTAACTACCCAATAACAAAGGATATACATTTTTCTGATATCTTATTCAGTCTCCTTTTTCAGAGTACTATAATTTTCAATGTACAGAAATTTTACTTCCTCAGTTTAGATTGATTCCTAGGTATTTCATTTTTTCCCCATGGTATTGTGAAAGGTGTTGTTTCCCTAATTTCTCTCTCAGTGAGTTTTTTATTTGTGTACAGGAAGGAATGCTATTGATTTTTGAGTGTTGGCTTTGTGTCCAGTAATCCTACTAAATTTGGTTATTAAATGTAGAAATCTTTTGGTAAAGTTTTTCAAGTCTTCAATATAGTGTTTTGTCATCTGAAAATAATGATAACTTAACTTTCTCCTTTCTTAACCTTATTCTTTTTATTTCTTCCCCTTGTCTTATTGCCCTGGCTAAAGTTTCCAGAACTACATTGAATAGGAGAGGTGATAATGGACATCTTTGTCTTGGTCCTGATTTTAAAGTGACAGCTTTCATTTTTTGTCCATTTAGTATCATGTTGGCTATTGGTTTGTCATACATGACTTTATCGGATTGAGTTAAGAACCATCTATTCCAATTTTCTGTACTCTTTCTATCATGAATGGGTTTGAACTTTGTCAAATGCTTTTTCTGCATCTGTTGAGATGATCATGTTTTTCATCTTTGGCTCTGTTAAGGTGGTATATTACATTTATTGATTTGCACATATTGAATCATCCCTGGGATAAATCCTACTTGGTCTTGGTGTATAACCTTGATCATTTTTGTGTCTATCTTCATTAGAAAGACTGGCCTGTATTTCTCATTTTTGGTTGGATCCTTCTCTGGTTTTGGTATCAGGGTAATGCTTGCTTCTGGGAATGAATTTGAGAGTATGGATTCTTTTTCAATTTCATTAAAGAGTTTGAGGAGTAGTGGCAAGAGATCTTCTCTAAATGTCTTATAAAATTCAGCAGTGAATCTGTCAGGGCCTGGCCTTTTCTTTGCTGGTAGTTATTTTATTATATCTTCAATTTCATTGACTGATATTGATTTGTTTAGAAATTTTATATCTTCTTGATTTAGCTTTGGTAATCCAGATGTGTCTAGGAATCTGGCCATTTCTTTTGTGTTTTCCATCTTATTTAAATACAAGTTTTTGAAGTAGGTATTGATGATTGTCTGGATTTTTTGCAGAATTTATTGTGATTTCACCCTTTTTATTCCTAATTGCATCTGAGTCTTTTCTTTCCTTTTTTGATAAAGTTGGATAAGGGTTTGTCAACTTTATTTAATCTTTCAAAGAACCAACTCTTTGATTTATTCATTCTATGTATAGTTTTCTTAGTTTCACTTGCATTAATTTCTACTCTGATCTTTATGATTTGCTCCCTCCTATGGGCTTTGGGCTTGACTTGTTCTTCTAGAAGTTTGAGGTTCAGTATTAGGTGGTTTATTTGAGTTTGCTCTGTTTTCCTATGTGGGAATTCATTACTATAAACTCCCTCTTAGGACTGCTTTCATTGTGCCCCCTTAAGTCCTGCTATTTTGTATCAGATTATTCTTTAATTGTAGAAACTGTCAAATTTCTTCTTTAATTTCATCTGTGACCCTTCATTCAGAAGGGTGATGTTTAATTTTCATATGTCCATGAAGTTTTTATGGTTTCTTTGAACATTGATTTTCCATTTTATTGCAGTATGATCTGGTAAAATGCATGGGACAATTTCAATTCCTTTGCATTTACTCAAGCATGTTTCATGAGCTAGTATTTGGTCCATTGTACAGAACATCCTGTGTGGATCTGAGAAGAACTGTATACTCTAAGGTTGTGGGGTGGAATACTCCATAGACATCTACTAAATCCATTTCTTCAAAAGTTTGGTTCAGTTCTGATATTTCTTGGCTCATTGTTTTTCTAGTTGATCTATTTGTGACAGTGGAGTATTGAGTTTCCCCATTCCCACTGTAATACATTCCCACTGTATTAGTGATTATTTGAGTTTTCGTGTCAGTTAATATTTGTTTTATATATTTGTGATTGTTATCACTTCCTCATAGATTATTTCCTTTACAAGGACATGGTGACATTTTTGTCTCTCCTAATCAATCTTGGCTGGAAATCTATTTTCTCTGCAAATAGAATACCTACCCCAGCTTTTTTCTGCTTTCCTGTTGCATGAAGTAGTGTTTTCCATTCTTTGACTTTCAGTGTGCAAATTTCTTTTTAACTCATTACATTTCATGTATGTAGGTATTGTTAGATCTTGCTCCTTGATCGATTTTTGCCAGTCTGTTTCTTTTAATGGTGAATTGAGACCATTTACATTGATTCTTATATGTTTTCATTGTCTTTGTTACATTATTTTCCTACTGTTGATTCCCATTTTTCCCCTCTGTATAATTACTTGCCTTCCCTGGTGGTGTTCATAGAGTTGTAATCCTCATTATCTCTTTCTAGAATGTCATTCAGAACATTTTGGAGTTCTGGTTTGATAGTTATGAATTTCTTCAGGTGTTCTTTGTCATGGAAGTATCTTATTTCTCCATTGATTTTGAAAGGTTATTTTGAGGAATACGTAAATCTGGGGCAGAGGTTATTTTCATTTTTTTTAGGGCTTGAAATACTTCACTGCAAGCTCTCCTTGACTTGAAGGTTTGTGTTGAGAAGTCTGCTGTGATTCTGATGGGCTTTCCTTTACAGGTGATTTGTTTCTTTTCTCTAACAGCTTTTGACAGATATTCTCTTCTTGGGCTGAATTTTTGGAATCTTCACTTTTATATGCCTTGGTGTAGATTTATTATTTTGAAATCATGACTAATTGGAGTTCTATATGCCTCACTTATCTGTATGTCAAATTCTTTTTCCATGCTTGGGAAATTTTCTGCCATTATTTCCATGAACAGGTTTTTTTTCTGTCATTTGTGCTAGCTCCTGTTTTTCATCGACTCTACTCAAATTTATGTTATTCTTCTTTGTATCATCTATCAGCTGTTCAATTGATTTTTAATGGTCCCTTGCTATTTTTCTGAAATCTTTCTTTTCCTATTGCTAAGCACTATCTTGTTTTCTATATCTGATAATTTGTCCCCACATTGGCTAATTCTGCTGCATATACTTTCAATAGAATTTTAATCTCCTGGATACTTTTTTGAATGTTTCATAATTCAATTTCTGTCCCATGTAGGATGTTTATGGTTTCCCCATTTTCTGAATCTCCTCCTTTCTTATCTGTGCCTGCTCTACAGTCATTAACCATGTCTTTCATTATGGTCACCAATCTCTGTAAGATATTATTTCTGATTTTTTTTTTTTGTAGAGCCTCCTATTGTTACCACTTCAGAGTCCAATTTCACTTTCACACAGTTCCATCTCATTGCCCCTGGGTTTGCCTTTGGTGAGCTGGAAGACTGGGGTTGCATCTTACCTAGATGTCTTGTCATTTTTATTTTCTTTCTTTTTTTTTTTTTTTTTTTTTTTTTTTTTTTTTTTTTTTTTTTTTTTTGCTTAACTCCTGGGTTGATGCTTGTAAATTGCTTATGGTAGATAGCATTTTTGCTATCATATTATTTTAGAAAAATGACTGCTTCTCTAAGATATCTTCCAGACATAGCTGGATTTTGGGTTCTGGGTCTGCTGCAAGATCCTACCTCTTCAACTCATTGGAAATGGGAAGTTGCTGCCTGTTTTGCAGCCTCTGGTTCTCTGAAAGTGGCCTATAGTGTTGTGTATGACTCTTAGGCAATCTCAGTCTTGGCTCTCAGGAAGAATAATTGATTAGAAGAATTGGGTCACCTTAGGTAAAGTAGTACAATCAGCAATAACAATAGCATTAGACGCCGCTAGAAAACAATAAACTGTAGTAACTATTAATCTGCCACTTTTAACCATATGAAGTATATTTTTGGTTATAAAACAATGTGTAAAACAAACCAGAAATTGTTTATAGTTAATAAGCCCCCAATATGGTGACTTTACGCTCAGGGGAGAACATTTAAAAGAGGCTCAGTGAAAAATAGAGAAATAGAAGAAGAGAAAGAGATTTGAAGCCCAGCTGGGGGAACAAAGGAATCTCGGGGACAAAGAAGACAGGGGGGAATGAGAGAAGGAAGAACAGAACAACAACAAGAAAACTAGAAACAATGTTCACACTCATATAAAAACAAGAAGAAACAATCAAGAAAACAAGAAAAGAAAAAAAAGAAGCAAAGTAGGAAAAAAGTCCACTTCATGGTGTGTCTCTACTGTCACTGGTAGAATGGGGAGACAGAGCCCAGATCTATGTCAACTAATTCCAGCAAGCCATCTATAGATTTTCAGTGGAATAGTGGATAATCCTGGCAAGCCTGCTCCTTTAGTTCCACTGAAGTTCAGGCTAGTTTCTGGTTGTGAGGCTGAAACCCAATATGTTCTGCTTGCAAAACTCCTTGTGCCTCCTGCCAGCTTGAATTTAGTTACTGCTGGCTTGAATTCTGCTCCTTGATCTCCTGCCAATTTGAACTCAGTTCTGCCTCACCCTGACACTGGGAGCCACTAGATGGAGTCATCCCCTAGCTGCTCTGAGTTTTGAGCTCAGTTGGTGCCTCTCTAAGATGGCTACCATCACCCTCTCCTAGGAAACATCTGAACCTGAATAACTCATCAGCCACTGTAGTCCACTGTATCTACTACTCCATTCCATTGGTGCATTTCTCTGTGGAACCCTCTGGGGCTGCCAGTAGTCACAATACATCTGCAAATTTGAACTGTCCCTTGAATGCCATGAATCAGAACTCTAAGTATCCTGTGAGCCCCTGCTGTCAGGCACTCTACAAGGCTTGCTGCATATATTAAATCAAAAGCATATACTGAATCCTTGTTGTTGGTGGTAAAATGAAGTGGAACTATGTATATATAATAGCAAGGATAAAATGACCATATCACTGACCTGGAAGTAAGCCAAGCAACTCTAAATTTGCAAAATCACTTTCAATGGACTGTAGGAATTTCCAAGAATTCAGAACACATATATAAGACCCAAATCAGCCAATACCCCCCACATCCACCAATAGTGCATATTTTCATTCTCTTTCTCTATCTCAGAATAGGTTATTTTTTCCTCCACAGTAGAATTATGCCTTCCAGAGAAGGCCTAAACATGAAAGAATTAAATGCAGGGTAATTGTAGGTTGTTAAATGAAACTATACTCCAAAAATAACATGTGAGATTTCTGCCAAAAGCAACCACAAAAAAAGAAAAACTAGAGATCTCCATAAAATGGTTACAAAGTTAAAGTGTTAATTCATAATATATTATGTAAATATGAAAAAGGGATAAATATAATTATGCAGATCAAGATCTGTGAAGTAATTCTTTAGTTTTCATTATTTGTCAAACTGTCTGGAGTGCTTCTGATTGCAAGGAATTTGAATAATAAATATATTGGGTAATACTATTTCTCTAAGTCCAAAAATATTTATTAATATTATGATAGGATTACTCTATAAATTTAGAAAGTTCAGAAAAATACAATGAAGAAAATCCAGTATTCTGACCATCAGAAGGCATTGACTGTTAACATTTTGTATATCAATTATTTTCTATTCAAAGTATTTGTCTTATTTTTATACATATTCTGACCCCTGAAGGCATATTACTTTACTAAATTAATTTTTTTTTTGTACTGGGGATCGAACCCAGGACCTTGTTCCTGTGAGGCAGGCACGCTGCCCCTGAGCTAAATCCCCAGCCATGAATTAATTATTTTTAATTATATGGAGCCCAAATATTAACTATACTTAGCAGAGATCTTTGCATTACACAACAATTATAAGCTTTCCTTTCTCCCCCATTTAGTATCATACTTTTAATTATTTTACATTTTATAATTGATTTTAAAATTTCAGACTGACAGCCTTTCAGAACTAGAGTTCTCCATGTGTATTGATGAGAAAAGTTAGAGTTCTGCTTTCTGGTACAGTATAAAATATCTATATTCAAAACTTTTTTAGCGTAAATCAAATATCTTGCAAATCACAAAATACTAAACGCTCCTAGAAACTAAACACAATCTAAGACCTCCTATGACAAAAGTATAGGTCTCTCAATAATGAATTTAAACTCAAAACTTACTCTTCGTAATTTGAGTAAAAGGGACCAAAGTATATTAAGACATAACTATGAGAAAAATCACTTGAGAAGCCATTTAAATATAAGAAAAATTTGTTCTTCTTTGTTTTATTGATACTAGGGATTAAATACAGGGCCTTGCACATAATAGGCAAGATCTCTACCACTGAGCTACAGTCCTAGCCCTTCAAAGTTAGAATTCATACAAACTTGGTAAAACCTCCCATCCGTTAGAAGTCCCTCATCTGGAATTATATCATAGCATCATGGCACTATAAATTTCATGCAGTAAAAACCTATCTTGAAATTCTTTTCGATGGTGCTATCATTATTTATATTTTAATATATATTTTATATGATATAATACATTACAGAATATTAGGGTTTATATCTAGATGTCTCCTAATGCACATATGATTATAGGCAGGATTAAAAAAGACAAAATATAAAAATAAACAAAGCAAATAAATGCACACCTCAATAAAATGAATATCAGTGTTTTAAAAAATATATATAATTTCTCAGCAGACTAGTTAAGAAAATAAAAAATGAATAGAGGAAACTGGGCTTATATGTTATCTCCTGTAAAAAAAGTGAGCATGGATTATTAAAGTGTACAGGGAAATCCTGATGTGTCTCAAAATCCTAAAGAAGAGCATAGTTCATATAATAGAGCTATGAAACCACTTGGTCAGTCGCTACTTGTTAGAGCAGATAAAAGAATCAGAAGGTGCTTGGGTACTTCAATTGTTTAAAATAAAAATAAGTACACTATCTCTTCGTTATGTTTCTGCATGGAGCAGGCTTTTCCATTAGTTCATCTGTAATATTGTAGCCCCTGGATGCATGTAGTTATTGATTACTAAAATATGGCTAGTGTTTGTGAAATGAAAATTATAATATTACTAAATTTTAATTTTAAAGTTTTAAAAGTTATACATAGACAGTGGCCAAAATACAGAACTACACATACAGACTCACTTTTCTTTCCATATCAGTTTCTCTTCTTACTTTTTAAATTTTCTTACTCAAAGCGCCATGAATCTTAAAATATTATTCGTTAGTCATTTGTTCTTTTAAATGTTTCAAATTTGAGTAGTGTCTTTTCTACAAATTAGAAATAGATAAACGATATTGTCCTAATGTCAGTGGAGACCTAAGCAGTTTCTTCTTTTGACAGAGAGTAAAACAGACATGCAGAGGCTCATTCAAGAAAATCAGCTGGGGGCAATGAGGAAAACTGCGGTGCCAAGGCCATTGTGGGGGAGGATCCACCTGTACCCTTCATCCCCCCAAATGTGTGCTGCCTCCAGCTGACTTCCACTCTTTTTCTTTGTCCATTACGCACACACATGTTGGTAGGGGAGTAAACCACTTAGATTTTCCGCCATAATCATTCCCTAGGTAGTCTTTGGCAGGTCTTTTAATCTTCCTGCCCATAGTTTCAATTTTGAAATGAAGAAGTCACATTAGAGCAAGGAATAAAAACAAAAAAATGCAAAGATAGTAAAGAATAGTGCAGCACAGTGTTCCAGTGCATATGTCCCATTTACAGGTATTCAGATCACAATAAAAAACAATAACCCAGTATACAAAAATGATGACAGCAAGATGACAGACTAGGAGCTTCCAGACATTTTCCTTCACCCTCACATACACCAAATAAATATTCACACTTGTGAACTCCCTCTGAGAGAAATTCAGAAATAATTTGATAGATTCCTGCACTATGGAAAACTGAAAAAAAAAATGTCCATATCAAAATAGGTAGGTAGCTCTGAGGTATATTCTTGCCATAATAAACGCAACTCCCAGTATGGTACTGCACAACTGGGAAAGAAACCTGTTTCCTCCCTTCTCCTTAAGGAAAAAAGGATAAGGACCACACATCTAGCACTGCAAATATTACAGTTTTTTTACCAGAGGAACTGGATCCTAACTTGCCTATCTCTGGGAATGGATGGGGACTAGCACTTGCTTGTTCCCCAGGACCAAAAACAGAAAAGAAGAAGTTTTAAACAGGCACATGAACACTCATAGATTTTCCCTATGTTGGCACAGGGCAGACAAATAAATACATACATACACATATGCATACATAATCAAATGGTCTTTTCTAAAGCCAGCTCCCGACTTCTCTCTGGAAGAGGTTAGACTTCTTATCTACAATCCTGACATTTTCAGCTCCTGTCCAAAGGTCCAGTTTCTCACTAGCCTCCTGCTTTGGGATCTACTGGCTTGTGCCATCACTGCTCTTCTAGTCTTGAACAAGCATGTAGACAACTCCCTTGACTTTTGCTCAAAAGATTAAACCAAGCCTTCAGCCTCAACCTGGAATGGGTTGGACCATACCTCTAGCACCACAACCTTTATAGTTACCTCCTAAAGGACTGACTTCTAAATGCTAAACATTAATTTTAAAGATAATCCAGGTACTTCTAGAAGCTCTATCAGTTGCTAGATGATCTGAAAAGAGATTCTTGAGATAATCATATTTGTTGTCCAACCTTTTTACCACAGCCTCAAAGCCTTACAATGCAAGCCTCTCACTCAGACAGCACCATTCCTATCTTGGAAACTCACCAGTTGTCCCTCTTGGCAACCTACTTTGCCCTGTGTAAACTCTTATCTTTACTCTTATTCTTGCCTGGGTAACTATTTTTACAGCCTACATAACTGGCATTTTATACTCCATCTCACATGGCAACATACATAAAATTTTCCACCCAAAGCAGAGGAAGACATAGTTCTCTCAAGGGCATGCAGAACAGTCCCCATGATGAATCACATATTAGGTCACAAAACAAATCCTTACAAATTTAAAAAGATAAAATGATATCAAGTACTGATTCTGACCACCATGGCATTAAACTAGAAATCAATAACAGCAAGAAAATGGGAACAGTCACAAATACACAAAAGCCAATTTGGTCATTGTCATTAGGTCAAAGTATAAATGAAAAGAAAAAATTTTAAATATCACACAGTAAAGGAAAACAAGAATGCAACACACTAAAACATGGGATACAACAAAAACAGTACTAAGAGAATTCACAATAACAAATGCCTATATTTAAAAAAATGAGTAAAGATCAAAAAACAAGCTAACTTTACACCTAAGGAAACTAGAAAGGAAAAAACAAAATAGTTTTTAAAAATAAGCTTTTAGGTTGATTCCCAGGTATTTCAATTTTTTGGATACTATTGTGAAAGGAATTGATCACCCCATTTATCTCTCAGTGAGTCCTTTTTTCATGTACAGAAAAGCTGGAAACTATAGCACTCTGAAAAAAAGAGATTGAAGAGAATATAGAAAATGGAAACACATCCCTTGCTCTTGGGTAGGAAGAATAAACATAGTGAAAATGGCCATACTTCCAAAACTACTATGTAGATTCAATGTAATCCCAATTGAAATCCCAGCAGCCTACTTCACAGACCTTGCAGAAACAATCCAAAAATTCATTTGGAAAAAGAAGAGACCTCAAATAGCAAAAACTATTTTAGGCAATCAAGAAAAGGTAGGGGTATCACAATCCCCAACTTGAAACTATACTACAAAGCTACAGTGATTAAAAACAGCATGGTACTGGCAAAGAAACAGACCTGAGGACCACACTAAACCAGCTGGAAGAAAGGTTAGATAGAACTCTAAAGATTTTATGAACAAAATCTCAATTGCCCGTGAACCAGCACAATCAACAACTGAGGTGTCTTCTAATCAAAAAGCTTCTGCACAACAAAAGAAAAGACCAACAGTGTGAAGAGACAACCCCACAATGTGGGAAAAATTTTTCACCAGCTGTTCCTCAGACAAAGGTCTACTATCTAGAATATATAAAGAACTTTAAAAAATCAGACCTCTCAAGTTTAAACACCCAATCAAAAAATGGGCATCTGAAATGAACAAAGAAGTAGAAATAGCAAATGAATTTATAAAAAAATGTTCAACATCACTGGTCATTTGAGAGATGCAAATGAAAACAACACTGAGATTCCACCTCTCTAGGCAGAATGGCTGCTATCATGAAATCAACCAATAACAAATACTGGTGGGGCTGTGGGGAAAGAGGAAGACTGCTCCACAGCTGGTGGGAGTAGAGACTGGTGAAACCACTGTGGAAATCAATATGGAGACACCTCAAACAACTACAATTGAAAGTTTCATTTGGCCCAGCTATTCCCGTGCTGGGTATCTTCCCTAAAGAATTAAAAGAATCATACCACAGCGATATATGTGCATCCATGTTCATAGAAGCACAATTTGCAATAGCTAAAATGTGGAAGCAGTCCAGCTGCCCATTAACAGGAGATTGGACAAAGAAAATATGGTTTTTTAATAAAATGGAATACTACTCAGCCATAAAAAATGATAAATTAGAGACATTTATAGCTAAGTGGATGCACATTGAGGCAATTCTCTTGAGTAATATAAATAGGACACATGTGAAAATACTGACTGACTAGTTTCTCTAGTGTGAGAAACAAAGTGCAAATAAAGATTAAAAGGTATAATAGATAATGTAATAGGAGGAGGAGGGACAAAGGATAAAGGGAAATGGGAGGGTAGGGGAAAGGAAAGAAGGAATGAAATAAATATGACAAAATGAAAAATAATGGAAACAAAATCTTTGTAGGTAGGGAGGGAGGGGAAGGTAGGGAAATGGGGGGAAAATAAGAACTAATATTGATTATGTAAAGGTATAACTTTCCAACAATGAATGCCATTATTTTGTACACGTTAAGCTTCCCAATAAAATTAATTTAAAAAATAAGCTTTTAAAAGATATACAATATTGGCTAACTCTTTGCTGGACTAAAAAGAAAATGAGAGAAACTTAATAAATGTAATCAAAATAAAAGATATTACAACAGATGCTCTGGAAATAAAAATAATCATAAAGGACAAATACAAATGTAAACAAATTGAATAATCCAAAAGAAAGGAGATAATTTCTAGAAACACACACTCAAATAAGAATGAATCAACAAAAAATAGAAAACTTGAACTGGTCAATAAAAAATGAGATGACCAATCATAGAAAAAACGCATGACAAACTCGAGGTCTTCTTGGGTCACTTCTAACAAAGAGTATTAAAACTACTAGAGGAGAACCCAGACAAAAACACCTATGACATCGACTAGGCAATGATTTCTTGGATACCAGAAGCAAAAGAATGCAAGTATAAGTAGTGGGATTACATGAAGGAAAAGGTCTGCTATGCAGTAAAGGAAACAATAAAGTGGAGAGAGATCCGTAAGTTTACAAAGTGAGAAAAAAAATTGCCAACAGTACCACCAGCAGTGAGTTAACATCCATAATATATAAGAAACTCACACACTCAATAACAACTTTAAAAAATGGTCAAAAGGTCTTTTTTTTTCCAAAGAAGCCATGTAAATGGTCAAGAAGTACGTGAAGGAGTGCTGAGCATCGTTAATCACCAAGGTAATGTGAGCCGAGCCACAGTGAGGTGTCAACCACACCTATTAGGACAATCAAGAGTCAAGCTGAAAGAATACTGACAAGGCAGTGGAGAAAAACAGAAAACACTGTACACTATTGGTGGAAATACGAAATTGATACCTTCGTCTTTGGAAAACAATACAATTTCTCGAAAGCGTGAAACACGGATCTACCGCACGATCAAGGGATACCACTAATGGTCGGTCATACATCTAAAGACCTGTAGTCACTATGTTGAAGAGACATAGACATCTCCGTGTTTGCTCAGCACCACTCACAATCGCCAAGATGTGGAAACAACCGACAGATGAACAGATAAAGAAATTGTGGTATATTTATAAAACAGAATATTACTTCGCCTTTAAAATAAGGACATTCTATCATTCATGACAACGTGGATGAAACTGAAAGGCATTATGCTAAGTACACAGAAAAATATTACATGATTTCACTTATATGTGTAATATCAAAATCTTGCTCTCATAGAGGTAAACAGTGGAACATTGAATAACAGATGTGGAGCATTTAAGTGTGAGGGAAAAGATGGGATGTTGATCCAAAAGTATAAAGGTTCAGTTGTGTAGGATGATAACGTGGAGCATGGGGGCTGTAGTTAATACTATAGAGTATTCTATAATTACAAATTGCCATGAGAATAGATATTAAACGTTATAATGACCAAACATTTAAAAATAAAAGCAATAAGCAAGGAGATACAAAACAACACAGACCCAAAAGGGCGTTAAAATATTTGATCAATAGGCATTGATCTTACTCTACTAATATATATAACGTGGAGCATGGGGGCTGTAGTTAATACTATAGAGTATTCTATAATTACAAATTGCCATGAGAATAGATATTAAACGTTATAATGACCAAACATTTAAAAATAAAAGCAATAAGCAAGGAGATACAAAACAACACAGACCCAAAAGGGCGTTAAAATATTTGATCAATAGGCATTGATCTTACTCTACTAATATATAACTATGCCAAATAATACTAGAAGATAAAGTGTTGTTTTTCCCCCAAAATAATTGTCTTTATTGTAATCTTTGTCTTTTATTAATACAGGAAAGGTATAAGACCAGAACACTGGAAAGAAGTGAGAATATTAGGTATTTGATTTATAATATATTCAAGTAAAGATCAATATAAAACATATTTGTGTTCATGGTAATGCATTGCATAAGCAGAACTGAATTTTATCAGGAAAATATTGTTTGAGGGAGAAAAATCACTGTAGTTTTCAGTTTTACTGTTTGAAGTACCTATATGCTCTCCCCCACATAAACACAAAACTTGAGAACTGAATAAGAAATTTAGTATGTGTGCACATCTTCGAGTTGACAGCAAGTGTTGTGGATTCAGGGTAAGAATATTGGAGTCTTTCTTCTGGTTCATAGAGAGAGCACAGTCCACAAAGGATCTAGGATTCTCTCTTCAAACTGTTAACATAAACCAGATATTATTTGTTTTCTGACTTCCTAATTACATTGATTTTTAATGATATTTCAAAACTATGTTGGTTTTTTGTATACGGTAGATTATATTACGAGGATGAAAACCAAATTAATATCACAAAGATTTTCTTTACACTACATTGTTCAAGTAAGATTCTCTGGGCTGGAATCAAGTCCTGAGAGTGTGAATCAAGAAGAGACAGAAAAATGAGCATCTTTTCTGTTCCAACACTGATAATGACAGCAATCATCTCAAGGAGTTTAGTTGAAAAACATTGTCCTGCTTACTGTTTGAAAACTTGAAATCACTTTGATTCTTTTACAGGCAGTTTCAAGAATGTAATAGCTCTATGACTACCCTTTTAAGTTTAGGTCAGTTTTAGGAACTTTTGTTAAAAAATTTATCAAAGATCAACATTTTCAAAATAATGAACAGCATTTTGGTTCTTGCTAAGGCAAATGAGAGAAGTAAAAATACATTATCACTAAAGCAGGCAAAGTAAATTAAATTTTAATTTGGCAGAAGTGGTTGATTTTCTAGATTATAGTAATTATTGGTGATGACTGCTATAAATAAAATTATAAAACCCTGAAGTTTTTATATCTACTTTACATACTTTGACTCCATCAGAATTATATTCATGCAAACTGCTGCCCAACCTTCTCTTTTTCTTTTTCTTTCACTAACTACTAAACACTTCATTTACACTGTACAAATTATGTTGAGCAGCAGGTAGAAGCAAGCTGCAAGGTGAAACTAGAAATGGCTCTATTTTCATTATGTGTTGGAAAGGGCCAGGGACTTGACATTTGTCCAGACTGCTAAGGGAGGACTCTATTAAGAGAAGGAAAAAAAAAAGTAAAGGAAACAGAAAAACGTCCTGCCCACCACTGTGCTGTTCTTTCTGAGGACACATGATAAAGGGAAATTAGTTAATGTTGTAACTATTTTCTGTTATTTCACAGGATGACAAATTGAATTTAAATGCTTAAGGGCTGCCGTGTAAGGCAGATTTTCTTTATTCGCTTTTACAATATTTTCAGTTTCTTTCTTTTTCAAACTCACCAAATTATACTTTTAGAAGTAAATCTAGAAGTGCACCAGGGATTTAGCTCAGCGGCACTGTGCCTACCTTGCAAGTGCAAGGTCTCGATCTCGATCCCCGATACAAAAAGAAAAGAAGTAAATACAGAAGGGATAGTAGGACAAAAATAGTGTTCAAAATAACTTTAGAATATATTTTAAAAGATGAGCATAAATTTAATTGTATTTATGATTAAAGTTTATGAAAATTTGATTAAGAGGCCAATTTGAAATAGATGTTCATCACTTCCTGTTCCTTTCTGAATAACATGATAGATTATCTGCAGTCTTGTTTCACTGAAGAATAAACAACAGGACAGCAGGATCATACTTAATTCCACCATGATAAATAGCTCATATATTCTCAGGAAATCAAATTAAAATAAATGCTAGTGAGGCTGTGGGGGAAAAAAAGCACACTTCTACATTGTCTGTGAAACTACAGACTAGGAAAACCACTATAGAAATCAGTATAGAGATTCCTCAAAAAACTAAAACTACAAATTCCATTTGACCTATCCATTCCCCTTCGGGGTATCTTCCTTAAAGAGCACAAGGAATCATATTACAGTGATACATGCAAAGCCATGTTTATAGCAGCACAATTCATACTACCTGAAGCTTAAGAGCAGTCCATCCACAGATGGTTAAAGAAAATGCGGTATTTGTACAAAATCAATTACTAATTGCCATAAAGATGATAAATATGAGTATTTTGTAGAAAAATGGATACACTTTGAGACCATCATGTGTTGTGCAATTAATCAGACACACAAGCTAAAATATCTCATGGTTTCTCTTATGAGAAACCTAAAATACAAACAAAGAGCAAAATAAAAGACAGATAACAGGAAGGACTGAGATAGATCTTTTGTAAATGGAAGGGAGACCAAGAGATGAAGGGTGTGGGGAGAGAGAAAAGAAGGGGATGAAAAAAAGCTGAGATGTGTTATGTCTGTGTCCTAACTCTCCACAAGGGATGTGATCATTATATACTACAAATATGTACTAATAAAAAAATTGAACAAAAAGAAAATCTGAAAAATCTTCCACTCCAAAATTATAAGAATTGACTCGTCTCTTCTAGAAATAACTAATTTAAACAGCTTAGTTCATTGAAATTTTCTATAGCATCTATAGAATTATTCTTGCAATTAAAATGAGAAGGCATTCGTTGTATTGTGGATAAATATACATTCTTTGTCAATCTAGAATGCGCTTTCCTTAAGTTCATTTCTATGTTTGCAATACATAATAACTGCATTGATTGAAACGTATACATGCTGCGTCTTGGTCAATTTTACTTCTTTGCTTACGGAAATTTTCAACTTTCCAGTTGCTAGAGAAAAATTATCTGATATCTGGCTCATGGTTTCATGGGTTCAATTCACAGTACAGTAATATTATAGTGGCAGGTCCTGGAGGAGTAATACTACTCATCTTATGACAGCCGCAATCTTAGTATTGGAGGAGCAGCGGACAGGAAGAACCCAGAGACCAGATACAGTACCCAATGTCACACCTTTATAGTGTGTCCCAATATACCACACGTGTTCTATACTGATCTATCGGCCCCTATCAAGACAATCAAGCTAACATTGCACCTTAACTGTCACATTCACTAATGTGGTTAATCATTTCATCACTTTGGAATGGTAGATGAAACATATTTCTGAAATATATACTATTAGGTTGCAAAGTATTAGTTTCATTTCACAAAAATAAGTCAAAATCTAAGATATGTTATAATTTGTTTCCTAATCATATGTCCATTTTACTGTTTTTACACAAAAATGAACAGAATATTTGAATAATAGCTACATTCAAATATCAGATATATATTTCATAACATATTCTTTCTAGCCCAATTTTTCTCTTTAAATTGAATCTTAGTATAGATAATAATGGTAAGTATGTAAAAATGAGAAAATGTAATGTATAAAAATAGTAACTTTTAAAATATTTTTACTCTTATAAATTATGGTAGTGCTCGCTTCAGTAGCACATATTGTGAAACTGTGGTGGTTTTCACTTAAAATATAAATGTTTGCTTTTTAAGAACCTAGGAGTTTTAGGCCTCAAGTAAAGTATATTTTTTATAATATATATATGCCCTGCCATAAAATTTAAAGTATGCAATTCCTTTCCCAGCTTATGCACATATTTTTACTATGCTGTGATTCTCCTCTACCCTATACAGACATTGTATAAGATACTTTGTCCAAAAGGAGCTTTACACTGTTTGCCATGAACTTCTGATACTGCATTAAGAGTTATATATCACATAATTCGAACCAAATATTCTTGAGTGAGATATAAAGACAGAAGTCTTGTGAGACAAGAGAGACAAAGTAAAATGAAAGGGGGTAGCACAAGTGTGTTTCGTTGACTGAATGCTTAATATTTCTATGGTGGAAATAACTTCTAAGGTAATCCTAAAATTCTTGCGATCCTATGAAAATCCTAGATACCTATTTTGTAGAAATCAACAAACTTGTTATAAAATTGTTACAGAAATGCAAAGGGTAAGAAATACCTAAAACTGTCCTTTAAAAGAACACACTTGAAGAACTCACACTGCACAGCTAAGATTAGTATGGTACTGGCATAAGGAGAGGTATTTAGCTCAGAAGAACAGAATTTCAAGCGCATAGATAAACATCATGATTTTTGATAAAGGTGTCAAATTTAATGTGGGGGAAAAAGAACACTTTGAAAAAAATAATGCTTGAACAACTGGATATCTCCATAAAAAAAATGAAATTGGATCCTACCTAATATTATATATACAAATTAAATCCAAGTGAATTAAAGACAGCATAAAAATTAAAACTAAAATAATTAGAGGATAATGTAGATCTTACATCATCAAGAACTTTTATTAAGGATTGGTTTCTTAGATATGTAAAAGCACACTGACAAAAGAAAATAAATAGATGTTTATCAAAACTAGAGTACTTTGTCCATAAAAGTATATGGCCAAGCATGTGAAAAAGCAATCTATAGAATTAGAGAAAATACCTGAAAATCATAAATTTGATAGGGCTGTATACACAATATATGAAGAACACTTATTACTTAACAATAAAAATATAAACCACTCAGTCACTCAATTTTAAATGGAAAAATATTTAAACACATTTTTTCAAGCAATTCAACAAATAGTAAGTCTGGAAATTATTAATCTTGGAAATTATAAAGGACAACTACAGTTAGCATTTCATATCTATTAGTTTGGAAAAATAAAATGATAGCAATTAAGAATTAACATATAGAGTAGTTGGAATCACTATGTATTATTGGTGAGAAATATTATAAAATAGTTCAACTATCTTGAAAGTAGCTTGATAAATCTTCAAAATGTTAAACACAGATTTATCATGGGAAGTGATAATTTTACTCTTAGGCATCCAATAAAATGGAAATACATACCAACACAAGAAATTCTATAGCGAGTACAGAAATATTAAAACCCACTGCAAGATGAATCAGTCTTGAAAATACTGTACATAACAGAAGTCAGAAATAAATTGACACATATTGTGTGATTTTATTTATATGAAAAGGGCCCTAACAGGTAAATCCATCAGGTATAATGCATATCAAAAATTGCCAGGGATAAGGAGGGGAGCAAATGAGAAATTATGCTACTATTAGAAGTATGGGTTTCTTCTTAGAGTAAAGAAAGTATCCTAGCGTGTTATGGGTGAGACAGTTGCAAATCTGTGAAAATACTTAAGTTACTGAATTGCACACCTCAAAGAGATGAGTATGGCATGTAAGCTATATACCAATAATACTGTTTTTTAGAAAGAGTAAGTGCAGTGAGAAAATGAAGAGTTTTTAAATTATAGAGATATATTTTACAATCTAGATCCTGCTTTGTATAAATTAAGACTATGTTTAATGACATATTTAACTTTATGTAAATTGATACACTGTCTACAAAAGAGGGTAACATTTAAACAATCTCTTCTTAGCTTTTATTAAATTATCCTGAACATTAGATTTACCTCTGCAATTTGCCACATTATAGATTTCTAGGCTTATGATTCTACTCCTAGGATCTGATTCAGGAGATATACTTGATCATGAATCACTATTTGGTGTACAAAATGTGCCTTCCATAATTCTTACAATCAGAAAAGGGTTAGGGAAATACTCACAACCTAGAGCTTTGCTAAATGGGTCCTCAATTATAAATTGATTTTTCTCGGGCCAGGTATTTGGCTTGGTGGTTCCGCCACCTGCCTTGCAAGTGCAGAGACCTGAGTTTAATACCTGATACCAAAAAAAAAAAAAAAAAATTAACCTAAATTGCTTTTTCTCTATCTTTTCCTCTGCCAGTGTCCTTTAAGAAAATGTTTCCAGTGTATATGAATATATAGGACTGTACACACAGTAATATACATCTGAATTCCTATTTCAAATTCTCTACAAAAGATATGCACTAACAAATTTCATGTTTAAAATTGGTATCTCCCTTATTCATAAGGGATGTGTTAAGACCCTCTGTGCATGCCTGAAAGCAAGGATAATGTTGAAATATATTTATATATATATGCAGTTTTTTATATATATATATATATATAGTTTTTCTACAACTGTGACAAGGTTTAATAAATTGTATCTAATAATAGATAAACAATAATAATAAAGTAGAAGTATAACAGTTTATATAATAAAATTGGGAATATCACTACTCTTGTGCTTTGAGTCCATTATTAAGTGAAAGATGGTTATTTGAACATAAGCATTGTGATACCACAGCACATCTGATAAATAAAAGGATTACCAAATTACTAGGGGCCAGGTAGTGCACACAGAGTGGATTCACCGGACAAGGTAAGATACAATGGGAGAGTGTGATGTTTCACCGTGTGACTCAGAAAAATGCTCAATTTAAAACATCACTTTTTTATAAATTATTTATTGTTGGCAGTTTCTGTTTAATACTTCCAAACTTCAGTTGTCTTCAGGTAACTGAAACTGGAAACCAAAACTGCGGGTGACACAACTACTGTATAAACCTCTCGGTAATATTATTTTTATTCTGAAGAATAAATCTGATGCATATCCACCTTACAAAAATCCAACTATGGTTGGCCACTGATACATACCCACTCTATAAAGAAAGGAAACATCTCTATGAGAAGTCGTAAATATAGTAATCTCAATCTACAGACAGAACTGTATTTTCCTCCCCACTGACTAAGATTGCCGATCCTTGCATGATAGAACCAAGTTATTGAGTAATGGAAGCCGTAGATTTGACAGGGAGGGTATTGGGGGAGAACTATGCATTCAAACTTTGAGAATGACCTTGTTCATTTTCCCCAACTATAGTCAGGATTGTCAACATCACACACTCTCATTAACACCAAATTTATAAATTTTTATATGCTATAAAAAATGTGAAGTCAAATATAAATAGGCCAGCATAAACATCTGTGATTACTGAAATCACATTTCCTCTATTAAATTTGCTTTCTCTAAGGAACAAGTTCTTACAGGGCAAGAAAGTTATTCCAAATTTCCTCTAGGTTTGCATTTGCAAAAGCAGTCTGTGTCTTTTCTGAAAGATGCCTGGATGCCTATCAAAATCAGTATTTGTTTTACAAAAAGAACAAATAAGTAATGTTTCCAAGAAAGTCGACTATGGGCAATGTTACAGAGAAAAATATACACAGCGTTCCTTTTTGAAATTCATTAACATATTACATCTTCTTTTAATTAACTTTATCAATTGATATAAACAGAAGAGTCTGGATGCACATATCAGCCACTCATTAACATTTATCACTCATCTGTTCTCTGGCTTGCTAAATTTCTGCCATTTGGTGAAGTATCAGTTTCCTTTGTTTTCCTCATGCCTCCTCAAAAATGTCCAAGCCTTTGTGATAGTGCTTGCACACTGCACCTATAACCCCCAGATTCCTGCATTTTAGAAACAATATGAATGGTGATAAATGAATCATACAGAAAACTATAGATTCTTTTCTTTTCTGTTTTTCTTCTACAAACTTTCCAATAACCCTATATTTTTAACAGATTTCAATAATTCATAAGATCACTTTCCTCCCTAAAATTTGCTGAAAAGGAGCCTTTAGAATATGAAAGCCCAAAATACAGGTGGTCTTCTATCTTGTATCCAAAAATTATACACACAAAAATATGATGGCTTATTTTTGTTTCATGTGCAATAATGACAACATTCTTCTTTAGTTCTGTAAGTTTACTCACAGGCATGCATGCCCACAATCAAGATTCAGAATGGGCTGTCAGCACTATTCTGCTGCCTGTTTTTAGTGAAGCCCTCTCCTGACCCAGTCCCTCGCAACTACATGTCTGTTTTCTGTTCGATAATTTTGCTTTTTCTATAATGTCACGATAAGGAAATCATCAAGTTGATAGGATTTGAATCTGGCCTCTTTCACTTAATCTAAATGACTTAAGATTCATTCTCTTGATCACGGAGTAATATTCTACTTTAAGTACCAACCTATAATGTGCTTGTCACTTTATTTGCTGAGGTCCTTTTACTTGTGTGAAAGATAAACTTGGTTGTCAATCTAACCAGCAACACAGACACCTGCAGGATTAGCATACAAATGGGTGTGTCTGGATGGGTCCCAGGAGCATGGACTAGGGTAGTATGCTGGTCCTCGCTCCTTCTTCTGGGGCTCTTTCCTTGCTTCCTGCTTCCTGTATGTGATAAGTAGAGCATTTTTCTCCTTCCATGCCCGTGTCCCATGATGCTTCTGCTGTGGAACCAGCCAACCTGGGACTGAAACCTGTGAAACTTTGAGCCAAATAAATATTGCCTCTTTAAATTGTGTTGTAAAACATTTTGTCCAAGCAAAAATGCTAATCAGTACAAGTTCTTTGTAGTTGTTGGCAATTAAAAGAGAAGTGATATAATTATAATTGTATTAGTTTTTATGTGAACAAATACTTTCATTTCTCTTGCATAAATGCCTAGGGACAGGGATGTGGTGTCATATTACGATTGTATGTTTAACTTCATTAAAAAAACAACTCAACATTTTGAAAAATTTTACTGTAGCCTTCTACATTCCTACTAGAAATACATGAAAGATCTAATTGTTCCTTATCTTTGCCAGGATTGGATGTTGTCAGTGTTTTTAGTTCCTTATGATAGGAGCACGGTAGTATCTCATCATGATTTATGTGTATCTACCAGGGACTTTTTATATTGAGTATGTTTTCATATGTTTGTCATATTTAATCTTCTTTGGTGAAAAGTCTGTCATGTCTGTCACGTACAATTTATTGAGCTGTTTTATAACCTGCTGAGTTTGGAGAGGTCTTCATACATTGCACAAAAGACTTTTGCTTTTCATATGTAATCTGTAAAATGTTCTCTCTCAAACTGTGGTCAGTCTTTTTATTTTCTTAACAGTGTCTTTCATCCAAAAGAAGTTGTTAAAATTTATGTAGTTTGATTTATTAATTTTTATGAATTCTATTCTTGCCACATTTCTAAGAAACACTGGACCCAGAGTCATGATTTTCTTCAATTTTCATCTATAAATGTTATTGTTTTAGATTTTACATTTAAGATCCATTTTCAGTTTTGTGTAAATATGAGATGAGTTAGGTTATACTTTTAGCAATTATTATTATCTAATAAGTATGTACTTAAATATTTCAAATGTACTGAGACATGGAAACATAATAACAAATAACTAAATTCTCATTCTTACAGCTCAGCTCTAGCATATCTTCAACTGTGAAATGTATTTCAGAGCCTTTATTCACTAAGATACACATTCCAGATTATCTTGATGCTATAGTTTGGATCTGCAATGTCCCTGAAAGACTCATATGTTAAGAGCTTGGACTCTGTCTCTGAGGCCTACTGGGAGCTGGTAGAACCTTTAAGAGAAAGTCTTAGCAGGTCTTAGCTCATTAGGGGCACAACTCGGAGGGTGCTGGCCATGGGCCCCAGTATCTTGCTCGCTCTCACTTTGGTCCCCGGCCATCATGAGGTGCACTTGCTCTGTCACACATTCCTCTTCATGGTGCGCTACCTCGCCACATGACCCAAAAGCAGCAAGTGGAACTGACAGTGAACAAAGCCTCCAAAATGGAGAGCCAAAATAAACCTTTCTTTAAATTAAGTCAGCTTATCTCAGAAATTTGTTATAGTAAAAGAGAGCTGACCAACACACTAGAGGACAAGAATTTCCTCCCTAATACAATTCTCTGAGATCTAAATTCCCTTTTAATGTTTTACATATACATATAATATATATTATATGTTATATATCTTTGTCTATATATTTATAATATATAAATTTAAATTATGTTTTTATATTACATATAGTTATGTATTTTATATGTGGAGAGTTTTCTCTTTTCTTATAAATATATATAACTATATAACTATATGACAATATAGTAAGACCGGAGTTAATCAAAGTTAATCTCTCTCTCTCTCTCTCTCTCTCTCTCTCTCTCTCATATCAAGGCTCCCCAGGGGTTACTTCTGGAGTCATGTGAGGAGCCTCTTAGTTCCTCTATCAGTTGTGTCCTCTGCCAGGATGGACTACAGTCTTGCTCGATGATGTGGCTTCCTCTGGAAGCATGGGCACAGTCCCCGCTTCATGACCCTCCTTTAGCACAAGATACTCTGCTTGACTCCTCTTCCCTGAGGTCCAAAGACCTCCCTGCAGGAGACTGGGTGTCTCACCAGAGATGCAGGATCCTTTTAGAGGGTTTCCAAGGTGTCACTTTTTAAAATTACTTTCCAGATACTTTTTGAGCTTTGGTCTCCAAGCCTCAGTTCTTGAACAACCAGCAGGTCAGTTGCACTGGTTTTAAATTGAAAACAGTATGCTTTAATTCTTAGTTACTATAATCCATTTTGAGTATTGAGTACTTTGAAATAAAAAGCATGACTTTTCTCATAGAAAAGGTTCTATTTACTAATAGAAAAGGTAGACAGCTACCTTTTCTATTAATCATGGTCGGCATTAGTGTTAGGGCTGTAAGTGGTAGTTTATGATCTTAACAGACTGCTTAAGTTGTTCTTTGGGTGTCATATTTTTAGTGCATATTACCAGATAACACCTAGTTTTACAAGCAAACATTAAAATCAAGAACAAACAGAATTATAACATAACAATTATGATGACATTATTATCCTAAAACCATAAATTATTTTATCTCTAACAATAGTTTATATTTATTTTAGTATAAAGTAACTTTTAGGTTATTTTCAATAGGTTAATTTGATCCATTTATAAATTCTATAGGATGTAATTCTTATCTAAATTTGTTTAAAATAAAGTGGATGAGTGGAATGTGCTTGTTCAAAGATGTATTTTATAGATAACTCATGCCCAATCATTATCATGCTGACACTGCCTCGACTGTGCAATATTTAGGTGCCTCTAATTACAATAAAATCACATGCACATAAACTGAAAAAGTCCATCACCATAAACAACTTTAATCTGGAAGTCGTAAGTATGATAAGTTGTTTTCCTAAATTTTATGTCTGAGAAGACTTATACATTTGGAAAACACAAATACATTTTATATACTGTGAGGTTAACGATAATTTGCATTATAGCGATATAAAAATATTCACATACTTCACTTAGCTTTTATTTAAAGGCAATGTTTAGATTTGCTTGACAAGTTGACTTGGTGTAACTGCACTAACAAGAATTTTAAAATATCTTTTGACTTCTTACACATTTAGGAAACAGTGTTACTGACCACAAATGGACTTAATATTCAATATACAAGTGTGTCTCATTTATAAATAACAAAATGCTTGTTTAATCAAAGACAATAGATGTAGAATGAATTTTAAATGGCAGGACCAAATTTAAGGAAATCTCAAAATTTTGAACATTTTACATATTCCAGGTCTAGATACAATGCTAGGTAGAACTCTTGAAGATATCGATGTAGGAAAGACTTCATGAACAAAACCTCAGTCACACATGAATTAAAACAAAAAAAAATCAACAACTAGGATCTCAGCTTATTAAAAGCTTCTACATAGCAAAGAAACTAGAAACAGAGTGAAGGGACAACCCACGCTGTGGGAAAAAATTTTACCAGCTGTTCCTCAGACAAAGGTCTACTATCTAGAATATATAAAGAACTTTAAAAATTCAGACCTCCCAAATTTAAAGACCCAATCCAAAAATGATCATCTGAAATGAACAGACATTTCTTATACAAAGAGGAAACATCGAATAAACATGTGAAAAAATGTTCAATTAGGAGAAGCAAATGAAAACTTCTGAGATTTCACCTCACTCCAGAAAGAATGGCTGGTACCATGAAATCAATCAATAACAAATGCTGGCAGGGTTGTAGGGAGAAATGAACCCTTCTCCACTGTTGGTGGGAGTGCAGACTTGTGCAACCACTGTAGAAATCAATATAAACATACCGTAAAAAACTAGAATTATAGGTTCCATGTGATCCAGCAATTCCCCTTCTGGGTATCTTCTGAAAAGAATTCAGAGAATCATGCCACAGCAATATATGTGCACCCATGTTCACAGCAGCACAGTTGGAATAGCTAAAACTTGGAAACAGCCCAATTGCCCATCAACTGGTGCCTGGATAGATTTTTTTCATATAAAATGGAGTACTACTCAACCTAAAGAATGACAAACTAGAGACATTTATAGCTAAATAGATGCACATTGAGGCCATACTCTTAAATAAAATAAATTGAACACACATAAGTAAATACCAAATAGTTTCTCTGTGAGAAACCGAAAGTGTAAATGAGGATCAAAATGTGTAATAGATAATGTGAAGTAGGAAGAAAGGGTGAAAAGGGGAAGGGAAGGGGATGAGTGAGGGTAGGGAAAGGAATAAATATGAGAAAAGGAAAAAAACTATAAAAGAGAGCACCTATACTTACATGGTATACTTAAAGATTTTTAGTTTTAACTCTATAAACTTAACTTTGAAGCTTACACTTACAGCATATTTTGTCTTCAAAGGTATACTTATCTGTAGTTCCAGATATAGTGTGTCATAACCTAAGGTAATAGTCTACAAATTAACATTTTACAAATTGAATTTTTAAAGCTTTAACTGATACAACTCAGTTTCTTAAGTAACCAAAAGGCTGACAATGGAAAATAGAAGAAATTAGCTTAATAAAATATAAAACCTTGCTTTTTTAATCTAATTTTTCTAAGTTTAACTGATATCATTTTAATATCTTAAGAAAAGCATATTGATTTAGAAAGAACATTTTTATCTTTTAATTATAGCCAACTGAACTATATATACTATATTTAATATATAGTATTATATGTAGATGTTATATATATTAATAGAACTAATATGGAATATAGTATATTTTTTCTATTATTTACTTTAAGGAACTGAGCTTTAAAAAGAATTATAACTATCATTTTCTTAGTTTTAGGTTTATAACTACAAATAAACTAATCAGGATTTTCCATAGAGGTTATCAATTGGCACTTTTTTTCTTATGCCATAACAGTATTTTTAATGCTCTAAGCTGCTTCTAGTTCTTTTCTCTCTTTAGTTAATACCGCGGACTTATAACTAATAAAAGTTAGAAGGGTGGAAGAAGTACCGTAGCGTGCAGATGATATGTTTATTCACTATACTTCTTTATTATAAAAACGAAATTTGACGCTTTATCTCTGTAACCTACATTTGCAGAAAAATCAACCTTTTCAAATCTTTCATCTTAAAATGGTTCCAAGGTCATAAGATATAACCTAAAGGTCACATTCTGGGCACAGACATTGACTTACTCATAATCATTTAAATGTATTACACACTTTTAAGATCTCCATGTCTACTTCTGGAAAGAAAAAAAATTAAAGCAAAGAGAGAAAGATAGGATCCTATTTAGGTCCCCAAGCACAGGCTGCACAAGCTGCCTACCTCATCCTGAGGTCACACTGCATGTGCAATTTCCCTAAACTAAGGTCAAGCCACAGCCCACCTCACTTCCTGCCATGATTAGTCTTGGAGTAACTGCCAGTAGCACAGAAATCCATTGTTCATGTCCAGAACAAGCATCCTTGTTCCTGGCAAATAGCTACTCTGAAATTTACTAACTGATCAAAAAGCAGGAAAAACAATACCTGAGCTTTACTGAAAAATTCATTCCAAAGATCTTTATACCTAGGAACATATAACATATAAAAGGAACTAAGGGGATTTTCAAGTCTAGAGATGTCATTTAGCAACTACAACTCACATATCAATTTAGACAGGGAGATGAACTTGAGACCAAAATTACCCTAAGTGTACCAGAAACAAATAAGGTGAAGGGAGGAAGCAAGCTACCATTAGAGAAATTGTGCAGGTAAAAGCAAAGAAAAGCACTAAAATAACGTGTAATAACACTAATATGTACATTAATAATTCTAATGCACCCAAAATACCCTGATTCTTTTTTATATGAGTATTATACAAATTTTAGACTCCTTCCAGCTAGCTTAATACTTAGTCAGTGAAAACTTCAAACAGGCTGTTGATTAGAGAAAGATGTAAACATAACTGTCAAAACCACAGAAAGTTGCCCTCTGCTTGTTCTTGCAACTTTTTAAGTTGTGAAGGTAAAAGAAAATGCAATTAGAATAACCCACCAAGAGCTTTATTTGCCACCTGCCATTCTGCGAATGCCTGCTGATAAAAGTGAGTTTTTAACTTGCAGATTTTCCTTGATAGATTGGAATTAGGAAAGTTTTCCTCTAAAGTGAGTGCTCCAGCTGCCACATGGGGATAAATATAGAATCAATCAAATCAAAGTTTGGCAATATGGAAGTAAAATATGCATTTGATTTGTCCCAAAGATTTGTTATTTGCATAGAAATAAAATCATTAACTCATTTGTTTTTTTAAATCTTCCAGGGCTTAATTATATTTTTTGGTTTTGTTTTGTTGTACTTGTTGTTGTTGTGGGGGGGGGCTTTGGTTGTTGTTATTATTTGACCGGATTGTTTTTCTCTTTTGGCTAGAAGGGCAGGTTTGCCTGAGTTGTCTCAGAATTCTTACTGTGGGTGGAATTGCTTTCCCGGCCATAAACCAAAGTCACTCTGAGACGGAAATACATCCCCTACTTTCCTTGGCTTATTATTAGACAATGTATCAGAGATACGATTTCAGCAGCCCTGGAAAGGTCTTCAAGACTAATAACTGGACTGAACTATACTGTGCTCAACTTTCACTAGTTACAATGTACAAACAATAGTTAGATTTGTTTTGTTTTAAAGTTTAATAACTATTTAGAATTGGGACTAAATTATGTCTACAAGGGTACATTGGCTCCATTCTACCACTAAACAAAAGATAGGCATCTCCTAGAGGCCCGTTGTGTGATGGTACTTTTGGGAATTATTTGACATTACTGTTGACATTTCTAGATGTCCTGACTGATCTCAGTATTTCTACCAGGAATGTTATGTTGGATTCAGATAAGGTTAGTTTTCAATGGCACTGGACATGGAGGCTGAGGGTTACTTTGAGCATTTGGCCACTTGATACTTCTCAGAAGATATTGCTGTTTCTTCAATAAGCTGACCAGTATTTCAGGAATTACCTCTGCCCACATTCCAGTGTGTGTGTGTGTGTGTGTGTGTGTGTGTGTGTGTATCTCCCCAATCATCACACCTAGAGACAAACAACAAAAATATTCTTAATACTATTTTAGAACTTTTCAGCGATCTTGTGTAAATGAACACATGATGCCACTTTGATTTATTTTTCAAAATAAGGTATTTAAGTGCGTAGAGAGGAAGTATGGGTTGTGTACTGTTGCTTCCATTTTTCACATACCACACTGAGGTTTGATTGATCTCTTTAAGCTATATGAGCTTTCAAGTTCTTACTCCCAAACGAAGTTTAGACAGGGCAGCAAAAAACTAGAATTAGGGTAAAGAAGGAAATAAATAGAATTAAATTAGGAAATGAGACAGGAGAATCACTAGTACATTCCTCTAAAGTTAAGCCTACTGAGACTATAATATGCCCTTTCACCAGGAGAAAAAACAAATATATTTTCTGATTCCTCAGGAAATGTCATGGGATCTCCGAAAGGACTAACCTCCAGGATCATCTATCCTGAGTTTTGAAACTTGCTTTGTAAAGTTCAAGACCTTAAGTTTTTTGTAGATGATCAATAATTCACTTCACTTCACCACACCACTCTGTAATAATGACCCGGGCATTCCATCTTCTCTTCACGCAGAGACTTTTTATACATGGACTACATTTTATGACCAATAACTCATTAATTATTTCAATAATGATATCTAGTCAAACATTATTATCCCACATTATAGGTGAACTGACTGAGGGAGCTTTTGACTTTCTGAAGGTCAGACTGAATTCAGAAGCAGGCCTCCAATGAGGTACGGAAGTGATTTTGTGACTGGAAGTCCTAACTCATGGCAGGACTTAAAAAGGCCAACTTTTAATTTCCAAATTCTTCTTCTTCCCTTCTCTCGAACTTGCCCTTATTAGATAATTACAACTTACATGTCATCATGTCATTCTAATAAAGCATTAATAAGGAAATCTCAAGTAGAGGCTTTCTCTTTCATACTAAAAATCATTACAAAGTAAAATTGTATTTTTCACCATGAATTTGAAATTTTAAGATAGCAACCACAATAACTGAGGTTTGCCTATTTAATATATGGAAATTGACTTAACTTCAATCCTGTTCTTAAAGAGTCAACTGGGTCCTGTAGACTTGCTATCCAGAAAGATGTGAGGGGAAATGGACAGAATGACAGAAAACCAGGGGTAAGGATTTGGGGAAAGTGAAAAAACAAGATGCCATGAATTTCTCTAAACCTTAAAAAAACTGTGTAAAAGTTTCTCTCACTGATGAAATGAGCTCTTTACATATAAATTATATTGTAATAACAGAGCTCCTGGGTAGAAAAGAGTTCCTTCTCCTGCTGGCAAAAATTAAAATAATCACAGATGGCTAATGATCAAAAATACTGACTGACAGCTCTGAAGTATAAGACACAGAGAATATTCTCAGAGGAGTGAGAATATTCTCAGGTTTTCCTAAGCCAACACTCCAATTTGGTGTGAGAAACCCACAAAGCTTTTTGCCCACTGGATATTTATATACAGGGTCTTTCTATTCTATTTTACAGAGTACTACGGTACATATACTCACATTGAGCCCTTCAGGAAAGTTAATAGAATTCTTTGTCTCTATGATTACTCCCACGTTTTGGTATAAAATGAAAGGGATTGCTAAGCGAAGAGGGCTCTATAATGCTTACTGAAAGAGGATGAAATCCCTTATTACTTAGCCATTAGGAATTCAGTCTCTTGCTTTAAAATAGGTGGAAGGAGGGCTGGGGATTTAGCTCAGCGGTTTTGCTGCCTGCCTTGCAAGTGCAAGGTCCCAAGTTCGATCCCCAGTACCAAAAAAAAAAAAAAAAAGAAAAAGTGTAAATGGAGGAATCTGCCTAATGGACTTAACTGTTTCTATAAAGATACAATCAATTATTAATAGTCGTAACAACTAAAACTTATTGAGGTCTTGTTATATAACACGCATTCTGTTAAGCACAATTCTACCTCATTTAATTTGAGCAAATAGCTCTGTGAAATACATCACATTACTGTTCACATTTTTCAGATGGATAAATTAAGCATAGGCAAGCATAAAAACGTGGCCAATACCATACCTGGAGAGGGCTAAATCAAGGACTGAAACTAGTTTTTAAACTCAGTGTTTGCATAACCAAATGCAGTTATGGTATGAATCATATTATTTCAATATAAATTCACAAATATGCATGATGAGACCAAGAACAAAATATCATGCTCTACATTTGTTGTCAAAAGCATTTAATGAGCTGGGCGTGGTGGTGCATGCCTATAATCCCAGCACTCAGGAGGCTGAGGCTGGAGGATCACTGTGAGTTCCAGGCCAGCCTGGGCTACATAGTGAGTTCCAGGGCAGCCTCAACTATATAGTGAGACCCTATCTCAAAAATAAACAAACAAAGCATTTAATGGAATAATTAGGGTATGACAATACCTAGTAACAATTATACTATGACTTGTGGTTTAGTCATTTCTTGTGAAATTAAAAGATGACTAATATATTAAATACCTATTGAGTGACTAGTTTGGAGGAGGTAGAAATGTATATATGAGTCTCCCCAAGATTGTGAATGTTTATATTCTATGTAGATATATACATGGCATCTATATGTCATGCACTATATAAATGAGTAATTCATTTAAGATATGGGTGCTGAAGTCTGCAGAAACAAAGTAGAAAAAGAATCCATTCTACCTGTAACAGAGTTATCAAAGAAGATATGGCCCAAGACAAGTTTTTGAGGGACAGCTATAACTTTGCTGAAGAAGAGAAAGGTGAAAAAGGTATGGAGTAGCTCTGGAGTGGCTAAAGCTACTGTTAGAAATACTGAATCAGTAACCCTACATTCTCTGTATTTCATGTGGTAAATTTTAATCATAAATATCCACATTCCTACAAGAGTATATTCAGATTATGAACAAAATAAAGGCAGAATATCATCAGCAAGAATCCTCTTAAAGTAATTTTCCTTTGCAAACCAAGTCATCAGAATAGAAGTAGCAGAATATTTTGGAGAAAAAAACAAGTGCTCCGTGTTCTTATCACTGGCTCAAAGAAACACCAACACCAAATGGTTGCAATTACTAACATTCAAATGGTTGCTTTTTGCTATCCTTGTTCAGAACAGCTTATATTGTGAGATTTCTTCATGTGGATGTTGCTTATTCTATCTACAACATTTCCAAGTCAGCTCACTGTACTTCACAGGACACTGAAATGAGTAAAAGTATTAAAAGCATGCCTGAGGCGACAGAAACTTCGAGGTTAATTTCCATTTCTTCAAGCATATTTGATGAATGATGTGACAAAGGAATCCTAATTAGGGTTTAAATCCTGAATACTAAATAAATTAGAAGTGCCACTACATTAGTCTTCCACAGTGATAATACCACCACTTCTGCTTCGCTTTAGCCCAGCCCTTGACTTTTCCGGCAACCTTTTTAGGTACATTTTTTTCCTCTTTCACTTTTGCTGAGAGTAGCTCACAAGTATCCTACCTAATCTCACTCAAGCCACAATCTAAGTGCGCCTGCCTTGTTTTCTTTCCCTTCTTACTTACTCTTCTAAAACAGCAAGCATGTTCTATTCTCACATTTAACCTCAAAAAGGGCTTCATTCCTATCCTGAAAAAATTCCTAACTGAAAAAGAACAAGTTGAATCTTTTAAGTTGTATGGACTAGAACAGAACAGCTTCAAGAGAGGTTAGCTGTTTTAACATTTGCAGTATTACTATTATTAGTGTTAGAACTGACAATAAAGGAGCCAATTGTTTCATCCCTCACTACATAAATGTCCTTGAACATGTAATTTAGTATTTATATCACTCCGACATCTTGACTTTGAACCATTCTCGACATTCTTTGTATAAAATCCATTGCCTCTTGTTATGGTTTGGGTCTAAATGTCACCCCAAACCCTCATGAGATCATAGGTGGGTGAATCTAGAGTGTGTGATGCTAGGATTCAGGGCATGTGATTATTAAACCATTACATCTGATTGGCTTGGCACCGCCCTACTCTTGGTAGTCTGAATAAGATGCAAGGAGCAGGAACACACTGTCCCTTATTGCTTTTGCTACTCTGTGTGCTCCATGTTGTCTGTCCTCTGCAATGCCTCTGCCATGTGCCACCCTGCCATGTGCTTGGAAGCCAGTTGATCATGAACTGAAACTTCTATGAACTGTAAGCCAAATAAACTTTCCCCCTTCAACTTTGGGTGTTGGATAGTCTGTCTCAGCAATGAGAGAAAAGTAGCTAACATATCCTTAATTTGTGGTTACGTTCTATTTACTTTCTTTTGGACATCTGCATCACATGAGAGATTATCTTTATTTTCTGTTTTATTCTAATTTAATGTTATGCTGTGTTACCTTTATAAAATAAAGTTGAAGAATTTGCAATTTGAGTTTGAAATAATGGCACAAATTTGAAATTTTCTTTCAATTTTAAGTAGATTATAACTGGAAGTCCTTCTGAACATGTTGTCTTTCACAGTTTGTTCTGTGGAAATAGGTCCATCCAGATTCTTAACTTTTTTTAGGTCAGTATTGTTAATCTATGCTTAAATGGGGCTAATTCATTCATTATGGCTTTCATATTGTCGTAATCTTGCAGGTAATGTTCAAGCACAAAACCTTCCAGTGTCTTTTTTTTTTCAGCTTTAACTGAGTTTATTGGTACATTTTAGGGATACAGTACAGTTACATTCATTGTTGGGATCTTGTACCTCTACATGACAAGTCTTGATTCTTATTTTTTCCCCTTGTCCCTGCCCTCCCTTCACCCCCTCCTCCCCTCCCCATCTATAAATACTGCATTTTCATCTTTTCATTATCTCACATTTTTTCTCTTATTACCCTTCCCCTACCCATCCTACCTTCCCTACACCTTTAGCTCCTTTCTTCCCATTTCTGCTGCATTTATGTTTTTCCTCTTTTCTTGTTGTTTTAAACCAGCATCAATTATCTATCTATTTTATTGACCCTTTCAAATAACTAGTACCTGAATTGGATCATTGTTTCTGTTTATTTAGCAAATGTTTTATAGCATTTTGTCTGTGCTAAGAACTAGTTATAGGACCTTACAAACATTAACACTTTCAGTGTTTTGAGCAGTCATATGAGTTATTGTTACATTATTTTGTTATTGAAGAAGAAGCTGGAGTTTTGATTTCTCATCTAGCATCCTACTTCTCCATTCATGATTTCTCATATTGAGATGTTTTAGGTTCTGAGAGTTTCTTCTATTTTCACCTCTTCATACCATTAAATTCCACTCCTTTCTTCCATGGCCATTTTTCTTTCATTTGTTTGTTTAATTTTGTTTTACTTCAAGAAAATCATGATATCTCATTAAAAGAGATGAATTCCCTGTGCATTTAGTAGTTATTTTCCTTGACTACCACTCACCGTGGCTGGAGGGAATATATACACCTGGTCTTTATGTTCCTTCTATTATTCTGTTTCTAGAATAGAGGGCTTCCTAGCCAAAATCACCTTCTGTATAGTCTCTTGAATTTCTGGGAAAACACACATGTTAATGTAGAGTTAACCTCCTATATCAAAAATATGCATACTGTGTATGAGAGGAGACTGCTGGGCACATAACTTTTCCAGTGCTATCTTTAAGTGTTAACATTGGACCTTGTCATTGATACTGTATATTTAGATATTCTTCTAAAAGGTGAAAACCCCAAATCTCTCACATCTGCAATATTGCTTTCTACAACGATCACACATCTCAGATTGTCCAGATCCATCTAGCTCAGTAGACACAGAAATCAGATACCTGAGCAGAAAGGACAAATTCAGAACCAGATACCCTATTTCCAGAATTCCTCTTCTATTAAAAAATTTAAAAAGACACACAATACAAAGTAATATTTATAATATCATGTGTTCAGAATACCATGATATCAGAAGAAGTTCTGGCAAAGGAAAAAAGAAATAGGAGCAGGAAAAAAGTTCTAATTTCCTTCTCCTGTATAATAGGAAATTAATAAATCCAAAACTACATGATCCTGATAATTAGAAAAATGTGGAGCTTAATTTCTATTTTATTTATTTATTTAATTTTTTGGTACTGGGGATTGAATTCAGGACCTTGTGCTTCGCAAGGCAGGTGGCAGAACGTCTGAGCTAAATACCCGGCCCTGGAGTATAATGTTTAGAAACTTAAAGTAGAACATTATAAATAAAATGTAAAATCTTAAATTTCTATATAAAATATTCAAAAATCCATAGATTTTCCCAAAAACCTCTCCTAGTCCTTAGACCTTGTCATGGAACTAGAATTTAACTAAAGCAGGATAATAGCATGTTGGCCCTATCAGTAATGGGAATGATGGTAGATTTGAGTTTTCATTTTTCTTCATTTTTTTATCATGTCTATCAATACCACCATCCTTGGACTTAACTGAATATCATAGTTTCAGAAGAGAATTTTCATTTAACATTGGCTATGATTGTTCAGTGTGCTTTATAGTAAAGGAGAGAGGACAAAGTAGTAATGATATAGGAAGAGACATAGTAAAGAACCTGTTTTGCATAAGAGAGATAGAAATGCCCATCTTTTAAAAGTCATTAATATACTGAGTTATAGCCCTTTGGAGAAAACATGTATATAAAGCAAATCAGGATAAATCCATGTGCTCATTCATTTGATAATTGGATTGCTTTATGTGGCACACACATGAATATGAGAGTTTAAATGCTAGGAGTCACAGGTTGTCATGCCAAATATGTCAATCATACAAAAGTTTATTCCAAGAGAAACAGCCTTGCCCAGAATTCTGAGAGAAGCCATGTAACTAAGGTAAGCACATGGCACAAAGGAGTCAATTCACACAGAAGTTATCTCAGGAGGAGGCCTGGCCCAAGAAGTCCTCACGACAGTAATCAGCTGAACCCATCAGAATACTTACATTAGAACAAATGGAAGTGTAAGACATGGGTATTGAGAGGAGGAGCTGACATAGGAAAACTGCCCTGAAAAAAGATTATTAAAGATATGGGAAAGGTAAGGATGAAAATCCCTTTTCCTTAAAATAAACGGCTGCAAACTTCTAAAATATGAGAGTGTCCAGGATGCAAAATGACTATTTACAGAATCCCTTTCTGTTTCTGTTTTCATCCTTAAATACGTCATGTTATCTTATCTTGAATTAACCAAATTCTTCATTATTTGAAGAAATTGAATCTCTGAGTCTTCAATTTATTGAAAACAGGAAAAAAAGTGAAAAATAGAATAAAAAGCTGTTAAAGAATTAAAAGAAATGGAAAGTGAAACTAAATATAAATATGTTGACAACTTCAATCAAATAAAAAAAGCAGAATTTCATATACGTAACAAAATTCTGAGCTAAAAGTCATCACTTAATAGTAGTGACATCCTGAGCTAAGTGATATGTGAGTCACAATGAGATGTTTTAAAATTCAGCTTCTAAGAATGTACTTTAACTCCATTTTTGAAGAGGAGGATAACAGTAACCAGGGTATATAGTAAGATGATACAAGAATTAGCTATATTTATTTTACTTTTATCTTTCAGCAAAATCTTTAGGCTTCCTACATATCTGAGGAGCAGAAAAACACATAGGGAAGATTCTACAAAACAGTAGCCATTGCCCCAAATCAAAGAGCAAACTCCCCATGTGTAGTGTTCATAGGTGTATTTGTCAGTAATTAGCTTTGTTGACTATTGCTCATGTACATAAGCAATAATTACAAGTAAAATATTTTGTTTATCTACAAAGAAGAAACAATGAGAAGTTTTCACTCAAAGAATAAAGAAATATTTTTCAATTACTATTAAACACATCTCAAAATTCATTTTGCATTTGGCTTTTTTTCTTTATCCTTATATATGGGTGGTGAATGAAGGAGTAATATGAGGAAAACTTACCTTTTTAACCATGTTATCTATGTTTGGCTTTTTCTGGAGAGATGGCAGAGAAAGAGGAAAGTTGGACAAAAGAGGAGAAAGAGAGAGAGAAAGAGAGAGAGAGAGAGTGGTGGGAGAAAGTGGGGGAGAGAAATTTAACAATATGGATTAAAAACTAACAGTTAGAAGTCCGTCTATCCACAAAGTGTGTTAGTTACTTTTCACTCATGGCTGAGACAAATTACCCATCACCCAAATTTAAAGGGGGAATTTGGCTTACAGTTCATAGAGGTTTCAGTCCATAATCAGCTGGCACCAAGGCAGGGTGGCAGAGAGGGAACAGTTCATGGTAGTAGAAAACAGCAAAAGCAGTAAGACAGCTTACTGGTGTCTTTCTGCCCCTTTTATCTTATTCAGACTACTGGGATTAGGGCAGTGCCAAACCAATCACTCACATGTAGTGGTCTAATAATCATACACCCTGAATCCTAGCATCACACACTCTAGATTCACCCACCTATGAAAAAGAAAGCCCCGCCTCATCTGCATGAGGCTTTGGGGGACATCCAAACACACCACAACACAAAGGAACAAGGAAAGCCTTGTCACTCTCCAGCTTTAAGGACTTCCATATTTTTGCTCAAAGTTTCAGGACGGAATACTGCTTTCACATTTGATTTGGAAAGGAATATGGGATTGTGTATAAATATAAAACCTTTGAGACTGAACCAGCTGGATTCAGTATTTGAAGTGATTTACACATGAATTAAAGAAGAAAAATAGAATTCACAAGAAATTATGCTTTTAAGTTTTTAAGTGGATCAATGGGTATTAAATCAAATTATACTTAGTTATGAATTAAAGTTTATTCCCTTACATTCCTAGATTTTTTAATGATGAGTGAATTGAGTTTATCCAGGTTATACAGTCTAACTAACACTATCACTTGATTCTTGATTTTGGCACTACTTTACATTATACCAACTCTTACCCTAATTGATGTCTTCTCCTTTCCCCTTTTACCCAACACATATTGGGCCTTGCAGATCCCATACATTGTACTAGGATTTAAAAAGTGAATGGTAAATATTTTGAGGACTCTATATTTGGGGATAAGGAATGAGTTTGAAGAAATTGAATGTGCTTATTGGTTTAATGCATCTAGCCACCTCTAGAAGTACAAAATCTCTGTAAAAGATGAAACTTGAAGGAATCTCTGGGTGCTATTAGAAAAAACAAAGGAATGGATTTAAACTTACAACTAGTAGACAGAAGCAACATCCATCATTTTATACAAATAGTCCTGCTCAGGATTAAAGATGGAGAAAATCAAGTACTTTGTTATATTTTCTTCCAGCATCTTCCTCAGTTACTCAGTTTTTCTACAGAGTGGGAAGCCACATGGACAGTTACATTTGCCTCTGAATAAATATTTTCCTTCAAAACATCTTTGTCTGATGGTAGTCAATATCAGACATGCTCACTTTTGAAATCTACAATGAGAGATTTAAAATTTTTGCTCATTTGTTACTGGATTAGCAATGGCATCATGTATTCAAAACAGCCCATTGCTGACCATCAGTGGCATTCAGGAATAGAGTACATCCAACCAATATTTTCAGAAGGTATAAATTAGGATTTTAAAAATATCCAAACAGTATTTTAAGGATGATTGAAGAATGAATTCTTCACTTGGTAGAGAGCAGCTATCTGATCTGTTGTAGTATTATATTTCTAAGAAATAGACCTATGAAAGCCTATAGAATATAACAATACAAAAATTCCAGGAAAGCCAGGATAGCTTTCAAGTAATGCTCCTGACTAAATTTAATGGTATTTTTGTTACAACAGTATTGTTTGGCAACTGCAAAAAGGAGTTAATGATTGTCTTTTATGATTTATTTTTTGTTGTTAAAGGCCTTATTCATTATCATATCTTCTATAAATGACATATTAAAAAGGAGGAAGATTACCACACATGATCCCAGATGGAGCGTAAGTCTTTTAAATAGCAATTTCTCCTATGAACAATGGCAGGTGCACATGAGCAAATTGAAAAAATAAGTTGACTGAGATTAAAAGAAGTAATTGCTTGATATCTCACTGTTTATCAGTCACAAATTGCCTACAAAGATACAGGACCCAACACAAAGCGACGCTAATAATGCAGATAGACAGAAAAGAGAATTGGAAAGAAATTGAATGAGCTCTACCTGGCTGAAAACTTAATATCATGTTAATACACCATGCACACAAGTGTTTTGATCATTTATCAGTTAGTTCAACAAAACAGGCCTTTTAAATAATGTGTCTGCAATTGTATGCTCTTAATCAGTAGCTTATTAACCTTAACCATAATAACACATTATCACTATTTTGTTTCAGTCAGCTAATTTGCAAAACAATAATGAAGATACTACCCAACATGTAAGAATTTATTCCTCAGTCATTGGCACTGAATAAATACAGTGACCCTCACTGAAAGGGTAGGGGACCTGGGAAGGAACTGCAGCATTATCACAAAGGAGGACCTGGGAGCCAAGGAGCTCTTGAGGAAGTCAGGAATAAGAGCAGACTTGGTCCATCTTTAGGTGTAAACTGATGTCAACCAGAGTCCAGCTGAAATTTTCCTTTCAAGCTTAACCAATAAAAATAAGTTATTTGGAGCCAGGGATTTAGCTCAGTGGTGCCAACACCTTTCTTGCAAGTACAAGGTCCTGAGTTCATTCCCTGGTACCAAAAAAAAAGTTATTTGGTTTTTCATACCATATTTTTATATCATTACTTTGTGTTAGCTCAGACTAAAAGCAATACTTGAAATCCACTGGCTTTAAAAAGCAAATATCTCTCCTGTTTTGTAACTAATTGAACTCTACTGGTCCTTGCAGGCCTCTGCCCACAGTGAGGGTACTAGGAAAAAAACAGACCCAAAATAGGAGGATCAACCTAAGGCCCAACACTTATAGATTTATAGATTAACACCCAAAACAATCAGTTGGATATAATATTCTTCTCACTAATTTTCTCTGATTTATTCAGAAGTAATAGACAAGTGAAATGGTAACTCTATTTTCCCATAGTTCATTATGTAAAACAAGAAATTTGGGAAATTCATTCAAGTATGTTTTTTTTAAGAGCACAATCATGCATGCTATATTGAAAACAAATGAGGAAAAAAATGTAACACAAAACAGAACTACTAACCACAAAATAAGACAGAGACATCTTGGTACTTTTATTCTAGAACTTTCTACAATGCTACAGAAAGGAAAAAGAGCTATGTTTGTGTGTTTTTATATATCTAACAGACTTTTTTGTACTACCCTATTGCTTACTTTTCCTTAAGTGGAACAATTTTCTTTCTAAATTCTGATATGCCACACATTTTTGTATTGAATTCCTTTGTATTGAATAGTCCCTTTGTATGAAAAGCTCTTGTCTCAGAAATCAACTTTCCAATTTTTTTATATCTTTCAAGTATTTACTCAAATGCCATCCAAGGTAGTATGAGACTGATCACTCGGTTTAACACTGCATCCTGCCCTCTCTTTCTGCCCAATCATCAATTTCACTGAAGTCTTCATAGTCTGTTCTCTTTTCTTTATTCAACAGCACTTATCATCTTATAATACATTACAATTTATATAGTCATTATGTTTATTGCTTATAGACTGCTTCCTCCCATTAGAATGTAAGTTTTAGGGGAAAAATACTGACATAGTCATTCTGTTGATGTATTTAATGTGCCTACAACAAGGTGATACCTAGTGGGTATTCAATAAGTATTTTTTGAAGCAATGAAAGAATATCAGTAAAATACAATAAGCTATATACTGAGAATAGGAGCATTATTCTACTGAGCAGCACACAGCTAGTGACTTTTTCAATGCCTAACAATTAGTAGTTGCTTCAGCAGTTTCTTGAATTAACAAATAAACAGATGAGACAATAATGATTTCTTTAAAAAATCAGGGACACGAATTATGTCTAATCAAAAAGAAAGTAAATAATCTACCTTTATATTTGTGAAATATTCTATAAAACACTACATATTTAAATTATAGTCTATTAAATTACTACTATATAGCAATTGTCCAGGCTAAAATATACACACTGAGAAAGAGATCACTAGTAGAGAATCAACATTATTATTTAAAAATCACCTTTGTATTTAGTAGTGGAATAATTAAAACAAAAATTGAATTTCTTATCAAGGCAAAAATCCTAAGAAATCATTATCTCAATATTATTCTGCTTAGATTTCCAAAGTAGTAATAAATGTGGATCCAGCTGCATTACCACTTAAAAGTGAATTATAAATTTTCAGATTCATAAATTTTGAAACTATGTGGAAATATTGAATCAAAGGAAAATCTGAAGCACTACATTTTAAAGAAATGTTCAAAATGTAAAATATAATGGAATCACAACATTGAAAAATCTTAAAGAACTTGAAGTTAGACAAACTTAGGCCGACATTACTGAAGTATTAAGACTCCGCTAAAATGTATTTTTTTTATAAAGCAGAGCAATTATGTTTTAATTTTCCACAGAGGCAATATTACTAATGACTCATTATTTCTCCCTAAAATTTATGAAAAACATTCACTAAGACTTTGAGTTTAGTATTTTTTAAAATGTGAAATGGGCCATTTCATGTAAGAATCTTAAACTAAAACATTCACTTTTTATATTATGAATTACTCTTATCCAAAGTCCTAATATCTAAAATCTGGCATGCAAATTTTTACTATCTTTGAAATGTTAAAGAAAAAAAAAAAACTAGGAGAATTTTGTGTACTTTGAAAAATCTGTCTGTAAAGTAATGTTGTCATCCACCCAGCTCAAGAAACCTTAATCATAATAGTTGTGTTCCTGTTTTTCAAATGAAGTATTTGAGAAGTATACAAATACAAGTCACACCCAAAATACTTATCAAATCTTCCTTCTTTTATTTCTATTTTAGCTGCTCCATCACAGTTCCAAGCCTTTGTTTGCTATGCCTCAGGAATTGCCCTGGACTAACACTCCTCTCTGCTTGCAGTTGGGAGTCAGTCAATTCCTTCTCAAGCAGCTGACAGCAGTGATTTCCTAAACACATATGAATCATCTTAAACACTAATCAGACCATAAGCCTCTTCCCAGAGATCTCACAGTAAATGCCCTCCTATGCAATATGGCTTTGTAAATTACACCAGAACATCTGGGATAAATTTTAACTCTTCACTCAAAACAGTATCTCTTATTGAACATGATAACAGCACTCACAGTGTTACAATTTTCCTTCTGCTTATTGCCCTCACTAAGTGTGTATCCTTGTTGAAGGCAAGGAGTGTATCTTATTTTAGAATATGGTTAAATTGTGTTTAATATTATATGAATAAATGAAATAATAGACTGGAAAGAAACAGTTCTCATTTTTTCTCAGGAATTTTATTTTGCATAATTTTAGCAGAAGGAAAAGACAAAAAACATTAAAGAAGGTAGGAGATAAAAACCTTCTGATATTCATACAAATCATAGCACAATCTTAAAACTCTTATTGAAGTTGAAATTACTCCAGGTGTCAAAAGTGCTAATTCCTTTTACATTTTGGCTGATAAAATGAGATAAAGAAGTCATAATTTCTAAAGTGTGTATTTGCCATTGTAAAAAATACATAATGGAAAAGTATCCAAAAATCATACACTGACATTACTTTTATTTCCTACATTATATTTCTGTACTTCTATTTTTTTCATTCCCTACTCCTCTGCTCCCTCCCTGTTCCCTCTGACTCATTACATTAAAATTTAGTTGACAAGAAAATGTTGAAATTTTAATTGCACAGATCAATGAGTTCTGATAAGTGCACTTACCATTTTAATGAAGATACAGAACATTTCCACCAATCCAGGAAGTTTGCTTGTGCCCTTTTTTAGCCAGTGTATCAATGTCAGTCAAGGGCCCATGTCATTCCTGACTCCAAGCAACCACAGTTCTGGGTTTAAATTAGCTGTTATAGAAGTCCATTTATATTAATCAGCAAGTACACGTTTTTGTACTACTCTCTTTACATGCATTTGCATGTACTCATTCATGAAATAAAGTACTTTTTAGAGTCATCTACGCTTCTGCCCATATCTTTGTATTCATTACAAAGTTCATTTATTTGTATTGCTACTCAGGATTCCACTGTTTATCCATTCTCCTGTTTATGAACATAGAGGTTGTTTCTCTTTGGAAATACTTTAAATAAAGCTGATATGAACATTTGTGTATGCTGTGAATATATGTTTGTATTTCTCTTGGGTAAAACCAAGAAAAAGAATTTCTGAGTCCTCTGGCAGGTGTTTGTTTTGTTACTTAAGAAAAGGTAATACACCTTTCTTGCAAAGTAGTTTTATTATGTTACATTCCTGCCAGAAATGCATGAGCACTCCAGTTTCTCTACATCCTCACCAACACTTTCTTATGTCATCTTTTGTGCTTGTCTATGTAGAACTTCAGGACAATAAATGTGGTGGTTTTCATTTATGTTCATTCATTCATATGCAAGGTGTGTTTTATTTACATTTCCCTATAATTTTAACATTATTTAGCATTTTTATATGATGTTGATCACTGTAATATCTTGCCTACTTTTACAGAACTACTTACTGTTTTTGTTGTAATGATTTATCTCTTCTAAGTCTGTTGTCAGAAATATGTATCACAGCCAGATATGGTAGTGCATGCCTATAATCCTAGCACTCCAGAGGCTGAGGCAGGAGGATCACTGTGAGTTTGAGACTAGCCTGGGCTACATAGTGAGATCCAGGTCAGTCTCCACTACATAATGAGACCCTGTCTCAAAAAAATCACCCCCTCAAAAAAGAAAAAAAGAAATGTGTGTCACAAATTCTTTCCATTCCTTATTTACTCATTTATTTTCTTATTCAAACTATTAAAGAATAGGGTTTTTTAATTTTTTAACAAAATATCCGGCCCTACCTTAAGTGTGGAATTCCCAGAACTTCTATAGAAATAATAGGATTATTCAAACTATAATTTTCATTTTGTTTCTAGAACCACAATTTGACATAGGTCCTCAATTTTATATAAAAACTGTAACTGTCATTCATTATATTCAACTTTTCTTAGAATTACCAGGATATCATGTCTGCTTGAATTTTATGACAAAGAATAGCTGAATGATACCAAAAACAAAAACTAAGTTGAAAAATTCATTTTAAAAAAATGAGATTTAGAAAGTAAGAACATTCTAAAAACTCAATAAACACTGTATAAAAATTCTAATACATTTAACTGGTTTATCCTATCTATAGATTTTTTTTAAAAAAATTACAGAATATCTTTAGTTTACTTATTTTTAGGCTTCTAGTATTAGACTATTAAAAATTAGTTCACACACAACATTAAAAGTCCTGAGAATGTTATTGTGTAAAATGAAATTTGAAATAGGTAGATTTTAGATAGATTTAAGCATTTTAAAGAATATTTTGGGGAAGCTGTAGAAAAAAAATTCAGTTATGCCACATTTTATTCTGACTCTCTGCACATATCTAACTGCATGGAATTGTGAGTCCACAGCCATTCCTGGATTTTAATACTCTCAAATATAAAATAAGGACAAAGGACATCCAAAAAAACTATACCAGGATAATCTTGATAGTCACATTTTTTTAAATAGAAAAATAGCTATTTTTATCTTGGCTATATCTAAATATATTGTCAGTTTTGAAAATGACTTTTATGTTTAGGTAAATCTTAGCACTTACATCTTTCATAAAGACATCTTTTCTAAATGGAGCTAAATGTATTCTTTACAGTGCTTTTACTGAAACTAACCCTTATAATATGACCACAGCATTAAGAGTCATGGTGGGAAATTAAAACAGTTTTGAACATAATAACGTTTAAAACATATTGATTAATCGATGATTTAGCAAAACAGAATTTGTAACTTATGGTGATTATGTACATACTTTCTTGCACAGACAGCTGTCTAAGATTTCATTACCAAATATACCCTGTATACATGCAAGAAAATTATGATTGAAGAAGGGGCATATTCATACCAATCCTCAAGTTTTCAGTTAATTATTGATAATTACAGTTATGTTTCCCATCAAAGGGACAAAATATCTGACATACACAGTTTAAGAATGAGAAGTTTATTTGGTTCATGGTTTCAGAGTGTTCAGTTCATGGTCAGCAGGCTGCAAAGTAGGGACAGCATAGTGGGCAGGCATGGCAGAGGAAAGTTGCTCAACCATGATGACCAGGAAGCAAAATACAAGGAAGAGCCAGAGAGCAAGCTATACCTTCCCAAGTCAGAGACCATCTCCTGATAGCACATTCAGCGTTGAAATAATCAATGATGAGTATAGAGGCCCCAGTGATTCAATCACATTGGGAAAGTGTCACCTCTAAAAACATGAGATTTTTGACTGTACCCTTGCATCCAGCAGGCTCATGTCCATCTCATTATGCAAAATTCATTTAATCCATCTCCAAAAATGACCAAAACTTAAATGTTTGAGCACTACTCAAAAATCTAAGTTCAGAGTCTCCTCTGCAATTTTAAGCAAACTCTTAGCTGTGAGCCCCTTGTAAAATCAAAAAGACAGTTAAATACTTTTAACATGAAATGACACAGGATAAATAAACATACCTATTCAAAAAGGAAGGAATAGGTGAATAAACAGGAATCAGACAAGGTTGAAATTCATCAGAGCAACAATAAATCCCATAGTTCTATGTCCAGCACCTAGGGCATGTTTGTTCCAAAAGGGTGGGGAATCCTTGTTCCTATAGCCTTGATGGCTGCAATTCATGGTAGCCAGGAAAAGACAGAGGGGAGGAGGTAGAGAGGGACCTATAACGTCCAGAGAAATGGCCCCCATGACTCACTTTCTCTAAGTAGGCCCCACCTAAAAACATATTCAGGTACGAATTCATTCTGTGGGTTAATCCACTAATTAGCATAGGGTCTTCATGATCCAATCACCTTTAAATGTGAATACATGAGATTCAGGAGGGATATTTTAGATCTAATTCATAACAATGGGAATCATTAAATTATTGTAGTCTCTTTTTTATACTCAAATTGATATATTCTAACACTACATGGAAGACCTCTTCTTTGAAATTTGTACACTTAGGCAATTCAAAAAAAAGGAAAAACTCCTTCTTTCCTTCTCTCCTTCCTTTCATCACACCCTTTTTTCTTCTAATTTCTGTCTTTCTCTACTTAGCAAAAGTATTCTGTGCCACAAATTCCACATAAATCATTCCTGCTGTATAATTTTAAAAGAGGGTGGAACGAGGCAAAAACAACTAAATCTATCATCAACCTTCAAGCTTAGATCAGGTATTGTTTTATGGGGGGAAAAAAAGGCTCCTCTTGTTGTTATCTCAGTATTTCAGACCTTTATCTAAATGATATATGATGGGCACATGGTATGGATGTAAATTTCTAAGGATAGCTTTTCAGCTAATGATTTGCTTGAGAACCATAAATTGATGGTCAACTCAGTCTAGGAATATAGACCCACTGTTTTCACTTTTTTTTTTTTTTTTTTTTTGCCCTTCATCCGTTAAACAATGGACTAAGCTTGAATAATTGATTTGTGTTGATTTACAATAAAATGGCAGCATGTTCCAACATCATAAAAGATTTATGTTTTTATTCAGTGTTTATGTTGATATCTTAAGTAGCAAGCACATTGCAAAGCACATCGCTATGTAGTGACAAGACCAAATGCGCTTTGGCAGAGCTTCTGTATAAAAATGAGAAGGTGTTGATTTCATTACCACTCTGGAAATACATTTGAAAGAGTGTTAATGACTATTAATGGCCTAGTCCTCAGCCAGAAGAACGCCTGAAGTCAGGAAAAGTGGCATTTTATCTGCTCTTAAGCATTAAAAACAGAGCTTCCCACAGTTGCATTTATAAGTGCCTTTCCTGCTCTACAAATAATCACATCCCCCACTTAACTCAGCTTTTAAATATGTTTAAATTCAAGGCAAACCCAGTTTCTCTACTCTGGAGGTTTTGCTCCTGTTTCTTTGTAACAACTAACACATTTAGCCCTTGTCAAAAAGTAGTTGGAAGAGAATGAGAACAAAATGTTTTCAAAAAGACCTTTTCAACTTGGTAATAAAGAAAATCCATTGTTTTAGGTTTAACAACAACCCAAAGAAGCAACTTATTTCTTTTCCTTATCTATTTTTGGAGGCACAGATGAGTCTAAAGCACCTATGATGAAAAGCACTGTGAATCAATCCAGGTTTCTGAAGCCCACATGTTTTCAGGATTTTTTTTTTCTCTTCAAACAAGTTTTTCTTTTTTCTTTTTGGTCCCTTGAGGGTGCTAAATCAACAAGTTATTAGATGAGGAATGGAAGCTTCTGTTTCAAGAAACAGAACTGCAGCTAGACAACAGAAAACAGATGCCAATTATTTGCCAATGGCTGCTGGAAAACAAAACATTTTATGACATTTACTTTGCCTTAGCAGAACTGCTGCTGATGCCAAAGAAATATAAACTGGTCAAATTATCAGCAGCCGGTTCTGAAATGTGCAGTATTATAATTTGGAATCTTGCATTACGTTGTAGATGCTGTAGACACACACTGCAGCCTATATATTCCTTTATACACTGATTCTAATGTATCCTGATGTAATTTTCAAACATTTGAATGAATTTACAGAAAGAGTATGTGTAACTGATATATATAATTAAATATTTTCTGTTTTAACATTGTAGGCATAGCCTTCTAATTATACTAATTTTTAATACAGGACAGATAATTTTAGATGTTTGCTACTTGAAAGTACATTCCTTGACACATATTGTTATATCAGGTAGCAAAAGCTTCAAATTAAATATAAATCTTACACTGAATCCAGCTGAATTATTCATTGTTAATGTGATGTCACAAGCAATGTTTAAGTATTTTTCTTCCAGTCGTTAGAGGCTTAATTTAGTCATAATCAATATCCATCTGGCCCCATAAAAATATAAATTTTCCAGAACCATTTTTGGATTAAATGTCTCATTTTTGAGACACATTTTCAAAGAAATGTTTGGTTGACTTCATTGAAAGTAGCAGTTACAATACATAAATTTCTACTTTTATCAGCTATAAGTCTCTGCTGTGTTAAAGATCTAGATTAGCAAATGGTCTTTTGAATATCTTATATAAGATATGCATGGTTCTCTTTCTTGTCAAAGTGACTTGAGCACGTTTGAGGACATAAAAAAACTTAATTGATACATTTCCATGCATTGCTTATATAAACAATGGTGTTATAAAATTTGTCAAACATATCTACACTTAAGTGTCCCGAGTGACTGAGAAAGGAACTAAATTAAGGATTGCATTTATATCACTGAATACTGTTGAACGTGCAAACTGTAAAAACATGACAATTCAAGTAACTGAAGCAACACCATATATCTCAATTTTTGAAACGTACATGAATCACGAGAGATTTTGTCAATGCAGATTCTGATTCAGTAGCTTGAGGTTGAACCTGAGAGTCTGCATTTCTACAATGTCTGTATGATACTGTCAACACAATTACTCAATAGTCTGATCTCTGAGAAGCAAGTAATGGCTGGGGTAGGGCCACTGTCCATTTAGCACAAGAATTTTTTTGTGAAATAGTCACTGAAGATTTCAATGAGCAAAGTGACTAACTAACGCTGTCAGGACTTGAAGAACCCTTGTCCAGCCCATTTGCCGAGTAATGATTAACATCAGCCTCCTGATTCCAGAGTATTGACTGGATGCTGAATGATCTTTATATAGCACTGGTACTATTTCTTTCTTAGATTTGATAATACTAAGATCTTCTATGGACTGTACATGGTTCTCTTTACATATGTGAGGAGAAAGAGAGAAAGTGGGGGAGAGAGAGAGGGAGAAAGAGATATCATAAAATCAGAGACAAGAAACTATGAGAACATTATGCCACAATTAAAAAGAAAATATAACTGTATGTCTAGGTATTACTCACAAGCAATACTCTCTAGTTCCCAATGATATGTCTTACTAACATAGATATGAATCACAATGAACATGTAGATAGCTACCATGTCAAAGGAAAAGAAGATAATTCATCATATTTGCCTTTACTCCCATCTTATTTACCAACAGAATCTATAAGTGGGCTAGATTCTAAAAAATATTTTATCAAAGTAAAATTTTAGCTAATCTATGGACCTCTATTTCATTCTGTCTCCAGTCAAGAGAAGTCTTGCTGTGCAATCAGTACCATAAGGAACCATTCCAAGGAAACTCTCTGCAGTCCTCCTACTCTAACATACTTTCTAAGCATCAGGGACAAATTGGACAAGTGCCTTTTCAATATTTTGAAATTTTGGCAGACTTCCTGTCTAGCTAGGGAGAATGCTGCAGCCACTTAGGAGAACTCAGGCTTTATAGCTGCATGAGATGAAGGAAATCCTAAAGCGTATCACACTTTCTGTACAACCCAATCCTAAATGTCTTTGATCCTCTCAGATATTCTCTCCCTTTCATTCAATGGTGTTCAACTAGTCCTCACACCCCATGCATGAGATATTGTGATGCTCTTCTAATGGGACTTCTCTTATGCTTTCACTAACTTTAATAACAGTGTTGTATCTATCCTCCAACACACTAGCAATTGTCTGTTTAACAACCTGCATCTTCACTGAGTTATAAGAATACATTTAAATTCTACATTGTTATGTAAGTTGTCCACTGAAAATATTGGCATCTATTGAGCATTTAAAAAACTTAGCCACTTACAATATTCCAAACAGTACACACTTGTCATTACGTCTGCTTAGATTTTCCAGATTTTCTAACCAACTTTGTATAACCTAAATACTCCATTAATTCTTTGTGGAAGTGCCCTTGGCCACCTCAGTACTTACTGATTTTTCCTACAACAGCAACTATTGCTCATCTTACTACTTGTTCACATGCTACCTTGTTTTTTTGTGTCTTTTACTATTATTTGCTTCATAAATGTTGTATTTGTTATAAATAATACTCTTCTGCTCCAAGAAAGTCTAGGACGGTAATGATTGAAGTTACTGTACATTTGTATGTTGAGTGGACAGTAATTCCCATGTGTGAATAAAGGATGAAAAGATTCATCTTTCAAGATTATTATGAGGTATTGAGAATAATAAATGCAATGTGCCCAAAACAGTTCCTGAAGTACAGTTTTCTTCTTAGAAAATTTTAGCTTTTATTAACTGCTGATATTAAGGATGTTGTAAGACATGAAATAGTATATAGAAGAGTGCTCCATACAAAGTAGATATACAAAAATATAAATTCATTGAATAATTATGAATTTGTACATATTAACCTGTAGTCAAGGACTGTTCTGTTGTGATTATGTGGTAAAAAACCTGATCAACTTAATCACATGTTATTTTGGACAGTACTTCCTGTTTAGCTCTATTTGTTTAGATATTTATAAATGAGAAGTATGATATTACCAGACCTTTCACACATGGCTTCTGTGTCTTTGAGATGAGGTCATTTATTTGATATAACTACACCTCTCATAATCACTCATCATAAGTACACAGAATATAGGGTGAAATTAGCTAAATTATTAACGGAATCACAAAAAAATTAAAAATTGATCTCACAAATCACTTTGTCTTCAGAAAAATAATAAAATAATCTTCATTTGCTTTAACTTGCCAACATTAATAGGCTGACTAACACCTTTCTGGAAGTAAGTATAATGTATTTCCAAACAAATATTACAAAATTTGGCACATTTCAAATATATTTGCACCAAATGAGTGAATGCAAGTGAATATTCTATTTAAATTCTTATAAAATTCTATTAATAATTTTACCATATTAGTTTTGAAGAATTTCTGATCTATGATTGATGAAAATAATGGAAATTTCTCCATATATATATATATATATATATATATACACTAATTAATTCTATAAATATTTATTTATACCACCATATATTATAGTGTGGTTTTATATGCAGATAATGGAAATTAATAAGTCTGAATGTTTGCCCCCAAAATTATTTAGCAGGGGTGATACTGTGCTTTCATGTCTGAGCCTTTTTTTTAAATTTATAAAAAGATTTTATTTTTAATGAATAGCAAATATCATGGTACATGAATTGCTGATATAATCAACTTGGTTTTATCAAACTCTTACATATCTTCACCATTAACTATGTAATTGAATACTCCTGACTATTATATAAATTTACCTGCATACATGATCTCTCTTAGTTTTAAAACTTTTCAATACCATCGGCCACAGAATAGAACTCAAGGTATTATGGTAGATATCTGAACTCCTTTGGAAAATATTTCTATAATTATATTTTTCTTGATCTAAGAATATCTTGTCTTAGACCTTCTGAAGATATGTTATGAAAGGTCTAGTAATATGAACATTGATTTGGCATCATACCACAGTGATATATGCACACCCATGTTTACAGTGGCACAGTTTGTAATAGCTAAATCTTTGAAACAGCTCTAATCTCTATCAACTATGAACAGATAAGCAAGATATAATTTTTACACAATGGAGTACTACTCTGTAATAAAGGATAAACTTGAGATATTTCTAGCTAAATGGAGGCACCTTGGGACCATAACTGAAATAAATCAGACACATGTTTAAATATTTCACTGTTTCTCTGGTGCGATGAACTGAAAGTATAAATATGAACCTAAATGTATAACAGATACTAGGAAATCAGAAGAATATGTTCAAATGGGGAGGAGAATAAGGGGGGGTTCAGAGAAAAGAAGGAAGGGGAAAAAAGAACAGAAGGAACAAATAAAACAAGATTTTGTAAATAAGGAGTGGAAGAGGGATTGAAGAGAGGAGAAGGGAATGGGAAAAAAAGGAAACTCAAGATATATCATGTACAGGTACCAGTGCCCTGTGATGAATGTTATTTTTATGTATATCTGAAATGTAACAATGTAGTGAATTAAAAAATAAAAATAGAATCACTGCTGGGGACCCCTGAAACATTACTGGAAACCTCTGCAGTAGGCTCCAGTCTCCTACCCTATGTACGAAGCAGGCCTGATGAGGGAGGGGAAATAAAGGTAAAAGACAAAACTGAGAGAGGCAGAAAGCAAGATGCCAGGACAGCAAATGCTGGTGCAACAGACAAAGGCCCTGGCCAGCCCAAGCCACTGATTTTTATTGGTAATCAATTGTGGCAAAGGCGAGCTGTGTACGAGGGTAGGACTTTGTTCAAGGATATGCAGTTGTGTAGTTTCTATGGAAATTAACATAAGCAAGGCTTGTAAAAGACAAGACAAAGCATTCTCAAATTAGGAACAGAATAGACAAAAATATATGGTTGTAATTAGAACATTGTCCTTCTAGTAAGAAGGTTTTAAAGTGAGAATGGAATTTGGGTGCAAGTTACTCTGACCTCCACACATGCTTTGGCTGGACTTGCTTCTCAAAACAAGGAAATGATAGGGTTAATTCTTAACAGCCTGAACTACTTACAACCTGCTTTGGTCATACTCAATTTTGCAGCCCCCTATAAATCACCAGATGATTTATCAACTGTACTACTGGGTATATTTTCAAAAATATTGAAATAAGAATCTCACATAGATATTTTCACATTATATTCACAGCAGTGTCAGCCATAATAGCTAAAACATGGAAGCAACCCAAGCGGGTGAATGAAGAAAATATCAATACATATTCAGTATATGTGTGTGTGTGTGTGTGTGTGTGTGTGTGTGTGTGTGTGTATCATATATATTCAGTATATATATCATATATATATATTCGATATGTATATATTCAATATATATATTATATATATACAATATGTATATATTCAGACTTGAAGGGGGTTGAAATTCTGACATACAACATGACATGGTGAACTTTAAAGATACTATACTATATGAAACAAGTCAATTACCAAAGAAACAATTGAGGTTCCACTCATAGGAGGTACTTAGAATATTCAAAATCATAAAGAGGGAAGGTAAAATGGTAGTTTCCAGGGATGAGGATAGAGAAATGGAGAGTTGTTATTTAATGGGTGTAGAGTTTCAATTCTACAAAATGAGAGTTATAAATGGAGTTCTTATGATAGTTACATATTATGAATATACTTAATGCCATTGAATTTATACTTTCAAATGGTTAGGATGGCAACTTTTATTTTATGTATATTTTATCACTAAAAAAATGGAAAATATTATTTATAGATCTATAAGCTATGAACAATCCAAAAATGAATTACAGGAAAGAGTACCATTCAAATTGTACAAAAAAAAAACAGTATGCAAAGATGAATTAAAATTTAATGATGGGCCAGGGATTTAGCTCAGTGGTTCTGCCACCTGCCTTGCAAGCACAAGGACCCAAGTTCGATCCTTGGTACCAAAAAAATAAAATAAAATAAAATTTATGTTATAAAATTCAAAACTTTGTTCAGAAAAAAATAAAGATTCAAAAAATAAAGTGATAAACTCCACATTCATAGCTTAGAAGAGTCAATATGATAATATGATAATTATTCCAAATTTATCTGTACAGGCAATATCATTCCCAACAAATTCCCAATAGCCATGTTTGCAGAAATTAAGATTTAAAAGATTATATAAAAATAGAAAGGACTTTAAATAGCTGAAAGAAAAGCAAATTTGGAGGACTTATACTTTCTAATTCCAATTGTGGCAGGAAATAAGAATAGGTTAATGTATCAGTGGAATATGATTAATAATTTAGAAATAAATTTATCAACAATTTATTTTCAGAAAAAAGTGATGAAGGAGATCACTGGAGAAGGAGTAAATTTTTTTCTTCCTCTGAATAATGCTGAGACAACTGAATACTGTATATAAAGCAAAATTATTAGGTCAAACTTTATGTAATATTTGAATTACATTAAATCAAATTATATCAATAATATAATGAAAGAGAAAAACTGTAAAATGTTAACACATAAACATGACTGAAAATCTGTGTGACAGTGTTCTAAGAAAAGTCTTTTCAATTACAATAAAAGATATTATCCCTTAAAGGAAAAAACTGGACCTTGTCAAAATTAACAGCTACTGTGCATCAAAATATAACACTGAGTAAGTAAAAGAACAAATCACAAGATGGAGAAAATACTTGCAGAGTATATATCTGATACATAAGAATATATTTCAAGGAAATTTTATAAAGTAAGTTATAAGAAAACAGAATTTTTTAAATGGGGAAAATTTTGAATAAACATCCCGCCAAAGAAAATACACAAAGGACCAATAAGCTCATGAAATGTTGCTCAACTTCATTAACCAGGGCCAGGGATTTAGCTTAGTGGTTCTGCTGCCTGCCTCACAAGCACAAGGTCCAAAGTTTGATTCCCCAGTACCAAAAAAAAAAAAAAAAAAAAAAAAAAAAAAAAAAAAAAAAA
>NW_022900916.1:16451969-16635949 GCF_012274545.1 Fukomys damarensis | reverse complement strand
AAAAAAAAAAAAAAAAAAAAAAAAAAAAAAGCAGGAATTCAACTTCATTAACCAAGAAAATGAAAAACTAAATCACAGTGCAATGCCATTTCTTAGTCATTAAAATGCCTATGAGATAGGCAGAATGGTAAGGGCTTTTCCCATTGACTCTCACCTTGGTATAATGCCCTTGTTTTTGAGTGTATGTGAAATCTATGAATATAGAGTTATTACTTCAGTGATTATGTTGCTTTATATGACAAAACAAAACAAAAAATATTATCCCATTAGTCTAACTCTAGGCATAGCCCTTGTGAGCCCAGAGGAGAATTTTCTCTTGCTAGTCAAAAGGGAAAGCAATTCAACAAGATTCGAAGTCTGAGTACTGGACACACTGTTGCTGAATGGAGTGAGGATGGAGGGGTCACATGAAAAGGAATGTATGTGACCTAGGAGGAGACCAACTGTCCCTTAGCCAGTGAGGAAACCAAGATCTCAGACCTACAATTACAAGGACCTGGATTATGCCAATAATTTTAACAAATTTGGAGTGGATTCTTCACTGGGGTCTTTAGCTAAAGGCCTACTGTCATGAACACCTTGATCTTTGCAATGGAACACCCTAAGGAGAGAGTTCACATGAGTCTGCTGGTACTACCCACCTACAGAACCATAAGCCAATTAACTGTGTTGTTTGCCCCTGCGAAATGTATGGTATTTTGTTATATAGCAATAAGAAACTAATACAGACTATCAATTCAAAAAACAGACTTTAAACTTGTTGCAAGGAAAAAAATAGAACAATTAGATATTTTAATGGTATTATAAAATGGTTCAGGGGTAGGGGATTTAACTCAGTGGTTTTGTCACCTGACTTGCAAGTGGAAGGGCCCAAGTTTGATCCCTTGTACCAAAAATAAATAAATAAAATAAAATGGTTCAGATGCTTGGAAAAACTGTTTGGAAATTTCTTTAATAGTTAATTGATAATGAAAAGATGAAAATAAAGTATTTGTAGATGGGGAGGAGAGGAGGGGGTGAAGGGAGGGCAGGGACAAGGGGAAAGAAATGAGAATCAAGACGTCATGTAGAGGTACAAGATCCCAACAATGAATGTAACTGTACTGTATCCCTAAAATGTACCAATAAACTCAATTAAAGCTGGAAAAAATAGTTAATTGAAATTTATCATATGATCCTGTAATTCTCTTTACTACCTACCCAAGAGAAATAAACTTTTTGATAGGCAGAATTCTAAGAATAAAGTTTTTGACTATATAAAAATGTGTATGTGAATGTTTCTATAAACATTATTCCTAATGTCCAAAAATGAGGAAACTCCAAATGTCCATTAATTGGTAAGTTGATAAACAAAATGGAATATTAGTCATCATTAAAAAGTAATAGACTATCGATAGAAAAATAAATGTTTTGGCCTGGGGATTTGCCTCAGTGGTTCTGCTGCCTGCCTCACAAGCGCAAGGACCCAAGTTTGATCCCTGGTACAATAATAATAATAATAATAGAAATAGAAATGTTTTTCTCTTTTACATAATGATTGAGGCAGTTACATGCTTGTCTAAGTCACAAATGTGTATTTTTAACATTTGTCATTCTTGTATGTAAATAAAAACAAAAGAGACAAAATGATAATAATTACCTGATAAAAATTAAGTCCTATTATGCTTTCCCCGTGTTTAAACTTTCTTAGGCTACTAATTCAGTGGGACTAAAAGTCCTTCCCCAGTCTAATAAGGGACTGCAATTTGGGTGTCGCTCAAGCATTGTACCCTCATTCTCTACTATCCTGCTTTTGATCCTTCCTTGTGCTCTTTGAGGGCTCTTCTTTCTGAAATGTCCTTTTCTCAGGTACCTTCATGATGAAATACCTTTCTCACTGTTTTCAGTAATCACTATAGATTTCATCTAATCATAAGTAATTTTCTAAGTAAGGTAGTATCACTTTATAATAATTTCAGAGCCAAAAGTAAAGAAGAAATTCTTGTGTATATTTTTGGCTACTGTTATTATCAAGTTATTATAAAATAATGATATATAGTTGGTTATAATTGAATATTACTCATTAGTATTAATCCAACCTACTGCCAATATTTTATTCAATACTTTAAAACATAAATCTCACATATTCTTTTTCGGGGGAAGGGGGTACAGGGGATCAAACTTGGGTCCTTGTGCTTATTAGGCAGGTAGCAGAACCACTGAGCTAAATCCCCTGGCCCTCACATATTCTTGATAAAGCACTCAGCTCCTCCTAGTGGATGCTAAAATTTAGCTAATGGTATCAGTATTTTCATATGTTAATAATGTATATTTAGTTTTAATTATTATTATTATTATTATTATTATTTTGGAACTGGGGATTGAATTTGGGTCCTTGCACTTGCAAGGCAGGCCACCGAACTGCTGAGCTAAAACCCTGGCCCCAGTTTTAATTATTTCTTTAAAATAAAACATACAGTAAATTATTTCTGGTATTGGAACCAAATTTTTTAAAATGGTAAGAGCTGCATTTTAAAGAAAATCAGTTGATATTCATTGGCATTTAATTGTCTTCATGTAATTATATATATTAAAGGGCCATACCAGCTGCACGACCTTGGCAACAGAATGGTAAGAGGAAAAGCCGCATGAGCTCCTGCATCCCCCCCATACACCTCTGGCCTCTTGGCTGTGCTGGTACCTGGATTTACACCACAGAAGCACAGGGAAGTCATAAAGGCCATTGTCCTGAGATTAAGCCTCGATTTTTATTTAATTCACACAGTTAAAGGTGATAGATTAATAACTCCCACAAACTGACATTTTCTAAGCTGTGCTTGATGTTTTTCTGTTGCTGATTATATCACTTGGGCTCAGATGTTATGATTGATCTAATCAGTTTTCCTTGCTGGTATAATGAGAAAGAGATTGCTTCAGAGTCATTACAGACTTACAATCTAAAGACAAGCTATAACAGGAAAATCAAAGTATTAACCCAAGTATCAAATGAAGGACAGTAACAACAACAAAAAATAGAAATGGGAAGATATTCTAACAAGGCTGAAGCACAAATACTGACTCTAGCTTACCAAAGGCAAATTCTAGGGGAAATGAGGTGGAAAAGTCTGATAATCAACCACCTGGACACCCTGAACTGATAGCACAGGAAATGACAAAACAGATGAATGAGGCTCTAGAAAAATTCAACACAGAAATAATTTCCCAGATAACTACAGAGATGGTAAACAGAATGAATGACATGAGTAGAGACTCTAGAACAGAAACAGATAAAGAGAGAGAGAGAGAGAGCGTGAGAGAGAGCTCAGGACCATAATAGAAGCCATGAATGCCCAGCATAGGCAAAAAATGGAAACATGAATGCCCAACATTGGAAAGAAATGGAATCCATGAAACAGATTCAAACCGGTATCCAAGAGATCAAAAGCTCTATTGAAAGTTTACATAACAGACAGCCTATCTGAAGACAGGATATCAGATATAGAAGACAGGATAGAGATCAGTGACTATGAAAAGAAAGATCTCTTAAAAATAGCAAGGGAACATGAGAAATCAATCCAACAGCTCCAAGATTATTCAAAGAAGAATAATATAAGACTGATATGAGTCCATGAAAAAGCAGGAGAAAGTACAAATAACATTAAAAAACTGTTCACAGAATTAATGACAGAAAACTTCCTGAACAGAGCAAAGTAATTTGACATACAGATAAGTGAGGCATATGGAACTCCAACTAGCCATGATCAAAAAAAAAAAAAAGAGAGAGAGAGAATCTACATCTAGACATATAATAATCAAGATCCTGGAAACCCAACAGAAGAGCAAAATACTACAAGCAGTAAGACAAAAGAAACAAATCACATGCAAAGGAAAGCCCATCAAAATCACAAGAGTTGTCAACACAAACCCTCAAATAAAGGAGAACCTGGAGTGAGGAATTTCAAGCCCTAAAAGAAAACAACCTTTTACCTAGACTGATGTATCCTGCAAAACTACATTTCAAAATAGATGGGGAAATAAGATACTTCCATGACAAAGAACACCTGAGAAGCTTCATGAACATCAAGCCAGTACTCCAAACAGTTTTAAATAATACCCTAGAAAAAGACAATGAAGATCACAGCTCCATGAGGTCCAGCAGAGCAAATCCATCAGGCAAGGCAATAAATTAAAGGGGGAGGGGATTAAAAAGAGCCAACAACAGGATAATAACACAATGATGATAAGTCAATACGTATCAGTTATAACCATTAATGTTAATGGCCTCAATTCACCAATCAAAAGAAATAGATTGGCAGAATGGGTTAAGAAGCAAAATCTAACAATATGATGCATACAAGAAACAAAGCTAGTTGAAAAAGAAACTCATAAACTGAAAGTAAAAGGATAGAAAACAGTTCTCCATGAGATAGGAGCACAGAAAAAAGCAGGAGTAACTATCTTATTTGCAGACAAAGTAAATTTCAAACCAAAACTGAAAGAGACAAAGAAGGTCACTACACCCCTGTAAAGGGAAAAATCCAAGAGGAAAAGATGGCAATCATTTGGTATATATATATATATAAAAAAAACACACATATATACTGAATATTAATATCCCCAACTATACAAAACAAATATTAAGGGACATGAAAAACCAAATAAGCACTAATACAATTGTAGTGGGAGATTTAAATACCCCCCTGTCACAAATAGACAGGTTATCTAGACAAAAAAATCAACAACAAATACTAGAACTGAACCAAGCTTTTGAACAAATGGACTTAACAGATGCTTACAGAGTGTTCCATGCCACAAAAATCAGAATATACATTCTTTTTAGCTGCACATAGGCCATTCTCTAAGATAAGTCACATATTAGCTCATAGAACACATTTAAATAAATGCAAAGGAATTGAAGTTATTCTATGTATATTATCAGACAATAGTGCAATTTAGCTGGAAATCAATAGCATAAGAACTTCACAAATACATGGAAATTGAACAACAATCTCCTGAACAATCAATAGGTCACAGAGGAAATTAAAGCAGAAATTAGTCAGGTTTTACAAATAAATGATAATGCCAATACAACATACAGGAATCTATGGAACACAATGAAAGCAGTTCTACATGGAAAATTCATAGCAGTGAATGCCCACACTAGGAAAACAGAGCAAGCTCTAATAAACAACTTAATGATGCATCTTAAACTCAGAAAAAAGAAGAGCAAGAAAAACCGAAAGCTCATACAAAGGAGGAAATTATAAAGATCAAAGCAGAAATTATTGCAATGGAGACTAAGAGAATGATACAAAAAAATCAATGAATCAAAGTTGGTTTTTCAAAAGAATAAATAAAATCAATAAACCCTTAAACAACCTAATCAAAAAAAAGAAAAGAAAAGGCTCAAATCCATGCAATTAGGAATGAAAATGATGAAGTCACAACAGATCCAGCAGAAATTCAGGGGATCATCAATACCTACTTTGAAAATCTGTACTCTAATAAAATGGAAAACACAGAAGAAATAGACAGATTTCTAGATACTTGTGAATTACCAATGTTGAATGAAGATATAAAATTTCTAAATACTTTAAAGTCAGTGAAATTGAAAATATAATTAAACTAACAAAGAAAAGCCCAGTTCCTGATGATTCACTGCTGAATTCTACAAAACATTTAGAGAAGAACTATTCCCAATACTCCTTAAATTTTTCAATGAAATTGAAAGGGAATCAATGCTTCCAAATTCATTCCTAGAAGCAAGTGTTACTTTGATTCCAAAACCAGAGAAAGACCCACCAAAAAAGAGAAGTACAGGCTAATTTCTCTAATGAACATAGCTGCAAGATTCCCCAATAAGATACTGGCAAACAGAATACAGAGGGTTATCAAGAAGATCATACACCCTGACCAAGTCAAATTTATTCCAGGGGTGCAAGAATAGTTCAACATATGTAAATCAATAAATGTAATACACTATATTAACAGAGTCAAGGACAAAAAATACATGATCATCTCAATAGATGCAGAAAAAGCATTCAACAAAATTCAAAATCCATTCATGATAAAAACACCGCAGAAAATTGGAAAAGATGGTCTTTATCTCAACTTGATAAAGGATATCTATGAAAAACAAACAGCCAACATCATACTAAATGGTCAAAAAACGAAAACCTTCACAGTAAAATGAAGAACAAGACAAGGATGTCCACTATCAACACTCCTGTTCAATATAGTTTTGGAAACATTAGCCAAAGTAATTAGACAAGAGAAAAAATAAAAGTAATAAAGATAGGAAAGGAAGAAGTTAAACTGTCATTATTTGCTGACAACATGATATTCTACATAGAAGACCCCCAAAAAAAACTCCACCAAAAGACTTCTAGGCTTAACTGACAGATTCAGTAGAGTAGCTTGGATACAAGGAGAACACTCAAAAACCAAAGATTTCTTGTACACAAATAACAGTCTCACTGAGAAAGAAATTAAGGAATCAATCCCTTTCACAATAGCTCCAAAAAAATAAAATATCTAGGAATCAATCTAACAAAGGAAGCAAAATACCTCTACATTGAGAACTACAATGCTCTGAAAAAAGAGATCAAAGAGGATATAAGAAAATAGAAGGATATTCCTGTTCCTTGGTAGGAAGAGCCAATATAGTGAAAATGGCCATACCTCCAAGACTGCTATACAGGTCAATGCAATCCCTATTGAAGTGCCAATAGTATATTTCACAGAATTAAAGAAAGCAATACAAAAATTTATTTGTCACCAGAAGAAACCTAAAATAGCAAAAACCATTCTAGGCAACAGAGATGCAGCAGGGGGTATCACAATCCCCAATTTGAAACTATACTACAAAGCTGCTGTGTTAAAAACAGCATGATGCCAGCAAAGAAACCGCCCTTGGGATCAGTGGAATAGATTGAAAGATACAGAAAAAACTCCAGATGGACTCAGCTACCTCATCTTTGACAAAGGAACCAACCATACTCAATGGAGGAAAGATAGCCTCTTTAATAAATTGTGTTCAAAAATCTGGATTTCAACTTGTCCAAGATTAAAACGAGGCCCATATCTTTCACTGTGCACTAAACTAAAATCCAAGTGGATTAAAGTTTTAAATATTGAAACAGAAACACTAAACTTGTTGGAAAATAAGTTAGGTAGAACTCCTGAAGACATTGGCACAGGAAAAGACTTTATGAACAAATCCTCAGTAGCATGGGAATTAGCACAAAAAATCAACAACTGGGATCTCATCTTCTTAAAAAGCTTCTGCACTGCAAGAGAAACCACCAACGGAGCTAAGAGACAACCTACAATGTGAAAAATAATTTTACCAGCTTTTCCTCGACAAAGGTCTACTATCTATAATATATAAAGAACTAAAAAAAATTTAAAAATCAGGTGCCCAAATACAAACACCCAATTCAAAAATGGGCATCTGAAATGAACAGACATTTCTCAGACAAAGAAGTAAAAGCAGCAAATAAGTATATGAAAAAATGTTCCACATCACTGGTCATCTGAGAGATGCAGATGAAAACAACACTGAGATTCCACCTCACCCCACAAAGAATGGCTGCTATCAAGAAATCAACCAATAACAAATGCTGGCTAGGGTGTGGGGAACAAAAGAACCTTCTTCATTGTTGGTGGGAGTGCAGACTGGTTCAACCACTGTGGAAATCAATATGGGGATACCGTAAACAACCAGGATTGGAAGTCCGATTTGACCCAGCTATTTACCTGTTGGGTGTCTTCCCAAAAGAATTAAAAGAGTCATACCCTAGTGATATATGCTTACCGTGTTTATAGCAGCACAGTTTATAATAGCTAAAACTTGGAAACAACCCAATTGCCCATCAACTGGAGACTAAATAAAGATGTGTTTTTTGTAAAAAATGGACTACTACTCAGCCATAAAGCATGTAAAACTAGAGACATTTATCGTTAGCTGGATGCACAGTGAGGAAATATTAAGTGAAATTAATAGGACACACACGTGTAAATACCATACAGTTTCTCTGGTGTGATAAACTAAAAGTGTAAATAAGGGTAAAAATATATAATTGATATTTTGTAATAGAAAGAAAAGGTCTAAAGATATTGGATAAATGGGAGGGGAGGGGAAGATAAAAAGAGAAGAGAAAAAAATAAGAGAAAAGGAAAAAATGGAAACAAAGTCTTTGTAAATAGGGAAGGGTGGAGAGGGGAAGGGATGCTAGGGGAATAGGGAAAAAATAAGAACCAAAATATGTCATGTAAAGGTACAAGATCCTAATAAATAACATACCTGTATTGTTTATCTAAAATGTACCAATAAAAATATTTTTACTTTTTTGTGTGTGTGTGTGTCTGGTACTGGGGTTTGAACTCGGGTCTTTGTGCTTGTGGGGCAGGCAGCAGAACCACTGAGCTAAATCCCCAGCCCTTTTTCTTTTTTTTTTTTTAAATAAAAATACTTTTAAAAGGTCATAGTAAAGATTTTACCCAATAAACTATTCATTAATTTCTTACTCGTTCCATTACACTTACATCTCCCCATCAATGAAAATAAAAAGGATTAACAGAGCAGAAAGGAGAAATAAATAATATAGACTCCTGAATTTACAAAGGGGAAAAGGGGGGTATAAATTTTCTATCATATTAGTGAACAGAAATAACATATAGAGCATGATTTTAAAGAAATACACAGGATACATGGTGATAATCACATCTTTTATCATCGAGATGGGTGGAGGAAATGTGTGGGAATGAAAGTGCAATGCCAAAGAACCACACCCATGTGCGATACCCATTGCATAATATGCAGTAAAGTGTGCATCTGCTCAACACAGGCCAAGTCACAATCTGCAGGCATCAAAATGCCAGCAGTGCACCAAAACATGATGGAGAAAAGTCACGTTATCTTTTGCAAAGTACCAATGTTTGTAAACTTTCTTAGTTCTTCACATGTGAACATTTCATTGGCTTTCCGTCCTTTATCACATTGTAGGTGGAATATTGCTAACTGCTTAAAAATATGAAATAACTTCTCCACCCCACTGCAATCAGCTGAGCCATGAGATGATAAGGCTGGGTCTCTGGTTCTCCTAGAGAACCTCTGGATGACACCACAATTGGCCCTGTATTATTTCAAAAGACGATTGGAAAGATGCACTCTTGTTATTGACAAAGACATTTTGAGAGATACTTCCATGAAGTATGAAAAATATTCGTAGGTTTTGGAAATAAGTGGTTCCATGTTTGTTTACTAAGTCCAAAGTTACTGATGTCCTTACTCTCAGGTGTGCAAAATGATTTTAGATGACCTTATAAAAATGGCACACTGAATTATTAAAATAATTCTATCCCTACAAACCTCCTCACTGTTGATAAGACCAGCAACCTGAACACTGATTTGCTACCATACGAGAACATACAGTTGTCAAATATAATTCATACACATTTTTTTCAAAGACCTTCTTATGTTTTTCTAACATAATAAGCTTCCTAGTACCATACACTTTAACAAAATATAGCAATTATGTTCATTTCTCAAATAAGTCTATCAGATAAAAAGTCAGGACATTTTTATTATCTGACTGCAAATGTGGAAAAGTGTTTTTCCCAGAGTCACATGATAATAGCAGTAGCAACACTGGAAGTTAAGACTTTTGAATTAGCCAGGCCTGGTGACACACACCTATAATCCCAGCACTTGGGAGGCTGAGGCAGGAGGATCACTGCAAATTTAAAACCAGCCTGGGCTACATTGTGAGTTCCAGGTCAGTTGCAACTACACAGTGAGACCCTGTCTCAAAAAGTCAAAAAAATAAAAACAGACTTTTGATTCATATTTTGGTATTTTTTCTGTTACTTCATCCTGTTTTTATTGTTAAGAAACTAAATAATTGTTTTATCATCTTCATTTGTCCCTCTCATACATACATTATCTGATAAGACATAAAGCCACCTGTTTAGATATAGTATGCAAATTAATGCATTGTCTTTCACACATGCACAACAACACACAGATAGCAGTAGTTCACTTACTGTCACAACAAATCAACAAAGGAACCTAACTAGCAACAGAAATGAAAGACAGATAATTGTAAAAGAATCAGCCACTCATTCATAAATACCATGTAACTAGAAATAGCTACCTATATTATTTCCCAAGGTTGTTATAACAAAGTACCACAAACTGGGTTATATAAAGCAATCGACATGTATTCTTAAATAGTTATAAAGCCTAGAGGACCAACATCAAGTTATCTGAAGGCTCTAAGGTAAAATCCTATTTCACCTCTTCCTAGCCTCGTGTGACCTCAGAAGTGGCTGAGCTGCGTCGTCTTCCCTGTGTATGCCTGCTTTCCTTTCCTCTTCTTATAAGTACTCTGATCACAAGGCACATAGGGCCCAACCTAATCCACTGCAGGCTCATTTAGTTAATTTCAACTGCAAACATTCTATTTCCAAATAAGATCATATTTTAAAGCTCCTTGTGGAGGTACATTTTCAGGGAATATCATTCATTTCAATTTACTGTCCTTAGCCACCTGTAGAAAATTCTTCTCCTTTCCACATTACCCTGATATGGGCGCTGCTTCATGTCTTCTTCCCTGAAGTTATTGGAACATTTAAGAGTTTTTAATTTTACTTGATTTAGAGTTTTCTGTAAAGGTTCCTTAACAGTCATATTTTGTAGGTAAATAGCGACATGAAAGAGTAGAAACAAATTTTTTATTTTCATTTTTACTTTTGTCTCATTATAGTCCTTATTAAATCTTTACTTCTCTACTTATCACAAATTTATCTTTCTCTAAATCTCAACAATTCTTAAGAACTTATTCTAATTTTCAACATGAATTAATTTTAGAAATTGCTCAGAATACACAAAAGTAAAGCAAAGTCCTTTGTAGGCTCAAAGCAAACCACTCTTCAAGACATGAGGTCTATAAAGACATATTTTTTCTACTGCTCATAGATAGAAAGGACACCTGGTTGGGATAGCAGATAATGGCAGTTTAAAAATGAAATATGCTTCATAAAAACAATATTTACTTATTTTTAAAAATATATACATATAGACCAATTGTTTTAATCACTTTCTCATTGCTAAGACACAATATCAAAAACCCATAGCTTAAAAGATTAGAGATTTATTTTGGGTTATGTTTATAGTCAATGGTCAGCTGGTTTCAAGCCAGAATTGCATGATAGAAGCTGCTTGCAACATGGAGGCAAGGAAATAGAGAGAGAAGGGACCAGCCTGGGAGAAAGATGTGCCTTTCCAGGTCACATTATCAGCGACCCAACTCTAACCAGGCAAGGGTGCTGTAGCACCCTCATAATCAAATCAGTTTCCACAAGCCCTAACTCCAAGGGAATGAAGCTTTTGGGGGACATCCAGGTCCAAGCTACAGTCTTTCATTTCTGGCCTCCAAAATTCATGTGTACCTCTTATACACAAAACGCATTTAGCCCATCTCTAAAGTTGTCAAAGCCTCAACAATTTTAGCACAGCTGAAAAGTCCACGTCCAAAGTCTCCTCTGAGACTCCAGGAAAACTTACCAATGAACTCTTGTGAAAATCAAAAAGAAAGTGAAACACTGCTGACATACGGTGGCACGGTATAAACTTTCCCATTGTAAATGGAAAAATAAAGGGACAGAATAGAAAGAGACCAGAGGAAGACAAAAACTCAGCTCACCAAACATTAAATCTTGTAGTTTCATGTCCAGCATTGAGGGCAAGTTTTGACCATAAGATGTAACTCCAAAGGCATTGGACAGCTGGGCTCCTATGACACTGATGGTTGAAGCCCCCGCAGATTCTCTTTTAGGCAGCTCCACTCACTGCCTTCTGCTTTCCTCAGAAGTTTCCTGTTTCTGGCATCTCCAATTTCCTGAGTTCTCCACTGAACCTTTTGCTTTTCCTCACACTTTCATACACTGTCCTTTCAGAACCACACTTCATTGCCTCAGAGGCCTTCTTTGAAATCAGAGTGGAAGACTGCAGGACACTATAACTCTTGCATTCTACATGTTGATAAAAGCAGCCCCGTGTGGATGATCCCAAGTATGCCATTAGCTGGAGCAGTGCCAGGTCCCCTTCAATCATGGCTGAAGCATCCTCCAACTTCCAGGATAGCTCAGCACTATGAAAAACAGTCCTATGGAACCAGTTCCATAGGTCACTCTAAACACACACACACACACACACACACACACACACACACACACACAAAATCAGGGTAACCTGGAACTCTCTTCTCAAAGCAATTCTTGAGTCTCCAATATGTTGGGTCCTCCTGATTACAGAGATTCATATCTAACCTATTATTCTAATGAAAAATAATTGGCTTCTTAATTTTTTTTTTAGCAACAAAACTTTCCTCTGCTGCAACTTTGTAGACACTTCCTTTTTGGGAAAATTAAAACATTTCAAATGGGTTTTTTGCTCCTTTTATTTCAATGGAAACTTAGCTAAAATCTGCCAGCAGTATTCATGTTGCAGCCTGAACATTGGGTTAAAATTTCCTGTACCAGATCAATTACTCTACTACTCTTAATGTCAGTCTCCCAAAAAGTCTTAGAACATGAACCAAATTTAGAAAAACCTTCTGTCAGAGCAAAATGCACATGGTCTTGAGTCCAACTGCCAATGGAGTCCCAGTGGAAACCTCCTGGACATAGAATTTAATGTGAATAGCATTTCGATCTGAGTTCTTACTAAAATCTCCTATTAAGCCTACCTTAGAGATGTCCAAGGCTTCTGTAACCTGCATCTCTACACTCTTCCAAACTCCTCCTATGAATCATCTAAAAAGACTTCTGAACCTCATGATTACGTATGGCCATAGCATACATACATACATACTTACATATATAACTCTACTTCTGTAGTAGCAAATTCTGTCCTAATCACTCATTCCTGGGAAACAATGCACAACACCCAGAACTTAAAGGAGGGGAGGTTTATTTTGGTTTACATTTACAGCCCATGGTCAGCTGATTCCAACCAAGAAGGGTAAATCTGGAATAGTCTAGCAATGGAAAGATGCCCATGTCATGGAGGCCAGGAACCAGAGAGAGAAGGGAGAATCCTGGAAGAGAGATATGCCTTTCCAGGCCATGCTTCCAATACCTCACTTCTAACCAGGCCCCAGCTCCTACTAGCATGTCAGCTGTAACACTCACATAATTCAGTCACCTTCTGGAAGTTATGCTTATGAGCACACAAGGCTTTGGGGAACATTTCAGATGGAAAGCATAACACCAATCCTTTTAAATGACTACCATGTACTAATAGTTTAAAATATAATCTCAGGCAGATCTTTAAAAACATCACTTGGATTTTTATTCACTATTCTATAACAGATGTAGATTTTAAATGTAAAGCTAGAAAAAAGGTTAGAAATCTCAATACTTCTCTGGAACCCTTGTTCTTGACTGTATCCAATCCATACTCAACCCAAAGAAACCTCTTATTATTTACAAGTTATGCCTCTTCTTAAACCTATAATCAGGGGAGATGTACTCCTGGCACCACATGCAAAAGTAGTGAATGTCATTATCCATGAAAATATCTCTACACAGCTCCGTAATTCAAGATCTTTTACTCTCAGTAGTATCTGTGCACTGGTCTAGATATAACATTCAAATATACTGTGCCTAGTGCTCGCTTTGGCAGCACATATACTAAAACATACTGTGCCTTCCAGTTTCCATAATTTATACACTTCTTTGCAATTGTGTATTACATGCATCTTCTTGTCCTTTGAAAACATCTCAAGGTGATATCTGGAACAAGAGGACTCAAACTAGTTTTTTGTTCAAAAAATTATAGGAACCTTTAAAGTTTCAATTGTATTTTTTTTCCAAATAATGAGTCGCACTTAATTTAATCCTTATGCACTGTGGCAGTTATTACGATTCTTCATTAACTACTAATTGGTCCTCTGATGACTGGCACATAGAAAGATTGAGATTATCAGCCCCTTGTGTGGACATAGGGCCTTATAAATCAACTGTGGACATAAGACGTGTGTGCCATTTCTGAGCTAGAACATATACTTGCTTGTGTGAGTTTTCAGAGCTCTCTTCCATTGACTTTGCCCTGGTTCTGGATTAAGTAGGGTGAACAAAGTCACCTGTCCATTTGCGTCAAGTGTTTAGCAGAAGAGAGCAATAAACCTTAGTTGTTCAAAGGCACAGATGTTAGTGATGTTTGTTACCATATGTAACCTATGCTTTTCTGACTCATACAAACACTTTTGCTTTATAACTTGACTGTGTCTATGGTCATATAAAAACCTTCTAGATTATGTATTTATAAAAGATAAATGACAAAATCTCTCCCATTGTTTTCATTATCTCATTTGTGGCAATGCTGCATTTACAGCATCTTTGAAATATTACTCAAAGTTTCTAATAAAATGAAAATATTTTCACTTTTCATTTCATTTTGATAAGCCCAGCTCTCTTTGCATTATCTCACTTATAGATATTTTATTCAAATTATGATTTTTAAATCAGCAAATTCAACTTACTTATCTGATTGGTTTTCTTAGTCCTTACACAGGTCACATGATAAAATGTATGATTATACCCGGTGATTTTCAGAGAGTTAGAAAGACTTACACATTGTTTCCATTTTTAAGACACTCAATCATAATTAATTTTGATGATCTTTGACTAAATTAGAAGCAATGGGTAACTCTGCAGGAAAGGAAAAGGATAAGGGCACCTAACAAAGTTCACTGTAGGTAACCCCAACCTAATTTAAAGCACATTTGATATGTAGCAATAGACTGTGGTACTAAACAGAATGAAAGTAGCAGCTGTATCTCAGCCCAGACCCAGTAAATTTGTAAGAACATGGTGCTTTTCATTAAGCAATCAATAATATATTTTATTGGTTCCAGAACACTGCCCAAAATCCACTAGAAGTCATCTCACTCCAGTGTTTTGAGTGTGAACACTACAATTAACCAAAGAAAAAAATAAATTAGTTTTTCTGAAATCTGGGGGTTTTCTAGTTATAAAAGTCCAATTACAAATTAGCAAGCTGTGAATAATCAGATTATAAAATAATCAGGCTCAGAGCAGTAAGGGCTTCACTTATAAAAATCTGCAAAGATTCACAAAGTTAAAGTTATATTATTATGGATAGCAAATGGGATTGTCAATGATATTATATTAAAATATTACTTTTTATCTCCCATGTCAGTATTTTACAATGTATATCCTTGATACATTCTATTAAAGATTTACAGAATTTGAAAAGAAGGTACATGTCAAGTTGAAATTATTTTCATAACTGGAATTTAGAATACAAGATTATAAAATATTCAAATGAATATAAATATTATTGAAAATTGAGACCACATATTGCTTGCTCATAACAGCAAAAATTAGAGTTTAACCTATTAAAACTCAATTTTCTGGTTCACCAGAAAATTTAGACACTATACATATATGAAACACCATAATACAAAGAAATTCAACATGGCCAAAATCTGAAAATGTAGACAGAAAATAAACACATGTACATAAATTAAAAAATGACATAATTTTCATTTTGATATTATAATGGGTAAAATACAGGTGTAAAAGCATAAAAGAAACATAAGTGATGATTTATAAAGCTGAAAGAAACAAATATCAGTGATGACCCACTGTTATTAAATTGTATGTAAAAATAACACAACAACTGTTAAGGTGCAGAAACTGCATTTTAAAAAAGGAAATAAACAGATATCAGCCAAAAATAGATTTTAGCACACTTTTCATTACACAATACTGAGTAATGAGTAAAGTTCTGGAAAGGATATACAACAAATAAGCAATAAAGATGATCATGGTTCTATACCCACATACATAGTTTAATAAAAAACAATAAACTTTCTTTCCCAATGAATATGCAGAATTTAGATGGCTATATAAGAAATTTAAATAAATCAAATAATGATAGTGTTCAATTCATTATAAACAGATTTATAATTTTACAAAAATTATAGTCATTTTTAAAAGACCCTTAAACCACAAAGTGCTACCTAAATAAATCTCAGAACAAATAGGTAATATAAAATAAAACAATAGAATTAATTTAATAGAATGATAATGAAAACTGGGCAATACTTTTTTTTGTTTTTGTTTTTGTTTTACATTTTAGGCTAATGGGTTGCCCTGAATGCAACTGTAGAATAAAATTGATGATTTTAAATATCTATATCAAGAATCATTTTTAATATAGGAATCATTTTTAATTGATAAAATAATTATTAATCCTTTAAAATGTAAAATCAAGTAAATTGATAGAACAAAGGAGTAAAAAATTATTAAAGCAGAAAATAAGCCAAAGAAATGAAACCAATAAATAAATCTCACATATAGACCTTTGCTAAAATTAACAAATTTTACCAATTAAAGGAACAAATATGCCTGATAAACTATGATCAAATAAAGTGGAAAGCATAAGTGTAAAAATTTAGAAAGGAAGAAAAAATAAACATCAAACCTGAGGAAGTAAATATTTTTTATCATTCTATGCAAAATACTTTTAAAATTCTAAATGAAATGAATATTTTAGAAAAGCACATTTTAAAAACTTGAGCCGCGTAGAGAAATAAAATATAAATACATTGTCATACAAAAAATAAGTTGTAAAAGTGGCTTTCTGATAAAAATGCATTAGACTCCAAAGGTTTTGCAGTGATTCTTCCCAAGCATTTTAGATAAGATGATGAATTATTTAAGAATTATAGACAAGTTGTTACACTTTACCAGATCAAAGGTGTGTATAGAAGAAACTCTCTTAAAATCATTTTATGATAAAAAATTTGACTAAAATAGTGATACAAAAACGTAACATAGAGATAACAGCCCAATCTCATCTACAAGTATCCACAGAGACATTTAAAAAGTACAATCCAAAAACACAGTAACAGCATTTATTCCCTATTAGGAAATCTTTTACTATACTATTTCATATTAATAGAGCTAAGAATAAAAGCAGACATTTTCTTTATTAGAATCCAACATTCATCTCTGCCATAAGACACAGATAATTCCTAAATAAGATAAGAGTGGATTGGCAAATCTTTACATAATAACATAAAGACACCTCAGCCCAATAGTAAGTATTCTAATTAATACAGAAAAACAAAATTTCAAGCAAATAAAAAATAATGCACATACTCATACACTAGGGTCGTGACTATAAAAATCTTACCCTTCTGATACTAGTCATTAAAAGTAGACAATAAATTAAAATGAAAGTATAAATTGAGGAACAATAGGTAGAAATGCCTATTAGTTTTACCTCGAGTGTTAAATTTAATAATTAAAAACTGTTTATGTTCATATTTGTTTCAGCTGCATTCATTTATTTTTTTTTATTTTTTTTTTTTTTTTGAGACAGGGTCTCACTATTTAGAGACAATAAATTAAAATGAAAGTATAAATTGAGGAACAATAGGTAGAAATGCCTATTAGTTTTACCTCGAGTGTTAAATTTAATAATTAAAAACTGTTTATGTTCATATTTGTTTCAGCTGCATTCATTTATTTTTTTTTTATTTATTTTTTTTTTTGAGACAGGGTCTCACTATGTAGTTGAGACTGACCTGGAACTCACTATGTAGCCCAGGCTGGTCTCGAACTCACAGCAATCCTCCTGCCTCAGCCTTCCAAGTGCTGGGATTACAGGCGTGCTCCACCACACCCGGCCTGCATTCATTTCCTTACCATAGCGTTCTCTAGATTTTTTGGCTCAAAAGGAAATCATATTATATTATATATATTATAGGTTAGATTTTTATATTTTCTTTATTGTAGATTTAGTGTCTCACAAATGTAGAAATTACTTACAAATAACAAGAGACTAAGTGATTATTTTGAGTGTTTATTAGCAAACATTTTTAATAGCATGGCAAGTGTATTTAAGCATCAACAAGAATTTTAAGAAATAAATTTGACCTGATGAGTATTTAAAAAGTGGAATACATATGTTTTCAACTCATTATTTTTGCAAGATGTAATATAAAGGTATATAAACATTTTAAGTGAAAATATTTTAAAATAAAGACTTAATATTTAAAGGATTTCTGCTTTCTTTTTCCCCATAACTACTCATTCGTGAAAAACTACTCCAACAAAAACCAAATATAGCTCACATATTGAGTTTCCACTTACTTGGATGGAGAAAATGATGTGAAAATGAAAATCCCCCTATAAATATTTTCCCTGTATGGCATGTAGTCTATTTGTAGTTATCATGGTGCTAGTAAACTTTTGATTTGATTCTTCTGAGCGCTCTTTAGAAACTCAAAAGTTTTACATCTAAGAAGCTCTACCCCTTAGAAGTTAAAAAAAAAAAAATCAGTGACAATTTCTAGATAGAATCTCTTACGGTTTAAACCTACAATGTCTCTCATTTGTTCAGAAGCGGGGCTTTGGCAAGGTGAGTAAACCAATCAGTGGCTTTATCTAAGGACGACTCCATACGAAAAGTACTGTCAGGAGGTGGAAGCAGTCCGAAGAGGCAGGTCACTGGGTTGGCCTAGAATGGTATGTCCCGCTCCCTGCTCTGCCCTCTCTCTGCGTCCTGGTCTCCATGATGTGGAGCTTCCCCTCCACCAGCTCCCCACCAGGCCCTTCCACAGCTCTTTTGCCTTGTAGGCTGCCGACATTACACACTGCAACTTCGGGGACTGTGAACCCAAGTAAATCTCTCCTCCACTACTTTGTACGTGTCAGGTACGAGTACATTCTTCTCATATTTCATTTTCATAGCTGAGGCAAAGTAGAAGACTTTGAAGGTTTCCTCCGGCACTAAATTTATGATCAGCTTGATGTAAAAATCATATCATTCCATAGTGAATCCTGAATCCCCTGATCCCCCAAAAGCTGGTATAATGGGACATTCAGAATCAATACCTGCCTTACATCTCATCTGCTAAAAATTCTCCCATGAAAGAGTTAAACTACAGTTCTGTTTGGCACAGATTTAAACAGTTCCCGCAATCAGTGTTAGAGAGAGTAAACTTAAAGTCCTTACATCACTTTAATTTACTCTCCAGATCCTGAAAGCCGATGACTTGCTTCTGGTACTTGTTTTATTCTAGATGCCCATAATTCAGAAACTGTAAAACTATCCCCATGATTTTGCCAAACTTGCATATCATCTTTACTATTTAAATAAGATTTTCATTTAACTTTTTTGTTATATGCAGTAATTACCATAACGATGCTGTTTAATACATAAATTATATTTTCTAATTTAAGTAAAAAAATAAACATAATTAAATATTTACATACATTGCTTGAAAAAATAACAAATGTCACTGTTTTCTGTATTACTCTGACCAACACTGGTCTGCCCACTGCCTGTGAACTTGAGAACTTTGGTGTTTTCTGCTGCATAGATATGAGAGTATCTAGTATGGCAAGAGGTGGTGTGTTGTTGACACATATACAAATAATATAAATATAAAAACAAAGCTAAGGCTGCACCCTAAGGATCTTTCTGATTAATAGTGATAGTATCCATGCAAACAAGATTCCACAAAATACTTGTTGAATAATCTGTGTTTATGATTTTTGGAAGTGTCAAATAACAATACTATTTTTTAAAATTTTCTCTGACCTCATTGATATGTAAACCAGACAGATGTTGACAACTATTTTATGCATGTGATGTTTCTGCAGATCGAATGTAAGTTCTTGGAGGATTAGTTCAAGAGGCTCATTCCTACATTTTACAAGAAACCCCAACACTTGTGTTAAGATACCCGGAAGGTGGCTGAACAAATATCAATAATAAATGTGAATAATAAATTGAAGTTGCTGACTAGTGCACAAAGTACTCCTAAATACAAACAAAAATCCCGGACATTTGATCTGTGTGCTAAAGACCATAAATGGCTTTATTGATCTTTATGGTGCTCTCTATTTTTGCAGTTTTGAGACACCTTTGAAATAGTGTTTTTTCGTAAACAGACTAACATGCACAAATGAACCGAGCACACCCTTTTAGAAAGAATGAACATGAAACTATATCGTCATATAGAAAAACCTCAGAAGTGAAGTTTACTTCAGCAAATCCCAAGCCGAAGCTCTGCTTTGATTAAGTAAAAATGCATTTGTAACAAATAGGATAATGGCAGATTTCCAGTCATCCTCATATAGCTTTTCACAGCAGGTTAGTGAGGAGAGTATCAAGATCTAGAGTTCAGAATCCAGACTATTGATAAACCGAGTTTTCCAGGCTGTGATTCTAAACACAAGGTATCATAACAGCTCATAGAGGCAAAAAGACTAACAACTTCTACATTCTGTTTTCTGTGGTGGAATCTTCTCTGAATATCCCCAGGCCACTGTTCCTGCTTATTTCTGCAGAACAAGATTATTTTAGGTTGTGAGATAAGAAAAGTTCACTTAATGAATGTCATTTGGAGAATATTGTTGCGAGGTGTTTGATTCCAATTGATTGCAAATGTTTCAGTGAGGCACCAGAGGCTACAGACTCACACACAACCCCACACATGCATATCTCAACTATGTGATGAGAACAAATAAAAGAAGCCGATTGTGTTAACCACTCTTTCTGAAGAAAGCCAATTACAGTTAATTCTGCATTGCTCATTGTACAGTTTGTGGAAGATTTAAGCCGACTGTGTTAACCACTCTATCCGGAGAAAGCCAATTACAGTTAATTCTGCTTTGCTCATACAGTTTGTGGAAGATTCAGGCAATTGTTTAAACAATCAGAAGCATGAGAATCAAAATGCTGGTTTGTAATCCAGGTCCCATCCCTTTGGAACAGTGAGAACTGAGGGAAGAGTAAGCCATGGAAAAAGGGGTGGCATTGGTATCTTCCAACTAGCAGAGATTAAGTATTATGCAAATAACTATTTCAATTTCAAAGCAATATACAAGATTCAGTTATTAAGAATTTTAAATTTAGCATTATTGCAGAACATGCTGAGGTATCAAGAATGTAGATTGCAAGGACCTGCAGAGGAGAACAAATTCTAGGGCTATGAAAATACCACAGACAAAATAGTTTAAACAACAGTAATTAATTTCCTTGCAATCCTGGAATCTAGAAATCCAAGAGCAAAATGGCAGCAGGGTTGAAGAGGCCCCTCTTCTTAATTTTACATGGCTTCCTTCTTCCTAGGTCCTCAGATGGCATCTCTGAGTGTATTTTCTGCATCCTAATCTCCTCATGGACTAGTCATCCTGGAATAGAGTCCACGGACATGGCTTTCTTTCAACCTACTTACATTTAGAAACACCCTCTATCCAGTTAAAGTCTCCTTCCGAGGTAAACGGTTCAAGACTTTAACATATAAATTTGGGAGAGATGACGCAACTCAGCCCATAACAACGATGGTCCAGGTTATTGAGAATGAAAGAAAATGGTAAATGCTATTTTCTACAAGCCAATGCTTTAACTTAAAGCAATTTAGAACTGATAGCCTTGAGGGCAGGGGCATATTAATACATATTAATATATGTATCAATATATCAGTATATTATTTCATATAGTAAATGATATATCATTAATAAAACAATGTGTTAAAATATTTGATATATTAAATGATGGTAGGTAATTATATACCATTATGCATCATATAATACTATAGTAATTATGATATAAGATAATAACATTACAATCACACACAATACAAAAATTCAGCTGAGAGTAAGATCTATGTAAAATAATTTAGAGGATAAGAATGCTGAGGAGTTGTGTGCGATATTAATTACATGTAATGTAATACTTGTTATATGGTTAAAAATACTAATATTTAGAAGTGTAAAGACCAATTAGAAGAAACCTGTCATTAGAATGAGAGATTATAGATGAGAAAGCATATAGAATTTCAGAAAAAGCAAGAGAAACTACATTCAACTAATGGTTAACACACAAAATCTGCAAGACTTGAGGGTATTTGGGATATTATAGTTAATAAATATAGGAATTTGTTCCTACATTTCAGGCATATAAAACCAAACACATGGACGTGGCATTCTTTAAATGGAGAATGCTGGGTGCAAATAAGTTTCATGGAAAAAATCTGGAGTTCAATTCTGAATGTGATAATCATGAGATACATTTGCTTTTGCCAAGTGACTATTGCAAGTAAATTGTGGCATGTGTGTCACTGGTGTAATGAGTTCCTCTAAGCTAGAGAATTACACTTTGAAAATTTCTGTAGAGTTAATTTTAGGCTTAGGCAACTGGAATAACTACTATTTCAAAAGTAAGTATAATAAAGAGTTAAGCTCTGGTCTCAGTCTAGGGAAGAGTTAGGCATTAATCAAACACTCGTACAGAGAAAGATAAAAAGAGGCCTAGGTTAAGCAGTGTGAGGGTGTCCCTTGGATTTAGTGGGCAAATGTTACTGATAATCATCCTTCTCTCCACAATCACTGAAACTCACTCCATGAGCACTGCTGTTTAATGGGCCTCATAAACCTAAGAAGTAAGGAGCTAAATTTTTACTTCAGGGATTTTGATTGCCATTAATATACTGGAGAAGTGCAATTCTTAAACTTTGACTTTTGTGTAAGTCCTGAGGCAAAAACAAAAATGCAAACCTCAATATGTTAGAATAACCGAAGGAGTAAATGATCAGAGTATAATAAAAATTCTTGGAAGAGTTCTTTCATTCTGGGACACGTCTGCTACTACGATTTGAGGCAGATTTCTGCTTTTAATTTCAGAAATTCTATCATGCATGCTGTTAGAATTATTCATGTACAACTTCTCTTTCACCCCTTACATTATAAGCCCTTTAAGGACAAGGGCTTATTATTTTTCTTAATCTTTCTACCTCACACGGACCTTATGTAATAACTTCACCCTAAATTCAACAAATGAATGTGTGTTGAATGTCAGAGGCTTCATCCGTTTATGAAATGGCTTCGGAGCAGGAGGCAGATGACCACTCCCACTCCTGCTGAGGCCTAGTCACCTGGCTTCTCAAGGCTTTCTGTTGCCATGCAGTCAGGTGTGATGTACATTTTCTCTCCTAGGGGACACAGAAATTCTGTTTCCTCAAATCTTTCCCCATCTATCAAGGAGCAAAATGATGATCTCTTCATATTTTGAGAAAATTTATTTCATCAAAAAAATAAGTCTTCCTCTGTAGTCCCCCAAGGCCAAAATAGAGTCCATGTACATTTTGTTTTGGAAGACTCTTCTGGCATTCTTACAGTTTCCTTCATGTTGGAAGACACACACATATGCAAATACAGTAAAGACTATCCCTGTGCTTCAGATGTACCTATGTGTATTAGACTTGGACCACTTATCCTAGATATTTTACCTTTTTACCACTTCAATTTTTGAGGGGACTTTTATTTACAATTTTATCCAGGAATAGCCTATTTGTAGATAAGATGAAACAAAAGACTAAGAGCAACTTAAAATAAGTTTCTTAATGAGAGAAGAATTTAATAGATATGATGTCATCTTCCGAGATCATGCATGCCAACAGGCAGAACAGAAATACAATAAAACTGAGGCGGCACTAGAAAGCCATTTGTTAGCTATTTTCAGCTTAAGAGGAAGGAGCCAAACCTAGGAGGTTGGAATGCATTAAGTAAAGTCCTAATAGCTTTATCAAGAGTTTTACTTTGACATAAATATTTTGATTCTTTAATATCCAAACAAAAGATGAAGGATGGCAATCCAATTGGGGAATCATAATGTAGCTTCTTATATTCTCCATATTTATAATTTACTTTTTAAAAGATTTTCTAGCCATTGAAGGAAGAAGATCCACTAGACAACTTCAGAATCAAACTTAGGGGAGGGAAAAAAACAAGACTAATATCTACCAACCAATTTCCTATTCCAAGGCCAGCTCATTTCCTCTATTTAAAAGGAAAGCAGACAGATAATGCAAATAAGGTTCTGTCTCTATGCATTTTGCCTTTATGGTTAATCTAAATAAACAACTAACCTTTTGTCAAAAGACACGTAGATGTTCTAAATCTGTAGTCCTAGAGTTTCTAGTCTTATCTATAGGAAACACTGAGCTCAGAGATTGCTGAAAAGTCTAGGAAAATTTCAATGTGTTGAGGCATCTATCTGCAGAAGTATTCCAGATTTCAAAACAAGGTTGATGATGCAGAAAGTTTTAAAATCACTGCTTTAGGCCACAGTTACTATTTCCTTGCCCCTATAATAGAAATTATTTTCATGCAGAGCCATATAAATCCTAGCTTTGTGAGATTCTCCATACAAATTAAGGTCAAATAAAAAATCCTGAAATGAAAGGGAATAGACACTTTAGTGGTCGCTGTGTCCAGTTTTCTAAACGATTGTTAAATCTTAAGTCTCAATCACATATGATAAGAGGAGAGGGTGATAGAGAACCCTTCAGAGCGTTCAGTGATACACATACCCCACTGCAGCATGCATGCCACAGGTTCGCCACCACGGATATAGAACCTACTCTTGGAGATTAAACTTTTAAAATATTAGATGAATTTCAGCTTTATAATATGAGTTGACAGAACAGTTCCGATTTTAAAGAGAAGAGAGACTTAATTTAAATTTGGGCAAATGTTATGCTCTTTAAGAGACCTTTTCCTATATAATTCCTTTGAGTTGTGCATGCCTTCACCTGAGATGTGATGAAAGGTAAATGATGTTTATTTTTAGAAATGTTTCTCTAGCACGGGTGAAACTGTTGTCCATTCACTATTTTTCAGATGAATAAAATAAAGTAAAATAGTGACATGTGAGTCACAGCTGCTAAATATCACAAGTTTAGTGTAGGTACTAAACTAATTTCCAAGAAAAGGAATAGTCAGGTAATTTATATATACTTGGGAGGTGTAAGGGTGAATTCTGTGCTTCCACAGGAATAGAAGAGTGGAATTGCCTTGGCAATTAATGCCAACAAAGAGCCTGCATTTTCAGGGTGCAGAACAACCTCTGGGGTTACAAGGCCAGAGCTCAAATTTCATCTCTACTCAGGTACTATATAGCTTGAAAAAAATTACTTACAGCCTCTAAATATATTAACTATCTATAAAATGTAGGGATTAAAAATAGTACCCACTTCATAAGATTTTGGAAGAGTGAACAATCTAAAATAGAATTAAGAGTATGCATTAGAGAGCCAGGAAAATAACAACATGTGCTATTTATATCGCTGATTTGATAACTACATTTTCAAGGATTTACCATTGTGCTGGGCATGGTGGTGTTATACCTGTAAGTCCAGCTACTCCTGAGGCTGAAACAGGAGGAGTGCAAGTTTCAGGCCAGCCTGGACAATTTGAAAGACACTGTCTCAAAATTTAAAACAAACAAACAAAAGTCTGGCTAGGGATGTATGTCAGCGTGAAGGCCTGTGTTCAATCTCCAGGCCCAGAACAATAATAAACTGTCACCGTGATCATTATTTTCTACTTACCTTACAGTTTTTTGAGCACATCTAAACTATGCAGGAATTATGGACTAGAATGATTTGAAAAGCAATAAAGAATTCTAATTTTATCATAAGTCTTCTAAACAAATATTTCACACAAGTGCTGAGAAAAAGTATTTTTGCAAACATTGTTTCTTTCCTTTCTTTTTTACATAAATACAACTATGTATATCAGTTATGGAATCTCACACTCTCTTCCTATTGTCACTACTTATGCCAATAGCTGAAATTCTCCATCCTTTCTTTTCCCAACAATATAGTAAATGAAAAATATGAAGGCATGTTCTACTCCAGAGAAGCAAAGGAACATGAAGACATAGCTTAAGGTGAGATAGGATAGGCAGATATTTCCAAAGGCATCCCCAGCACCTACAGGGTAGGGAGGGAAGTGTTTTCTTCTGTGCTTATTTTAAATATCTATACACTTCCTCCCACAAGAGAAAGATATCATTTTGTTCCTGCTGTATCTACTTGCTTATTCTTTCAGAATAAAAGAATGAAAAGGTCTGATGAGTGTGAGCTCCTCTGTGGCCTCTTGTGCAGAAGGAAAGCCTTGTCTAATCACTGCAATCCAGTGACACCCACCTGTCCGTGCACCAGGCTGAAGACGCTGTGGGATGATCTGTGCATGTTGAAAGGTACTCCAGTGGAAATCTTGACAGATTATTACCAACCCCCTAAGGGAGTACCAAATTTTCACTGCACACCTGACAGCCATTAAGCAAGTCTGGCTGCCTAGAAATACTCGCTCGCTTCCTAAAGTTGATGGAATGTCTGTACTTAGTGAAGTTGATGACATTGTGTGTTTAGCCCATTTTTCATCACCCCCGGAGTGACATATGATTTTATAATTGGTTCACTATTATTCACTTTCCCTCATGTGAGCACAGACTTAAAAAAAATAAAACTGCTAGAAGTTGACGTGAAATATAAATTTTGTATTCCAAGAAACACTGTAACTACAAGTACATGCTGCCCCAAGCATCTCTGAAGTAGGAAATGTGTCAGAGTGATGATTGCTTCATAAAAATACACACAGAGCATAGAGTACCAATAAGCCAGATTAAAAAGTTGAGCAAATATTAGAAGCTGATATCCATAAGAACAACAAACACACATTTCAGTACCAGTGGAAAACAATTATATAGACCAAGTTTTAGTTTGAATATGAAGATGAAAATTGAAATTAAATGCTGCCATATACAGATGCACTAACAAAAATGTAGAAAACAGACTCAGAGAAGAGAAATAAATTTTAGTAGATTACCAGTGTATTTCTTTACTTTGAATGTCTCTGTCCTCTTTTTAAACAGATATTGAATCTATTCAATATGTAAGGAATCAAAAATATGACTAAGATACAATTCCTGTCCCTGAGTATCTGGTGCCTACTACAATAATGAGTTCAAAGTAGATACTCAGTTACTGTTTGTATAATGAAAGATTAAGCTAAACAAGGAGGGCATTGATTTAACAGCCACACACTCAACTCTTGCAGTTTCCAGGCATGAAAATCCTAATGGCTGAGGTAAGTATACAGCTATTTAGAACAACTACACTTTATGTAGATTGTGGATTGCAAGAAAAGCAGTAACAATGTCAACATATTCTTTAACTGCAGGGTAGACAATCTCAACTTGTATTTTTTCACCTGGTGGTTCTTTTCACTATGAATTAATGTCCAAAATTTAATATTGGAAGTTACTTGTTCAACATATGTAGTCCAGTATGTGCATACATGCACGCACGCACACACACACACACCATCAGTATCAGCCATGAAAGAAGCTACTGACACACATTCACAAATAATTTTACAAACCATAGGACTTTAGGGGACAGTGAAACTTCACATTTTTCCTGTTTTAAACTTTTAAGTTACCATTTTATAAAAAGCAATTTTTGTCCCTCACATATCTGCTGACTTAAATTAAGAAGCTTAAAGTTTACTTGTGGGTTTTGAACAGAATAGAGAACTGTAAAGAGTTATTAGGATGACTAGGCAGTTAATATCTAGAAGAACTGGGTAAATTGTACATGCCTTTAATAAAAAAACCTAAGGAGGCCAAGGCAGGAGAATAACAAATTTGAGCCCAGCCTGGGCAATTTAGCAATTTGTCAAAGCCCTATCTCCAAATTTAAAAGTGCTGGGTATGTAGTTTTGTGTGAGGACATTGGGTTCAATCCCCAGCACAGCAAATTACTACTACTACTACTAATAATAATAATAACAATAATTAATAATAATACATTTTAAAATAAATAAATCAAAGTGTTTATTTGGGGGCGAGTGGATACAATTCCACAAGTACGGAATAAGGTATAATTCCATAAGTATGCTAAAATAATTCCTGGCATAGATAACAATTTGAGCAAAGCTACTTAGTAAGCAAGAAAATAATTCCTGTTCTGAAAATGTGAATCCAAACCAGTTCATTTGATCTGGGGAATGGCAGGAGAAGGCTAATATAAAGTTAAAAAGAATCTAGAATCTTGAGTTATAAGGTACGGATTTTTTTTTTATAATATAAGTGGAAACATATTAAAAATTATTTGAATAAAGTGCTAACAGGATCATTTAGACAAATGAGCTCCACAATTCACAATCAGGCTAGGCTGACACATTTTAAATTTTGGAGAGACAAATATTTAAATATTTAAGCAAGACAAAGTAAGTTACTATGAAACTGCTACTAAATTCATCTGCTTGATGTTTTCCATACCCAATCCTTAAAATATTTTATATATTGATAAAGTATAAACACATATATATTCATAGGTAAGTAAATAGATGTACATATATGCAGATATAGGTGTACTGTGTACATATATATATTCATATATAAACAGACTAATTTACCATACTGCAATGCATTAAATCTATTTCAAAGCTCATTTACTGCAATATAATATAAAAGAACTAACCATAGATTTTAGTTATAATTACTGTATTTAGAATAGTCCTCTTGGTCAAAGCCCAAATGTAGATAAGGAAAAAAGTATTCCAGCCTTACTAACATTTTCATGGATTATTATTGTATTATTCTTCACAAATCCATTTATCAAGTGAGTGTCAGAAACACTTTCTTTAAATATAGTCTAAAGCCTTTCATTACATGGAGAATAAAATTGAGTAGTGTGGGTCACCCTGGTGTAGGAATTTGAGGCACAATAACTACGAAGAGATGACCGTTGTGTTGTCTTTAAAGCACTTTCCTACTTGCACGCACCAGGCTCATCTCCAATAGCACTCTTTCCTGTTAATCTCAAAAGAAGTATGGGGCCTGGGATTTAGTTCAGTGGTTCGGTGACCTGCCTTGCAAGCGCAAGGACCCCAGTTCAATCCCTGGTACCAAAAGAAAAAGAAAAAAGAAAGTAACGCCAGGCACTCTGGACATTGATCATGAAGATGTCATAATGGCATGGTACACACTACCCACAATGAAAATTCATCGTCAGAAATTGTATCACCTTTGTACCATTGATGATTACTTTCTTCACCAGTCAAAATTCTACAAGGATCTTCCAAAACTTTGTGTAAATTTCACCTCCAGTATTCTTCCTCCAACTGAATTAAGTCTCTAATCCTGTAGCTTGTCTTCACTCCCTTCTCTATCTGTTTTTTTCTTCCTTCTTTCCTACTTCCTTTGATATGTTTTTGTTTAATTGCTTTTTTCTGACTTTAATTCTTATTTTCAGCCTTTCTTTCCTTTCATCAAAGTCAAGTCTTTCAGGACTGTGATAAATCAGCTCCATTTTCAAGTAAATTTCACGTCGATGGCAGCAAGTTGTGAGATCCCAGAAAGCACATTAACCAGTGTCTTGAAGCTCATTAGTGTCACTAATGCTCTGTTCTGTTATGTTGAAGGTCAGCTATGAAAAACAGTAATACCAGAGAAAACTAGTGATTAAAAAGAAAGCAGCCTAGAAACAATAAAGGTTCTGTGTAAATATCATTGTTGTACTGTGCATACATAGTCCTTACCTAGTAAGTGCATAGTATACTGGCATCGTTCTTTCCAAACGGTTCACATAGCTACAAATTTGAGAAAGATTACTTATCTGCTTGATTCATTGGGGCAAATGTTTCTTAGCCCATGCAGAGACCAGATTCGGTTGTGTGGTGTCAGATATTGGTTGAAAATATAACTCAGTGCATGCATTAGAAAAAGGAAATCAGAACATTAAACCACTTGTTTTACCATCTCTGATCCCCCTGAGGCCCAGTGACATTTGGTGCATTTATCTTTCATGCTAAAAGCAGATTCTCTAACTCCCTCTAGCAGGTGGAGGAAAGATGTAGCAGAATGTTTATAATAAGGCATATAAATCTGTTACATGTGTGCATGTCTGAGGGAAGGGAAGGTCACTGCTTAAATTTCAGTTTACTTCCTCAATTTCCAGTTAAATCTTTCCTCTAGAGCTCTTCAAATTAAATACCTCAGAGGACTCTTTATAAAGCAAAGAACAAAAACAGAGTCAAGGGTTGGGGAAATGGCAAAATGCAATGGAGGCAACGGAGAATAAAATCTTTTCGAAATAAAGCCATGATGAATCGTGCTTGCTAGGCATTTCGTTACAACGGTTTCAATTCACACTTACTTGAGTTTCAGCTTTACAAATATTGTCAGTTCTCTTTGTCGGATTTGCTCGTACTGGGAAAAGTCAATGGTAAGCACAGCGCTTCCCTTTGAAATGCTGTTCTGAGTTGGGTTAGTGATGTGACTGACAACTCTGGCTCTCCATTTAAAAGAAATCTTTAACTGGGCCACGCTTCGGCTTCTTCTAAAAGTTCAAAAGCTTGTAAGTCTATATTTTCTTTGTATCTATAAAATATGCTCCTCCAGGTGGCTTGCAATTTTCCTTGCTTTCTTCCTCACTTACCTTCTGCACATAAGTATAAATTCCATACTATAATTCAAGGATCAACCTCTCTCACCCCCTCTCTCCCTCCTTCCCTCCCTCCTTCTTAGTACTGGGCATAGATCTACACTGATCTACATATCCAGTTTTTAAAAAAATTTTTTTAATTTTTATTTTAAGTTGCTGAGGCTGAGCTCAAACCTGTGGTCCTTGCCTAGCTTCCCACAGTGCTCAGATTATAGCCACTTTTCTGCTTTTTATTCATAGTCAAGCTCTTAATCCTCATGGCTTCCTCAAAACTTGTTCTTTCTAGGTTCTCCTTCATTTATTTGGTTTATGTCATTTACTGCTTTTGAGCATGGATATGCTGTCTGGAAGTAATTCTGCCCTGGACTCTAAGGAAAATCAAATAATTCTTGACCACAGGGAAACTTTGTGTATAAAAACAGAAAATTTCAATAAGACAAAACCATGGAGCTGTGACTCTCCACACTGACTATCCATTAGCATCACCTTAGAAGCTTTTAAAAATCCCAATGCACAAGCTACAACAACCCAGCCCAAGTAATATAAAAGTTTTGAGAACAGAAACCAAAGGCCAATTGTCTGTTTCCAACACATAGACACAGTTGAGAACCACTTAAAGGAACACATAGAAAGATACTGTAACTCTACCAGAGTGAACTGGAAAAACGCCAGAAAAATTATTTCCACTGAGCCCTGGAGAATGAATTGGTTAATTAAAGGTTTGAGCAAAGGGCCTTTGGAATAAAAGTTTAAGCAACTTATATATCAGTATATCATAGCAATGAGCTTTTTGGGAAATTAAAATATATCAGTCATATTAGATACACAGAGGAATATGTAGCTAGAGGAAAGGATAGGGATTTTTATGAAGAGCAATAATCTCAATTACAATTCCTCCTCCCCATAACTCTGCAGTGATGATTCAACAAAGCCTTCCATATATTCAGAAAAAAGCAAGATCATCTGTCCTAGTGAGGCAGGAGATTAGGGCATGGCCAGTCAACTGGGCAAGTGAGCTTGACCTGTCAATCACTGTGATTCAGGACACATGTGAAGAATGTGCTTCAATAAAAACTAAGAGGTTTATCCAGTTGTACAGTTGTGTTTCTTAGATTACTAACCACACATTTAGTATGAGACACTTTATTCTAAAGTCTGTCTAATTTCTGCAGTCAAAAATTTAGGCAATTTAATATTTTGGAGAATTTTGATAAGGATAAAGTTGCTGAAACCATCTCCCAGAGTGGGCAAATGTGAAAGCTTGAAGAAATAAAACTTGATCGCAAATTTTACAAAGTCTGTGTCTCGAGAAAAGCATTTGCATTTTAAAGGCATTTTGAATGTTATGTGTTCATTTAAAAAGTAATCATTAGTATCTTCTGTGTTGTAGGTGACATACATGGTATTGCAGATATGACAATGTGCAGACTACGGAGAGTAAGTTTTCACGGGATTAATGCACTATCACTTGCTATTACTCAGAGACTACCTGCGCTTGTCTATTCTTTCAAATTATTCATGAATTTCCTATTTTGGGGCTATCGTATTAGGCACAGGGATGATGAGAGAAGGCCTGGTCCCTATGCTGAAGTACGTGGTCTAATGCAAAGTTACCAAGACTGAATATCCTATGACGCTCCTCAGATCAATTAAACGGTAATCTTTAGGTTTCTACACAAAGTACTTCTATTTAAAAAATGAAAAATACCTTTCCAGATGATTCATCTAAGAACTACACATGGACTCTTTCTCTAGCCCGACAACAAGAGAAAACACTAACGTGGAAAACTTCTATTAAACCTGGGCATTTGAGAAACATGTCTTGCAGAGCATTCGGGCCTTTGTCTATCTTATTACTTCTGTCAAATGTAGACTGGTCATTTCTCTTTTTAAAAGATTAATTCAGTTTATTGGCGCATTTGACAAAAGCACTATGGTAACATTCATCTTATGAATTTGTATCTGTACACGATGTATCTTGATTCTTCTTTTCCCCCATTCCCCTCCCTTCAACCCCCTTCCCTTCCTTATCTACAAAGCTTTGTCTCCATTTTATCTTTCTTTTCTTGTGTTTGTTTTTCTTTTCCCTTCCTTTCTTCCCCCTTCCCTCTTCCTAGTCCCCCTTCCCATTGCAACATTTTCTTCCTGTTTCGCATTGCCTGTTATACATCTGGGTCCTTATTTATACTTCCAGTGTCTCACACCAGAGAAACAATGGGATACTCACACGTGTGCCTGATTTATTTCACTTATGGTCTCCAACTGCATCCATTTACCTATAGATACCTCAGGTTTATCTTTATGGCTGAGTAGTACTCTAAACATAATATATTATAATACAAATGATATATTATATGAAATCATAAAAATAAATGTAATAAAGTATTATTTTAAGTCATTTAAATTTTTAAGACTTGGGCCAGAGGTTTAGCTCGGTTCCGCTGCCTGCCTCACAAGCGCAAGGTCCGGAGTAACTAAAAAACATTTTATGAATTAAAAAATAAATTTGTCAGGATTTCTAAAAGTGCGTTTTTGAAAAGCCCAGTTGTTTTACAGTATGAAGGCTATTGGTGGTATCTACTAAAAAGACAACCACGGGAATCAACACCAAACTATGAAGAACAGTTGAGACTCTTAGCTACTTTGACTCTGGCATATATGTATGGTGTTATGCTTGCAGGATGTTGAATTATCTTGGCAAGAGTTATCTTTCCATTCTTGGGCAGTAACACTGGAGAAACATCCCAAAATATGCAGCATTTCCCCTGGCATCAAAAACACTATCATTCTGCCCATTTATTCTTAGAGATTCTTCTTTTTCCCCACAGAAATGAGTTGCCAACATTGACTCTCAAAATAAACACTCAACTAAGAGGGCCAGAATCAGATCCTGAAAGTCTTATCTCTATTTGACGGTATCAAGTTATTGGTGCTGCCTGAAATAATTCCATATAATTTCTAAAATACCTGCCATTATAATACTGTAGTGATATTAATATTTATCTGCCTAAATTTGACTAGATTAAAGGAAAGCTTATGTAAAATATTACCATCCAAATAGATCATTATTTTAAAGTCCAGATGAGTTTGTTAAAAGATGGAGAATAAAGAATTTGCAACCATTTTTTGATGTTTGTCAACTAAAAATAAAAACTGCAATAATGTTAACTCAGCTGTCATTTGAAATGGTTTGAACTATTTTCTTCTTAAGAATTAAAACTAAAACAAAGTAGCCTCACTTGGCTTTAATCCTACCTTTTGATTTCTGGGTGCTGTATTAATTCTTTTCACCAGTTCAGCTTTCTAATATAACAAATTGACTTTATCTCCATTGGTCAGCTTCTTCCTCTAATGCAGACAACTTAATGGATTTTAGTTCTAAATAGAATATGGTTTGTTTCTGAGCATTAATTTCAACTTTAGTTATTGTAAAAATTATGTGCTCTCTTGAAATTGAACCACATTGACCACTAAAACAGAAGAATCTAATATATGACCCAAATTAGCAAATTTTGCCCAGGCAGCAAAGTTTAGTTGGCTTGATTTCCCATCTCTGAGTGTTAATTTACAAACCATGTCCTCCATCTAGTGGCTGCAAAGGCTCATAGCACACAGTACATTCCTTTTTTATTATTACTGATTTCACTGTATATTTATATACAGTATCGTTAAAATATTTAAAAATTAAAAACAAAACCACACACATACATATCACACACATATGTGGGATCTTCAACTTGTTGAGAGGAGCAATGTTTTGATTGCCTGGTGAAGCAAAAAAGGAGAATGTTACATATAAAGAGATTTCTGCAAAGTATAGAGTATAGTACACAAAGGTAATGAGTAATTGTTTATAAGTGTTCTTTATTTTGGAACTGCATCATGTTTTTTCCTGGATTATACCAGATGTTCTCTTCAATTTCATCCTACTAGTTCATCTGTCCTTATTTTCTATTAATTAGTATGTCTTTAGAGTAGCCATCATAGCAGAGAAAAATGCCACATCTTTATCCATAGGAAAAGAAAATACTATCAAAGATTATAAGAATGTATTAGTATATTCACATAAATACACATATCTATGGTTTTTATATGGAAATTTCTCAAAGATGTCCCTTGCTCTGCTGGTGACTATTGCTTTGTAAGGCCTCAGTGAACCAGAGTCCCAGCAAAACTTGACTATCTATTGTCATGTCCCAAGAGGGGAGAGTTTCAGAACCAGAATGATGATAGGATGCATATTATCTAATAATTTATAGATGAGATATGTGGAACTAGCACAAAGCTGTTTAAAAAGCAGTTAAAGGAAAAGCTAACATTTATTAAGATAAAGCAAGATATGCAAAAGAGCATATAGTAGTGCCCGGCACAAAGTAGAATATGAAAGAAACTGTTGTATGACAAGGTGAAATGAAAGATGTAGGTATTGAACCAAGCCATAAATCACAATTTCCCAATGTGCCATAAGACTCACTGATCTTCTAAAGCCTTAATGATCAAATGATAGAAGCATAAAGCTGAGCAAGAATGTTACAGCGGTTGCTAAAGTAGTAACTTGATTTCTCTGTAAGTTAAACAATGAGAAGAAGACATGAGTATAATTTAGGCAATTGAACAAATACCTTTGCCAGGAGACTAAAGCTTGGCAACCTGAGAAGCTGCTTTGTACACAACAACAAAACGGCAGCTCTGTGTATGTGGTATAGTCCGTGCTTCTCCAGGGTGCCAACCTCTCTCTCTAACACCTTAGACAAGTTTCCTTGATAAAGAATTAGTTTCTCCATGGGAAAAGGTGAACATGATAGTTGCAAAATAGCAGCTGCATGACAGTTTGATGGACAAATAAAGAAATATATGGAATTCTTTCCCTTTAGGCTAACCAGGTTTTTCTCTTTATTTTCTCAATGTTATCAGGTAATTAGCAGCCTCACACTCCTGGTTGAATGATAAACTAGAAATACATGTGTATGTTTATGTATATAGAGAGAGGTCATGTACATTCAATACATCATATATATATGTATATTACTGACATAATTTCAGCTAACAACTTTCAACACTAATGAACTGAATTAAAATATTTTAATAAGACTTACAGACATTTAAGAGATATGTTAAAATATAAAAGATTACCCCAATAGATTTCTTTCCCACTTTATTTACTTGAAAAATCATTGTCCTTCTGTTAAATTTCAAAATCAATAAACCCTTCTCTAACTGAAGGCATTATGAACTGTAATATGTAAATACAGATATGTAATCAGAAGAAATGCTTTAAATTTTATTGTAGAAAAAGATTCATAAAGTTATTATATCTTCTTCAATTAAATAATATTCAATTTTCAAAAATTACTTAATCAGGACTTTCATGTACCAGGACTCCATGGTTAGTGTTGTCTAATTCTGACTAGTATTTTAAGTTCACTACTATAAGAGAATGAAGTTTCTAATGTTCCCAAACACACTCCCATGTTACTTATACCTACTTAAGTGTTTAGAGCTTCTGAAGTAAGTTTATTTATTTTAAAAGGACTATAATAAATTAGAAACTGTGGATACAAAAATGTCAGAGACCCGTTGCTAGTAATTTGTGTACTTTAAAAAGCCAATCTTGCCACCTAGTGTTGGAAATGAGAATTATGGTACAAAGGATTAAAAGTGTTACAAATTTCTATTTTAAGAAAATTCAGATAATTTAAAGTCATTTAGTTATGAACAGTTTGGACAAAATTGCAAAAACATTCAGTGAGAGGAAGGATAATTTATTTATTTTTTTTTATTTGGTACCGGGGATCAAACTCAGGACCTTGTGGTTGAGAGGCAGGCGGTGGAAAAATCCCCAGCTCAGGAAGGATAATCTTAACTAATATTGTTGGAGCAACTGGACATCCGTAGGCAAAATCACAGATGTGAGCCTAAACCTCACAGGCTATAAAAAGAAAAATCATGAATGTAAAACTTAAACTAGAGTTTTATTATAATGGGAGATCATCTTTAGGATTTAGGGATAGGCACGCTATAGTCCATATTAAAGCATGTACCATAAGAGAAAAATGGAAAAACTTTTAAATAATAATTTAAAAGTTTGGTCTGTGAAAAACTGGCTGTTTCATCCCATAATGTGAAAATCTATACACATGGGGGGAGGGTACTCAAACTACATATCTGAGATGGGACCAGAATCTACAAAATACAAACTCTAAAACTTCAACAGGAAAAAAGTGAACAATTCAATGGGCTATGGGTGGAAGACAGGGGCAGACATTTCAGCAGCAGGGACAGCGACATGGCAAATAAACACATGAAACAGTGTTCGGCGTCAGCCTCCAGGGAAAGGCAAATGAAAACCACAGGGAGAACTGAGCATGAGGGTAAATGGCTGTAACCCCAGTTCTCTGGGAAGCTGAGGCAGGAGGGTCACAAGTTCAGCCCGGTCTGGGAAATGTAGTAATTTAGTAAGAACTTGTCTCAAGAAAAAAAATTAAAAAGGGATGGGAGGGAGGGTGCCAATCTCTAGTACTGCCAAAAAAGAGGAGAAATCACACACACACACTCCTCAGAATGACTAAATGACAACATGAGTGCTAGCGGTGATGTGGAGAAACAAAATTGCACTCAGACATTGCCTGGGAATGCAAAATTCAGTCATTCTGGAATAAATGTTTGGCAATGTCTCATAACCTAAGTACGCAATCACCAGGTACAACCCAGCAGTTGCATACGTGGATGTTTATCGTACAGTAATGCAAACATTTGTGTACATAAAAAAAAAACCTGTGCAGATGCTTGTTGCAACATTCCTGTGATAGTCCCAAACTGGGACACGTCCATGAGGGATAGTTACACAAACTGAGATATTTCCATGCATCAGAAAAAAAAAATGTGAACTATTTTTCTGTATAATACCGTAACTTCCCAGGAAATTGTGCTAAGTGAAAAGCTGATTTCAAAGGTTACACATTCCACGATTTGATTTATACAGCATTCTGAGCTGAAAAGCCTGTGGAGTAGGATAATTCTGGTAGTCAGGGCTGGGATGGAGGAAATGGCAGGGCAGCAGGCTGGCTCAGGCAACACTCACAGCCCAGGGGCGATGAACGACCTCGGATGTTCTGTGCCGGATGCATGCATTTACACTTATTCTAAAATTTCCCAAAGCTCTGTAGGCATACAAGGAGTACGCATGAAACTGGAAGTATCGGAATAAGATCAGTAATTGCATCAGTGTACACATCCTGGGTGTGGTACTGTACTGTAGATTTGCAAGATGTTACCACTGAGGCAGCTACCAGGGGGATGTGTAGGATCCCTCTGTGTTACTTCTTACAATTGCAGGTGAAACAGCAATTGTCTCAAAATAAAATGTGTATATTTTTAAAAGCTGCCCCCTTGTTGGTAGAGACCATGCCTATGTTTTCAACAATTAAAAGAACATAGAGTTATTTCCTGTTTTAGGGCAATTCAAATCATCTAAACCTATTTGCACATAAACTTACTGATCGTTTTCACTGCTTCAAATGAATAGTTGAACTTGTTCTCTATGGATTAAGAACTGAACGTCTACTTCTCATATTTTATAGTTACTTTTCTTTTACAATGTAAGAATTGAGTGAAAACAGGAAATGTCTGAGGAAGGGTGCACTGGTCAACTTTACTAATGGTGGGACAGAATATTTACACGCACAACTTAAAGGAGGAAATAATCTGTTTGGCTCACACTTTCAGCACTTTTAATCCATGTCAGATGGTTCCAAGGCAGAACATCATGGTTGAAGAGCATCAAGAAGCAATGTCGTGCAGTTAACGGTGGACAGAAAGCAGATATGAGGGGAAGAAGCCAAAGAGGAACGGGATGGAGACAAGGTACAGTCCAGCCCGCACCCCTGTGACCCGCTTTTCCACCTCCTGATGGTTGACTCCGCTATGAACTAGTCAACAGATTAACCCAACGAGTTTACAATCTAACCACCTCAGCAGAAGTTTCCTAATCCAGTCAAACTGACCATCAGGATTAACCAGCACATAGAGAATGACTAAGAATTTCAAGTATTGCTAAATGGTAAGTAAATCAGTATTAAAATCTATGCACTGATGAACAAAAAACAAACCAGTGGTGAGAGGTTGGTACAACCATGAGGGATAGTTACACAAACTGAGATATTTCCATGCATCAGAAAAAAAAAATGTGAACTATTTTTCTGTATAATACCGTAACTTCCCAGGAAATTGTGCTAAGTGAAAAGCTGATTTCAAAGGTTACACATTCCACGATTTGATTTATACAGCATTCTGAGCTGAAAAGCCTGTGGAGTAGGATAATTCTGGTAGTCAGGGCTGGGATGGAGGAAATGGCAGGGCAGCAGGCTGGCTCAGGCAACACTCACAGCCCAGGGGCGATGAACGACCTCGGATGTTCTGTGCCGGATGCATGCATTTACACTTATTCTAAAATTTCCCAAAGCTCTGTAGGCATACAAGGAGTACGCATGAAACTGGAAGTATCGGAATAAGATCAGTAATTGCATCAGTGTACACATCCTGGGTGTGGTACTGTACTGTAGATTTGCAAGATGTTACCACTGAGGCAGCTACCAGGGGGATGTGTAGGATCCCTCTGTGTTACTTCTTACAATTGCAGGTGAAACAGCAATTGTCTCAAAATAAAATGTGTATATTTTTAAAAGCTGCCCCCTTGTTGGTAGAGACCATGCCTATGTTTTCAACAATTAAAAGAACATAGAGTTATTTCCTGTTTTAGGGCAATTCAAATCATCTAAACCTATTTGCACATAAACTTACTGATCGTTTTCACTGCTTCAAATGAATAGTTGAACTTGTTCTCTATGGATTAAGAACTGAACGTCTACTTCTCATATTTTATAGTTACTTTTCTTTTACAATGTAAGAATTGAGTGAAAACAGGAAATGTCTGAGGAAGGGTGCACTGGTCAACTTTACTAATGGTGGGACAGAATATTTACACGCACAACTTAAAGGAGGAAATAATCTGTTTGGCTCACACTTTCAGCACTTTTAATCCATGTCAGATGGTTCCAAGGCAGAACATCATGGTTGAAGAGCATCAAGAAGCAATGTCGTGCAGTTAACGGTGGACAGAAAGCAGATATGAGGGGAAGAAGCCAAAGAGGAACGGGATGGAGACAAGGTACAGTCCAGCCCGCACCCCTGTGACCCGCTTTTCCACCTCCTGATGGTTGACTCCGCTATGAACTAGTCAACAGATTAACCCAACGAGTTTACAATCTAACCACCTCAGCAGAAGTTTCCTAATCCAGTCAAACTGACCATCAGGATTAACCAGCACATAGAGAATGACTAAGAATTTCAAGTATTGCTAAATGGTAAGTAAATCAGTATTAAAATCTATGCACTGATGAACAAAAAACAAACCAGTGGTGAGAGGTTGGTACAGATCTACATTGATGTGAGTTACCACATCCATATGAATTGCAAAAAGGGAGAAACACTAGTCTCCTTTGGTTTATCACTCCCTGGGGTCCGCACCCTCTTTGTATGTAAAGCAGCATCTTTGGGCACTGGAGGCGCTCGTGCGCTCTTTGCTGGATGATGGAGAAGAGGGAAAGAGAGGAGCTGGCTCCTTCCTGTTGAAGGTTGTGACTGATGGCTTGGTGAGGTTTTTTCTCTATATACTACTGTTATACGAATGCCTATTTCTTTCTCAAATGTTTCAAGTTGGGAGAGAGTTGGGTATCTCACATCTGTATAGGGAAGAGGCACAATGCAAGAAAGAGAACAGAAAGGAGAATGCACAAATCATGAAGCAAAGAGCAGGCTTCATTCTCTGATGGTTGAATAAAGAAAAGGGAGAACGAGCTAGGTACTTTTCAAGTTGGCAGGCAGAAAGAGAAGGTAGTTTTATCTGAAACCATGTGTTTTGCAAATTTTGATGTGAATATTCACACTACTATATCTAGGTTGGAACATAGTAATTATTAGAGATGGGAAGACAGAGTCGGCCTGCCGTTAAAACTTAGGCACAAAGAAAGAGGATACTTGAAGTGAGTGAATTGGATACTGGATTTGTGTTTTTCTAGTCTCCTTTTTATTGGAGACAGAACACCGCTTTTTTCAAAGCCTAAAGTATTACATTAAAAATACTTCTAAATGGCAGTGGCGCTTTCTTAAATACCTTTTAGTTGCATGTTTTCATGCAGCCACTAGGTGGAAGCAGAGCACTACAAACCTTGCGCCTCTTGCTGCTATTGGTTCAAAAACCTGTCCTGGCCGTTGTTACCAGAAACCAAAAATAATTGACTGAATGAATGAAAAAAAAAAATCTGTTTTCCTCCCTTGCTATTCTGTCGCCCATGTATTTCTAGATGTCACTAATAAATGCACAGATAGCATATAAGGAATCTTTTTCGTCTAAAAACCGTGTGAGCTGCCCATGGGGAAATAATCTGGTGAGAGAGGAGTATTACCGAGAAAGAACTAATACCAGCCCATGCTAGCAATTCCTTAACTTAAAAGGGTAATGGAACACAGGAATTTCGGTTCAGAGTGGGCTTCTATTAAATTATTTCAAATTCTTGACTTATTATAAAGCCCATGGGATTTATAGTCCTTCTCCCCTGGCTGCGTCTATGTCCAAGAGAGGAAGACGGAACATACGATCACTTAACCCTAACCACGTTATTTTGAAAGACTGGTGCAATTAGACATTGGCAGGATTCTGAGGAGAGGGGCTCCCATTCAGAAGCTTCAGGGATATAGAGCATCTGCTCGATGTCTCCACTGAATCTACAAGAGGGACTGTTCCTCCCTCCCTTTCTTAGGGCTGCTCCAGTTTGGCCCCGTAACCTGAGGAGCTCACTCTGTGAATGTCAATTCTCAGCTGTTCCAAATGCTGCAGGCTCTGGAGTATCTATCACTCTGCCTAATTAAATCTAAATCCAGCTCCTCCGTTAGAAGCTTCCCAGCCCTGTGTAAGTTTGAAAACGGATCTTGTACAAGCAAAGTTTCAGGCAGGCATTGTGAGGAGATGACTAAGCCAGCCAGCAAGGGTGACTTCAGTCAGAGACCTCTTGTATGAATGGGGTCCTAGTCAGCCACAGGCCATTAACTACAGCATGCCAGGATGTAAAGATAGACCACAAAAAGTGTCTGATGTGGCTCTCTTTTCCCCATAACACTTTAGCAGGAGCAAAACTAGGGGACAGTTGAATTCCAGATAGCTTCCCTAAGCATATGGTCTGTATTGGAATCCAGCTCCATCCCTTAGAATTTATGGGACACTGGACAAGTCATTTAATCTTTTTAACTATGGCTGCCATTTGTACTATTACTCTAATCTATAAAACTGAGGCAATGGTGAAACTGCAGTAATGAACCTAAAATGCTATCATAAGTATTACGTGAACTACATTAATGCCCAGCACAGTATAATGATGCAGTGAATATTCGTTGTTATTGTGAAAAGCCAGGTAATATTCTGCCTAAGTCCTCTGTCAAAATTCACACAGACCAAACTTTGGCAGCTTTAGGATCTCCTCTCACTATCAAAAAGGAGTGCATGGGGAATTTGAGGTGTTTCTTTAAATTTAGAACCCTTTACCTGTAATAACTATGCATAACCACATTATTTGGATTTTCTTGCTAAAAATGAAATTTTTCAGAGCCAGCAGTGCAAGGGGCTCAAATATTAGATTCCAAACATCAATTCTTTTCAACATTGCACAAGAACCGGATATTTAAAAGTCTTATAGTATGAAAAATATATTACGGATATAGTAACAGTTTGCAAAGTTCCGCCCCAGTGCCAAGTGCAAGAATGTAACAAGTGCATGTATAATGGTTTGATTTGGAAAATGCCTCTCAGACACATTTCAGCAGCACACGTGTAGAAACCACAAACAAGTGAGAGGTCACTGAAACTTGAAAATGGCAAGGCGAGTGCCTGGCGAGCTCTTCCTGGCACTGAACAGCAGATGGTGTTTCTAGGATGGAAATGCATTTGGTTGAAGGACATTTGAAATGTATATGAACTCTTTTTTACAATTTATCTTCTAATGCACAAAAATGGCATATATTTTCACAGTGTACAGCATTATGTTTTCAGATGCATAGTGTCATGCATAGCCTAACAGGGACACACTGTGAGAAATACGTCCTCAGGCCATTTCGTTCTTGTGCACTCACAGAGTGTACACTTACACAACCCATATGGTACAGCCTACCATGCACGTGGGCTGTATGGTACGCACAGTGGTACGGGCAGCTCGTCGCTGATGGAAATATTGCTATCTGGCACGTGCCTATATACATAATGCAAAATGAATAAATACACCTAACTTAGCAATCATTTCACAAACTTATTCTTTGGGGTGAAAACATTTAAGATCTCCTGTCTCAGAAATTTTCCAGCGTCTATTATTATTCAGTACCGTTACCACGCTGTACAACAGATCTCCAGAACACATTCTGGAGAATTTGGGCACACTCTATTTGGACTTTTGGTTAACCTATAACTGACTACAAAAAATAGTTTGACTCTCTGGCCTGTAACAAAAGCTACCATAGACCTGTGAAATGGGTTTAGCTCACTGGACGCAAATCCTGAGATAGAGATTGTAAGGCAAGGGGTGCCTGAGGTACTTAGGAGTCACCAGTAAGGAAGCAGGTGAAGCCCAACGGCACCGGGAAACCACGAAGCTAAGTCTACTTTCAGCCTGAGCCCTCAGCGGACTGCGAAGCGAAAGTAACCACAGATTGTTCTCCCCCTAATGGTCACTTTTGGCTGTGGGTTATTGGCAGGGGATGCATATCAGTCCACAGGAGACGCTGAGCAGCACGGCTGCAGTGAGCTGGGGGAATTCATGCCAAAGAGTGAAGGAGGCTGTGAGCCATTCGCGGACACACAGCTCCGAGAGGAATCACATCCTCACAAGCCTGGGAGAGCTGAACGGGGTGGGGCTCCCACGGCCTCCACTATGGTTATCCCACCAACGGACAGGACCAGGCAATGTGCAACAGTCCCCGTAGAGAAAAAAAGTCCTGCCCCTCTGCGCTACATCACGCAATGTCTGCTTTCTAGCATCATCTTTGTGCTAGGCGGGCTTTAGTCTGTACGACAATAGTAACCGTTTATATGGCCTGCTTCTAATTTAGTTACTATTTATGAGTTTACCCAATCACGCCAGCGAATATCGACCAGCTGATGCCTTAGGCTTCTTGAAAATGAAGAAGGGCCAGGGAGCCACCTACATTATTGAGAAGATGAGACATTATCTCTTCACACTAGGTAAAGCTGAAAATGCCGCCTGCTTTCTATCTCTTCCACTCTTTTAAAAAAAATATTTTTTATTAGCACATGTTTGTAGTACACAGTAAATACATTCATTGTGGGTAGCTGTAACAGGTGCATAATATATCTTAATTCTTGTTACATCCCCTTCCCCCCAACATCCCTTAGTCCACTTTCCACCTGCCAAAGATCTCCCTATTTCCTGTTATCTATGTTTTAATTTGCTCTTTATTCTTTGAGTTTCTCCTGAGATAAACCTTACAATTTTAAGCATGTGTGTGTGATTTATTTCAGCAAACATTATGAATTCAAGTTGCATCCATTTTCCTACAAATGACTAAACTTTGTCCTTTATAGCACACTAGTACCCCACTGTGTCTAAATACCACATTTACCTTACCCATTCACCTGTTAGTGAACATCTAGCTGCGTCTACGATTTAGCTGTTATGAGCTGTACTGTTATATACATGGGTATGTATATACTCACTGAAATGTGATGTCTTTAACTCTTTCAAGATGATACCTAGAAGAGGACTAGCTGGGTAGAATTGGATTTCTTCTTTAAGTTTTTTTGAGGAACGTCCATAATGATGGCCACAGAGGTGGTACTAATTTACATATCACCAACAATACAGAAGGGTTCCTTCTTCCCCCAGCCTATAACCATCACGTGTTACTATTTGATTTCTTGATGATTTCATCCTTTCTGGGATATGATAGAATTTTAGTGTTGTCTTAATTTGCATTTCTTTTATGATGGTGAAAATGTTTTTATATATTTATCAGCTATTTGTACTTCTGCTGAGAAGTACGTATTCATTTTAGTTGCCCTTTTTATTGGGTCCTTTATTCTAGCGCAGTCTAATTTTTTTCAGCTCTTTATATATTCTAGATTTTAATCCTCTGAGGTTTAGCTGGCATAAATCTTCCTACTCTGTAGGTAATCTCTTCATTGTGTTGTTTGTTTCCCCTTGCTGTAGAGCAGCTTTTTTTTATTGATCATCCCATATGTTGATTCTTGCTATTGTTTATTGTACAATTGAGGTTCTGTTCAGAAAGTTCTTGTTTATGGCTATGGCTTCAAAAGCTTCATTCATTTTGTCTTCCAGCACATTTAGTGTTTCTGTTTTAATATGTAGATCTTTGAACCATTTTGATTTTAGTTTAGCATATGGTGAAAGACATTAATTTGCCTTCAATCTTCTATATGTGGACAGCCAATTTTCCTGGGCTTTTACCAAAGAGTCTATCTTTCCCCCGGTGAATGTTTTTAGACCCTTTGTCAACAATCAGGTGGCTGAATGTATCTTGGAGTTATTTCCACACCTTCTGTTCTGTTCCATTGGTCCACACTCTGCTGTTTTTGGCACTGAAACTTTGTGATATAACTTGAAATCTAGGTTTGTGATGCCTCCTGCTTTGTCCTTGTTATCCAGAATTGCTTTTGTTATTCTGGGTCTCTTCTGGTTCGCTGTTAATTTTAGAATTGTTTTCTCTAGTTCCATGAGGAAGGCTGTTGGTATTTTGATTCAGATTGCATTAGATCTATACATCTGTTTTGAGAGTGTGGTCAATCTGACAATGTTTTTTTGTTTTTGTTTCTGTTTTGTTTTGTTTTTTCTGCCTCTCCAGAAAAAAAAAAAAAGAGATGCTTTCTCCATTTTCAGATGTCCTCTTTGACCTTCTTTTTCAAAATACTTTAGTTTTTATTGTAGAGATTTTCACTTTCTTGATTAGTTAATGCCTAAGTATTTTTTTCTTGCAGCTCTTTTGAATGGCATTGTTTTCCTAAGTTCTTTCGCAGTGAATTCAGTCATTACTGGTGAACAGTTATGCTATTGATTTTTTTATTAATTTTGTATCCTGCTACATTATTGAATTTGGTTATTAATTCTTGGAATCTTTTAGTGGAATATTTGGGTCTTCTGTGCAAAGATCCTATCATCTGCAAATAGTGATAATTTAACTCCTTGCTTTCTTATATGAATCCCTTTTATTTCTTTCTATTGCTTGATTGTTCTGCCTCTTGTTTTGAGGACTATATTGAACAGGAGTGATGGTAGTGGATATTTTTGTTTTGTTCTTTATATTATAGGGTAAGTTTTCAGCTTTTCCACATTCAATATTATGTTGCCAGTAGGCTTTTCATAAATAGCTTTCATCAGATTGAGTTAGTGTCCTTTTATACTTACTTTCTTCAGAGTTTTTATCATGAATTAATAATGTATTTTGTCAAAGGTCTTTCTTGTATCTATTCAGAAGATTATGTGATTTTCGTCCTGGTTTCTGTTTAAGTAATGTATTACATTTAGTAGTTATGTATGTTGAACCATTCTTGTATCACTGGGAAGAAGTCTACTTTGTCACTGTGATGATCTTTTTGATGAATTTTTGCATTCTGTTTGCCAGTATCTTGTTGCAGATTTTTCTGTGTATGTTCCTTATTGAGATTGGCTTGTCTGTTTCTTTTATAATTGGGTCCTTGTCTGGGTTTGGAATCAGGGTAATGTTAGCTTCCAGGAAGAGCTGGAATTGCTTCTGTTTAAAACTCAGTGAGGAGCTCGAGGAGCATTGGTATTTTATTATCCCTGAAGTTCTTGCGGAATTCAGCAGGAAATTCACTTGGTGCTGGACAATTTCTTATTTGGTAGGTTTTTTTATTACTGCCTCAATTTCATTGCCTGCAACTGGACTGGTCAACATTTTTATGCCTTCTTGGTTCAGTTTTGGTACTTTACACGTATCTAAATATATCCATTTCCTCAAGATTACCCAATTTGCTTAGGTACAATTTTTCATGTGAGGTCCTAATAATTTTATGAATTTTGCAGGTGTCCGTGATTTAGCTTTTTAAATTTCTAATTGTGTTTATGGATATCATGCTTATTTTCATAAATTTGGTTATAGGTTTGTCTATTTTGTTTATTTTTTCAAAGAATTCACTTCGGTTGATTGTATTAAATTTTTAGCTTCAGTTTTGTTAATTCCTCTTCTGATTTTTATCCTTTCTTTCCTTGTACTAGGTTTATATATGGGAAATTTTTGTTATTCTAATTTCTTGAGTTGCATCATTAGGTTTGAGTATGTTCTCTTTTTCTAATGTAAGCATTCACAGCAATAAATGTACCTCTTAGGACTACTTTTGTTGTGTCCCCTAGGTTCTAGTATGTTGTATTGCCATTATTATTTGATTCTAGTATTGTTTCATTTCTTCCTTGATTTCTTCTGTGACCCATTGAGTGTGCAGGAGTATTCTACAGAATTCTTTTTCCTCATTGAGTTTATTGGTATATTTTAGGTACACAGTACAGTTACATTCGTTACTGGGATCTTGTACCTTAACATGACAGGTCTTGGTTCTCATTTTTCCCCTGTCCCTGTCCTCCTTCACCCCCTCCTCCCTTCCCTATTTACAAATACTCTATTTCCATTTTTTCATTTTCTCATAATTTTTCTTTTCCCATATTTCCTTTTCCCTACCCTTCCCACGTCCCCTACACCTTTAGCCCTTTTCTTCTTATTTCACATTGTCAATAATACCATTAGGATCTTATGTACCATTCTAGTTTTTCACACCAGAGAAACTATTCAGTATTTATACATGTGTGACTTATTTATTTCACTTGAGTATATCCTCAATATGTATCAATTTTCCTATGAATGACTCTAATTTCTCATTCTTTGTGGCTGAGTAGTATTCCATTTTATAGAAAAACCACATCTTCTTTATCCAGTCTCCAATGGATGGGCAAATGGGCTGTTTCAAGTTTTAGCTATTACAAACTGTGCCGCTAAAAACATGGATATGCATATATCACTGTGATATGATTCTTGTAATTCTTTTGGAAAGATACCCAGCAGAGGGATGGCTGGGTCAAATGGAGCCTCTAATCCTAGTTCTTTGAGGCATCTTCATATCGATTTCCATAGAAAAAGCATTTGACAAAATTCAACACCCATTCATGATAAAAAAAAAAAACCTGCAAAAAATTGGAATAGATGGTCTACCTCTCAACTTAATAGAGGCTATGAAAAACCAACAGCCAACATCGTATTAAATGGCCAAAAACTGAAAACCTTCACATTAAAATCAGGAACAAGACAAGGATGCCCACTATCACCACTCCTCTTCAATATAGTTCTGGAAACAGCCGCAGCAATTAGGTGAGAAAGAAATTAAAGCAATAAAGATAGGAAAGGAAGAAGTTAAACTGTCATTATTTGCTGATGATATGATACTCTACAGTGAAGACCCAAAAATTCCACCAAAAGACTTCTAGACTTAATTGACATGTTCAGCAGAGTAGCTGGATACAAAGTCAACACTCAAAAACAATAGCCTTCTTGTACACACATAACAGAAACTCGGAGAGAGAAATTAGAGAAACAATTCCTTTCATAACAGAATTATCTTTGGCATTTCCATTTGTCACTTTTTTGTGGAATATGTATCTGGTAAATTTGTCACTCAGACTTTAATGCATCTTAGTCAGCTCTTCAAATTTTTATTTCTTCCTCCCGCATCTACAGTGTTCTTTTTTTTTTAAATGTTAGTACCATTACTTCTGTGGTTATGTCCTCTCTGAACTCGCTTATTGTCTTTACTGCCTCTTCAATCTCTTCATACCACTCAGCTATCTGGTGTTTCCCATCCTCTCCATCAGGGCTCCGTGGTTCTGTTTTGGTAGAATTAGGAGTCTCTGTGGGAATTTTGTTGCCTTGTGTTTTCATGTTCCGTGTGTGTGCATTGCTGAGAGTTGAATTCAAATAGAGTGAAGAGAGTTTGTTGTTAGTACGAGGATACTTTAGTTAGGCTCTATTTTCAAGTGATGTGTTCTTGGCTTTATTTGTCCAGAGACATTGTTTACTCTTTCAACCTATTCAGTTTAATTGGATTGGGTACTATCAGTCTGTAACAGCATACCCAGAGCCAGGCATATGTTGATCATGAATGCTCAAATTTGTTTTAATAATGTCACACTTCTAACAGTATCTATAAAGTTGAAATTGTACAGATATTTGTGATTCATCTGGGATAGGGATTCAGGGGAGGTGGTGAGGAAGGGTAAAAGGAAGGCATATGTTAGTGAGAAAAGAAGAAGTTAAAAAAATGCCAATAGGCTAAAAAATAGCCAGACACTATTGAAGTTATTTTATAGCTGTAGTTAAGAGATGATGTTGAAGGGGTTGGGGAGAATATTTTTATATGTAGGAGGATACATGCACATGGGTAAAAATGTATTTAGAGATTGAGGGAGGCTGTCAGACTGTCTGTGCCTGGTGATATGTTCGTAGGTAGTTTTGTTTGGATCCTCTAATCTCATTTTTATTAAGGATTACCCTGATACTATCTTAAATGGTACTGTTTAAATTAAAGTACTGGTTACTTCTTATTCTCTAAAAGAACATAGATTAGAAAGACAGCTTCTACTTACTATTTTGTTTACTTGTTTTCTTGTGTCCCCTGCTGATAAATTCAATTTCTATGCCTGTTAAAGCTGAACACATTAATATGGTTCTAACATTTTGATAAGTTGACACAGAGAAAATATGTTAATTGATACAATGTCAGTTGTGATTTTATGATGAGGCACTTTTGTATCTTTAAATAGTTTATATATATTACATATTTTCTACTATCATGATTCTATGTGAAAATATGACTGATATTCCTTTTTTATAAATTGACTACATATTTTCTTAAACTGATCAACATCTATACAGGTATAATTTCAATACAGTGTTGACTTGAATTCTTATGCATTTATGCAATGGAATTTGCAAAAAGGGAAATACTGAATAAATATGGGTGTGGAATATGGGAAGCAATAGTCCTTCAAAAGCATGTTCCTATAACCTCAGCAAGGCCGGTGAAAAGGATGAGGCATAGCCTCGAGCACCTGCGCAGCTATTCACAATTTGTCCTTCTTATTCTAGACGGGTCCAAGACCCTCCCCACAATTCAGTTTCATAACAAAAAGAATGATAATACTTTTTTCTTCAGATTGTTTTATCTTTGAGACATGCGCAGAATAGTATTTGATAAGGTGCAAGTACTACAAGAATGTAAGGTTTGAGATAAGGAGGTACAAGCGGAGACGCCAGGGAAGACCCCAAGTGTCTCTGGGAGGCTCCATTCACTACCTCAGACTGTAGGTAAATGGAGTCACGTCTCCTCCAAGAAGACACTTGCTAACATTCTTTAAAACCACATGGCTTGGTTGAAGAAAAACCAGTTGGAGAAGAGACAATGGAACCTACTTGAGAGTATATGGATGCTGTCTGTCTGTATTCTAAAGGGAACACTGAAATCACTTTCTAAGAGGTGAAGACTGTTTTCTTCTAGTAGCTTAATTGATATGAGAAGCAAAATTAATGTTAATTTAATATTAATGTCATATATGGTTTTCTAAGATGTGAAGTGGCTATTAAGTATAGAAAAGCTTCTTAGAAAAAAATTTTAATAATGCAATTAACTAGAAGGATACAATTAGATGCCTCTAACATGCAACTATAATAAAAATGTCAATCCTAATTTGATTCCATGTCTTGTTTATTATTCTTTAAAATCTCTCAGGAAGAGGAGAGCTTTATGAATATTTCTAAAAGTGTACCATAAAGGAGATTAACATAAATATTTTACATAGCAATTCATTTGTTTTGCATGGAAAATAATGAGCTTCATGTCCATACACATGAAAGTGCAGTCATAAAGGAAGGTAATATTCCGAAAATAAATGTATAATATAGAATGCACTAATATTTGAATTTATATATAGTATAAACTTTATTAATATATGATACTTATACTAATTTGGACTGAGAGTGCTTTTGTTGTTAAACAATATGTGTATTATCCTTAAATATAAAATTATGAAGTCCTGGGAAAAATACAGGCACAAGCTGTATAGATTTTGCCACATTACTGATGAATGTGAAGCAAAATATACGCACAAATTGAGAAAACAAAGGAATAAATATTTTTAAAATATTGTCTATAACATAATTCTTCTTCAACTATAATCATTTTAAAATATACATATGTAAATATATAAAATGGACCCTCAAGTTACAACTGGCCTGACATATGAACAACTTGGGTTATGACTGGAGTTTCAGTTTTAACTTATGAATACAATCTTGAGTTATGACCCAAATGTGGCTGTTTGTGCTTCCAGATGGTTTCAGATACAGATTTAACCCTTAAAGAGTTCTGGAAGGAGTAGTACAACATCCTTTCCTGTGTGGGGTTAATTGAGAAATCCTGGGCCAGTGTCTCTCTAAGGACACTGAGATCTGCCTCTGTATAGGAGAGAGTCTTTGAAGGCTGTGTAGAGGATCCTGAGCCTTCAGGTGACCAACCTGAGCTACAAAGCAGCCCTCACAAACCATCTGAGTTCATATTGAAGGTCCGCTGTAGTGCACCACCCATTGTGTGGTTTTGTTCATGTGTGTGTGTGTGCATGTGTGTGTGTGTGTGTGTGTGTAAAAAATCCCATCAAAATCTGTTATCTCCCTAGAGAGAATGATATAAAAATATTGTATATCTAATAAAACCTTGGACTCATTCTTGATCTTTACTTTCCTTGATCTAAAGGCAAGAGAATAAAATCCCAGCATAAACTTTCCTCTGATCTACTAATGTGAGGCGTGAGTCCCTTAGCTTCTTCAGTTTTGCGTGATTCTCATTTTTAACTCTGCTTCCTTGGGTTTTATACTATAAGCTTTTTTTGGTGAGTCCTTTTCTATCATTGCCTGGACTAACCACTGTTTTTATGCTGTATTGCTGGGCTCCTGGGCACAGTTTTCCAAATGGTAAATAGAAAACTTCATGGCTCCAGGTTTAAACAATGATGATAGCTTGAAGACCCAGCCAGGCCAGGAGCCTGTGCCTTTGCTTGCTGTTTGCTCACGTCTATCTGTTTAGAATGAGAAAACTCTTAAGAATTTATTCCAACTATCATTATGATTAAAAATTTTATTTACTTTTTCTAAGTAAAGGAAGGAAGGCACACCTTGATTTCACATAATACAAGTCTCTTTGGAGCTGTCAAAGTTGGTTTATAAAAATACTAAAAGATATATGTAAATATTTCTATCTATATGTAGATATATTTCCAATTTTAAAAACTGCAAACTGTTCATATATTTTAGAGGAAATGACTTCTCTTTAAGGTAATACTACTTCACTTAATACCTTGTGCACTTGTCATATATGGTTTCATCATATTGAGATACATTCCTTCTATACCTAATTTGTTCAGAGGGATTCTTGTAAGGAGAAATTGGAATTAAGGGTACATTTTTTCTGCATTTATTAAGATGATCATATAGTTTTCTTTCTTTATTCTGTTGAGGTAATGCATCACGTTTACTGATTTATATATATTTCACTATCCTCCCATCTCTAGGAAAGTTCTATGTGATCATGGTAATAACCTTTTTAACGTGCTATTGGCTTTGATTTGCTAGTATTTTTGAGGCAATCTGCCTTTGCCTGTTGTGTCCTTACCTGGTTTTGATATTAATATAAGGCTGACATCAGAAGGATACATTTTTAAAAATTTCCTTCTCTATAATTTTTTGGAATAATAAATCTCATATTTGTGTGGAATAAGTCAGCAGTGAAGCCATTTGATCATGAGCTTCTCTTTAATGGAAGACTTACTACTGATTTGACCTCGTTACTCTTTATTGGTCTTCTATTGTTTTATTTTACTTCCTTCTGTGTGTTTTATGTGGCGGACTAATAAAACCTTTTTAAAAACTTAAAACATTCTCCTTAAAATGAAAACAACAGAATTTGGTAAAATACTGTTTAGTCACTTTCAATTTTTTTTTTTGTACTGGGGATCAAACTCGTGACCTTGAGCTATCATGTTAAGTGTAGTGCCACTGAGCTAAATCCCTAGCCCAGAAAACTATTGTTTTGGGAATAGAAACACATTACCTTCCCTGTACTGGCTCAGGGAAAGCTGTGGCTACTTACAGACAGCATCTAGGGCATCCTGCAGGAAAGCAATGTCATAGGTAGGACTGATTAGAAAGATTCAGTTCTCTTAAGATTTGAAATTGAGCTCAAAGCACAGCACAATTGGACGTCATGGACCCACGACACTGCATGTCATGTCAGCCAAACAGTTATGACCGCTCAGTCTCATGTGGAGAGAACTACAAGCGTTTGTTTTAAATGGTGAAGGTGTGAGAAGGTGGAAGTAGCTTACAAATAGTTTTCAAATTGGAAAAGTGAATGAAATTCTCAGAGACCAGAGGAGTTCTCTGAGTAAGGAGAAAAGATCTGTATAGGATTTAGTGTACTGAACCAAACTTCAAGGCCTAAGAGTACTTTTTTATTAAGGTGATAATGGACTGCTCTTTATAGTATCTGAACAAAAATATTAGGTAAAAAAATTTTGTTGAGATTAGAAAGAATGACATACTGACGCAACAATTACAACAGTAGTAAGCTTTAACATTTCATGAATTGCCTCTAGAAGTCAAGATTTTTTATGTGCGTGTGTACTCTATCATGACTTTTTAAAGAGAATTAGAGTTGTGACTTAACTTAATGATTACCTGAATTTTACATGGTGCTCTTGTTCTAAGCAGTCTTCTTATAATGACTGAAGAGAGCAAGATTTAATTCTTGTATAGCAAGAAATCATAGGTTTTAATTATAGTTATAAAAATGATTGGATCTTATAAATACGGATGGTAAGTGAAAAGTTACTGCAGTAAAAAATTACTGCAGAAGCAAAGGAACTGGAAGGAATAGGGCAGGTCGAACGATAGATATAAAACACAGAGGCATTATTTCTCAGTTATGGCTCCACATGACCAACCACCTAGAAACTCTACAAAATTCTAATAAGTACTTGTATTATTGATCTTAAAATAAAAATAATGACAAGGCAAATCATTTTAACACTTCTATAAATATGTATAACTCTGGTGATAAATGTTTTAAGAAATGATTATCGTTTGTTTATCTAGTTGAAATACTGCAAAAAATTCTACATGGGGCCCTGAAATAAAATACTCCAAATAGATAATACATAAGAAACAATTAAAAAAGGAAGGGAAGAGAGAAAAGAGAGGGAAGGAGAGATAATGGGAGGAAACAAGGAGGAATTTGAAACAGATTAGTAACAAGTATGCTCTGATAATACAATGACAGATTTCAAAATATAAAAGTCACCGTGTGTCTGTCACCAAATACCTCTTCTTGCAATTACTTATTAAAATTTGATGAGAGGGGAGGAAGGGAAAGTAAAAAGGATCAAGTTGCAATATGTACGTGTACCAGTTCTCCGAGATGGAATCTTTTATTAATTATTGCAAGAATAAACCAATGAAAAAGAAAGAAAACACAAGGATTAAAAATTGGATATTAAACAACATATTTCTTCCGAGAAAAAGCAGAAACAAATGTTTTGAACCTAATGAAAATGGAATGAAAACATGATCAGTACCAATGGGATGTCATCGGAGCAGTCCCTAAAGGTGTATTATCACTCGTCTATTTTTATTTTTTAAATTGTTTTCATTGTTACTTGGCACATTTAAAGCAAACAATACAGTTACATTTATCACTGGGATCTTGTGCCTTTACATGAAATATCTTGGTTCTTTTTTTCCCCCCATACCTCTGCCCTCCCTTCAACCCTTTCACCCTTCCCTATTTACAAAGACTTTGTTTTCTTTTTTCATTTTTCACATTTTTCCCTTATTTCCTTTCCTTTCCCCTTCCCACTTCCCCTTTAGTCATTTCACCTATTTTTAAAAAGGAGAAATGTTGCAAATCATTACGAAGCTAATAAAGCTAAATAATACATAAATTAGTAAATCCAATCTTTTACTCAAAAATTGTCTCATTTGTTATGAGCTTATCATAGGTACAGAATCAGAACCATTTTTCTTTTTTATAAATAGTTTTTAAAAAGGGTAAATGACTTCTTAGTCCAACATAAAGAATGTTAGATGAATATTTCTTATATTTATCAATGTAGTAAGCACAGAGCAGTATGTAACAATATATATAGAGAAGACTATATAAAACATATGTACTGAAAAAAATGATTCTAACTATGTGGAGATTTTAACCAGACAGGAATTTTGGTTTATATGCCAAGCACTAGGGTTTTATTGACAGAAGGTCTTTCTACAAAATGAATATGCCTTCACTTTAAACAAGAACAGTCTCACCAACATTAATGGGAATATTTCCATAATTAATGTTGATTCGATTTTTTTAACTTGATACTCAAATGAATATTTCTGCCTGGTGCTGAATATCTTTATTATGTGAATCTTGTACTACCTTACTACCTTAACACTACAGATCTGTTAAGCAAATTGTCAAAGGTCACAGAGGCTCATTGGTAGTTGCTTTTCAATTTGAAAGACCTACTCAGAATTCATGAAGCTTTATTTTATTACCATAAAATTGTAGAGGGGATGGAATCTAGAAATTCTAAAACAAATTTTACATAAAATAACGTATAAAATTTATCCATGTAGACATGTAATGGGAAGGACTAGAATGAAAAGTCTAATTTGAATTCAAATTTAATTGGAAAAATAAGGTATAAAAGTTATTTTTCCTTTTCCTTTTTAAAATTCACACACTGGTTTTACATTGCATTACCCTGACTAACAAAATGCATCCTTTTCCTGGTATGGAAAGCAGGCAGGTCCAACAAGAGCTGTCCAGCCAGGGATGTAGCTCAGTGGTACCATACCTGCCTCTCCAGCTCAAGGTCCTGAGTTCAACCCCCAGTACCAAAAAATATCTGCCCAACAGGCCCTGTTCAACTAGTGGCCCTTTCCCTTTGAAATCATACTCCGGGTCTCCGGGACTTTCCGGTTCCTTCTCCGAAGGTATTTCATTTCCTCCCTGGTTTCATAGAGCCTTCTTTTTCTATCACAGAAGCATATGATGGAGTGGAGGTGTGGGGTTGGGTTGTCCACTTACATGCACTGAAGGACCTGTCTTCATCCCTCCTGGAAGGCAGAGGAAGCCTCAGTTTAAAAACCTGTGTAGGCCCTAAAAGTTACACAGTATAATGCTTGCCCTTAGGTTACAACCTGTGGACAATTTTTAAATTTCAACTTTCTTCTCTCTTGCTAACTGATCATAATATTATTTATCACATACATATTTAAAGAATTAAATAATTTTATATAAAAGAAACAGTTGACAGTGTCCGATAAAGCTCAAGCAAGAAAATTAACTTTTATCATTACATGAACGATAGAGAATCAAAAAGACAAAGACTAAAAAGATAAACTGCCAGAAACTTTCCATTTCAAAACAGTAAATAAAAATTGAAAGAATATGTAGTTTGCAAGAAAAGTATAAGATCTGGTCTAATGAGAGTTTGTTTCCTATCCCTAAGAATTTCTTTCCTATGTGACGAATGCTGTGACAAACTGAGACTTTATCAGTCAAAAAGTGAAAGGAACTTCGCTTATCTTTTGAAGGGCTGCTATAAATAGCATTTCTATTGCAATGCAGGTTTTCTCACAGTATGTGCAAGAATCTCTTGGAAATCTTTCCCTTGTCCAGCTCTGTCTCAGAAGCCCCGATACAGGGATTTAAAAAAAAAATTATTCCATGTTAATTTATCCTCCAGACAGAATAAATACTTAAAAATCAATATCATCTTGCCAAATGATAGTAAGAGTTACTACATCTCAGTAGAGGGGTGGCAGTGAGAATTTCAAGACTGCAGTGAAACATTCCTAAATGAAGCAAACGCAAAATACAATAGATAAGTTATGACATTTCATATTTGTAGATAAAGGAAAAACAGTAAACAGACAAGCAAAGGGTATCAGAATACTAACAGGAAGACGGCGATGGTAGAAATACTGGCATACAACTCTGTGACTCTACCAATATAGTAGGAAACTCTTGGTGATCTGTGTAACGTGGTGAAATGTTGCATTGAAATCACTCCAGCCTCCCATAGATAAACACATAAATGAGTGAACTGCCTGCCAAAGCCTCAAAATGACTTCTGTTATTCACACTATCAATCCTTAGTGGTTTTAGTTATGACCTCTATCACTGTAATCAATCCTTTTAGCATGATACACCATTTTCACTACCCCACTTTCCAGAGTTCTCTTTATGCATTTAACTTCGTACTAATAGAAGGTGCTTAGCAGACACACACTTTTGTCATTTAGTATGTATGCAATGATTAGGTGTTTTATTTTAGGTTAGAAATTCTGAGTCAAGGTTATTAGCAGCTGAAACAGAAACTGAATCAGGCTATTTAAGGTTGAAAAAGATATTACTGGAAGGCTCTAAGGTAGCTTCCAGAACAACCTGGACATTTCTAAGGAAAACAGGCTTACTTTTTCCGGTCTGTGGCTGGCTGACAGGGGGAGTCAATCAGAACCGAGCCAAAATTATGTCACCGTCAGCATGGCGAGGCAATCCCTACTGCCACCAATGGGAATGAGATACCCTGCTGTATCCTTTGCTAGTTGCCCACCTGAGAAGAAGGGTCCAGGCCTGTTCCCTGCAAACATAAAAGAGGTGGGAAAGCGAAGCTAACGGACTCGGGCTTCTGTAATGGAAGCCAAATCCCACCCCCTGGCAAGAGCCACTGAGGAAAATTACTCCAGTATAGTGAAGAGGCCACAAAAAACATGCAGCAAAAGAAAAGACAAGGCCACTAATCCATTCATGTTGTTTACAAAAATACTATGTATAATAATATCATGTTTTACTTGTTTTCAAGCTTGAGAGTCTTGCCATAGGAAAGACTTTCCAAAATACTTAATTATAAAACATTTGCCAGACTCCAAAACTCTTGGTATCCAAGTCCTTCTATTTAAGTGGGGAGTTTGGTTTGATTTGGTTTTGTTAAAGAATATGGTAAGATTTGAAGTACTTTTCAATCGAGCTAATTATCTAAAATTTCTGAGTCTTTTTGGATAGAGAATATATTCTTAATCAAGGAAAATGATAATAGTTATTTGTATTTTTTGATGTCTCCTCTCAAGGGATAAGACCGTCTTATCTACATCCTTATCTGTTCATCGACATGAACAGATGTGGCAAATGTAACGGCCTATTCTCATGGCAGGTTCTATACAACGTAGACCTCATGCTCAAGGTAATCGGCCTGTTAGCAACAACATAAGGTAAACAGAAATTTGAGACATTTGAGTGAGCTAAGAATGTGAGCCCAAAGTATTAATTTGTTCCCCTCAGCAATTCCTACTGGTATTTTATTTTATGAAAAGTAAAACATTTTCATCAAAAACCAGTGTTGAGATACTTGCTCAAACACCAATGAAATGTTTATCAGTTATCAAATTGTAAAACTCTTTTAAAAATCTCCATATTAAGTGTTAGCAACATTGGAAAATGAGATGCTCGGATGTCCCATTGGATGTTTAAAGTGATAACACACTTCAGGATGCAACAGGAAATACATTAAAATTGCTATGCACTTTGAGCCAGCAATGCTACTTTGTCAATTTTGTTTTAAGGAAATGCATATAAATGAAATAATGTTTAATATCATAAAGTTTATATTAAGGGAAACACAGAATGAATTAACTATATAGAACCTACGTGGGGTTCTATCAAAATTATGCTATAATTAACTAGAGGTAAGTTCAGATTTTAAAAGCAATAGTTTCTAAGGATATCCAAAGACTTGGAAAAAATCACTGTAGAGTAATGTTTTATAAAGGAAATGAACTTATTCAACAGTTGCTTTTGAGAACCCACAAAGTGTCACAAGACTGATGCAGTTGCTGAGGTGATAGCAAGTAAACCATACCCTCCAATGGCCTGTCTTCATGGGAGAAAGGGCCAGGAAACAAACTAAAAGATTTCCTATTCATAAGATTGCACACTTATAAGCGCTCATAGATACACTCTTGAAGACCTTCAAAATATTAATCCTATGTCTGATTTCTTTCACTTGGGAGAATCAATACTCCGAATACCAGCATGCTCTTTTCCTATACAATTTCACAGGTTCAGAAAGAAGAAAACAATTTTTAGTGAATGTCTTAATAGAAATGAACTTTCTCTTTCCAAACATACATTGTTAGCTCAAATCATACTGAACTGGGTTTTAAGAGTATCACATCTGGATATCTTATTCACTGTTTAGCTGAAGTCAGCTTTGCAGGATGATTGCAGTAGCAGAACTCCAGGTAGCTCTGAGAGGGGCTGTACTGGGTCGTGCAGCACATTGTATGGGCTACTTATGGGGCCAGTCTGTGCCCAGGCCATGCCAGCACCTGGCCGTGCATCTGGCTATGAAAGTTTTAGCATTATTATCCAGACAGTATGGTTCTGTGTGCACATTCTATCTTCAAGTAACTGGAGAAAATCATTTGAAAAAGATGATTCCATTTTAGTCAAATCATCTTTTTTTTATTGTGTGTCACATTTTGGGATCATGATCATTGAATCACTGAAGTTTGATGGTAGATATGCAAGTAGCATTTGTTCTTTTATTTATCAAATATTTACAGAATACCTTCTGTGCCCTAAAGCTGAGAACTAATACATACTGCACTTTCTTTTTACCAAGTAGATTTTATCTCAGACAGGAGATAAATTTGGAAATATTTATACTACAAGCTCAGGGTTTCAATACTATGGACCAAACAGCAGAGAAGGACTTAAGTCTAGAGGAATCAAGGAAGGCTGAAGAACTGAGACATTTCAGTTGTAATTTTAAGACCCACTAAAATACACTTATAATACTGAGAAAAAGAGAAGACAAAGGCACAGATATAGCTTCTAGAAACTATTGGAACATCAAGACAATTACTTTATCTACCAAGAAAGATTGACATCTCCTTCCACTACCCTTCATCGAGCACTGAGCACAAAATATAATTCTACAAAGGCTTTTGTATGTAGCCATTAATTTTGTTCTATTTAGGTAAAAGTCAGCTTTAAAAGCATGTCAGGCATAAGTACGAATTCCCACATATATGTTTCTGCAGCTGCTGAAGATAACTGTCCCTATAATGCCAGGGAATACACAGCAGAGAAGTATTAGTTATTTAGCAATGTGTTTCAAAATGGCAAACATTATTTTGTTACACAAACTTTATTTTAGTACCGTAGAGAAAAATGAAGACTCACGGGCATAGATCTTATTTTTGATACTTTGAACATGTGCTACTTAGAATGTCGCCTCTAATCAAATATAGAATATTGCAGCTGGTTAAAAAGACAATTTTGAGACAGAATCAATCTGTGGTCCTACTCAGCATCTGCTGACTGAATGAGAAGAAAATCTTGAAGCAAATTTCTAGGTGAAAAAATGACCTATATTCTTGACAAAATAACCACTAGGATGCTACCAAATTGTGTGAAGGAATAAGTCACATCTGATAGCACCCCTGTTTCTTTCTTTCATATAGCAATCTCAACACTGTATAACAATTTCCTCAGTCTCCGAGGTAGCTCGGTGCTCTGAATCAACTCTTCGTGCTTCCTTTTCACGTACACAAGCATTTACACATTGACCTAAATCCTCTCACATGCTGTTTGGAAAGGAAAAAAGGAAGGGCCTTTTTTTTGTTGTTGTTCCAGATCTCATTTCCCAGATGGCATTAAATTTGAATTTGACATAGACTAGCACCTGCATGCATAGATTTTTGGCAGTTGTTTTTTCTGGTGTTTTTCACAATGCATTTAAACTTTTTCTCATAAAATTCTAGCTAAAGAAATGTATTTTATAAAGAAATAAAATAATATAAAATGAAGTACTTTTTTCTCTCAAATATTTTTTGAAAAGAGCAAAGGAAATAATAAATCCATTCAATTATACTGTTGAGAGAGGATCACACTATGAGAACTTCTGTCTGCCCTTTTTATGTAATTAGGTAGCAAGTCAGTTAATAAGAGTGATATTTAAAATTTAAATAGTATAAATGATTTTGAGGTTTTATTTCTTTTACTGCTGTTCTACCATACATTCCTTGTCAGCAAAGAGGATATTATGGTAAATAATCAATATTCAAGAAAGGTATATAAAATTTATTGAAAATAATAAAGGAGTTAATACTTAATCCATGAGAATTACTGGGAACCTTCTTTTTTCCCATGTGTCAGATACTGAAGTAGGAATTCAATAAATCTCTAAGGAGGACGCAGGAGAGAAAGATACAGTACAACTTTGCTAAAAATTTTCAGAGGAAAGCAATAAAAAGTTAAGAGACCTGTTTTCTATGACAAGAATCAATAACTTATGAAAGACAATTTTCAGGTGTTTGTCAGGAAAGGAAAAGAATAGATATAAAAGACTTCTATGAATAAAGATTTCTATGATGATAAGTTTTTGAAAAAAGCTAAAAGCAGAATCAAGACCCCAAATTGATCTATGATAATTAAAAAGGAAATTCTCATCTTCAGTATAATTATTAAACTGAAGTTCAAGGAGAACATAATGCTTCAGTAATAATGAGGATTTCTTAAATGACTGAGTGGTATAGAAAAATCATAACTGATCAAATTTCACAGGGGAAGGAAAAATAAATAAATCGCACTTTCACCTCGTAATGTTGGAATCACACCATCATAGGATATTGAGGTGACTTTTCTTTGGTCCCTTATGATTATGACTCTGAAAAGGTAAAACAAAGAACTAGAAATCCAGTGTCCCAAATTGAACAGCCAATAATTAGGAGCAAAATACTCAAAGGCGGCTCTACCACTACCCATCATTTAATCTCTTCTGCGTCCTTGGAGAAAGACAGTCAAGGAGGCAAAGTTAGGAATCAGGATAGAAGTCAAAGGAACTCCGCTTAGGAGGGATGAAGTTGTCATGGGAGGAACTTCTTCCACAGGTGTCCGCATTGGAAGGGCGTGACGGGGCTCCAAGAAAATCCAGCAGAAAAGCAAAAGAGCCTACACAGTGAGGGACTGTCTGATTGGCTCAACTACTTCACCTCCCCACTCATGGAAAATGAGCATTAGAATCATCTGGCAAGGCTCCATGTAGGATCAGAACTCACCAACGTGATAACAGGGACTATTTCCTCACTGGTTAAGTATTGGAAGATTTCTAAGAATTTATGCATTTTTCATTTACAGTTATTTTAGTTGTAAGAGTGTGGCTTTTCTATAAGAAAACAAAGCAAATTAAACATTAATATAGAAAAATTTTAAAAACACCATTGATCTTCATTCTGCTTCTGGTACTCTTGATGAAACCTAGGGTCTCACACTGAGCTATGTGTCCTGCAATTTTAATTAATTAATTTAATTTTGTGACATGGTCTCCTTAAGCTGTCCAAGCTGGCTCAGAACTTGTGAACCTTCTGCCTCAGCTTCCCAAGTAGCTGGGTTTACAGGCAAGTGCCATCATGCCCCATTTAACATTAGCAATCTTTATTGGTCAACATAAACAAAATATCTTTTTAAACATTAAACACTTCTGGTGTGAAAAGCTATAATTGTACATAATATCCTAATGATATAATTGACAATGTGAAATAGGAAGAAAGGGCCTAAAGGTGGAGGGGAAGTGGGAAGGGTAGGGGAAAGGTAATAAGGGAAAAGAAAAATATGAGAAAATGAAAAAAAATGGAAATAAAGTGTTTATAAATAGGGAAGGGAGGAGGGGGTGAAGGGAGGGCAGGGACAAGGGGAAAAAATGAGAACCAAGGCCTGTCATGTAAAAGTACAAGATCCCAATGATGAATGTAACTGTACTGTATACCTAAAATGTACCAATAAACTCAATGAGAGAAAAAATAAAATAAACATTAAAGAAGAGCTTATTTTCTTATTTTTCATTTATGACCTATTATTTTCTGATGATACGTGTTAATCAAGCCAGGTGGGAAATTGCAGACTGAAGGATTATTCAGTATAAGAGAAAATGTGCATGTTTATTTTCTGATAACATTGTATACATTTTTAATTTACTAGTAGTAAAACTTTGCAGAACCAACAGGGTTATAATCAAAATAGAGAAGAGACAAATCAGTCTTTTGTAGAATCCTGTAGTTAGTATATTGATCAAACTTCCAGAGACAGTAAGCACACAGCATAATATACTACAGAGCAAAATATAGACACAGCTCTTGGAGCTGATAGTGCAGAACATGAGATATGAACCCACTGGTGCAACAAAAGAAGTGCAGAGGCATGAAAGACATGTAACAAAACAAGAGCCAAGTCAGTAAGTACAGAGCCATTCACTGGACACACATGTATGGAATACACTTAGATGGCTCAGTTCCTTTTTACCTGGTAAGTGGATGACATATTTAAAAACCAAACAATTGGACCAACTGGATAGCTGTTTACTACACATTAAAGGAAAAGAAAGAATAGTGTTTAAATAAAAGTATCAAGAGAGACATACTTGTTCCTCTACATATATGTTATATACTTTCATTTCCTCAAATTGATAAATAGCACAAACACCTAATTGAGCTCGGGAAACACTGACACCAGGCACACTTACCACATGGTTCAGAGTGACGCATTATTTCTATCCTGTAAATGACTCCATATTTATTGTCACTTTTATGAAACATGTGACAAGATCCAGTTTTTAGGAAAATACAATTTGAGCTAGGAGAAACCCCCAAGGGCTGCTGAAGAAAGGGAAGAAATCCAATGTAAATGGCCAGGAAACATTATAATTTGGTGGTAGGTAATTTATATATATGACACATCAGTCAATCGCAGTAAGTCTGCAGTGCGTCATCTCAGTTTCCATGGCAAGGAAATTGCTCAAATGAGTTAAATACTTTTTGCCAATGCATTTCATTAAGATTTAATAGCCATTTTTATTTTCTAGGGCTCTTTTTACTCTGTCTGCCAGTTTCTAAAGCAAAGTGGGGTCATTAAGACAAACTTAGTGGCTTTTCCCTTTTCTTTCACATCTTCAGTTCTGTCATCACTACAATTGATTTCTCAGATCACATGAAAACCCCTTGCAGAGGGGAATAACGGCAGTTGAATTTTGTATAGGATGAAATGAAAAATTCTGATCTAAAGAAAAGTAGGAGCCATGTGAAAGGGAACTATAAATATGGAAATGATGCCTGAACAGATACGGTTAGTAAAAGCCTGAAGGAACATGAATGCAAGCACATGGGAAAACAAAATAACAATTAATTTTCACAGAAGAAAAACGTTTTAATCACTACTTCTTCCTTAAGTCAGCTAAGAATAATTACCCTAATCACATGCTGGTTAGTCTTTTGCCCACAACAACAAAAAAAAGTAATCTAGATTTCCACATTTCAGTGGCACTGGTTGACAGGAGTACGTCTGGCTCAGTATTTGCAGATGATATCCTCACTCCCTTTCCTTAGTCAACAGATACCCCATTAAATACAAATAAAAGGATTACTGCATTACGAGTGGACTTTCCTTTGTCTCCCATTCAGCCTGACAGTGACTGCCCATACTAATGAGCAGTTGATAGGAGCCATCTGGACTAGCAATGCTCAATCCTGGCCTTTAACTGTTTGTTTCATAGAATAATCTATAAAGAGAATACAAGATAAGTTTTTCTCAGCTAATGATTCTTTTTGCTAATGTTATTCATTAGTTAACTCGATTTAGAAGTCAAATAGACCTCTGGGATGGTTTAAACAAACCTCCTTTTCTAAAATGTAAAGAACCTTTTAAATTATAAGTTGATGGCCCATGTAGATGTGGGAGAGTCAGGGTGATATCATTTTGGAGACTGCTGTAATTAAATCCTGAGCTCTTTGGTGCAATACCCATCTGTAAGCTCTGCTGTGGCTTCTGCTGGTCTCTGAAGGAGTAACCTGTTTGACACTGAAAGTGCTTCCATCTGCATGGAGAATGGAGCTGCTTACCAGCGGTCCTGGCGACTGTGCCTTAGGAGACCAATTTAAAGAGGTCTGTCTTTGTTTAGCGGCTTAACTCAAATCCTGGGCCTCAAAGGTGAAAAAAGTGGGAAGTGCCCATAATGAGCACATATGTATTCACTTGTGAGCATGTGTGTGTACGTGTGTGTGCATGTGAATATAGTATGTTGCTCTGCGGCTTCTAAAGTAACAAAGAGCCAAACCTATAAGCAGAAGCCTTAAATTCTATCCTTTACCTGCACAAGGTGAAAAGACTTTGTTGCAAGATTTTCTCCTGCAATTATGCAATTCCAATTCTTTGACAGGCCGGGTAGATCAATGCTGTTTAGTAAGAAGCCATTTAGCAAGGTACAGACAATGGACTGAGACTACAGGAACGGAGCAGACATGCAAGAAATTGTTTTTGTACTGTGTAAAATTATTATAATAGAATGACAGTGACGATGGTGTGCATAAACCATATTTCCTGGAACAAAGTGTAGAATATGCAAATACAAAATAAAACACATTGAGAGTCTGGACATAATATTCTGTACAATCATTGGCACATATTTATACAAATCTTACTTCACTAGATGATAAATGCCTTCGTTAAGGGACTATAGTTATTATTTTATTTTGTTTGCTTTATACTTTGTAGTTCCATGGTATTTTAAGTAGCATCTTCAAAACAGTAAACATTCCCTCCAAGCAGAAAATAATTTATATAACTAATAGAAATAAGCAGTGCATTTTTAAGATTATGTAGATAATTTTATAAGAAATATTTTTGTGGAAATATATGATTAATATTTGTGCTCCTTTTACATAGTTCAACATGAGATGAATTCATTTAGTGTCATTCTTAAGTGTTCTGTGTTAGTTCTACGTTGCAAATATAGGATGTACGAGAGATAAATTTTAGTATTTGGAAAGATGACAAAGAAAAGACATATCAGAAAAGGGTGTAGAATACATGAGAAATAACCTAAGAGAGAGGTAGAAAGTAAGACATAAGAGAAAGAGAAATAGGAGAAGATACAGAAAAGTAGAAAGAATGTAATTTAAGGGGATAAAGCAGAAGGAAAGAGGAAAAATTGGCACTATGGGGGTCAGAAATTGGGTAAAAGAGAGAGGGCACAAACAAGCAGAGAAGAGAGGAGGGAGAGAGGAAGAGCTTCGTAGAACCAGTGCAAGAAAAGGGAGATGGAAGAAAATAAGAGAAAGAAGATGAGAAAGAAAGACTACAGGAAAATATGTGGTCAAAAAACATAACCCAATAAAGTGAAAGGTCTAAAGCCCCCTATGGTCCAGATAACATCTATTCATTACCTTGAGGAAATATAGCATTCCTGAAAGAGTTTCTAAGAAATCTATACTTGAAGTTAAAAGTGAATCAAACTTAGGTAATCCAACACTATTCTTGCGGCATATATATTAAAATGAACTTCAAATTATAAATGCGTTATCTTTAGTTTTTTATGTATAATATATATATAAAAGGATTAAACCCAGGGCATTCTCCCTGAGCGACATCCCTGGCCCTTTTTTCTTTCTTATTGTGAGACATGGTTTTACTAATTTGCCCAATTTGGGCTCAAGTATGCAATCCTCCAGCCTCAGCCTCCCAGAGTGCTGAGATTACATATGTGTGACAACATGCCTGACTTAGTTTGATTTTTATGCATAAATATTTTTCATCCATTTGTAATACTAGATCGCTAACGAAAACTACATGTTAAAATTGTGAAGTTTCAAAATGGCCATTATTACAAGTTACGAGCACCCTTTCTTTCCTTTTAGGATGAAAAATTTAAGAGACATTATATTTTGTTCAGGTGGCACTAATTGAATGGATCCATTTAATTCTCCAAATATAAGGGAGCAATCATCCTCTAGCGTTTTAGAATAGTGAGTAAAAGAGCGTATCTGGATTGTCAAGGTGCAAGTGAGAGATTCTGTTGGGGTGGGAGGACTGAGGTACCTATTTTCATCTTTCAGTTTACTTAAAGGCAAAGTGACTTGGAGGAGTTTAGGACATTAACCTTTGAAGTTCAAAGCCACGAACACAATTCAGATGAGCGGCGACCATACTTCTAATGAGTCGGTGGCTATCACACAAAACAGATTCTAAGGAAGAGCAATGCGAATGCGAGACCCTTAGCCGAGAGGACAAGGAATGATCGGGCCAGCGGCGCTATCTGGACTCTCAGGGTCTGCTCCTTCTCAGAGTTCAATTCAACTGTAACTAATGACAGAAGTCCTCCCGAAGGGCACTCTGACCTTGCCAAAAGTGGTTACCTGAAGGGGAACTGTAGCAGCTGTCCCTAAGAGCTCTGTGGCAGCGGTAGTAGCACAACTCGCCACGGATGCACCAGTGGCTGCCCTGCCGATGAAACACCCGTGAGGGGCACACGATGAGGGCCAACTCAGGCAGAGAGGGCTGGAAGCCTCCTTAAGACTTTGTACACCAGAGCAGTTGCTTAACAGTAAAGAACCAGGAGAACCTCTCCCAAAGACCTTCAGCTTAGATAGCAGTAGGTCTGATGGGGACAGGCGACAATCAATGAAAGAAATGAGAAAGTGGGGGCAAATTTTAGGAAGAAAACTAGTTCAGAGAGCACAGAGCAGAGTGCAGGGGACTTGGGGATGGACGCGCACGGAACTGAAGGGACGGGGGGTGAGGGCGGGGGGAGGCGCCAAGCTAAGAACTGTGGAACAGTTCGAGGATGAGGACTCAGCGATGGCTAATGACGGCAGGGCTCTACCCCTCGGCCCTCACCATCTGTCCCAGCACAAGTCAGCAGGCGAGTGGAATGCCTAGGAAAACTACACCGGTATAGCAAACCTGGTTTCCTGAAAATTTGGTGGGCTGTGGATGCACTTTCATAATTTACATATAGGATTTATAAATGAAATCTTGTGTTGATGAATCAAGGATAGGTTGGTTGGATCTCCGTGAGCAAGTATGAAGAAAAAGTAGAACTTGGTTTTTAACATGGTTTTCGGCCTTGAAAGTCTATTTTTCATATTATTAATTTTGGATTTGGGGAATTATTTGTATTTAATTTCAAACTATGCATTGCTAATCTGTTGGCATTTCTTATTCCAATCAACTTGACATAGCACGATTAATGGTCGCACAGACAATAAAGCAAAAAAAGTATTCCTTAAGCATAAATCTCTGCAAAGAATAAATCACAGATATTGGACAACATATTGGCACAGAGGCTTTTCATCTCTTCCTCCTCCTTTATGTCTTCCCAAAAGATCCTTAGAAAAGCTAGGTAATTCTGCTTTTATTATTTCAGTATTTGACTTTTCTTTTCTTATTTTATAAGATGCTTACATCATTCCCAATTGAAAAGAAACTAGATTTTCCCAAACTTCTGCCAGCAAAACCTCATAAGAACACTCCGTTTTCAAATTTATGTATGTATAGTTACTAAAAACAACTTAGATTCCTATTTTCCCAAAACACCTGAGCAGTACTATGTAACATACATACACACATGCAAAGATACACACACAAACTCACACACACCATAACCAACCTCTTCTCCGCTCCCTTTAGCAGAATCAGAATCTACTCAGAGTTGACAGTTTGTGATCTTTGGAAAGGTCCCCAATATGTCCCTGATGATCTGAAGTGATTTGGGCATAGGGGACCTAGATGACTTACATTACCAATGAATGTGTAAGAATTAAGTGATAATGCTTAGAGATTTCGTACAATAAAAGAGTAGAAATAAAATATAATGTGGAAGTTTAATGCTGTCAGTATATTATTCGGAAAAATAAATCCTTTCAAGCATTTGTATGAGTTTATATTATAGACACGATAAGGACTATGATCATAATTCTTGACAATGGAACTTATGTCCTATACATAACATGGGCTTTCTTAAACCCAGGGGAAGGCAGTTTTATGTTATCTTACTCTCAGATTTTCAGAAGACTCGAGCACAGTAGTCAAAAAACTCTTATCACTGTTTAAATATCAACTTGGGAGTATTTAAATGAGAGTCCTGAGCCTGGCATATTTTCAGTGTTTTTTCCTTTTGATACCAGGGCAAATACCCCACATTTACACATGTCACTACTTTACTATTTAAACTTCTTAGTATAGGACAACTGATTCTTAGGAATCCGCAGGGGACAGAACAGAATCCTACTTTACTAATTACTTTTGCTTTTGGCAAGATATTATTTCACCAACCAAAATGAAAAATGCGGTTCCTAGACAACAGCACAGTAGTTACTCACACAGATACTCGCATAATTTTGTTTTTTGAATTTGTATAAAAACTGAACTGCAGACCAGCATGCAATTCTCAAAAGACCTCTGATCATTTCCTTGGTCAGAAACTCTTTCGCCAAGAATATTCTCTGTATCCATAACAAACTTAAAGTTTTGCTGGAACTCTGTTATTTATTTGTGCAATAATATGGGGAAATTATACTTACACTTTTGTATTAATCATTTGGTGGATGTAGAAGAAAGTGGCAAGTGTAGTCATTCAGTGTTTATGTCTGGTTAGATTGTTTAAAATGTTGGAATCTATAAAAATAAACCCAAAGTACTTCGTTTGACAGGAGTTGTCAATGATGTACTTAGCAATCACTAACATCATGCAATTAGATAGTAATAGAATGATTATTGAAATTAGACCAGTGTTCATAAAACAATCTAGCTTGTGATTTTTTGAAAAGCTAATAAAAATAAAAATAGTACACAGTAACAATAGTTACACTGGCAAGTCTCCTTTGACAGGATAATTGATGAAATTTTATGAAGCATAACAAGAAGGAAAGTATTAAATATTAGATTCACCAGTGTTACATTCCAACTTTGGGCACTAATGGAATAGAGAAAATAGGGTATGGATGATGAACCTTAACTCATACATGTATTGAGGATAAAACTCAATTCGATGAAATCAACCTTTATGTGGGGGGAATTAAACATTGTCTTAGAAATAGGGATACGATACTCAAATTGAACAGAAAAGGGGACATTTCTAATCAAAAAGCAGTAGAAAAGTTTTCGGAGAGAAGATATTCAACTATCATACTGATAGGGATGAATAATACCTGGGCAGGACTATACAAGCGGACCAGCTCTCAGGAGGGGAGGAGAGAGTTAGAGGAAGAAGGAGAGACAGAGACAGAGATGGAGAGAGACTGACTCATAGCATTTATTTACTGTCACTACAGCCAATTCAGTATTATTGGTATGAAGTTATTGAACTCAGTATCTTGAAAAATACTGCAGAGCCAGCTCTGTGACCCGGTATGTACTGATTCCAAATACCTGTGCAAGACAAACATATGAATCCACTTTACCCTAAACTCTGGGCAGTTCTTTGACGTCTTCAGTTGGAACTGAATGGAATTCACATCCTGGAAAAAATGTCAATTTTGCTTATAATATACTTAAGTATTTTGTTCAACAGTCTAACATTCATGTCATCAACTTATCTCATTTTTTATGCAGTTATGATCTAAAGATTTCGAGATGTAAATGATTGTGTATGTGTCTGTATGTAAAGTCCAGAAATTGGAAAGGAATGTTTTCAAGTAGTTTTAAATAATAATGTAGAAAGTAAGTCAGAGATGAGCCAGGGGTATATGCTCAGTCAGGATGACATCACTCCTTCAGAAACTGTAGGATTTGACAATACCTGGTCAGTGGCATTGGATCTACCTTTCAGGAGCTTTTACTGTGTAGGATTGTAGTTGTTTTCTTGTATTCCCGGTGAACAAGTCCTGTTGTACACTACTTGATACCGGTGCCTATGCCAGTGCCTCGCACACAATATATATTTAATATTTATTACTATGTATGATCTGACTGAAAGACAGGGAGGTCTTAAGAATTCTTGTCTTTTTTTCATCTGAAATTAATCAAACTCTAAGGTGTAACAGATTTTGAGCAAGACTCAACATCGTTTGTTGAGGGTGAACAATATTTTATAACAAATAAGATTTTCAATTTTAAAGGTGAGCTTTGGGATTTCATATTCAAATATGTTTTTAAAAGTGTTTGTTTATATGCAGTTCTCTATCTCCAATGCTTTTGTTATTGGTGCTATTGTCAGTTTCGGTGGTGGTTATCCCTCAACATCTTATAAAGTTTCAGTCGTCATAATCCTCTATAAAAAGCAGTATTCTGTTATGACAATGGTTAGGACAATCAAGCTTTGCTTTTGCTCTTGAATTAAGTTCTTAATGTTTCACTGATTCTATTCCACCCAGATTGACTTTAAATAGTGCTTACTTAAATTGGGTGCTTCTGAAAATGCATAAACAAGATAAAGTGTGAGATGCTATTTCCATAATTAAAAAGTATTCTGAATTCATTAAAACTTTAATTAGAAAACACTTGGGACAAACTATTGGCTCAAAGGCAGCAATGAAGTGTTAGAAGATAAAAACAGAAACATACACACCCTGCCTTCAAAGTTCTGCACAAAAAGTTATTTTGGGAAAGCAAAGTACCTCCCACTGAAGGGGACTTAATATTCAATTTTGTCTGATTTATTATGCTAGATGTCAGGTTTTCAAATCATCCCTTTTTATTTTTGTATAATCAGTGTTATCCTTTTCTATGCATACAATAGAAATTATTCATTTTTAATTAAAATTTTTATAATAGTATTATTTTTGTATTTTTAATTTTTATATTTTTACAAAAAATTTATAATAGTATTCATTATTTAAATTTAGTCACTGTTCACAAGAAACTCAGTCAACTGGGAATGGGATGATGTGCCCGGATGCTCTAAGGGTGACAAACTTTTGATAGCGCGTTCACACAAAGCAGGAAAGTATTCTTTCAACAGGCTGTAAAGCACTGACAGGGCCCAGTAAAAACACATAGACCCTTCGGCTCACAGCTGAGAGATATGAAGACCTTTTCCAGGTGTAAAACATGCGGGGAGCACTCTGGGGGGGGGCAGGACTCAGAGAAATGGCTGTGCAGAAAAATGGAGAAACAACAAAACCATTGCATAAAAATAGTCGGGGAGAATTTGTATCAGTCACCACATGGGAAGTAGGAATTGTGTGTCATATCTGTGCCTGAAGGGCATTATCTGCCGCCTCAGTGTTATATTTCATTTTTAGGTTGTGATTTTTTAAAGAGACTGGTAGAATATGAAGTATGAGTTAGCAAACTCGTGGTCAAAAAGTGGGAAAATGAGCTCAGCGAAGTTAGGAAATGACAACAGTTAGGAGAGCGAGTCTAAGATATGAAACAGTTTAGGCTCTAAGTGACAGCAGTCTCAGTGAAAAGGGGACAGAACGAAAAGAGACTTAAAAATAAGACTCAATAACTAAGGAGAAGGAGTGGAGGGGAAAATCTAGGATAACTTTAAAGTTTCTACCAGAAGACAGCGAAGTCAGAAAATGAGAGAACTAGAGGCACTGGCCTTGCCAGGTTGAGAGGAGTTTGAAGTTTTCCAAGCCACTGGTTATCATGGAGCTGCGCTGTTAAAGACGTGAGACAGAGGCACAGATGACTGGAAATCTTAGCCATGCCTCTGTGCCTCTCTTCACTGTGTTTTCTCAGCCTGTAACACTATCCCTCTGCAAAGCTAAAATTATCTCGCCGTCAAAATCTACCTCAAATGATACTGTTTATGATGAAAATCATGGTTTCCTCAGATAGAGCTGCTGTGAATGAAAGACTAATTCCAGGTTTTAGAATCAGATGAGGCTGGGATCCTATCTCCGCTCCTGCCAATTGTAGCCATGTGATATTCGGCAAGCAACATGCTTCCGCTTTTCCTTCCGCGTTTACCCTCCGAGGAATAAAGCAGATGATGCATGAAACTGACTCGCCATTTATTGCAGACCCATAGAAGAAAGGATTTCTGCAGACCCAGGCCTAAGTTCTTCACAGTTATTAGCTCGCAAGACCTCCTATGAGGTAGGACACGGCATGATACAGGGAAGCTAGTTTTAGTTTTTTAAAAATGGTACTTTAAGTCCCTGAAAGAGAAAGAAAGATGAATAAATCACTACTTTATTAGAAATTGTGTACCCTAAATTTAAATATAGAATTCATCAGATAAAGTTTTGCTTTGCTTTTGAGGCAGGGTCTTGCTCTGTAGCTCAGGCTGGCCTTGAACTCACTATGTAGCCCAGACTGGGCTCAAATTTACAGCAATCCTCCTGAATGCTGGGATTACAGACATGTGCCACAACACCCAGCTTCAGATAAAATTGACTACTTTTAGTTTTAGCCTTTACAACATTTATAAATTATAATTTCTAATTACTTAGAACACAGTATGCTCTGTTTTAAATGTTTTTTCCTTAATTTAGGCAATCCTATTTGTTGGGAAAATATTTTTGGAGGATATACTTTCAGAACTCTGTTTTGTCACTAAGTAAAACCTTTTAAAGTTTTCCATAAACAGCCCCAAAGTGATAAGACCATAATACAAGCTGTTATTGTTTACATCTAGATATCCAGTCGTGTACCCACAGCTGGGGCTTTTGAGAGGCGATCGGATCATGGGGACCAGATCACAGATCATCACGTGTTAGTCCACTGGTAAATTTAGAGCTGACTGTGATACTGGCGGGAGAGACTGGTCAGAAAAGGAAGGTCATGGGGATGTGGCCCGGAAGAATGCATCTCCCTTCCTTCCTGTCCACCACACCACGAGCACACCTCCTCTTCCATGCCCCCTGCCATGCCACCCTGCCTTGGAGCCAGATCATGGACTGAAACCCCCACAACTGCGAGACAAAATAAACCCTTCCTCCTTTAAGTGCTGGGTATTGGGCAGTGCGTCCCAGGGAAGAGAGGAATCATGAAGACACAGATGAAACTGAAACATTTGTCTTTTGAAAGTATTTTATGAGTTTTGTTATACTTTTGCTATAACACTGGGGCATATAAAAATAAAGGAAAATATTCCACACCAAGTCCCACAGTGAGTACAAATAGTTTACTTCACAAATAATAAATTTTAAGGAAAATATTTGAACTTTATTTGCCCTTCATATTTTGGCTATAGATTTCCCCCTAATGGGGGAAAAAGGAAAAGTGAAATTCCTCAAATATGTCAGTGTGGTCTGCTTTCTATTAAGTATTTAATTTAGAATCTTTGGCACTTACCATAATGTTTCAATAATATTTATGAATAAATACATCAATAACCAAGCACATTAATAAAATACACATATTGAAGGTCTTAGTTAAAATTCCTCATCAGAAAATAAAGAGTCACAATATACACTTCTTAGGTTATATTTCCATTCAAAAAATAATTTTTAAAATGAAAATAACATTAACCATAGTACAATCAACACAATTAAAGTTTTCTTACATGGGAATACTTATTAAGCCATAAAAATGTCACAGAATAGCAGTGCACCTATTAGATTCTTAGGCTTAAATCAAGTTATGAATATCATAAGTATAGCTGGAAATATAACAGGAAGGATATTCAATGAAGAGTTACTTGTGCTCACCTCTCCACTGGAATTGTATGTCATTTCAGTTTCCTTTTTAAAACAATTTTTATATTCTTAATATTTCATAAAACAAACATTTTTACTTATTTATGGAGCTTTTTCAACCTATATTTATTGAATTATGTACATATACTTTTTACACACAGGAATACAACACACACAGACACACACACACATCCTTAAAACACCAACACTGAAAATGTTGGCAGTAAAGTAGTAAAAAATTTCTAGTTAAATGGTACTTTTTCCTTAGAAAAACTATGTATATTTGGTAGCTAATAAAATTTTATATTTTTAAATTCATTTATTTAACTTCAAAGTAATAAATAATAATTAAATGAAAGAATGGTGAGTGCCTGCAAACATTTACTGTTTCATAGTGGAAAATATTGCATTATAGGTAGCAATTTAAATGTAAGTAGGCAAGACAGAAAGAGAGGAACAATGCTATCCTCTAGTTAAAAAACCTTCCTACAAAGACCTTTGAATTATTAATCTAGGTTAGATGCAGGCAAATTACACAGTACAGCACTGTTTATAATTTGAAGGTGTAAATATTCCACTTTAACCTCTTTTTGAGGGAAATTCTTGATACTTACCTAACAATTTTTCATGTTTTGTTTTTGAAAATGTTTCGTCTTGCCTTTTCAAAGGGCAGTCAAGGTCAGGTTGAAACATGCACACTGTTTGATATTATTTCCATACACTAACCCTTCACATACATCCACTCCCATGGACACTCAGCTCACGCTTAGTCTCCTAACACTGTCCGGCAGGGTTTCTCATGGGAAAGTCTCTCCGACTCACAGTCTTCCTTCATTTTCCCTTCCCTGTTATCTCAGTAGATTGACTTGTTGAAATCATTTTCCTCCTTGAAGAGCTAACTGAAATGCCAGCTCTTTGGCATAAAATCGTAAGGTAACCTTCAGTTTCTCTTTACTTTTTACTTGAACTCCCCTCATTTCTTGTGTTTTTGTGGTGTATGCTCTCTATATTTTTCTCTACACTTAGGTTATAAGTCTCTTAGTGGAGATTTTGTGCTTCGAAGGTTGTATTTCCCCCAAACACAAACCAAGCACAACAGCTTCTGTCTCCTGGGAACATATTTATTAGTTTAAATTAATTCAATTCAATATCAGTACCTGGCTCTGTGAACATCTATCCCTAGAGAATGAACGAAAACAAGATTTGTTGCAGGAGTTATCTGATTCCGTACCATTTGAGCTATGTGCCAAAATATTACATCCAAAAATTGATAGAATAAAAGTCAACATATTTTTAATGAATTGGTACACTTTCCTGACATAAGAATTAATGTTTGTATAGATATATTAATATAAAATTTGTCATGTAAATTTTAATTTCAAACACAGTAAGCATTGCTATGAGTGTGGTGTCCCTGGCCTCTGCCTTTTCTATCTTAAGTCTCATGATGTAATTATTTACACCAGTGAATATTTCTAGCTTTAATGGAATTAAATTTCTTACATACATAGATACAGTCACAAGGAAGTCAAATGAGCATTTTACATTTTTGTCTAATTTTTAGTCTGGGATCTTGCCAAGTCCTGAACATCAGAAATGTGCATGCATTGATATTTTCTTTCTTGTTTTGGCTCTTTATCTACTTTACTGTTGATGCATTTACTGTTGTTGTACAAAGGGCCATACCTTCCAGTATTCTCTAAGTGACTCACGAGAATCTCCTTGCTGCTATGCCATCGGTGTATGTGTTAGTCACTCTCCTGTGGCTGGGATAAAATATTCGACACTCACAACTCAAAGGAGAAGAGGTTAATTTGGGCTCAGTTTCAGGGGGCTCCGCCTACAGTTGACTGGTCTCACTGCCCACTGGGAACAGCAGAACAAGACGATGGAGGGAAATTATTTGGTTCGTGGCTGCCAGGAAGCAGAAAGTGAAGAAAGGGGCCAGGGTTGAGCATACACCCTTCCAAGTCAGCCTCCAGGGGCCCCCGCTTCTGACCAAGCCCTATCTCTGCTCTGAAGACTTTGGGGATGTTTTAGATCTAAACCATAACACTTTTCAACCCTGGTGTAGCTTCTATGGAATGAGCTTCCACAGCTTGCTGGCAGTTATCTGTGCCACCCTGGCATCAGCTAACATCACTGCAGATGTGAGACACAGATTGAGGTTAAGAATTGAGTTTTCCTCAAGATACATCTCAAATTGTTATTCCAGGACATATTAAATTATGCTTTCATTCAAAATCTGTAGTTTTCAAATAATAATTTTATCTAATCATGCCTCTGGTGATCTTTTAAAATATTACTATTAATAATTAAGCTCTTTTACCTTTATTACATAATCATATTAAGGACTTAACCTTATTCTTCAAATCCAATATTAAATGAATTATTTTGACTCAACTGCAAGTTTGAAAATGTAAAAGTTTATTTTAAATGTGCAAGGAGAATTATCCTTGCCCATGAAATCTAGATTGTATGTATTAATGCATACAATTACATTAGTAATTAATATACTACAACTATAATATAATTGTAATTATATTACAATATAATTTTTGAATGCTAATCCCATTAGGCATTAAGCGCTTATGTTGAGCTTTAAAATTCAATATTTAAAAAAATGTATCACTTATTTCTAGGTCAAGCTGACTTAATAAGTTTTAATTTGCTTTCTTCCCCCAAAGTCTTTGATATTAGAGAACTAACCCTAGGAAAACTGAAGGATTCCTTTGGAGGACAAGGAGAATTTCTTAAATACATAAAACAGATGGGATTTAATTGGAAAAGAAACCCCACAGAGGTGAGCAAGTGACAGCTCAATAGGAACTTCTGAAAAAAGGAAGGTTTTCCAAATAGAACACCCAAAACTTCCCAGGATCAGAGACAGTCTAGCTTGGGAGCCAGGGTAGCCCCTGGGGCAATTGCCAAGGTAATTAATTGAAGTGCTCTACACCTGCTGTGCAGGGAGATAATTCCCAGGAACAAGCTGAGGAGCTCTAATTAAATAGGGGGCCTGCCTTAGGGAATTCCCAGGGTGAGTCTGGTGCCAGGGAGAGAAGTAGAGCGATGCCCCAGTCAACTTGCAAAAATATATGCAAAATTTCCTCAAAGGGATCAGTGAAACAATAAATAGTTTCTACATAGAAGATAAAAACTCCAATAAAAGCTACTGTAAATATGTTTAGAAACTTGGATGAGAAAACCCATCATCTTGATACAAATTCCCAAAATCACAAAGAAAACGTTGGCATATCTGACCATACTGTATATTTAGCTTTACCTTCTTTTTGACCAAATATAGCATTAAAAAGGTAAATGACAAAGGGCTGGAGATTTCACTCCATAGCGCAATACCTGCCTGGCAAGTGTGAGGTCCTAAGTTTGATTCCTTGGTACCAAAAAAAGAAAAGGTAAATGATGACTTTGTGACAGACATATACACTCGCTAATGATGGAAAAAAAAATGACCTTTTTAAACCACAAAAACTGGTATAAATAAGAAAAATATCAAATGAGCAATGTTAAATAACTTCCTAAATATTTCAGCTAACAGATATTTTCCAAATTTTTCATGATCAAATAGAATTAAGAATAATGGAAATATTTAAAATATAATATACATTGTTATTAATATTAGAAAAATAACACAATCAATCTTTACTTGAACGTAAATTGATTCAAAGATTTTTTATAGTAAAATTTGGAATTTATCAAAATATAGCATTCTAGCTATAAAGGTAACAAAACCTATTCCCTTCTGCATGAGGGATTAACACTGGATTGACAAAATAGCTTTCTTTCACAGCAAATGTAATAATAAATGTAATGTAAAGGTACAGTGTCAGCAGTGTTGTAAGGCTAAATTGTGAGTTGTTTACCATAAACAATTAAGATAATCATTTCTGAAATATTTCTAGATTGATAGTACATAGATGGCAAGAAGCCATAATTCGGGTATCTCTGGGTGTTATGGTGAAGGAAAACATCTGATTTTCCTCCTAGAAAGTTGGGCTTTCTTTTCTGTATTCTATATTCTTATTATAATGGAATATGATACTTGATGTGACCTATGTTAATCTTATAATCTTGAACATTAATTATTAATCTTATAATCTATAGACAGATCTGTTAAGATGCCTGGCAGCCACTAAAAACTTGCACAAGCCATTTGAATTCCTGAAACCTAAACAGCAATGTTCATATATACATAATAACATGTTTAGAATATAAAAAGCTTATATGCATCCAGAAATAGAAGTGAAAACTTGAATACACTATGTAATATTTTTATATTCTAATAAAATGAAAATATATCTGTGTCACTTAAATGTAAAAAAGCCCATAAAAATTGTTCACTGAAAAGAACATACTGCAAAATAATACATATTCATTCTTATACACGGATATGTGTTTCAGTCTCTTCTGGGATTTGGGTTACTCTAAGCATCCACCTGATTGACCGGTCTCCTACAACATCTGTCCTTTAACTCACAAAAGGAATCTCCAGTTTAGACTGGTTATACATTAAAATGATCAGAAAAGTTTACAAAGTACCAACATTGGAAGTGATGTCAGAAGAATGTAGAATACGAGGTATCCAGCACTTCCCCACCCACCACACACACAGGGACAAGATTTTGCAACCATCCATGGACAAATGTGCCTTTGTGGAAGTCGTGGGTTTTACATAGGAGGTTGAGAAACACTGAAGGCCAAAATGAAGAAGAACTTCTTTGAGAAGGTAAGCCCATGCCCAGGTGGCAGGCTCACCAATCACAGCCCCAGCTGCAGACTCATATATAGTCCATTCCCTTGAGCACTCAGCTCTAGCCTTGCTGTTTGTGGTTCTGCCACCAGTCTCACACCCTTAGCAATGCAAGAGAAACTATGATCATTCTAAGTAATAAACCTATCTGAACATATGAAGTTGGCTCCATGCACCCCTGCTTTGGATGTAAGAGGTACACCCATGATCCCAGGACCCAGCAGGAGAAGATATTTATCAGCCAAAACTGGTACATGGAAACTATAAGTCTTGTTTGCTTCTTCAAAGGCATAGCCATCAATGTAATGATATACAAATCAATAGTGAAGAATCAAGCAAATAAGTTACCACCAAAGGTATGATATCATTTCATTTACCCATCAAAAAGAAATAGAGATCCACAAGCTGCTTCATGTGGATTTCAAAATAATTTTCTTTAGAAAAGCTCATTGATCTATAAGAGAACATAGACAAACAATGAAGGAGGTAAAAATTACATAAACAAAATTAGAAGGCTAATTTTAAAAAGTAGAACAAAAAGATGGAACATAGAAAAACTAACTCAGAGAAACCCTGGAGCTGAAGAATGCAACGTTTAAACTGAAATTTCCAATACAGATCACTACATGCAGAGTTAATTATGCAGAAAAGTCAATGAAGTAAAAAACAATTTATTTGAAATAATCCAGTTAGATAAATAAAAAGAAACAAGTGAAAAAAGCATACACACCTTATTAAAGCATCACCTAACCAAATAATACATGTACTATGAAAAGGAGAAAAAGCATAAAGATTTTTCAAAGAAATTATGGTGTAGAACTCTACAAAACTGTGGGGAATGATGGATGCTTAGATTTATGAAATTCAAAATTCTACAAATAGGTTGCAGTCAGAAAGCCCTACAGTGAGCTATATTATAATTAAAATGTCAAAAGCTGAAGAGAGAAGTTTGCAAGGAAAAAACAACTTGTCATATACAAGGGAATCTCTATAAGACTGTTACTTGATATTTCAACAGAAAACTTGCCAGCCAGGAGCGAGTGAAATGCCATATACAAAGTATTAAAAGAATAACTGACAACCAAGAATGCTTACCCAGAAAAACTGTCACTTAAGAATGAAGAAACAGATAAAGTTTTCAAACAAAAATTGAAGAAATCCATCACCAACAGGCCTATCTTATAAGCAGTATAAAAAGAGTTCAAGTGAAAACAAAATCATTAAACAATATGAAAGCGTATCAAAGTGTAAATCTCACTGCTAAAGAAATACACAAAAAGAAACACAGAATAGTATATCATTATAACGTTGGCACATAAAGCATATTTAACAATAATGTATAAGGGGTGATTGAAAAGTACAGTGAATGTTTAAAATTTTTTATTACAGTAAAAGTCACATATAATACTCTCCTTCAGTTCACACACACTTATTCCATTGTTCTTGGCACTTTCTGAAGCAGTTCTGAAAGCACTATTTTGTGAGCTGACATCATTATGAGGTATGACCAAAAAACATGGTAAAAGTTGCTGCCATGTACCATCCAATGAAAAGGCAGGCTCATAAAGACATTGTATTGTCCCTCATCCTCCTCATTCATAGGGTCTGTTATCATGCGACTTCTGGCTCTTCCCCCAAAATCAAAATGTGCATGAAAGGTAAATGTTTTGAACGGACTCAGAACATCAAGGAAGTCGTGATCATGAAACTAAAGAAAAGACTTCCAAATCTGCTTCAGAAAGTGGCAAAATTGCCGAGCTATGTGTGTGTGAAGGAAGGAGGAGTACTTTGAGTGATGTGTCATTTACTGACATTCTTTTGAAGACATATGACATCTCATATCTCATATAAATTTTTATCACATCTCATATAAATTAAAACAGAAAGGATAAAATTTCAATAACCACAGAAATTTATCAATGCATAATAATTTTACATAAAGAAACATAATCTGACATCAATTACAGAAAACGTAGAGAAGGTAAAGATTAGTCTTTGCATATTTGACTGAGTTTAAAGTGCTATCACTTTTAACAGAATTTCTGTAACTCAGATATGTTCAATGCAAATCCCTTAATAATCAAAAGCAGGAAAAAAAGAAAAGTATGCTATATAAATAAAATGTAAAGAAGAATCAAAACAGAACACTACCAAAAGCATCATCAACTCAGAAAGATAACAAGAGGAGAAAAGAACAAAAAACTATAGAGATAAAAAAATATTGATAAATTGGCAATTATAAACCCTTACCTAATAACTATTTTAGACATAAAGGGCAAAAATTCTTTGGCATGGACAAGTTGCATGGTTTATAAACAAGACCCATGCAAAGAAGTAAAAGCATCAAGTAAATATATGAAATAATGTTCAACATCACTGGTCATTCAAGAGATGCAGATGAAAACAACACAGAGATTCCACCTCAACCCACAAAGAATGGCTGCTATCAAGAAATCAACCAATAACAAAAATTGGCAGAGTTGTGGGGAGAAAAGAACTCTTCTCTATTTTTGGTGGGAGTGCAGACTGGTGCAACCACTGTGGAAATCAATATAGAGATAGCTCAAAGAGCTGGGACTAGAGGTTCCATTTGAACCAGCCATCCCTCTGCTGGGTATCTTTCCAAAAGAATTAAAGGACTCATACCACAGTGATATATGAACACCCACGTTTATAGCAGCACAGTTTGTAATAGCTAAAACTTGGAAACAACCCATTTGCCCATCAGTTGGAGACAGGATAAAGAAGATGTGGTTTTTCTATAAAATGGAAAACTACTCAGCCATAAAGAATGAGAAAATAGAGCAATTGATAGGCAAATGGGTACATATTGAGGTTATACTCTTAGGTGAAATAAATAAGTCATACACGTGTAAATACCAAATAGTTCCTCTGGCATGAAAAACTATAATTGTACACAAGATCCTAATGGTATAATTGACAATGTGAAATAGGAAGAAAAGAGCTAAAGGTGTAGGGGAATGGGAAGGGTAGGGGAAAGGAAATAAGGGAAAAGAAAAAAAATATGAGAAAATTAAAACATGGAAATAAAATATTTGTAAATAGGGAAGGGAGGAAGGGGTGAAGGGAGGGCAGGGACAAGGGGAAAAAATGAGAACCAAGACCTGTCATGTAAAGGTACAAGATCCCAATGATGAATGTAACTGTACTGTATACCTAAAATGTACCAATAAACTCAATGAGAAAAAAAAAACTAAACAACAAAAAGGGGTGGAAAAAGAACACACTTAGATTGAAGCAGGCAAATGAATCAACAAAGAAAGAAAGATAATAAAAAGCACTAAAATAAATAAATAAATAAAATAAAACAAGACCCAGCTGGGGACTTAGCTAAGTGGTGCCATGCCTGCCTCACAAGCGCAAGGTCCTGAGTTTGATCCACAGTACAGCAAAAATAAATAAATAAATAACCCAACCATTCTGTGGTGTGTACAAGAGACTCATTAAACATTTAAGGATACATATAATCTGAAAATGAAAGAGTTCAGGGAGATACTGCATGTAAATGGTAACCAAACAATATCAGTAGTGACTGCATGTATCAGACGTAATAAATAGGTCTTAGTGAAAACCTGTCACAAAAGACAGAGGTCGTTGTATAAGGGTACGGATGTTGATCTAACAAAGATAAAACAATTATATGTGTATCTGACATTAAAACACGTGCATAGATAAAGCAAATATAGACAGATCTAAAAGTAGATATATATATCAACATATTAATAGTAGGAATGTACATCATCCAGTGCTAGAATCAATAAGTAACAGAACTGAAAAACATTACAGATACGTTGCACCCCATGATATGTACAGAACTTATCCTCAATTGCAGAGGAAAACACATCACTCTCAAGCAAACACAGACCATTCTCCAGAAAAGACTACATTTTAGGTCACAAACAAACCTTACTATATTTAATAAAATTGAAATCACTTCAAGTAACTTTTCCAAATACAACAAGAAGTCAAAAATAAGTAAGAGTAAATAAATGTGAAAATTCACAAATATATGCACACTGAAAACACTAGTGAGCAACTATTAGAACAAAAAGGATATCAAAATGAATTTTTTAAAAATTTGAGACAAAAATAAAAACAGAATTTAACAAAATATGTGGCTAAAGCAAGGCAATAATAATAAACACCTGTATTTTAGAAAGAAGAATAAACACCCTCAATAAACAATTTACTTTTATACTTCAAGGAAATTGGAGGGGGAGTAAGCAAAAAGGCAGGAAGAAATCATTGCAGATTTGAGCAGGAAAAATCAATAAAAAACTCAACCAAACTAGGAATTGGGTTATTTTTGTTTGTTTGTTTTTGTCTGGTTGTTCTGTTTTAGGAGGTTTATTTGTTTTTATTCTTGCCATCCTGGGGCCTAAACTCTATCCCTGAACTACATTTTCAGCCCTTCTAATTTTGTTTTAAACAGGTTCTTGCTAAATTACCCATGCTGGCCTCAAATTTATGCTTCTCCTGCCTCACACTCCCAAGTATCTGGGATTACAGGTGTACATTACCTTATCTGGCTAAAGTTAATTTTTTAGAAGGTAAACAAAATTGACAAACCCTTAGAAATAAACAAAAGGAGATAAATGAAAAACATTAAAATAGATGTCTGAGAAATAAAAAGATCATATGGGATTATTATGACCCATAATACACTAACAAATTGGAGAACACAAAATAAATGAATAAATTATTAGAAACACACAATCTAGTAGAACTGCCTCAAGAAGAAATAGAAAGCATATACAGAGTACTAAAAGTAAGATTGAATTAGTAATCAAAATCTTTCTAACAAAGATAAGCCCAGGACTAGATGGGCTCACAGACAAATTCTACCAAACATTCAAGAAAATTCAATCTTTGGTAAACTCTTTCATAAAGTACAAGAAAGAACACTTCTAAACTCATTTTATGAGTAGAGTATAGTCCAAAAATAGAGCCATGCAAATAGCCCAATAATTCTGTGACATTTTTGATAAAGGGGCTAAAATAAGTCCGTGAAGGATAGACAACATTTCAGCAATTCATGTTAGAGTGACTGGATATCCAGAGGCAAAAAATACAAAGCCTGACCTAACCCCCTACATTTCAAGCTGATGTTATCATAAAATGAATCATAGGAAAATATAAAACTATTAGGAAAAGTTAAGAGATAATCTAAGGCTTAGGAGTAAATGAACAATACTTGGACTTGATACCAAAAGCATGATCCATAAGCAGAAAATATGACAAGCCAAACTGCATCAAAATTAAAAACTTTCATTGTGCATGAAAGAGGGAGAAAAAAGAATACGTCAACTTAGAGAAAATATTTGTAAAGTACACATAAAAAAGAAATTGTTCTAGAAAAAAGCTCTATGTGCCCGGGCCAGGGATTTAGCTCAGTGGTTCCGTTGCCTTACTCGCAAGTGCAAGGTCCTGAGTTCGATCCCAATTCCCAGTACAAAAAACACAAAACAACCCCCCCCAAAAAAAACCCACAAAACTCTATTTACTCACCAGAAGGACAAAGTCTATTTAAAAAATGCAAACACATAGTTCCATGAAGAGATGCAAATAAGCACGTGAAGATATTTGCTCACCATGCATTGATGATTGATATAATATGGTACAATGCTCTGGAAAACAAGTTGAAAGTTTCTTATAAACTTAAGAATGCAAAGACCATATAATCCAGCAATTATATAATTAGGTATTTATCCCTTAAAATGAAAACATAAGCACACAAAAACCTGTGCATATATGATTATAGTAGTTTTACTTGTGAAATAAAAAAAAATGAAAACAATCCAGGTGTTCTTCAATAGGTGAATGATTAAACATAATATTAAACATGAACACTATGAACAAACTATCAATGAACACACAACTTGCAAAAATCTCAAAAGATTACTGTGATCACTGATTATACTATGTCAAGTTGACTTCAGAAAGAGTTCAGCCTAACAGATTAGTAAAATTCTGCATATACCTGGATGACTGACCTGTGGCAGGGAAACCCCACCCAGATGGGGGTAGAACCACCCAATAAACTCATAGCTTGGATGAAATAAAAAGGGAAAGAAGGAAACGCTCCCTTTTTGGAGGAACTCCAGTCTTCACCACTACATCTGGACTCTGAACTCCAGTAGCTCCAGCCTTCCAACTCAGACGCACACCAGCGATTCTGTAGTGAGTTGCCAGCCCTTCAACCTCGGACTGCTGCTGGATCCTCTAACTCTCCCGAGCACAGAACACATTCTGGATTCTTCTACTTCTGATCCCGCAGACAGCCATCACGACGCTTCCACATCTGAACTCATAAGCCTCCCTGATAAATCCCTTTGTGCATTGTACATATATATTTTATATTTATTCTGTTCCTCTAGGGAACCCAAATATAATTACATACTCTTTAATCCTAATTATATAACATTCTTCATGACATAATTAGAGACCTGGGGAATAGTTGCCAGATCTTGCTGGGAAAGGAAAGAAGGTGAGCATTCAAGGATAGCATGAGGGATCCTTGTGATGGAACAGTTAGAAATTGAGACTGGTGGCTGCCACACAAATCTACATATGAGATAATTTACATAGAAGTAATACAAATACAAATAAGTATATGAAAAATTAGTGAGTTGTGAGTGATTTGAACATGAATCATATCAATGTCAATTTCCTGGTGAGGCATTCAACTACAGTTGCACAACAGTTACACTACTGGTAGAAATTGGGTGAAGGGAAAATGAGATCCCTTTGGTATTATACCTAATATTTGCATATTAATCTACCATTGTCTCACAATAAAAAGTTAAAACAAATAAATAAAAAAGGTAGAATTCCATGTCAAAGATGTTAATTTATCTTGTGTAGTGTAATTTATCTTGTTTAGTAAGCAATCTGTATTTTTTTTAATTCTTGAAGAAAATATAAGTGGATCTCAAATTGAGAATTATTGCTAACTAATGTTCCTATCATTTAGAGTGAATCTGTGCTTGGCATTTGCTGAATTTTCTGTCTGAATAGTGTTAATCTGAACACTGTCTTGGATCGTCTGGCTGTTCTTCATGATTTGAGCAATTGCAAAAGGATCCCTCCCCACTATAGTTCAGGTGTAGTGTCTCAGTCTTTGTGATGGTTAAGCTTACTTGTTGACTTGATTGGCTTGGGACCTGCCTAGGGAATTAGTAAAGCACACTTTTGGCAAGTCTGTGTGGGACACAGAGATGTGACCTTGGGTACTATAGCTAGTCCCCAATGCTTTCCTCCTGGGTGCTCTGTCCCTCCTCTGCTCTGCAGCTACTATGAATTCCACTATACACTTCTGTCATATTTCTGCCTTGGAGCTAGGCAACCATGGACTAAATTCCCTGAAACTGTAAGTATAATTAAACCTCTCCTTCTTTAACTTGTGGTTGTTGGATATTATACCCCTGGAACAGGAAAGCTGGAAAATAGAATTCACATTACTCTATTATTGTTTTAAGATATTATTAGCTAAGTTCAGTATCATTGTCAGTAATATGTTACTATTTTAAGAAATACTTAATATTTTAATTTTTAAAATATACCAATAAATATTCACAAAAATAAGCTTTAAAATACTTTGATATCAGAATTTCAAATATGTTTATAGTACCTTTTTAGATTTTTTTTTGCTACTTTCATATACTAAGCATAACATTAATTTAACTTAGCTTCACTGAAATGTGAATATAGTTTTTTTATGTTTTCAATTATTTTTCCTGGGTTTTTTTGTTTTGTTTTGTTTTGTTTTTTTGGTACCAGGGATTGAATTCGGGTCCTTGCACTTGCAAGGCAGGTGGTGGAACCACTGAGCTAAACCCCCGGCCTCAATATTTTTCCTAACACAAGTTAGCTGGTTATAGACACAGCCAAATGTTGTTAGCAAATAAAAGGGCAAATAAAAATGTTAAAAGACAGATCTCATTTGCAGCAGAGCAACTGAAATGAAAACTTCTACATACACAAAGTTCATGCTGTTTAGCCCACTTGTTTCAAACAACTCTAGATTAAATAAAATTCCACAGCAACAGACAGAGCCCATTGTAATCAAATAAGGATTCAGTTGTAAGTGAAAATCAATCAGCATTTCACTTCTCCCTGCTGTTATTCTAGACAACAGACATTGTGAAGTAAAGGACCTGTCAGAGGAACTGGCAGACAATCATGGAGAATAATTCTAAAACCCACATCTCCTTTATCACAATTACTTCAAACTGTAATGTTCCTTTAGCCAAGAGACCTAAATAACATAGGCTGTAATAGCCATTCCTAAGAACGCTTTTGGCATTAAAATTGCTTTGTGAAATTGTGATAGTAGTCTCATGGCTGCCATTGTTTTTATTAAAGCATCGTCTTCCAAACAAGCTTGTGGTACATTGAATGCAAGCCTCATATAGCTTATGTCCTCAGTAGTAATTGATATCCTGGGTCACTTTTTTAAAGCACTGTGATTACCCTACCCCCTGAATACTAGGGAGGCCTAATGGCTAGGCAGGCATAACACACTGCTGTAATTATGAGTGCTGCAACTTAGAATTGGAATCAAAACACAGAACTGAAAGCCAGCTGTGCCCACCACACACCAAGAACTCTTTTTTCATAATCATGTGATGCATTGTTCTGTATTTAAATCTTGGTCTTGTGCTTTTGTCATTTAATAGCACTGGTAAATGAATCACTAGATTTACTAAAAGATAAAGAGTATTTTAATATTTGAGTAGTATAAGAATAAAAGGTGGATAAGATGTATGTTGCCAATAGTAGACGTTCCTAAAAATATAATCATTCCTTCTCAAAAAGTAACTTTTTCTCATGATAGGATTAGGAGATTTTTCTTTCTCATCAAGCTCCTTTCTTATTTGGGGGTACAAACTTTTATTAGAAGGTCCTGATTACAGCTCAGTTTATAAAACACTAGATTATTTCTTGTCAGCTAGAATAGCCCTAGACAATGAGCCGATCCCATCTTCAGACAAGGGTGTAAACAAGTTCACCCAGCATTCTGACCCTTGGTAGCCAGTCACTCAAACTGAATCTAATTATTTCTTTCTACACCAGGCTCAATTAGAAATCAGAAACCTGCTTTTCTCTTGACTGAATAAAACCCCGTTCTTTCCATTGTACCTTTTCAGAAGAACATGTATCTAGTGCTGCACGGAGAGAGTGGAAATAGCCCCTCTCTTGGTCTTGCCTGAGTCCTACACCTTTGAAAAGAGCCCTTTGGGGACAACGGATGTACAAGAATATTTGATGTTTTCTGACATTTTCTGTTGATCAGTATTCTTCTTATGAGATTGCATTTCAAAAAATTTAGTGGTTGAAATTTTGTATTTAAGAGGAATTTTATCTCTCAAATCATAAGAGCAACCAGGAACACAGCCAAGAAAAGCCAACCCAGAAGTTAGAGGACTGAAAATGCTAACCTTAGGTCAGGCCATTTTTCTAGACTGTCCCAAACTGAGCTTTTCTTGATTTTGTCATTACTTCCCTATTTCCTCTGATTTCACATCCTCAAACATTTGGTGCCTAAAGATGACCTCATATACTAACTCACTTTGTCAATTCCTGAGGCCTCTCTAGAGTGATTCCCATTTAGCATAAAGAGTATGTAGGCCTCTTAACCTGGGTCTGAGCAAACAACTCCTGGATTGATAGAGATGTGGACCATAAAAGGACTGAATGTAATAAACAAAGTCCATGTCTCAAATGTCCTAATAAAAATGAAAGAATTGGTCTAAGGCTATCATCGACAGTTTGGTAGACATTCCTGTATGTGACGCATCTCTTACAGAATAGCATCTTTTCTTGAGAAGCAGGATAGATTCTGCTTGTTTATGGCCGATGTGTGCCAAAGCCATAGCATCAGAGAGCCAGGCTTATTTCCATTTCGTTTTTGCAGAAGTTTAGAGAAAGAAGAAAATTCGTCCTTATTGAATCAACTGCCTTATCTTACTTGCAAAAAGGCCATTTTTTTCTTCCACTAGGATTAAACGGTATGAAGAACTAGATTCATTTATTTCTTATAGATATTTCAGGATGATTCATTGCAAAAACGTTCTTTTCTATTGGAGTGGTTCAGCTCTTTTGCAGAAAATTAAATGATTTTGGAAAGGGAGCTGTTTTTGAGCTCTTCAGTTCTATCAATGTTTTATCCTCTCTCCATCAACTCTTTATCCTTTCTTATTCAATAACATACTATATTGATACTCTGGCTAATAGAAGCAATGCCTAAAGTCCGGTCGAACAAATTTTCCAAGTATTTTTTAATTTAGAATTTGAGATCTTTTTGCTGTTCTATATGTTTCAGAATCAGTTTTTCAGATTAGATAACAAAAGAAAACAAAAAACTTTTTGCATTATAGATGGGTATATGGTGAACTTACAGAACAATGTGAGGAAAATTAACATCTTAACATTTGAATTTTTCGATCCTCAAACTTGTTTTATATTTAAAATTTCCATTTGTGTATATATTATGTAATTTCTCTGAGCAATGTTTCCGGTAGAGCTGATACTTATGAAATCCATTTCTGAATATTTTTATAGTTTTTGCCACTTCAAAAATTGCAATTTTTAAATCTTTCATTTCTAAGTACTTGTGATTGTAATTATATGATATTAAAATGTGTATGATTTTTTTAAAAATTAGCTTGCACTTGAGAACTTTTTAAATTCATTCGTAGTTCAAAGAGTTGCTTGGTAGATTTCTTAGGAACTTCTGAGTATATAATCATACGATGAACAAATACAGAAATTAATTTTTTCCCAATCTATTTATTTTCTTTTTCAAGATTTATTTCTATGACTAGATTCACTGGTGCAATGTTTAATAAAGGAGGTAAGAATGGACAACTTTGCCTGATTTTCATTCCTGGGAAGAAAATAATTAATACTTTATAATTTATGATGTTAACTGTCGGTAATTCATAGATGACATTCAGCAGATTTAAAGACCCTTCTCTAGCTATGTTTTGAAAATTTTTATTATGAATGGATTTATCAAATGTTTTTACTATAGTGAAATTATCACTGATTATTTTTCCTTGATTCTTTTAAGAGAGTGCATTAAATTGATTGATTTTAAAAGTTAAACTAACCTGAATTCCTGGGATAAAGCATTTAAGCGTATTTTAAGGATTCTTTCATTTATATCTTTTAAGGTACTCATTGTATTTTATTATTATATTATTACTAGATATTACTTGAGGTACATTATGAGCATTATATCAGCTTCATAAAATGAATTCTAGAATATTCATCACTGCTCTATAGTGTTGGAAATCATTATTTCCTTAATTATTTGATAGAAATCTGCAGTAGGCCATTCTAATTTACAATTTTTTGCAGAAAGGTTTTTAATAATGTGCTCAATTTTCTTAATATATAGTTTCTTCATCTATAATATAAAAATAATAAATGGATGCATATTGAGGATATACTCTTAAGTAAAATAAGTAAGTCACACATGTGTAAATACCAAATAGTTTCTCTGGTGTGAGAAGCTATAATTGTACATAAGATCCTAATGATATAATTGACAATGTGAAATAGGAAGAAAAGGGCTAAAGGTGTAGGGGAAGTGGGAAGGGTAGGGGAAAGGTAATAAGGGAAAAGACAAAGATACCAGAAAATGAAAAAAATGGAAATAAAGTATTAGTAAATAGGAAGGGAGGAGGGGGTGAAGGGAGGGCAGGGACAAGGGACAAAAATAAGAACCAAGACCTGTCATGTAAAGGTACAAGATCCCAATAATGAATGTAACTGTACTGTATACCTAAGATGTACCAATAAACTCAATGAGAAAAGGAATAATAAATTGCATCTCTTTTGAAAATTTTTAATAACTTAGTTTGCTTAATATTTTTCATGGGCTATTTTACTTAAGTGTTTCAAAAACACACTAGATTAGGAGTAAAATTAAATATGTTCTCTAAGAATTATTGCTTAAAATGCCAAAGATCAGACTGGGAGCATATTCACCATTGGCAATTTCACTGCAAATTCATTACTCCGAACTGCTACACTGTACTTCTTGTTGTGTACAATTCTCAGTGTTCTCCAAAGGGGCCAATTTACAGGGATCTAGAGGCATGGTTCCTTCTGGTGTGGCTTAATGAGAGTTAAATCTCTCCACAGGTTTTTGCACAACATGCACAATCACAAACTGTGCCCAGACTTTCTCCATTCTCTGATGCTGTATCTTCTGATTGGTAGTCTTTACTAGCAGTTTGGGAGTGGCGTAAGATGTGAAAGTAAACTCTCTTCTCCTTATGTATAATGGAGTCACATTTCTAGAGCTTTCTATGTTCAAAGAAAACATCCCAGGGCATATTTCAAACATTGATCTCTGCCAAAGTACCCTAGATGGGATTAACTCAGGGTAAAATTAAATTATGATAAGAATTTCAGCCAGCAGAATGCTACAGGAAGCTAGTAAGCACAGAAAAACTTCCTATAGCATGCTGATTACAAAAAGAAATTTTTCTTTTCAACTCCCGCTTCAGGTGCAGGCATAAATTTGCTTTTGTTAAATATCTGGGCCCACTCACAGATGTCTATATTGCTCATCATGTAAAACAATTACTAGATTAAGTTTAAAAATCTGCTAAATTTCTTTTTGAGACAGAAGTATACTACCTAGTATTTATCATAAGCTCTTTAAAGCCCTCATTTCCTGCTAAATCTGTTTCTTAAAAAAATTGACAGAAATTCATATGAAGTCTGCCAGAAAAGCTTATATCTACAAAGAAAAGGACAATCTGCATCATTCATGCTTTTTTTTGTCCAAGTACAAATCCATAGTTTAAGAAGCCAGAAAATGCATCAGACAACAACAATTTAAAGAAAATTTGTAATAACACATAGGAGTTAAACATATATGAAAACACACCCAATCTTTTAAAATATAATTTGCTGATTGATTTAAGAAAATAGATTGTAAAGCTAAACTGTCTGTGTTTTATTCCATTTTTATTCTAACCAAATGGATGACTCTGGAAAAATTTATTACTTCCTCTGTGTCTCATCTACCCCAACTTGAAAAGCTGAGATAATAATTGTTCCAAAATAATAAGACTGTTATAAAGATTGAGTAAGATCACATAAGTAAAGCTATAGTATGCTATATAAGTATTAGTTAGGGCAATATCAAGTATTATTATAATTATTTTTTAATCTAAGACAACATTTTACAAATTGTCTTCCCAATTAGCCGCAGTTCTGTATGCTATGGGTTAAAGATAAATCCAAAGTAGGAAAATAAAATGAAAGAAAATATTAACTAAAATTTTTTAGTTTAAAATAACAAGCTTTTAAATTAAAAAGATAAAAGGATTCAGTTACTGAATTAAAATATGACAGAGATAAAAAATACATCACTCAGCTCCTCTCTGTCTGAATCTTCAACCTCTTCCTACTCCTGACTCTATTCTACTATTTTCCTTTCATGTCCTTAACAGGTTTCCTATGGAGCTATTCGAGGGACTCAGAGCTCTATCTAGCAGAAAAAGGTTCCCCAGTGCGGTGCTACTTTGTCACATGGCCATCTGTGTGTCAATGGCTGTGTCTGGAAGACAGAAGGATGGAGCCACTTTGATTGACAGCTCCCCTCGATTTCTTAGAACTGAAGAGGTGTTCACATGAAGAATGGATACAGAGAACATGTGTACACTTTAAAGTGACATGGTGATGCCATTGCTTAATGAAAAAGTGAAAATCAAAGATGGGATTTACCCATAAATTGGTCAGAGAAATGAACTATAAGTTGTTTCTTTGCCAAGAAACCTAAATGGGTATCATCAAACTGGTACATACACCCCACTATAAAATTAAAACTTTGATATTTTTTGACATTTAGCTCAGTGAGTATATTAGGCCTTCATTTATTTTGCTGCTCCTTACCTACTGCAAGGGATATTTTGTCCAGGAATATTACATTTTAATAAACACAATGGAGAAAAGACCAATGACAATTATAGCTACACAAAATGTAAAACATGTTATGTTTACCAAAAATTAACTACCTTATTACAGTTTTAAGCATTTTGCCTAAATGATAGAGCAAAACCAGAGTCAGGTTGAAAAAGTGATTAGGTGATTTTTATTAAATTTGGAAGTTTTTAGAAATTTTATTGTCATTTGAAAACATTGGTAGTAAGTAAATGAGTTAATTAATAATTTTGATGATGTCGTGTGAATAAGACATCACTAACAAATTGTCCAAAGTATTCTTCTTTTGACTTTTTCAACAGGCTGGTAAATCATTAAGATGAAACAGTTCATTAGATTATATTGAAGGTTTGTCTCCATTGGTTAAAATTAATAATAATATAGACTACAGATAGTAATATTAGTAACATATTTACTAAAATACTGGTATTACTACTATTTTGGCTTTGGGCATAAAATTTTACCTTTCTGAATACTGTTTAGTCATTTAATATAAAGGGAGTGATGAAATCACTTATTACTATGAAGATGAAATATGAAGGCAGCTTATTACATAAAACTGTTTCTTTGATCTCCAATTCATGCATCTTAGGCTGCAGGAATACGATCTGTAAAGCTGAGAAATGAAGCATTTTGAGACACTAAGGACTGGTAAGATCTTTAAGACCCAACTGCTGTCTGAAAATCAATTTAATTTTAAACAACACTTTTATATGAATCATTTAATATTTTTCTTTTTCTATTACCTAGTAATAGAATAAGAATAATAGTCAATGTAAAATAATGCAAAAGCTTTTCACTGCAGCTACATTTGGAACAGGTGGTCTGGATTTTACTTCCCATATATTTCTAAGTTTAACTAATACTTCTTTATCACCAGCAACACAATCATATTATTTTTATTATGTAAGTCTTATAAGATTTTAAATCTGTGTATTCATAGAAAAATGAAATCTAAATATATCTCTTATTAAGTTTCCCTAGATGCAATTAAATATAAAATAATTTTATTTTTCACACATTCTAACTTTACCATATCAAAACAAGTCCACTCACAAATTGGTAAATACACCACTGAAGATAATGTGAACTATTCAAGATATGGTAAGATAGTTAAACATTTTAGATTCGTTTTTCTTTGCCCTAAATGCAATGACTAGTAGCTAGCTATGACTAGTTTCCATGATCAAGTCTTGTCTTAAAATCAGTTGTAAATCCCTAAGCTAATTCTATCAAAATATGAGTAGACTCCAAAACAAACAGGGTCTTTATTAAATACTGACACTCCAACATTTTCTACATTTAAACATAAACATGAAGTTTTTGTCTCCATGGTGAAGAATAATAGAAAAGCAGGGGTTGTTATTACCATGTGGAATCCAAGTATCTTGAGTGACTGCGAAGTTTCCTGCTGCAGACACACCTCTCCTATTCTTGTTTGTTTTTTGTTTTATTTTGTTTTGGGGGGTTTTTTTGGGGGGTGTTGAGACAAGGTCTCACTATGTAGTTGAGACTGACTTGGAACTCACTATGTAGTCCAGGCTGGTCTCAAACTCACAGCGATCCCCCTGCCTCAGCCTACTGAGTGCTGGGATTACAGGTGTGCACCACCATGCCAGGCTCTCCTATCCTTGTTATCACAGCTTCCAAGGAGATACATATGCAGGGAACAAGGCAACGCAAGTATATATACTTCCTTTTTACATCAATTGAAATCTTGGACCCAGAACTTGCTATAATCTCTGGGCAAGTGCAACTAAACTAAAGTGCAAATCAATGGTTTCCATCTTCAAAATGAAGAGGCCCTAGACCCCATGAGCCATATTGAATTCCAAGAAAGACAAGTTTTTGGAAGAAACAATAGAACCTAAGAAAAGATTTTAAACTGGCTGAATAAGGAATCCAAATAGAACACCACTGAAGAATAAGAACTTGAACTGTTCAATTTGTTCAAACAGCTTTATTGTGTAACATGTTAGACCTTGGCCAGAACCCATGTCTAGTAACATTCCTCTTTTTGAGAAATGTTGAGGAGTTTTGAGCATCTCATACTGGAAAATTATGCTTGATTTTTATTATTCTGTCAAGTAGGTAAGCAGGACCACTAGTTCTAAAATAGTCAACAAGAAGAAAATACAACATTTCTGCTCTTAACACTTGAAAAAGTTCCTTTCAATCTCTGTGGGACTACATGAGATTGCTCATTCTTTAGAGATTTCAATGAAATTTTTCAGTATTTTCTCCAAAATACATCAGGAATTTTTTTTTCACTTTATTTTTAGTTCTTTAAAATACTACCCTGTACACCAGGCTAAGAAATTTTTCACATTTATATGTTGTATGTCAGAGTATAGTCACACACATTGGAGATTACAATGAGAAGAATCTTATGGAATCAGTGTTGGATTGGTAGCATGACAAAGAAATAAATATGTGTTGTTCTAGTCTAATGAGATTTCACAATACTCTACATAACCTAGCTTACTCTGATGTAGATAGGCAAATGCTATAAAGAGAATGATGTTTCATATGTATTACAAGGACTGTGCTTGCTTCAGGAACATATATACTAAAGTTGGAAAGATAAAGAAAAGTTTAGCATGGTCCCTGCACAGGGATGCCCTGCAAATTTTTGAAGCATCTCCTTCTTTTAAGCAGAAATGATCAATGAGAGGAGGGTTTCCAAATTAGATAAGGTTGATTCAGAAGACCATATACTCAGACATACTTTAAAAACAAGAGACCATGGAACTCTCTAACAACTGCTACAAAGGAAAACTAAATTAAGGACTGTGGAAGTTAAAATATAAGCTAGAAGACAGCAAAAAAGGTAGCAGAATTTTTTTTTTTAAGTTTAGGGAAGGAATTTAGGTTCAAGCTAAATGAATCATATAGAACTCCAAATAACAAGGATCAAGAACTTCCCCATGACACACTAAAGTTAACATCCCAGAAGGCCAACACTAGAACAGATTTAAAAAGCTGTTAGAAAAAAGCAATAAATAACTTATAAAGGCAAACCTATCAAAATTATAGCAGATTTCTCAATACAAATCTTAACAGTCAGGAGAACCTGAACTGAAGTTTTTGCAAGCCCTAGAAGAAAACACTGTCAATACAGATTAATGTATCCTGCAAAACGCTCTTTCAAAATTTACTGAGAAATAAGGACTTCTGATGACCAAAATCACCTTAAGAAATTCATGACAACAAAACTAGCACTACAAAAAGCATTCAAAAATTCTAAGACACAGTGAGGGCAACAATATGAGTGAGCCTAATGTAATGAATATGTTGAGCAATGTGAGGAGTTAGGCAAATGGGAAATATAAAGGAATTGACAACAGAAAGATAATGCATGAAATCAATTAGTCAATCACTCTCAGTAATAACTCCCAATGGAAACGGTCTTCACTCCTCAATCAAGTGACACAGATTGGCTAATTGAATCAAAAACAAAACTCAACTTTATGTTGTTTATAAGAAACACATTTACACTATAAAGAAACTTATAGATTAAAACTAGAAGATTAGAAAGCAATACTCCATGTAACAGGAGCCTGAAACCAAGCAGGAAGGGCTATTTTATTTCCAGATAAAGTAGACTTCAATTCAAATCTGATTAGAAGAGACAAAGGATATTACATACTGGCAAAAGAAACATTTCAATATGAAGACACAAAAATTAAATATATATATAGGCACTGAATGCCAACACCCACTTTCATGAAACAAATACTACTGGACATAAAAGATCAGATGAACATTAACATACTCATGGTGGGAGACTTCATTAACCCATAGTCACAAATAGGTACAGACAAAAAAGTCAACAAAATATCAGAAATATCACAGTTAAAATATCAAAGTTAAACCACAACTTTGAACACATTAATTTAATAGACTTCTACAGAGTGTTCCACCCAACAACAGAATGCACATTTTCCTCTGCAGCCCACACTGCTTTCTCCAAAATAGAACACATATTAGACCATAAACTTAATTTGTACTTACAGAGATATAAATGAACTCAATTATTATCAGGTCAAAGTATAATGAAGCTAGAAATACATGGTAAAATAAATCACAGAAATTATGGAAATACATGGAGATTAAACAATCCACTCTTGAATAGTGAATGGGTTACAGAAGAACTAAAAAAACTTTAAAAGTTCCTAAAATCAAATTATAATGGCAGCACAACATACCAGTACCCATGGGAAAATTTCTTAACAGTCCAAAGAAGAAAGTTTATAGCAACAAATGCCCACATCAGAAAAACAGAGTGTTATGGCTTGGGTCTAGATGTCTCCCAAACCCTCATGCAGTCATAGGTGGCTTTTTCAGAGGTGGCTGAAACTAGAGTGTGTGATGCTGGGATTAAGGGTGTGTGGTTACTAAAACAGTACACTGATTGGTTTGGCAGCACTCTAATCTCAGTTGTCTGGATAAAATAAAAGGGGCAGAAAGATGATGTTAAGGTTCCCTTGTTGCTTTTGCTACCTTCTGGCCACCATGAGCTGTTTCTCCTCTGCAAGTGTTGCTTACTACACCAACCTGCCTTGGAGCCAGTCGATAATGGATTGAAACCTCTACAAACTGTGAGCTAAATAAACCTTCCCCCTTTAACTTTGGGTGTCAAGTATTTTGTCTCAGCAACAATAAAACTAACAGAATTTGGTACCAGAGAAATGGGGTCGTTGCTGTGATGCTTGACAATGTGGCTCAAGAGCCTTTGGACCTGTCTTGTGAGAAAGTGAAGAGTTAGGAAAGGTTCAGAGATGCTGTCTGAAAAAGTAGACCTGGAACACCTTAGGCTGTACTGTATGGGAGATAATGGACAGAGATCAGAAGACCAGAAAGTTGGTAAATACCAGGTTCAGGAATTTTCTCCTGGGAAGGACTGCACTGGCTGTTAGACTCCAGACAACATGTATTATACCTTAACAGAAAGTTTATCTGTATTTTTCTCATGTTCAGAGATTTTGCCTAAGGCTAAGATTAAGGATGGCAGGCTAATGAATCTTGAAGAAGAAATTTCAAGATAGCCTAATGTTGAGGCAGTGGCATGGTTACTGTTCAGGGCTTTTAGTCAGATCTGTGTTGAGAATCAAGAGCCAAGAGCCCATCTGAATGATGCAAAATTTTGTGAGTTCAGCCAGAAAGGAAGTTCCAGTAAAGTTGTGGCCTTCAAACATGCAACAGAGGAAAAATTGTTTGCTAAAAAGTCTAGCAAGAAAAAGTCAAGTACCTTAGAAGAAGACAAGAGAAAAGATCACCTGAGGATATTACAAAAGCCAATAGGATTCCAGCCTTTGCAGCCTCAGAGTTGAAAGGTAAAAGACTTTGCTTTGAGAAGTGTCCTAGAGCACGTTCCAGAATGGATGCGGCCTGGGGAAGTTATTCCTTGGAATTTGGTTCTAGGAACTAGACCCCTACATCAAAGGGAGAAGGAAACCTGGCTACTGCTCCAGCAGGTGGCCGACCTTGTCATCATCCACATGGTGCTAGTTTCCGGTATATGCAGAATGCAAGAGTTGTGGGGGCAGGAAAACTTCCAACCAGATTGCAGAAGGCCTGGGAGATCTGGCAGTGTGCACCTGAGAGGACAGTGTGTAAAGCTGTGAGTGTGAAGTCAGAGAACCCAGAAATTTTGAGAAGCCAGGTATGTGAATAATTTGAGGAAAACTGCAAGGAGGGAGCTAGTCCAAGAGAGAAGCCATGGGAGGCATAACTACCAGAAGTGCTGTAGGGGTGAAGCCACCCAAGTCTTTTGGCATTCACAACAGATTTCTGGGGATGCCGGCAGTGGAACTGTGGGATTTAATGTCAGCCCTTTGCTCCCATTCCTTGCACTCTTCCTATTTCCAACCTTTGGAATTGAAATGTCTATCTTGTGGCACTGAATGTTGGAAGTATTTGACTTTCTTTTCATTTATATAGGGGCTTGCAGCTAAAAATTTGCCTTAAATGGCTGAAGAGACTTTGGACTTGGACTTTTCAGAAACCCTAAAACCTTTAGGACTTTGACAACTCTTGGCATAATTAAATGGACTAACTGCCTTTTGTGTAAAGGAATGTACATGAGCTTTTGGGGGGCCAGGTGTGGAATGTCATGGTTTGGGTCTAGATGTTCACCCAAAGCCTCACGCATTCATAGGTGACTTTTGCAGAGGTGGATGAATCTAGAGTATGTGATACTGGGATTAGGGATATGTGATTACTAAAGTGTTACACTGTTTTTAACTTTGGGTGTCAGATATTTTGTTTCAGCAACAAAAAAAGTAACTAACAGAAAAAGTTCAAATAGCCAATTGCATAGTTCACCTCAAAGTCCTAGAAAAAACAGAGCAATCCAAAAACTGATGTAAGGAAGGAAATTATAGAGATCAGTGAGAAAAATTAATGAAACTAAGTTTCAAAGAACAATACAAACAATAAATGAATTTAAAGAATTGGTTCTTTGAAAGGATAAACAAAAAAAAGACAAACTCTTAGACAAACTTACCAAAAGAAAAAATAAAAAGACCCATGTCAGAGCAATTAAAAAGAAAAAGATGAAATCTCAACAGACACTGCCCAAATTCAGAGAATTATAGGTATCTATTTTGAAAATCTGTATTCCAATAATTTGGAGAATCTAGAAGAAATGTACAGATTCCTAGACACATACAAGGTGCCAAAACTGAAAGATATAAAAACCCCAAACATTCCAAAAACAGGTAATAAAATCCTACCAACTAAGAAAAGCCAGGTCCCAATGTATTCACTGCCAGATTTTACCAGAAGTTCAGAGAAGAATTAATGTCATTACTCCTCAAATGCTTCTATAAAATTGAAAGAGAAGAAACACTTTCAAATTCATTTCTTGAAAACAGTATTACCCTAATACCATACTCAACCACCTCATCTTTGACAAAGGAGCCAAACATCCTCACTGGAGGAAAGGTAGCCTCTTTAAGAAATGGTGCTAGAAAAGCTGGGTTTCAATTTGCCAAAGATTAAAACTAGACCTATATCTCTCCCCATGCACTAAACTAAAATCAAAATGAATCAAAAATCTAAATATTAAAACAAAAACACTAAACCAGCTAGAAGAAAGGTTAGGTGGAACACTTGAAGATATTGATGTAGGAAAAGATTTTATGAACAAATCCTCAGTTGCCTGTGAAGTAACACAAACAATCAACAAGTGGGATGTCTTCCTACTAAAATGTTTCTGCACAGCAAGAGAAACCACCAATAGTGTGAAGAGACAACCAACAATGTGGCAAAAACTTTTCACGAGCTGCTCCTCAGACAAAGGTCTGCAATCTAGAATATATAAAGAAATTTTTAAAAATCAGACCTCAAAAATGTAAAGATCCAATCCAAAAATGGGCATCTGAAATGAACAGACATTTCTCAAATAAAGCAATAGAAATAGCAAATAAATATTTGAAAAAATGTGCAACATCACTGGTCATTTGAGAGATGCAAATGAAAAAAACACCTAAGAATCCAAGAAAGAACGGCTGCAATCATGAAATCAACCAATAACAAAGGCTACTGGGACTGTGGGGAAAGAGGAACCCTGCTCTACTGCCAGTAGAAGTGTAGACTGGTGCAACCACTGTGGAAATCAGTATGGAAATACCTCAAAGAACTAGAAAGGGAGGTTCCATTTCATCCAGCTATTCCCCTGCTGTGTATCTTCCCCAAAGAATTAAAAGAGTCATACCACAGTGATATATCTGCACCCATGTTCATAGCAGCACAAACTTGGAAGCAGTACAATTGCCCTTCAATAGGAGACTGGATAAAGAAACTGTGGGGTCAGCCTTCACACCACCAGCCCAGCGAGGAAGGTGAAATCTGGGAAGGCCGCTCTGAGATCTGCTTTCCCTCTAGGTTGCTTGGGACCATTCGGTGGGACATGGTAGGTGCACCCTCCCCTGCCTGTGCTACCACCAGCTCCAGCAAGGAAGGTAGCTGCATAGGTGCCCCTGAAACACCCCATTCCACCCCCCTCCCTGCTCTCAGACTGCCTCACTGGGCCAGTACTTGGACCCACTCTGCAGAGGCATAGGTTGTCATAAAGGGTATTTTTCTGAGCTCCCAACTTTGAACATCTTTAAAGAAAAGGTGGGTGAAACCTGTTGTAGAACTGTGTGGAGTTCAACACTGCAGGTCGGGAAACTCAATCTGGGCCTTGCGGCCTGAGATCAGTCTGAGTCATGGGGATCTGCCATTGCTAGCTGAGATCAGGGGACTTGGTTCTGCACATGGCTGTGCATGTGGTATATTAGGACAGCAGAGATAAAGTCAGAAAGAAGACCTTCAAATTCATTTTTTTCTTTCTTTTCCTCATTCCACTCTGCAAATTCTTTTTTCTGTCCTTTCTCCAACTCAGTCTCTTGCTCCACCATATTATCCCTCATCTCCCTTTCTGTTTCTGCTCCTGCTTTCTGGTCCTGCTCCTGACCTCAGACTTCTTCTTTTATCATTTTTCTTTATGTTCTTTTCTTCTGTCATTTACCTCACTCATGGGTCAATAGTTCCAAGGGAAACTGAGTCGCTATTACTGTTAAGGGGATATATTCTTGTCCTTATTCTTGTACTCTGTTTATCACTTTTGAATTTAATAGTTTCCTAAAGATTCTATGGTCATTCTATGTCCTCTGGCTTCATGTGAAACCTTCTCCAATTCTCTCACTTATCTACTCCTCTCATCCTAACTCTAAGCCCCCATCCTAAATGGTAAATATGCTATATTGAAAAGTGTATTCACTGCAAACATATTTTGGGTTGCTTCTTCATTTTAATTTAATTCACATGGTTTAAAGGTGATAGACTAATGACTACCACAAGTAGTCAATTTGCATGTTGTTCTTGATCCTATTGTGCTGCTGATTGTATCAATTAGGATAAAGCATTGTGATTGATTTAATGAGTTGTTTTCTCCAATACTATGAAAATGAGAATGTCTATGAGTCATTAGAGACTCAAAAGCTGAAGCGCAACTATATCAGGAAGTTTTAAGTAATAACCCAAAAAATTAAACTGAGGACAACTGAACAACAAAAATAAAAATGAGAAAACATGTAAGCAAGAAACAAAGACAGACTTCCAGTTCACCAATGGCAAACTCTAAGGCAAATGAGGATGAAAAGTCTGATAGTGAACCAGCAGGACACCCTGAACACATAGCACAGGAAGTAACAAAACAGATCAATCAGGCTCTAGAAAAATTCAAATCAGAAATAATTTCCCATATAACCATAGAGATGGTGACTAAAATGGAAGTCATGATTCGAGACTCTAGACTAGGAACTGAGAAAACACTAGATGAGATCAGGACCATGAAAGAAGCCATGAAGGCCCAGCATAAGAAAGAAATGCAGACAATGAATACCCAATAGAGGAAAGAAATGGAATCTGTAAAACAGATTCAAACAGATATCCAGGAAATTAAAAACTCTATTGAAAGTGTATGCAACAGAATAAAAGAATGCAAGGATAGAATCTCAGATATAGAAGATAAGATTGCAGTCAGTGACTGTGAAAAGAGAGGTCTCTTAAAAACAGTAAGGGATCATAAGAAATCAATTCAACAACTGCTGGATAATGCAAAGAAGCATAACATAAGACTGATAGGAATCAATGATGAAGCAGAAGAAAATACAAATGACTTAAAAAAGCTATTCACACAATTAATGACAGAAAACTTCCCAAACAGGGGAAGAATTAGACATACAGAGATGTGAGGCATATAGGGCTCCAACTAGCCATGAAAAAAAAACACAAAAATCTACACTTAGACATATAATAATCAAGATCCCAGAAACCCAACAAGAGAACAAAATAATACAAGCAGTAAGAGAAAAGAAACAAATCACATGCAAATGAAAGCCCATCAGAATCACAGCAGACTCTTCAACATAAACCCTCAGGTCAAGGAGAGCCTAGAGTGTGGTATTTCAAGTCCTAAAAGAAAAAAACCTCCAACCTAGACTGATGTATTCTGCAAAACTCTCTTTTAAAACGGATGGGAAAATAAGATACTTCCATGACAAAGAACACCTGAGAAACTTCATGAACACCAAATCAGCACTACAAGAAATTCTACAAAATATCCGAGAAAGAGACAATGAAGGTAACAACGCCATGAGGCCCAACAGAGCAAATCAAATAGGCAAGGCAAGAAAAAAAAAGGAGAAGGCAAAAAAGTAAAAAGAGTCAACAAAAGGACAATAACATGACAATAATAAGTCAGTACATATAAATTATACCATCAATGTCAATGGCCTCAATTCACCAATCAAAAGAAATAGATTGGCAGAATGGATTAAGAAGCAAAATCCAACAATATGTTGTATACAAGAAACATACCTAGTGCAAAAAGAAGCCCATAGACTGAAATGATGGAAAACAATTCTCCATGCAACAGGAGCCCAGAAAAAAGCAGGGGTAGCAATCTTATTCACAGACAAAGTAAATTTCAACTCAAAACTGATTAAGAGAGACAAAGAAGGCCACTACATCCTTGTAAAGGGAACAATTTAAGAGGAAGAGATGACAGTCATAAACATATATGCACCAAATATTAATGCCCCAACTATATAAAGAAATATTAAGTGACATGAAAAAACAAATAAGCACTAATACACTTGCAGCGGGGGATCTAAATACCCCACTTTCACAAATAGACAGATCATCTAGGCAGAAAATCAACAACAAAATACTAGAATTCAACCAAGCTTTTGAACGCATGGACTTAATAGACATCCATAGAGTGTTCCACCCCATAATATCAGAATATACATTCTTTTTGGCTGCACATGGGTCATTCTCCAAGATAGATCACATACTATCTCACAGAACAGGTTTGAATAAATGCAAAAGAATCATAATTATTCCCTGTATATTATCAGATCATAGTGCAATAAACTGGAGGTCAATAGCATAAGAAACTGTAGGAACTTCACAAACACATGGAAATTGAATAACACTCTCCTGAGCAATCAGTGGATCACAGAGGAAATTAAAGAAGAAATCAGACAGTTTTTACAAATAAATAAAAATGCCAATACAACATACAGGAATCTATGGGACACAATGAAAGTAGTTCTACATGGAAAATTCATAGCACTGAATGTCTACACTAGGAAAACAGAGCGAGTTCAAATAAACACCCTAATGATGAATCTTACACTTCTAGGAAAACAAGAGCAAGAAAATCCCAAAGCTCAAACAAGAGAGGAAATTACAAAGATTAGAGCAGAAATCAATGCAATGGAAACTAAGAAAATGATACAAAAATAAATGAATCAAAAAGTTGGCTCTTTGAAAGAATAAATAAAATCAATAAACCCTTACCTAAACTTATCAAAAAAAGGAAAGAAAAGGCTCAGATCCATGCAATCGGGAATGAAAAAGGTGAAGTTACAACAGATCCAACAGAAATCCAGAAGATCATTAATATCTACTTTGAGAACCTGTGGTCTAATAAAATGGAAAACACAAAATAAATAGACAGATTTCTCGATATTTATGAATTACCAAAGTTGAACGAAGAAGATAAAAACATTTTAAACACCCCAATTACAATCAGTGACATTGAAAATGTAATTAAAAACTTACCAACAAAGAAAAGCCTAGGTCCTGATGGATTCACTGCTGAATTTTACAAGACATTTAGGGAACTACTGCCATTACTCTTCAAACTTTTCAATGAAATTGAACAGGAAGCAACACTTCCAAATTCATTCCTGGAAGCAAGTATCACTTTGTTTCCAAACAAGAGAAAGGCACAACTAAAAAAGAGAACTACAGGCCAAACACCTTATTAAATATAGATGGAAAACTCCTTAATAAGATACTAGCAAATAGAATACAGAGGATCCTCAAGAAGATCATACATCCTGACCAAGTTGGATTTATTCCAGGGATTCAAGGTTGGTTCAACATACAAAAGTCAATAAATGTAATACACTATATTAACAAAGTCAAGGACAAAAACCATATGATCCTCTCAATAGATGCAGAAAAAGCATTTGACAAAATTCAACACCCATTCATGATAAAAACCCTGCAAAAAATTGGTATAGATGGTCTATATCTCAACTTCATAAAGGCTATCTATGAAAAACCAACAGCCAAAATCATATTAAATGGCCAAAAACTGAAACCTTGATGTTAAAATCAGGAACAAGACAAGGATGCCCACTATCACCACTCCGCTTCAATATAGTTCCGGAAACATTAGCCATAGCAATTAGACAAGAGAAAGAAATTAAATCAATAAAGATAGGAAAGGAAGAAGTTAAACTGTCATTATTTGCTGACTATATGATACTCTAAATTGAAGACCCAAAATACTCCACCAAAAGACTCCTAGACTTAATTGACACTTTCAGCTGAGTAGCTGGATACAAGGTCAACACCCAACAACAATAGCCTTCTTGTACACAAATAGCAGACTCACTGAGAGAGAAATTCAGGAAACAGTTCCTTTCACAATAGCATCCAAAAAAATGAAGTCTTTAGGAATCAACCTAACAAAAGAAGCAAAAGACCTCTACACTGAAAACTACAGCACTCTGAAAATAGAGATTGAAAAGGATATAAGAAAATGGAAAGACATCCCCTGCTCCTGGGTAGGAAGAATTAACATAGTGCAAATGGCCGTACTACCAAAAGTACTATACAGATCCAATGCAATGTCAACTGAAATTCCAACACTGTACTTCACATAACTAGAAAGAAGAATCCAAAAATTCATTTGGAACCATAAAAGACATAGAATAGCAAAAGCCTTCCTAGGCAACAGACACATGGCAGCGGGTATAACAATTCCCAATTTGAAACTATACTGCAAAGCCACTGTGATAAAAACAGCATGTTACTGGCAAAGAAACAGACCTGAGGATCAGTGGAACAGACTGGAAGACCCAAAAACAACTCCAGATATACTCAGCTACCTCACCTGTGACAAAGGAGCTGACCTACCCACTGGAGGAAAGGGAGCCTCTTTAGTAAATGGTGTTGGAAAAACTGGATCTCAAACTGCCCAAGATTAAAACTGGACCCTTATCTTTCAGCATGCACTAAATTAAAATCCCAGTGGATGAAAGATCTAAATATTAAAACAGCAACACTAAAATTGCTACTGGAAGATAAGCTAGGCAGAACTCTTGCAGACATTGGCATAGGAAAAGACTTTATGAACAAATCCTCAGTAGCAAGGGAACTAGCAGAAAGAATCAACAACTGGGATCTCATCTTATTAAAAAGCTTCTGTACTGCAAAAGAAACCATCAACAGAACTAAAAGACAACCTACAATGTGGGGAAGAAATTTTACCAGCTACTCTTCAGACAAAGGACTATTATCTAGAATACATAAAGAACTCAAAAATTCAGCCCCCACAATATAAAGCCCCAATTCAAAAATGGGCATCTGAAATGATCAGATATTTCTCAGACAAAGAAGTAAACGCCGCAAGTAAATGTATGAAAAAATGTTCAACATCACTGGTCATTTGAGAGATGCAGATGAAAACAATGCTGAGATTCCACCTCACCCCACAAAGAATGGCTGCTATCAAGAAATCAAACAATAACAAATGCTGGTGGGGTTGCTGGGAGAAAGGAACCCTTCTCCATTATTGGTGGGAGTGCAACCACTATGGAAATCAATATGGAGACACGTCAAAGAGCTGAGACTAGAGGTTCCATTTGACTCAGCCATGCCTCTGCTGGGTATCTTTCCAAAAGAATTAAAAGAATCATGTCACAGAGATATATGCGCACCTATGTTTATAGAGGCACAGTTTGTAATAGCTAAAGCTTGGAAACTGTTTGCCCATCAGTTGGAAACTGGATAAAGAAGATGTGGTTTTTCTATAAAATGGAATACTACTCAGCCATAAAGAATGAGAAATTAGATTTATTCATAGGAAAATGGATACATATTGAGGATATACTCCTAAGTGAAATAAATAAGTCCCACATGTGTAAATACCGAATAGTTTCTCTTGTGTGAAAAACTATAATAGTACATAAGATCCTAATGAGATAACTGACAATGTGAAATAGGAAGAAAGGGGCTAAAGGTGTAGGGAAAGTTGGAAGGGTATGGGCAAGCTAATAAGGGAAAAGAAAAAATATGAGAAAATGAAAAAATGGAAACGAAGTGTTTGTAAAGGGGGAGGGAGGAGTAGTGAAGGGAGGGCAGGGACAAGGGGAAAAAATGAGAACCAGGACATGTCACGTAGAGGTACAAGATCCCAATGATGAATATAACTGTACTGTATACCTAAAATGTACCAATAAACTCAAGGAGAAAAAATAAGAAGTATATCCTCAGTATGTTAAAAAAAGAAAAAGAAAAGAAAATGTGGTTTTTTTTTTATAAAACAGAGTACTACTTAGCCATAAATAATGATAAACTAGAGACATTTATAGCTAAATGGATGCTCATTGAGGTAATATTCTTAAGTGAAATAAATAGGACACATATGTGTAAATACCAAATAGTTGCCCTAATGTGACATAATGAAAATGAAAAGGTACAATAGATAATGTGAAATAGGAAGAAAAGGTATAAAGGAGAAAGGAAAGTGGGAGCAGAATGAGAAAAGATGGAGGGGAATGGAATTGATATGAGAAAAAGAACGAATGGAAACAAAGCCTTTGTAGAGAGGGAGGAGTGGAGGGTTGAAGGGAGAGTAGGGGAATGAGGAAAAAATAAGATTGATTATGTAAAGGTGCAAATTTCCAATGACGAACACCATTATATTGTATACCTTAAATGTGCCAATAAAATTAATTTTAAAAAAGAAAATATGGTCTATATCCTGATGAAGTACTATTCAGCCATAAAGAATAAATTTGAGTATCTTGTAGAAAAATTGATGCACCTTAAGACCAAAACACTGAGTGAAACGAGCCAGTCACAATAGGTTAAATATTACATGGTTGGTCTAATATGAGAGGTTTGTGAATATAAATAAAGACCAAAATAAAAAGGCTACATTAAGAAACAGGCCCTGTAGGGATGGGAAGGAGATTTGGGACCGAAGGGAGTTATGGAAGGCTGGAGGGTGCCGGGCGAGTAAAAATAATCAAGAAGCAACATGTGCATGGATCAAATCCCCAAGCTGAATGCAATCACTATGATCACAAACATATATTAATAAAATATTTTTCTAGCTCAGAAGGATAACCTATTCTACATTTTTATCCCATACAGAATTTAATCATATTCAATGTAAAATAGGGAGAAAATGGCTAAAGGTGTAGGGGAAGTGGGAAGGGTAGGGGAAAGGAAATAAGGGAAAAGAAAAAATGAGAAAGTGAAAGAGTGGAAATAAAGTATTTGTAAATAGGGAAGGGGGAGGAGGTGAAGGGAGGGCAGGGATAAGGGGAAAAAATGATCACCAACACCTGTCAGGTAAAGGTACAAATCCCAGTGACGAATGTAACTGTACTTTACACCTAAAATGTAGCAATAAACTTAATGAAAAAAAGAATGTAATCATATTAACTCCTCTAAATCCCTTCATTGTAGAGAGAAATAAATGCTCACAAAACATAAGAGGAAATCAATGTGAAGCATTTCTTTCTATTCTGTGCCAGTCAAATCAGAGCCATCTTATTAAAATTTCCAGTTGTTTTACAGGTCTTTTGGTTATCATTTGAGCAGGGCTGCTTTTGTAAAAACCTAGAACTTATATACCATGAACATATGCAAAGTTAGTTTAATCAGATTTCTAGTCTCTCGTGTGTTCCAATTTCCCAAAGTGCCATATACACAGAAAGAAATGTAAGAAAATCACAGCACCAGTACAATGCCATTAATTTCAGAGAACACAAGCATAATCCAGAATCAACTGTGATGACTGAAGCACAAAATTCCAAGCTAAAACCATGTCTCCAGACGATTTATAATTAGCATAAATCTTGGTTGCTTATAGGTTGATCTTAAAATGGTACTGTCTTCAAAATAACACATTTCAGCAATTTGTTATTAAAATAGTATGAAGTAATAGAAGCTATAAGTACCTATACATTAATATTTTATCAGTACCTATGTCAAACTTCCCTACACAGTTTAGATTCTAGTCTAGAGCAACAAGGCTGTTCTTTGTCACTGATTATAAGAACAATATTTTATTTTTCTGATGAATGAACTAAAAAAAAAAAAAAAAGAGAAAAAACCTTTCTTAATTCAGCCCTTGTTGTGTGCCAATTTAAGTCACTTAGCCAGACTTCATCCCTGTTCACAGGAAGAGAAGAAATTCTATGATTCTAGGATTTTCATATCAAAGGAGATTTTTTAAAACACATTACTATTATAGATAGTATGGAGCAATGCTTAAATATCTTAATCGCTTTGCTTTTCTGGCTTCATACACATGCATGATTACAAGCATCTACGTGGGAACACACATATGTGCTCTTTGGTAAGAGGCCAGAAACCACTGTTTGTGTAAATAAGAAACCAACAGCAATATCCACCAAGCATGTGGTCAGAGTATCTCAGGAAGGCTGCAGACAAAATATACAACTCACACGAGGAATGCAAACACGTACAAACTTGTACAAAAAGAAAAAAGAAAGGGGATCAAGCGATGGAGTGGGGGCACAACGGAAGGAATTAAGATGTGTTTTGTACATGTACCAGTTCCCCAGAAGGAATGTAAATGTTATATACCACAAACACGTACTAATCTGAACGACAAAAAAAAAAATCCCTGCATTTGATCTTGCTAGGTATCTCTATTCAATGCTGAATAAAACTGCAAAGAAGTTTTCGGGGAAGAGTGAAGGACACAATCAAGCAGCGGAGTAGCCACTTCTGAGCCATTCAACAGCATCTCAGCTTTTGCATTACCACATAAAAAGCAGTAACCGCCAACCAGCAAACTGGAGTTTTTCATGTTTCCTGCTAAGGTGAAATCTGCGCTAAACTTATAGATATTGTGAACTAAATATTGATCATTGAATGTGCTGTGATACTGCTATATAACATTTTCCTCTTATCTGCATTTATTAGTGCACTTAAGTATTCTTTCCCAAATAACGTGAAAGCCATAGACTAAAGAAACTTCTGATTATAAGTTCTAGCCAGGGTTTACAATCCTCCAGTCTTGCCCTGAGTAGGCACTAAGGTACTAGAGAAACTGAAGGCCAGTGGTTTACTTTAGCACACCTAACACAGATGAGAAAATACCTATTGTGAATACCTAAGTCTCCTTGAGCGCCTTATAACTTCCTTTCACTTTTATTTCTCTGAATAGGTAGACTGATGGGCATGAGAGAGAACAATTTTATGGAAAATGTCAGAATAGCACACTGAGTAGACACAGGTATATAAAGCAGTTAAATAAATATTTACTTAGTTTATGCAGATATTTATTTACTAGAGAGATTCTTGAAATAAATCTGGTTTATTGTAAGCTCGACTGCCTACACATCCCTAAATTAGAATATCACGAATGAAAGCTTATACTTAAAGAAGCCACTTATTTAACTCCTGATTATTTCAGAGAAATCTCCCTATAAAACCTAATTCCCTATAAAAACAAAAAAATAATAAGAAGGTTTTATAAACCTTCCAAGGGATGAATTAATCCTTTTTATATAAGGGATGATGGGGTGATTCGCCAGTTTCCCTCGCATGCACCCCACACACTCAGCCTCGACATTAAGACACAGAAATACTTAGGACACGTATTCCCTGTGGATACAGCCACTGCCTGAGAACACAAAGACCACAGGGACAGCAGCACCTGACACACGGCCGAGTAACCCCAGTCCATCTGTTGGTGTCCTGTAGAGCTGCATACAGTCGCTGGCCTTTGTAGGGAGGTTGTGTCACTGTTCAAAAGAAGCCCCCAAATAATCCTCTTAGAAGTGAGACTAAAATTATTTTCCCAGAGTAAAATAAGAGATTTTATCCCTTCCCTCAATTTTCTTCGATTCTCCCTCACAGCTTCTTTGCTGTGTCATTTCTAAACTTAGGAGAAACAGGATTTAAATATAACTTTAGTATTGGTAGTACCGATAAGATCTTTACTTATAGATCTAATCCTTAGGGTCACTCCTGCTGTACTAGTACAAAGACATTAGCATAAAAATCTAAGAATTTTCTCCTTGTAGATAGTACAGATTCAATGTTTTCCTTCACATATATTCTAAAGAAATGAGGCATTTATTTCTGTATTAGTAATCGGTAATCAATATAAAAATTACTGAAATGTTTACCTCTTCGGGTGCTGTGTCTTCAAAATCCAGTGTTTTTATAATTACAGTGCATCTCAGTTCAGTATGTACTCAACTGCCACACTTGGTTAGTAGACAGCGGAGCTGCTCTATAGAGTTAGAAAATCTATTAAAAGAAGTAGTTTGGAATTATATAGGGACCAATAGTTTCTTATTAATTTTATTTGATCCTTTAAAAAATAAGTTTATCACTAAGGCTATATTATAATTTGGGAGCTCTTCACATTTTTTCTGTATTTATCTGTTCAAATACTACCCCCCAGGCCAGCTAAATTAGGAATGGATTCAGTCACTTTTAGCAATCAGTAGGCAAATTGCCACCTAATAAATGCTTTTCATTGTCAACCTGAATACTGGTACGTAGGACACAGTCACAGTTGTTTTGCACTGAAGTGCTTTCTAATTAGATCAATTTCATAGATTAAGCTTTCTATTTCTGGCCTTTCCACCTACAGTGTAGTTGTTCCTAAATCAGGATTTGTTCTCAGTAAACCAAAAATTCTTTCTTTGTAGTCCTGAGGAGTAACTGCCTGTCATCCCCAAGAGAAAAGTCTTGGTAGAAATGGTTGTTGGTAAATTCTCCTCTTCAGATCCTGTATATCATTTATCCCCTTCAAAGCACCCTGAGCAAAGTCATTTTTACCCTGCAGCAGGTGAGCCTGATCGCGCAGCCAAGCCAGCAGGTGCTTGCCTTACGTGCTGTGGAGGAATGCAAAAAGTCCTCTCTGGCTGCTAACTGACCTACAGTTCTTCTGTAAAGAACCTTAGTATTTATCATATTGTTATTTTCGTCTAGATCCAGACTTTACTAAAAGGTAACTGTGGGATAGCTTATTCAAATGGCTAGCATCTGGATAGTCATACAATAAGTGACGGAAAATAATTGACTTTAGATTAAGGGACAAAAAGGAAAGAGGAACCATGCTCTCCTGACATGTTGCTATTAAAGGCAGTGACAGACAAGGAGAATTGAGAGAGTATTGTTGACCTGAGAAAGTGTGGGAACAAATAAAAAGGCTAACAGGAAAGACAGACAGAGAGAGAAAGTACAAGCAAGCCTGGAAGGAATGGCATTGTTTCATCATTTTATCTTGGGAAAGCTCTTCTCTAGTATACCTGAAATTAGAGATATTTTGAAATAACTAGTTCATCTATTCATCAATTTACCCTATAAACTTGCTAACTGGATTCTGAGATTCCCAACAGGAAATTTATTAAGGAACTGAATAAAATAATTTTTGGCTTAATGTAAAAATACGAAATAATCCTGTTATACCAAGTGTTATTTTGCTAATGAAGTAGCCTAGTTGCTGTGTAGAAAATTATACACTTCCTTCCTTCATAATTTTCATAGAAATTTGTCTATGCTTTGTTTTATTATTTTTTCAGTGAGATACAGAATGCCTACTTTTGGAAAAATGTTCAGAGAATCCTCTCTTAATGTCTAATTTTAATGTGTTACAACTATAATTTTTTCCAGTGTTGGAGTCCATCATAGGAATTTAAATAGTACATTCTTAATGGTTTCTAAATCCTCATGTGAACTGCATTAGTGTGGAATGTTATTTATTGAATCAAACAGCTATTACTCACAAAAGTCAATGCACAACCCCATCTCTGCAGAGAACCGGAAAAAGCTTCTATGGTAAAGAGCAGAACAGAGCTGGTATTTATGGGTACAGATTAAAAAAAAACTGAATGGTTTGACTTTCTTTCCTGCCCTAGCTCACAAAGTGGAATCCCTAGCAGAATCGGCTACCGGATTCCTTTTCACATTATCCTTTCCAGTGAACACTCCCTTCAGAAGCTCCACAGCTGCTCAAGGAAATGAATTCTGCTAAGAGGGGGTTTGGAGGAAGGTGAAGAGCTGCAACCCGGGCTGCTGTGGATCCCTCTTATTTGTGGGTTTGTTCTTCTGCCAGGCCTTTGCCCATTCTAAGCATGTCCTCTCCCGCTGCTCTTCCCCACCCCGACTCCTGTCCTTTCCACCTACACTAGCGGCACCATCCTGGGCAATGAGACGTGGGGGTCTCAGTGATGAGCACAGGAGTAGAAAATGCTGCTCCGAGTGGAGACTATGGGGTAGAATACGGTGAGAATCAATTCTGCAACCAGAAAGGAGTTACTCAGCGTGTGGAGGAGGGCTAGCAACACAAGGGAAAATCTGCACCAAAGAAAAGGAGAAAGTATTTCAATGTTGAATGCAACATCTAATAGGTTTGAATTCTGATTTGATCACCTCCTTGGCTGGGTGAGAGTCTAGTATTTATTGTTCCAAGCCTGACTTACATTTTGAGTTACACAACCTGTGCGACAGTTTTTGAAGGAGTAATTATTCTTCATTTGGATGGTGAGGAAACTGAGACACGGAGACAGTAATTCTCCCACAGCTATGAATAGGGGGTGGAGGATGAGTTGGGACTTAGGACTGCAGGCTGGGCTCTTAGCAAACATGCAGGTTAAGTGACGGAGACTGCTGACTGTTTTCAATTACTTTTCCATTTTCTCTTTTGTAAAATTAAGATAAACATAGTACCACCACCACCATCAGAAGGTTAAATGAGATCACAAGCAGAGGGCATTGATCACAATACCTGACCAAGTAAACACTCAGTGGCTGTTAGCTTCACTACATGCACGCCATTCCTCCTTCTAGTCTGTTGTGAATAATTGATCTCGAATTAGTCAGCACAGCAAAATCTGTTGCTGCTCCAGATTTTCAGGGCGTTTCAATGTTTATAGTTCATGTATCTCAAGTAAGCATTGTTTAATATTCCAAAGTCAACTATTATCCTGCATCTGTGATGGTGAAACTGTCAACATGCTACATGATCCAATTAGTAACGTGGCAAAGAGTAAATCTCTCAGAAGCGTGGAATAGAGCCCTTAACAGCTGGAATGCTCGCCTGGACTTAATACTGATCTCATCTGAATCTCACTAAAAGGCACTGTACTCTAAGCAGGTATATTTCCTATCCCAGGACAAACTTAAAGTGTGCTAACCTAAGTCAGCATTCTGACCACGTGAATTCTAGTGAGGGGTGACAGGACTGTACACTCAGTTTAGCACACACTCTTTCGCCTTTAGCAGATGAATGACATGGAGTGAAGAAAAGACATTGGGAAAAAAATAAACTGAGAGAAATAATAATTGACGCGAATCCCCAAAAATATTTAGAGATTTTTCTCTTATAAATGATATTTTCAAAACCTAACACACACATATATATATATATATAGGATCTGATACATAAGAACAAGTATACCTAATGTATATAAGATATACATTCACATATTTGTATATTACAGGAATTTTATACATCCCACAGACATTTGTAAATACCTATATTTAAATGAGTATCCAAAGAACATATGTAGAGACATGACAATTTTATCAAATAATCCATTCCAAAATTCAGATGATCACAAACTTGGTGGTGATCCATTTTCAATATATCACGGTAAGACTTTAGTGAGGCAGGGTAGTCGGGGGCCAAGGGCTCACTCCGGAGAATGACAGCTTGGCCTGAAGCCTTAGCTCTGCCACTTAGCTGTCAGATATCTAGACGATTACTTAAGGTCTCTTTGCTCCCAGGTTCTCAATAATAAATGACAATAGTAATAAAATACTTTTTCAAGTTTTTAGGAGGACTCAAGTAGTAATATACAAAAGAGACACCCAAAAATACTCAGGACAATGACTTTCTTATTGTAGACTTTTGTCTTGTTAATAAAAAAATTCGTTGACTAGATCTTAATAAAGTGTTATCTGTGAGTAATGAACTCCTTAAAGGTACATCATTATGTTGAGAGAATGTTAACTGTTTAAGGTACTCAAAGTGCTGTTTCCTTTTCAAATGTAATTGCTAATATTTTCTAAAAGAGCTTCAACAAAATACTTCATATAACAACAGGAAAAATTCCAACTGGAATTTAAAGAAGTATGATGGTAATAAAATTTATAGACAGAAAAATGGATGAAATGGTTCAGTCTATTCTTTGGTAAATCAAAACATGATATAAATATTTATCTGGAGAAATTTAATCAAGATAAATATAAAGAGGGGCTGGGGATTTAGCTCAGTGGTTCCGCTGCCTGCCTTGCAAGCCATAGGACCCGAGTTCAATCCCTGGTAGCCCCCCCCCAAAAGATAAATATAAAGTACTTCTTATAAGATGTGATGATCTCTTAGTACACAATTACAAATTAAAGAATTACTGTGTAGTCAAGAGTCCTGAAAAAACAATCTCATATTATTTTGAAGCAAAAGACAAGTAGAATTCAGGTTAGTAATATAATAAACAAAGAATAGTTGATGGCAAATTATCAAGCTAAGGAAGCAACATTACTATTCTCTTCTGTTTAAAGTGATTTTGTTCTAAAGCACTGCATTTAGCAAAGCGCAGTAATTTGGAGAAGGAATACTGTTAAAGATATGAATTCTGATGAAAAATAATAAAAAGTAGCTGTTTTACTATACAAAAATAAAAAGTAACCTTATTTATAATGATTAGAAAATGTGTTTATTTTCTATTCTAAAAATCATGTACCATAAAATAAGGAAGACAGAAACCAATTATTCTCACATATTATATAGGGTAAAACAGGAAATAAAGATACTAAAATGCACTAATCACAATATATCGTGAACCCAGCTTTTCAGTGAATGATTGCTTAGCAACTGGCTTGAACATTTGCAGAAGCTAAAATGCACTGACCAAGCTAGCATATTCCATTTGTAATGGTTTTCACAGAGTACATTTTATGGCCATCTTGAGAAAGTCCTAAAACACTTGTATATTTAATTAAAGAATCTATAATGAAAATATCAGTCCACTATTTAATTATAAATTGTCTGGAAACATTCACCAGGTAAAATTTTACCATGCTTCCTCGGCACTCTTTCAGCACTCTTTTTCAGGAATACACAAGTTTTTCACACATTAAATTAGTGTTTAATGTATCCATTATAAGACGGTTGGCCAATAGCTTTCATTTTATTAACCTCTTTTTTACTGGTTTTACAAACTAATGGATTTCATTTTGGCAGATATATAAATGCACATAACATACTTTGATCATTTACACTCATCCTCTGCCACCCTTTTTATCTGTCTCCCCCCACCCCCACCCCCTAGTATCATGTTTTCAAGGAAAGGGATTTCAACATGTGTAGAATAATGTATTTTTCTCATACATGTTCATTCAACAGCTCTTTTAGTACAGGGAATTAATTGAAATTCTGCATAGATAGATGTATCCTGAAGAATCACTTTAAAGCTCATACTATAAATATTTGTAAAAGTGGGCCCATTGTCCTGGAAGAAGCATAAAAATTGTTCCTTAGGTATTAAATGAAAGTGGCTAATTTCTTCCTGTGTAAATTATGGCTTAACCAGGTACAGTATTAGAGCATTTTAATAAGCCCCAGGCCTTCTAAAATGGGAAGGACCATCTCTTCTAAATGGAAAGACAGGAATAATTTAGAATTTAAGAAGATTCAGTGAAATGATAAATTAGTCTATGAATGCCAGAACATGAAGGGCAGAGATGGGGCCAGATAGCTTACTTGGTGCTGTGGCTGGAATTTGATCTTCCCACCAAATGTTCATATGTGGCCCACGGTGGCAGTGTTGAAACAATGAGATTTTACAGAGGTGGGACTGTAACCAACAATCATGACATATCAGTTTCAATGAAGTAAGTAGTGTCTAAACGATTGGTAGAGCACAGATCCGGGTGTATCTGTGGATGACTGACCTGTAGCCCAAAAAACTGAGTGTGGAAGACTCATGCCAGGTATAGCCTGAGTGGAATAAAAAGAAGAAAGATGTGTGCCGATTTCTGAAGATCTCTAATCTTCACCATTGCCTTCGGACATCCATATCCAGTTCCTTCAGCTTTCCGATGCACACACACACACTGGAAACTCTACAGCGAGCTTTCAGGCCTTCAATGTTGGACTGTTGCTGTATCTTTGATCCCTCTTGTTCTGAAACTTTCATTTTCTTGGGCTGAGCAGCATCTGGAGCCTCTGGCTTTCCAGCATGCAGAGGGCCACGGTGGATTATTCAGTCTGTACTCCTGCAGACAGCCACTGCGGATTCTTCCATCTCTAATCCTGAGTATGGTCATTGTGGACTATTTCACCTCTGCTCCTGTAAGTCTACCTAACAAATTCCCTAGTATAATTATATATATATATTCCATTATTCCATTCATTGAGAGAACTCTAACAATACGGATATTGGTTCCAGAAAAAGGGTTCATCACTGTGAATAGACCTCACTACATGGTTCAGAAGTCTTTGGAAGTGGTTGTGGGAGGAGTTTGAAAATTTTGTAGAAGTGACCTAGAGATGGCTTAGAAGGCTATATGCATAGTAAGCAGAAATTGATATAAAATTCTGATAAGAGCTCAGAAAATCAGAACACTACTAGGTGTGCAGACAGTAGAAGCCAGGAGGTTTCAGATGGGAAAAAGCATTCTTTTGGCACTTGGATTAGAGGCCACATGCGTTACATTCTGGAAGACAATTTGTCTATATTGGGTCCATGTCCTGAGGCTTTGAAGTAGACTAATCTTGTGGAGGAAATTTCTAGATGGGCCTGAATATTAACAGCTGCTTTTAGCTAGATTTATAATAAGTGGGGCCAAAATGTAGACCAAAAAATTGCCAAGAAGGAATCCTGTGTAAACTTGGGGCCATAGGAGGGATGTATGCTAACAAGATTAGTCCCATTACAGAGAAACCAAGTACTTTGTAGAGGGACAAGAAAAAGATGCCTTTGAGAGTATCTCAGGAGTCAGAAAGATCCCACTAATTGCAGATTCAAGGGTGCAAAAGTCAACCTTTCTTTTGAGAGAAAAAGTTACTGCTAATTATATTGAAGAAGAGCCTCCTAGAGAATTATTTTCCCAGAATGCATTTCACTCTGCTCAAATACCCAAGCTGTCAGAGATGATGGAAGCCACAGTTCAAGGGGATCTGGCTGCTGCTGCTTCTGAGAGCAGACCTTGGTTTTATCCCTGTGATGCTGGTTATACTAGCGTGCAGAATGCAAGACTTGTGGGGTCAATGAAGCTTCTATGCAAATTTTAGTGAAGGCCTGGTAGGCCAGAATCCTCTGAGGGAAATACAGAAAGCTTTGAGAGTGAAGCCAAAGGTACAGTGGTGAGTCTAGGAAGTTAAAGATGCTCGGAATATGGAAAGTCTCAGAGTTGCAACCAGAAAGGCCAGAGGGGTGGTACTGCCCTAGCCCTTTGAAACTCACATTTTCCCACAGTGTGCCCTAGATGCAAGATATGTAACTACGGGATTTAATATTTGCCCTGACAGGTTGCAGTCTTACTTTGGTCTGCTTTTTTGTCATCTCCCTATTCCTCCTTTTTGATGTGGGAATGTTTATCTTGTTTCATTGTACCCCAGGAATATGTAACTTGTTTTTAATTTTCTCTAAGTTTACAGCTAAGTGTTTGCCTTAAGTCTCAGAAGCGACAGGTATGGGCTTTTGAAAAATGATGGAACTTTTGAGACTTTGACGAAGGGATTATTGCATTTCCAGTTATACAGAGGATAGCTGTATTGTCAGGGAGAATCATGAGCTTACTATTGTCTTTATTTAGAAATTAAGTATGGTTTTAAGAGATGTGTTTGGATAGAAAGTTGAAAATGTGTGGGAGGTGGTGGTCAGGGTGGAGTTTCAACTTGATAGGCTTTGGGATCCATCCCCAGGGGGATGCCCCCATAGAAGGATGGGCTTGGAATCTATATCAGGTCCGTTCCCCTCCCACTCTTGTGCTTTTCCACTGCTGTGCTTCTCTGCCATCATGAACTGAGCAACTTTGCTCTCCCATGCCTTCCTGCCATGATGTCTGTGCCTTGGAATCATACAATGATTAGGGACCTGAAAGCATAAGCAAATCGAATCACTCCTCCTTTGAGTTGTATGTGTTGGGTCACCATGATCTTTGGACTTCTGTCACCAGTTATCTATCTCAGTGACAAGAAAGGTGCTTAATACAGTGGCATGGTAGGAGGTTCTTAGTCACTGGGAGTTTTGCCCTTAAAATGGAATATTGGTCTCCAGAACAAGCTTTTCTGACAGCAAGTTTTACCAAAGGCTGAGTCTGACTGCTGAGTCTCCGAATTGCTACATGGAGATATGATCTTTTGTTCCCACACGTGCTCCTGCCATTGCCATCCACCATTGCCACAAGCCGAGCCTGAAGATGGCCTTTCGCCTAGTCACTATTCCCTTTTTCCTCCATAGCCTCGGGACAGTTACATTATGTACCCTTGTTCCTTTTTTGCGCGTTCCCCTGTCATGAGATAATCACGTCCAGCCTGGGCCACGTGGGCCATGTGGCACTAATTCCCCCACCTTCCTACACTATAAATAAAGAGTGCAGTGAACCCCAGGAGCCATTAGCTCATCAAGCTATGGTTCCACCTCGTCCCAGCTATACAGCTTAATCCTGGTATGTATCTTTCTTGTTTTTCTTCAACTTTCTTCATCTCCCATTGCTCTCCTCAGGTTCAGACCCTATGCTGTGCAGGTCCTGGCACACCATGATGTGACACAAACAAGACCACCTCACAAGAACTGATCAAGGTCTTCAAAAGAACAGATCAAGAGCTGGGTGAGATCAGCACCATTTCTCTGACCTCGCAAACTCTGAGCTAAATAAGCCCCTTTTTCTTTATAAAATTAGGCTGTCTTGGGTGTTTGTTATGATAAGGAACATCTGGCAAATAAATCTTAACAGAGAAAAATAATGGAAAAAAACATCTCTTGGTTGTATTTGTCACAGAAACTTCAATGGTTCAGATAACCACCTTGTATCTGGGAGAATTATTGTATGTATGAATTGCAACTGCTAGAGGAAAGTAAGTGGAAGAGTGACGGAGTCAAAGAAGCATTAACCTAAACGTCCTATAATGTACATATGGACAGATTCTTCACTGAGAAAAACACGGGCCAAGTTACTCTCAGATTTGACAGCTTGGCAATGCCTTTGCTATAAGAGAGACCTGGGGCTTAACCACACTTCCAAGTTGTGCTCCATCAACCACAAATCACAGTCTCCACCAACAACCTATTCAATATGTGAGGGATAATGCAAGACTGAAAGGAACCTGGCCTCTGTCCACTAAGGTACACTAAAGCTACGTGGACTCCTTAAGCACCTAAAAAGGAGAAAAACTGATCAGCAGGAGGAAGTAGATTGGCCTGTTATGATGCTATGAATAAGCTGGATGGGATCCAGTATTGCACTATGGAGACAGTGAGGAATCTGGCCTCATAATTATTTTTGTGTGGCCTGTAAGCTAGTTTTGCATTTTAAAATGACTACAATTTGAATGACGCTGTATATACCAATATAATATCTTCAACATCTATTTCTTTTCCCTCAAAGTTTAAAATATTTGCTATCTTGCTTTTTATAGATCAAGTTTCCCATCTACTGCTTGAGTCACCAAGTAAGAGTTACATCTACCAAAGAACCCCATAGTCTGTTTCTTGAATTTTAGATGCTGGTAGCTTTCTGCCTAATAAAGTTTGCATTAAAAATTCATATGTGGATGCTGTTGGAGCATAAATCCCTATGACTTTAGAGATACTAGATAATTCATATATATTGAGTTGAATATTCGTCACATTATGATTCTTAAGACACAAATTTGTATTTTCCATAGGTAAAAATAAGAACTAACAGACTATCTAATATTTCAATATTAAAAAGGAAGATTTTATTTTCACCATAAGATTAGTATCACCCAACAATTATATATGAATCATTATTTCCCAATAAGCTGAGTTGTTATAGTCATCATATTGAGTGATATTCGTGAGTTTTTAGCATACAAAGTAAAATAGTTCCCCCCTCCCTCTGGACTTCTCAGGATTTTATGTGAGAAATACATTGTGTTCTAGCTTCCTTTTTCACATCAGTAGATGACTTCAATTAAGGTTCCTATTCTGACTGTAGCTTTTGCGTTTTAAATCAGACTCCAACCCCTCATTGATGGAAATTGAATCCATGATGTGAGTTTCAGCTCATCAGTTAATAACAATATTGATTCATGCTCAAGATAAGCTGGTTCTGAATATTTTTATTGAATGATTAAGAAAAATCAATCACATTTTAATCTCCTTCTTCTCTGCAGTGGCCCTACCACTTCTTTACGGAACCGGGCATTAATTTTTTAATGAGTAAAATTCTATTTAGAGTGCTTTTCCATCAAGCTTATGTTTACTATGAAATTATTTTGTTTTGGTAGAGAATCATTCTTGAAAAGAATAGTATCCATGAGTATGAGAGTAAATAACAAGTTATTTATGGCTCAAAATTTCTCAGAAACACTTCACATACTATGGGCAGCACATAAATATTGTTGATGGATTCTCAGGTAGAAAAGAAAGAAAAGAGCACAAATTTATATTATTCTGCAGAATTCAAAGGACATTTTCCCTTATATACAAGTCAAATCATACAAAAAAGTAATGTTCTCTAAATTGCTACCTTGCAGCAGTTCTAAGCAATTGCTAATTTAGAGGCTCAAAAGATGTGATCGGCAGTGGAGTTGAGATGAGACAAGCACAATCAATTCTTATAAAACTACAGAGCAGATTCAGCATGCCACTGTATCTAGCCTCCCTCTCCTTGTTTTGTTCTTGTTTGTTTTTTGTTTGCTGTCACATAAAACTTTGTGTTAAAAAGACAAGAGGATCACAAGATAAGGTGACAGAGGAGAGAATTATGGAAATCAGTTGGCCTAGGAGTCTGTATTTAGACTTCCAGTACAATCCTCACCACTGTTAACCTTATTCATATTAGTACCGATAATGTGTGTTCAAAAGAAGAATAGATAGGCCACCTGTGAATTTGAGTAAAGGAGTGGACTTCAGCTGGTGGAACATTCAACAGGCATTTGGAAAAATGTATTAGTTGCAAATCATCAATCTAGCCTTTTTTTGAAAATGACTATAATAACAGGATTTTCACTTGTCCTTAATTGACCTAGATTCTGATCAAGATGATAAACAATAAATATGTAGTAGATGCAAAATATGAAAGATGTTACATAATGTTAAGAAAATGTCCAAGGACAAACCTCAACTTCATTAAATTTCTGAACTGTTTCTATGAAAGTTTTAAATTTATTTTTATTGCTATAAGAATATAGAAAGGAATGTGCTTTAAAAGACTTTAAGAAACAAAGATTTCAAGCAGCAAAAAAAAAAAAAATACTCCTTCTAGAAAACACTTTGTTTCTCTTAAAAATCAATAAAGAGCTATATCTTAGGGATTATAATTCTATGCAACACCCCCGACATTCATTCAGTTTAAATCATGGGAGTCCTAAGCAGTTACTTTATCAATTTTAAGATAGGTTCAAAGTGATTTAACAATAAAATACAGGCGGTTAAAAAAACTACAGGCTCCGCCATTACAATGAGATATATTTAGAGAATTATTTATATTCATCATCGCATGATTCATAAGAGCAAAAGATTTATCCAACTAAAATATCTACCAACAGGGAATTTGTTAAAATTCTGGCAAATAGTGAAGTACATTGGTGCTTATAATAGAAATAGGAAGCACTTTGTATAACAATGTAGAAAAATTTCCAAGATATTGATTGGAAGAAAAACTAGCAAGGTTTAAAGGAATGGATATACTATGTTATGATTTACTTAGAGAACAAATTATTTTGAATATAAATAAAAATCATCTTTGAAAAGATACAAAGTGAGTAATAAGACTAGTTACCTGTAGGGATGAGAAATGGAAGCAGAGAATGTAGAAGAGAGACGAGGGAGAACTTTTCACTTAATACTCTCATTATCATTATTTAAATTCACATTTTGTGGCTAAATCACCTCGCTCATGTAAATTTTTTCCCAACCCCAGCTAGGGCTCCCACATTCTGCCCCAGGTGCAACTCTGTCCTTTATAAGACTAAACACACATTAGCCGGGTGTGGTGGCGCATGCCTGTAATTGCAGCACTCTGCAGGCTGAGGCAAGAGGATCACTGTAAGTTCGGGACCAGCCTGGGATACAGAGCAAGTTCCAGGTCAGTCTCAACTACATAGTGAGACCCTGTCTCAAAAACCAAAAATAAATAAATAAATAAATAATTAAACACACTCACACACACATACACAGAGAGAGAGAGAGAGAGAGAGAGACAGAGAGACAGAGAGACAGAGAGACCTACCATTACTTGCAGTCCCACAGGACAATTACCTAACTCCAAGAAACTGACAAAAAAGGGACTTTCCCATCACTGTACAGGGAGAAAATTGTCTTTTCGTGAGAGTTAGTCTCTAGCCCTGGACCAACTATCAACTTTTTGAAGACTAGACTAGGACATTTTACTTTAAAGGTTGTTTTTCCAATATAGTTTTCGCTATATATCACTGACTGATTAATAAAAAAACGTGTTTTTACATATGTAAATAATTTGGAAAAGAAAAAAGTTTGAAGAATTGTTAGACAATGAGTTGTACTGAAAACGAAAATCTTATCTAGAAATGGAAAAAATCATAGCAGAAGAAAATGAAACAGTTAAAAATATCCCGGAAAGAAAATAGTTATTAAATGTGTCTCTTTGCAATGTAGACCTGAGAGATTTAAAAAATAATAGCAATATGAGGAAACAGAAACAAAGTTTTTATAAATAGGGAGGAGTGGACAGACTGTTGGGAGGGCAGGAGAATGGGGAAAAATATACGAACCAAGATATATCATGTAAAGGTACAAATTCCCAATGATGAGTGTCATCATATTGTACACCTAAAATGTACCAATAAACTTAATGAAAAAAATGGTAGTATTTGGCCCTTAGAGATTATCACAATGCATCAATAAAGAAACTAAGTACTTTATTCATTTCGCCTCATTCAATTTTTCCAGCGTGAACAAGGTATGACCAGTTAACGTTCACCCCTACTCACTAACCTATATATTTCACCAACATTATACAAAGCTAAAAGAAACAAAATATCACATACTTTATCCATCAAAAGATGGGGACATATGACTCAATTGCCCCAATTTGGGATTTGGGGTATACTGAAAGAGGAGATACAATTTAGGGTTGAGTGAAAATGGAAAACTCTGTTTCTAATACCCTGAGTAAATCCTAGGCATGAGCATCATCCAATGACTTTATACCATACCACTGAGAAGACAGTGTTTTAGTCCTTCAATCACTGAATGAAGACTGGGACTCCATTTTAACTGAGCATTTATGCCTACCTTGAAGCAAACACTGTATCCAAGGAAATGTTATCCACTAATTCACTCTTTGTCATGTGCATATTTACACATTTTTTTAAAGAACTGGATTAAAAAGACTGGCTTATACCAGTCTAGAGTAGACCCTCTGTGTTTGCTAATTGTCGCTCATGGAAGTAGGACTCCCACAAAAACTGGGCTATCCAGATGGGCTACTGTCTGTCTTGACTATCACATTTCAAAGAGATGACTTCCAAGTGCTCCAAAAAAAAAAAAAATACTTTCGGGTCATAAAGCTGTCACAGGCTGAAGTGAATTGCATGCCAAGAAACAGAGAAAAGAAATCACCCATAATTACAAGTCTTATAAAGGAAATGGTCTTAGAAAACAAATCAAGGGCCTAGAGTCAGGAAGAAAGCATTTAAAGTTGAGTCAACCCAAGAGGGATGGCAGAATATCTTGATCACTATATAAAGAGGAAACATTTAAAACAGAAACACATTTTTTTTTTTTTACTTTTGCTGTAGCTGACAGTAGTCACCCTCTGATTTTCCTAAGGTACAACTTGCTTTGGAACCAAATTCCAAACTGTGAACCAACTCTGGAGAGAGTAACCCTTATACAGAATTGCCTTCCAGACCTATTCTAACAGGTTGCCTCCTTGATACTTCAAATGAAGTCTGCTCCAAACTTCTGTCCACCCAAAATTGTATCATTCGTGCATTCTGTAGGTTGGATTCATATAAAATAACTAAGATTATGAATCCAAAATATTTTGCAGTAATCCACAGTGTAGAATTAGATTCAGTTCTTATCAACGTAATAACAGCCTACATTTCCTTTTTTACATTAGTAAATGTCTGCAGTACATAATGGTTACAGCTATCATGGGGACTCAGTACATAACACATCTAAATTCTCTCTCTCTCTCTCTCTCTCTCTCTCTCCCTCCTCTATCCCTCTCCTCCTCTACTCCCTCCCACTCTTAGTCCCCTTCCCATTTCCAAAGCTCTATTTTCATTTCTTCCTTCCTTCCCTGTCCTCTACCACCTTTGTTCTCTAGTTCCCTTATTCATTTGAAAAATATCTCCTACTTCCTATTTAATTATCTGCTCTTTTATATATACATACATATACATAATTTCTCTTGTAAGAGTGATGAGATTCTAACGCTTGTATGTCTGACTTATTTCATATAATTCTATGGTTTCAATTTGCATTTTACCTTCTAATGGCTCACAATTGTCTTTATGGCATAGTAGTACATCATTGTGTATCAATACTACATTTTCGTTATCCATTCACCTGGTGATGGACAAAGAGGCCATTTCTAAGATTCAACCATTATAAATTGAGCGCCTATAAACAGGGATATGCATGTAGCTCTGTGATATGATGTCTTTAACTATTTCAGGGAGATACCTAGAAAGGGAAGAGTTGGGTCAAACAGAATTTTTAGTTTCAGTTTTCTGACGAATCTCCACATTGATTCCCAGAGCAGTTATACTAATTTTCATTCCCACCAGCAATCTAGATGAGTTCCTTTTTCCCCATGTTATTACTTGATCTTAGTATTGTTTTAATTTGCATTTCTCTAATGGCCAGCAATGCTGAACATTTTTTCATGTATTTATTGGCCATTTGTACTTCTTCTGACAAGGGTTTATTCCTTTCGATTTTTTAATTGGGTCTTTTATTTTGGAGGGTTTTAATTTTCTGAGTTCATTATATATTCTAAATGTTACTCCTCTGTCTAATAGCTGAAAATATTTTGCCCATTCTGTAGGTTGTGTCTTCTCCTTTTGGCTGTTTCTTTTGCTGTGTGTGAAGTTTTTTAATTTGATGTAATACTATCTGTTGATTTGTGATATTACTTCTTGTGCATTGGAGTTTTGTTCAGAAAGACCTTACTCTATGCCTATGTATTCAAGAGTTTTACATATTTTATATTCCAGCAGAATAAGTGTTTGTCTTTTAACATTTAGGATCTTTGAGCCTTTTAATTTTAGTTTCATACATGGGGAGATATATAAGCCTAAACTCAATTATCTGTATGTGGATATCCAATTTTCCATGCAGCTTTTTTTTTTTGGTACTAGGGATCAAGCTCAGGACCTTGTGCTTTCAAGGCAGGCATGGTGCCACTGAGCTAAATCCCTGGCCCCCAGGCACCATTTATTAAAGAGGTTATCTTTCCTCCAGTGTATATTTTTGGCCGTTCTGTCAAACATCAAACAGCTGAATGTGCCTGGGGTTAATTTTTCTATCCTGTTCCCCGATCTATATGCCTGTTTTTGTACCAGTACCATTCTCTTTTAATCATAGTAGCTTTGTAGTATAACCTCAAATCTGCATTTTTTGAGGTCTTCTGTTTTGCATCTGTTCCCAGGATTGCTTTTGCTATACTGGGTCACTTTCAGTGTAGTGTGAATTTCAAGTTTTTTTTTTTTATAGATTTGTGAGAAATGCTGCTGTGCATCAATACTGCATTGTAGTTTAATACACTGTGAGATATATAGGTCTAGACTTGGATTTCTGTACATGGATATGCATGGATGCACTAAATATATATACTATATTAAATATGTATATGAGTTTTGCATCTGAATTCTGGAGTACAGCCATTTTTATTATATTGTTTCCTTGTATTATTTGGGGTAAGGGGAATTCTAGCTTTCAAAAATAGTTTTGAGAGCACAACTTCCCTTTTCATTTTCCTTCAAGAATTTGAGGAATACTAGTGCTATTTCTTTCCTAATGTTCTTGTAGAATTCAATAGTGAATCCATCAGGCTGTGAACTTTTCTTGGTTAAGTGTTTGGTACTGCTTCAATTTCATTGCCTGTTATTGAATTATTCAGGATTTTTAAGTCTTCTTTGTTCATCTTTGGTAATTCATATATATCTTGGAATTGCTCCTTTTCTTCTGAGTTCTGAAATGCTTTGGTGTACAGGTGTGTGAAATGGCTAATAATCTTGTGGATTTTGGTGGTGTCTGGTGTGATTTCACCTTTTCATTTCTAATTGGATTAATTTTTATATTTCTTTCCTTTAGGGGGTACAAATGGCTTAGTGTTTACTTTGTTCATTCTTTAAAAGAACCAGCTCTTCAATTTATTTATTCTTTGTATTGTATTTTATTCTCCATTTCAATGATTGTTTTTCTCTTATGTTTATAACTTCCTTCCTTATGCAACTCTGGATTTGGATTGTTCTTGTTTTTCTAGTACTTTATGTCCATCATTAGATTATACATTTTGGTTTATTCTATTTTACATGATGTGGGCATTCACAGGTAATAGAACATCTTTCACTGTCTGATAAGTTCTGTTATGTTGTACTGGCATTGTCATTTAATTCTACACCTGACTTACTTCTTGCTTAATTTCTTCTATAACTCACTGCTTATTCAAGAGTCTGCTGTTTAATTTCTATATATTTGCATAATTTCTATGCTTTCTTTTGCCACTGATTTCTAGTTTCATTGACCCATGATCTGATAAGATGTATGGCCAAAATTTTTACTCTATGCATTTACTCAACAAGTTTCCACTCGCTTGAACCATTGGTGCTGCATGCATGACTGTCCCATCTAGAAGTCTGAACCACCAATGATCAGCTATATAATGTCAGTTGATGGATTTCAAATCAGTGAGACATACAAATTACAGCCCCATCATGAATGTGTTAAGCATGCTTTACTAGCTAGTATGTGATCTATTCTGTACTGCCAAATAGAATGTGTATCCTGGTTGTTGAGTGGAACACTCTGTACACGTTAAGTTCATTTGTCCAAAATTTAGCTCAATTCTACCATTTCTTTGTTGATTTTTTTTGTTAGTTGATCTGTCTATTTGTGATAGTATGGTATTAAAGTTTTCCACTACAACTGTTTTGATATTTACCTGATTATTTATGTCCATTAGTGTTTGTTTTATGAAGTTGGAGGAACCATGGTTTGGTGAATATATGTTTACAATCGTTATCACTTCTGGTTGAATAGTTCCATTAACCAATGTGTAGTGTCCTTCTTATTTCCTTTGATCAGCTTTGACTTAAAGTCCATTTTTGTCTGAAAATACTACAGCTATGCCATGGTCTGGGGCCCCTATTACATGGAACATTGCTTCCCATATTTTAATTTTTATTTAAGAATCTATTTTTGTATATTGTATACAGCATATTGTTGAATTTTGGTTCTTGATCCATTGTATTTATCTGTGTCTTTGAATTGCCAAATTGAGACCATTCACCTTGATAGTTATAATTGACAGGCATTGGCTTAAAAGCTTGACTTATTTGGTGCATTCATTCTATTGGACTTTTTGGTATTGTTAACTTTTTTGTCTCTTTTTAGGATATCCTTGAGAAATTTTTGAGTGTTAGTTTGGTGATCATGGATTTCCTTAGGTGCTCTTTTTTATAGAAATATTTTCTTTCTCCATAAATTTTGAAAGGTAATTTTGCAGGTTATATCAATCTGATTTGGATGCTGTTTTCTTTTAAGAATTGAAACATTTCACTCCAATTTCTTCTTTCCTTTAAGATTTATGTTGAACAGTTTGCTGTAATTTCATTATAAGAAATTCACTGCTGTTCTCTGTTTTTAAGAGTCCATTCTTGTGTTTCATCTCTAATAATTTAATTATGATGTGACATGGGGTGGGATTTTTCTTATCATGGGTTCAATATGCCTCACTTATCTGTATGTATCTGTATTCTATCTGTATTTTCCATGTCTGGAAATTTTTCAGCCATTAATTCTGTGAACAGGATTTTTATGTCCTTTATGCTTGTCTTAGTTACTTTTTGTCTTAGTTCCCTTTGTTGTTGCTAAAACAAAAATAACCAACAACCAAAGATAAAGGAGGAAAGGTTTATGGAAGCTCATAGTTTATAAAGGTTTCATTTCATGGTCAGATGGCTCTGAAGCAGGGTCATATGTGAGAAGGGCATGGCAGGGGACAAACAGTTCATTGGCAGGCAGAAGGCAGCAAAGTAATGAAGAAGTAGCAGAGTAGCAAGTTCCAAGTGGCAACAGCAGGCCTCTTTCTGTCCTGTACATTCTTTCCATGGTAGGGCACACTTAATCCTAGCATTGCAGCATGAATTAATCCCAACATCATATCCTTAACCCTAGTATCACACACTCTAGATCCAGCCACCTCCCAAATTTCCCATCTATGATTGCATAAGGCTTTGGAGGGACATCTATACAAATGATAACAGTGCTTCTCCTAAGAAGAATGACTACTATGAAAGAAGGGTCTGAAGAACAAGTGTTAGTGAGGATTAGGACAAAGAGGGATTATTGCATACCTTTGGCATGAGTGTCAATTAGTACACATATTATGGAAACAGCATAGTTATTCCTCAATTAAAATAGAGGTACCATAGGATCCTATAGTCTTACTTCTAAGAATATATATAAAAATAAAAGCATAATGTCAAAGAGATATCTGTACTCCAGTGTTCATTGAAAGTTACTCACAGTAACCAAGAAATGGAAACAACCTAAGTATCCAACTGAAGAAGGATTAAAAAGATATAAAACACATATGTTTTATCTCATTTGTGGAAAATAAGTCTTTTAAACAAATGGCATAGAATAGTGATCCCTAGAGACTGAAAAAACTAAGGAGAGGGTAAGTGGAAAGTTCAGTAAAGGGCACCAAGACATAGAGTGGAGAAATTACTTTTGGTTCTTCTTTAGCACAGCAGTGTGATTACAAAGTTAAAACAATATATGATCTATTTCCAAATGGCTAAGAAAAAGTATGACATTCCCAAACTATAAAATGTTTAATGTTTGAAGAAACAGAAATACTTGCCCCTCTGAGTTGTTTATTACACATTGTCAACATGTACTGAATTACTATAGTGTACACCATAAAGATGTGCAAATAATGTGTTGAAAGAACAAAAAGAAAATGTGTACACGTATGCAATGGAATGCTATTTATAAAAAAATGAAATCCTCTCCTTTCATTTGTGAAAACATGAGTGGAACTGGAGATAATTATGGCAGCGAAATAAGCCAGGTACAAAAAGCCAAGTACCATGTGATTTCAATCATATGTGAAAGATAAAAATTTAATCTCATAGAATTCCGGAGTAAAATTGTGATACCCAGAGGCTGGGGATAGGAGGACAAAAAAAAAAAAAAAAAAAAAAAAAAAAAAAGAAAAGGAAAAAAAAAAAAAAAAAAAAAAAATAGTAACAAGCAAATACAGAAAAATAAAACTATCAGAACATAAAGAAGTAATTCAATAACTTCAGAAATTTCCAAGGGGCCAATGCAAACCATTGTTCCCACTGTGAATATCTTCATGTTCCATTGGTGGGCTGTCCTTTTCTAAGAACAGAGATTGAATGTATTTTATTAAACTATCTTTGGCCTATTACCTCATAATCCCACTCTGTGCCATTCTTAATTACTGGAAACAATAATGGTCCCTCTCCCGCTCCTGTTTTCTCTCCCAAACCTTACCCAAGCCGATAGACCCCTATTGTACACCTTGACTCACTCCCAGCCTAACTCATCCCTCTTTCAGGCCCAGGTAGGATCTCCTGAAATCACGTTCCAGGCCACCTTGTGCCAACTCTTTAACCAAACCCCATCAAATTCCTGCCACTCTTCAGACTGACTCACAGCTCATTTCTGCCAGCCTTTCCATATCTACCTATACAGTTGACCCCAGTGTTCTCCGTTTTATTCAATCCCAGGTCAGTTGCCTCTCCTCTCAAGTCTCCCGACAGACAGCGCACCAGCTGATACTTTAGGCCAGAAACCTAAGCAAGACCACTGTGTTTATATGGCAGCCAACTGATTAACCATAGCTCAGATCTTGGCTCGGTTTGAACATTTTCTAAATGATCTTTGGATTGATATTTTCTGGTTTGCTCCCCACCCTTGTCCTATTACCTGCATAGCCAACTGGGTCACTAATGCGTCGCTCCAAAAAGTTCATCAGACTTCACCTTGACTGAAGTCCCAATCTTTACCTTTATACTTGTTCTTAGTAACCCTCCAACCCAGTTCACAGCCTCATACAAATTATCTTCTACTCTCTCCTCCCTCATTAACTGATTTGTGTGCTTGGACTTTTCTCAGTAAGCCCTACCAACAATTCCAATAAAAATGCTACTGCTGTCAATAATTCCATGTTCATAAAGGACAATGCAGCCGGCCAACCTCCATGCCTGCCCCTAGGTTGACTCGTCACCCCAGACTCAGCAGGAAGTAGTTACAGAAGATGGACACTCCCTCACCCTTCCCCTAGCATGTGGTTTACACTGGCTGCTGTTTCTCATCTAAAACCAAAGAGTGGGGAATGTTAGGGAATTGATTATGTTAAAGTATTTTGTGATGCCGCCAGCACAGGCTGCTTTCATCTGGTACTTCTTAGCTCTTAAAGACCTCATGCTCTTATCTTTAGTTTCCCTTCCCCTCAAGGCCACAGTGGTCTGGAGAGGTTAAACCTGTTTCTCCAGGACCAAACCCATAAAGGGCAACCTGGCCTGTGATAGGTTAAAGGTAGCCCACTCCTCATTAATAAGCAATAGCCCAGCCCAAAACTGATAAAAGGACCTTCCTTTCTTTGTTCTTCTCTTCCTCTCTTCTTCTTCCTCCTCTCTCTCTCTCTGCTCTCTCTGATCTTTCTCTCTCCCTCTACTCCCACTGCTTGAATTAAATCTCCAGTCAGAAAAAAAAACAAAAAAGATATTTAGCAAGAGCTTCACTATTAAATCTTAATTGTGCAAAATCATTGCATCAGACTGGGAAAGACAATTAAGTAAGAAATTATAAGGTCAAAAACAATTGAAAGCTTGGTGTGGTGGCACACACCTGTAATCCCAATACTGAGGAGGCTGCCGCAGGAGGATCGCTCTGAGTTTGAAACCAGCCTCTGCTACTTTGTGAGTTCCAGGTCAGTCTCAATTACATAGTAAGACCCTGTCTCAAAAACAAAACAATGGAAAAGTCCTAATTCAACCTATGGGAATTTCTTCAACTCATCAGAGCATGGAATTGTATATCTTCTGTGGTTTTAAAAATAAAAGTGATTTTCTAACCATTTCCAAAAATATATTCAGTATATAGCCAAAAATATGTGTCTGATTTTTGGTTACTTGTGAAGTAATGTTTCATTGACTTAGACTATTATTTAAAAGTCCCAAATGATTGCTAAAGAGAAATATTTTAAATTGAATCAGAGAATAAATTTGTTGGCATTCATCTGAAAATGTGCTGGTCAAAGACATCCTAATAAGCTGCTGTAGAAATTATTCCTGTTATAAACTATTTCAGATTAATTTCAGAATTATGACTACCAAATCACCTCAGTTTATTTTTTAAAAGATTCAAGTTTATTGCTCCCAACAATTTTTTTTCATTGAGTTTATTGGTACTTTTCAGATATACAGTACAGTTACATTCATCATTGGGATCTTGTACGTTTACATGACAGATCTTGGTTCTCATTTTTTCCCAACAATTTTAACTAATGGTCTTAAAGTAATTCCTGTACATCTATTTAGATCTGCATGTGGTCTATAAGCCTCACTTATAAAAGTATATTTGCATCTGAATGATTTTATGGCAACATGCTAAATTTTTTAAAAATCAAAGTTATAGCAATTGCAATAGGGGAATAAGTATGTTTGTAGCTCTACTTATATTTATTTAAGGAAGTGGTTATGGGCAGAGTGTGGACACAAGTAAGAGTTAAATTGAGCCCAACTTGTTTGGAGTGATCTCTTTCCCAGAGAATTTTTGGGAAATACGGTTAGGAGGAAGTTTGGAAACATATATTTCTTGGCTTCTTTCCCACTTACTCTCCTAATTTGTTTTTCCATATCCTTTCCATCCTTTGGCAATGAATTCAACATAAGAACATGGTGTAATTTAATCTAAATTAAGTGTGGGGCATCCAACATGTTCCAATTTTATCAGAAGGGAATGAGGAATGGTCAGAGATTTTGTTATGTAAGAGAGGCAGTAATTTTCCTGAAATTCCCTAGTAAAAGGAGGAAATTACAGGGTACATTTGTCCTTATTTACAGTAGCATTTTTTCTTTAAATAAGACAGAAATAAGTCCAAGTATGACACTGACAAGTTTCCTCCATCATACTAAGTACACTTCTGTTGCATTTTTATGGGCTTATTATACTAAATGCAAGTAGCATACTTCATCGTTTCTATTTATTTAGTATTCAAGGAAAAATGATTTATAAATTTCATTATTTGAGTAATATCACAAGTAGAAAGCTTATTTTCAGGCATTTTGAATATAGTTTGTTTCATAAGAGATAATGGATTTTTCAGCATCTGCATTTTATTAATAACATCTCATTTTTTCTGAGAGAATCTGATGCTATGGTAGAAACTAAAGATAATCTTAACCACAACTAGCTTCATACCACTGGTAAGAAATGTCAGTTTGCATGCAGCTATGAATTGTACTATAAAGATTTTTATTATCATTTTTATTTATGTCCACAGAACAAATACTAAAAGCAAAAGAAAAAGTCAAGTATCATGTTCCTTTTCCATATTAGATAGAGAAGGTAGCATCAGTTATAAATCACTGTCTTTGGACTTTTGCAATCACTGGGTTCTTTTTAAATGATTGAGTCACAGAATTCAAGACCACTATCTTAAACATCCTAATTCTTTTTGAGGTATGATCCCTTCATGTACCAAGCTCAAATGGTGATCAAGGATATCTTCTTCATCACCCAAGTGACCAAAAACAATTTGTCTCATTAAGGATACATTTCCATAAATATATAAACTGTCTCTACACAATTACCATTAATTTATTCTGAGTTGAATGAAAGATATAAGTAGGGGGAAAAAAGCACATCCAAGTTGATGACTAATCACAGAAATCTACCAAATGTAAATGCTGATTAAAATAATATTCTAAAGAAGTCCACTTACAATAACAATAAACATCAAACTGTTAGGAAAAAGTTAACATGAAATGTGCAGAATATAGCTGAAAAAAAATTTTAAAACTCTCGTGAAGTGCATAAAACATACAGGAACAAATAAAAGTAAAGTGAAATGCTGTTTTTAAAATATAAAGTACTGATTTTGCCTAGTATATTAATTTTTGTCTGTTTGTTTTTGCAGTACTGGGGATTAAACCCAGGGCCTCTATACTGAGCTACATCCCTGAACCATTTTTTATTTTTATTTTTGAGGCAGGGTCTCACCAGTATTAACCAGTGTAGGCCCAAAATTGTGATCCTCCTGGTTCAATCTCCCAGGGTGCTGGGATTATAGGTAAGTTTATGGTGTTTTCAATGGAATTCCAAGAGAAATAAAATGATGCAAATTTAAAAAATAATAAGGCATTTGTCAGTTTTCTCTGGAGAAACAGAACAAATAGGACAGATAGATGACAGATAGGTAAATACATATAAGATAGAGAGATGAGGGACAAACAGACAAATAGAGATTTTGATATTTAGTGAACATGATTATGGTCTGAGAACTACAGCAGGGAAAAACAGAAGATCCAATATCCAAGGCCAGCAGAAGCCAGAAGTCCCAGCTAAAGTTTATGCACAGACCCAGAGGGACAGAGGTAACAGCTCCTGCTATTCTGTTAAACTGACACAATTCCAATCATTTTCCAAATGTGATGTCTGTGTGATTTCTTTTGCTGCTGGGGCATCTTTTGCTTCCACTGGTTACCTGACCGTAAGAAGAGTTTTTCCAGAAAGCAATGTGTACACTAAACATCTCTTCCTTTATGCTCTGTGACAAGAGAGTGTGCAGAAGCCATTTCAGGAACTTTTGGATTCCCTAACAAAAATTTAAAATCCTTCTAGTATATTTTAATGGAAATTTTGAAAACTTTCTCATATAGAGAGAGAGCAATTTGGAATTACCTACTGAAAATGAAATTCATTTTCTGTTTAATTTTTCCAACATATATTGAAAGTAAAAGAGCAAGGTGGAATAGTCAGCAAATAGGTTAAATTCCTCATAGAAAAGGAGATGATATAAAACATATGAAGGTATATGCATGCCTCCAATCCAAGCACTCTTGGAGGCTGAGGCAGGAACATCTAATTCCACACCAGCCTGGGCAACTTAGTAATATAGCAAGGCCTGGTCTCAAAATTTTAAAAAGAACTATGGATGTAGCTGAGTATTAAGGCAGTAGGTTTAATCCCCAACACCAAAAATATTTCCCATTACCAAAAAATATATTTGCAGAATGACATATTAAGAATCAGATACATAGAAAACTAGTGAGAATGATTACCTGGTAAGAAATAAAATGTACAGGGACAAAGTAAAAATGAAATCTACTAATGCATGCTAGTTTAAACCTTATTTTTATATTTTAACAATATTAATGGATTACTGCTCAAAAAATAAAATGGAAATTTATAAATTAATGTTGACACAGATATAAAGGATAAAGATCGACGTAATCAACTCACTTTCCAAAGATCTATTTTGACTTTCATATAGGACGTTGGGAATGTTCTGGCTTTTCTCCTTCCGCATTTGTGATAGGTTGGGATTTTGATCAAGTTGCTAAAACGAGGTGAGATTGTGTGCTTTTATTTAAATGATGAAATGTGAGTGGAACTGACAGTCACTTCTGTGCCAAGGCATTTAATTACCAGTGTAGCAATCTTTTATTATCGCAGAAATTATTCTAGAAGCCCATGCTGAAAATAACTTTCCATCATTTTGGTCCTTGTATGTCTTAGAAATGACTCATGTTTCATGAGAAATAAAAAAAGAAAAAAAATAGAAAAAACAGAGATGAAAGAGCATTTATTTGCAATGGGCATTTAGCTCTGACCAGAAAATGTTCTCTGATCTGAAGGCAACAGGATTTTCCCTATAAAGACGCAGAAATATTTCCCATTGTGATTTGATGGCACTAGCCATTTAAATTCAACTCCAAATAAACAAAAATTGCCACCTAGAAACATATTCAGACGGAGAGAAAATGGGCTGCCAAGTGGGCTTGAGGGTCCAATTCCCTTAACAGTAATCTCTCTCCCTGGAAATCCATCACAAAACAATTTCCTAAGAGGTAGCATTAATCCCTTTCATCGGTTCCTGGAAGCCTTGGACATTCTGAGCGCAAAGGAAATACCAAGATTCTCAGTCTACTGATCTCAAGGTCAGCCTGAATTATTTGATCCTATCTGAGCAAAGCCTTAGCATGTAAAAAGGAAAATGTTGGTGAATCATACCTTTCTTAGTAGTAAAAATGTAAAGTCCAATCTATCAAAACGTATACATCTAACATACATAAATAATTACATAGAACTGCTTTACAGTATCTATAAGAATTAAAATAGGAAATGCAGAGGTATAGGATCAACAAGAGCAGCAGAACAAGGACTTAAAACAATTTATTTCCATTCAGATTAAGTATTAGTTACATTTTAATAACAGAATTCACTGACCAAATTGGTCTTGGAAGGTTTACAGGTGAAAAAAAGTTCAGATGTAAAAAGGTTCACAAGTGACATGAAATTCTATAAAAGCATCAATCTAATAAAAGCATACAAAAGTGCAGCTCATTTTGTTCTCACTTTCATGTAGTTCAATTATGTTGTCAAAATTAAAATGAGATTTAACACAAGTCAAATTTCCTCCTTTCAAGGTTAGCATTCAAGATTTTCCTTTGAATCTTATTTTGTTGTCAAAGAAAAGACTACAGATGAAGAGCGGAATTCAAACATTCAAGGAATCATATAGTCATAGAGGTCAAAAAAACATGCTTGGCTATTTATATCCACAGATGTTTCAGGGATGAATTATATGTTCTATCTACAAAGTTTGAAACAAAAATTAGAAGTAAAAAAAAAAAGCCAGAAGTACGAATTCACCAAGAGTTATGTTTATTCCAATGTTTTCCCCATTAGCAATTGAAATCTTTTCCTGACACCTTTTTGTGTTTTATTGAAGTAGAAAAGTGAACCTTCGCTCAATACGCCAGACAAACGTGCAGTTTACGTGAGCTTCAGATCACTCTGGGCAGTCACTAAGCCAGACTGAAAGGACGAATCTCCAGTCTGTGACCACGGACCATGAATTACATTCACACTTCTTCACCCTATCATTTTTAAGTTTAGAACTATGTCTATCAGAAAGTAAAGGTGAAATTTAAATCGTCCTCCGAGCTCACTCCACACGACAGGTGTCCGTCAAATATCCTGCCCTATCTTTGACAAATTTAAAGCGGTTCCCTACGCTGATCATTAGTGAAGCTTATTCATTCAGCTGATAGTGTGTTGGTCCAAATGTGGAAACGTGATCTGAGCACTGTATGCCAGTCCCATCTTCTCCCTTTCTTTCAGCGCTTGTGTTTGTTATTTCTCTCTATCTAGTCCACGTGATGTGTTTAAACCACGTGGAGAGGGCCGGGGATTTAGCTCAACGGCACCGTGCCTGCCTTGCAAGCGAAAGGTCCCGAGTTGATCTCCGGTACCAAAATAACAAAAACAAAAGACATGGAGAAACATTTGAGTGACCTTTGTCTTCTTTACCTTTCTCCTCCAGCACCTCTACTACTAGTACGAGTACTATTACTACTACTTCTACTACTACTCCCTTCTCCTCCTGCTCCTCTTCTTCTTTCCACCACCTTTGCCCTTACATTTCTTTCCTTTCTCCTTTCTCCCTTCTGCTTTTGCCTTCCTTTCCCACCCTTGAGCCAGATGTACAATCCCTGCGTCAGTGACGCTCTCAACAACAGTTACGTACTATTGGTACAACAAAGCAGCCCATGTGAACTCTGCTCAGAGATCTGCATGCAAATCCATATGATTTCTTGAAATCTTATTTACAATCTGGAAAAGCCGGTACTGATAAATAAACATAGCGAACAGCCTTTATTTGGGGTGGGGGAGTGAATTTACATGCACACACCCATATTTAAAAAGCTTGAAAAGCTTGAGAATATTAATAGTTTTACATTTAATGTGTTCGAGAAGGAGGAGACCGAGAAGCAACTTCCCCGCTAACTGAATGGAGTAAACTGTAATTTTCACGGGAATTCCATAATATGAGAAAGGGGGAACATAATGTCGAATAGGGCCACCATATATGCATAAAATAAAAGAAGTCTTTGTTTTTTGCTTTTCTGTTAAGGCTTCATTTTTGTGCAGGGTTGCTAAAGCTATCGGCAGCTGTACAAACACTCTCCTCATTTCATTTAAGGACAGTTGCACATCAAAAGCCACCTTCCTGAATACGAAGTGGCCTCAGAAAGTGAAAAATACAAGATACTAACTTCAAGATATTAAATAATAAGGTCAGTGACTTAGAATTGTTGTTGGTTTATTTTCACGCATTTTGGAAGACACTTTGAGGATGATCCAAAAGGCATCAAATTCAAAACAAAACAAAACAAAACCTGGGACTAGAGCCCTGCACCTGAGTGATCACTCAAGGAAGTGATTTCCTATGTAGTCTGAGAACCCTGTACTCCAGTTATGCTCATGCAAATGCTTGCAATGATACTCACAACTACTGAGAGCAGCAAAGATCCACAAACCACAGGGAGAGGAACAGAGGAAGAGGAACAAATAAGCAATATTTTTATAATGTGTAGTTTATAAAAAAATCAAATTATTTTTTCAGCTTTTGAAATCTTGTAAAGTAGGACTCATTGGCCTCCAAAACATCAACCTCCCCTTCTAATCATAGGTAAATGACATGAACAAACAAGTCGCCTTCAAAAGTCATTTTTCTGGGGAACTGCTGAAATTGCTCACTCATTCACAACACATACCTTCTGTATGGTACAGGACACTGGTAAGTGGTAACATCTCAAGAAGTCTGAGACAGCAGCAGACCTTGGAGTGATGATCAATACAAGTACATATTAGTCAGAATTATTGGGTTAAGAAATAGTTGTCTCACATCTGGCAGAGTACAGCACGAGAACGTGAACTTGGAGTTAGGCAAACTTGTCCTAAATATCTATTCCACTGCCTGTGTAATCAGAGAAGTTATTTAAACTCAACTGTAAGATAACACTCAACTTGAAAGCTTTAAATGAGGTTAACTACCACATAATCGTACACACATAAGCAAGCCACGTGATGGGATGATGGACCACATTAAAAACGCACAGCACGTGGAAAGCCTTTCATTCCGCCTGGCTCAGGATGGACATTCAACAGGTGCTAGCTATTAGCTGTGAAATGGTGAATCATTAGCAACATTTAATAAGAAAAAGGAAAATCAATTATAATTGTAGATATATTAATCTCTGTAGACACCAGAACTGCTTTGACTCTTTCAACGTTTCAATATCTAGGTGTGGCATATTTAAGTTTAGATAACTTATTTGTAAATCTTAGGGGTTCAAACAGTTTGTAATAGCTAAAACTTGGAAACATCACATTTGCATATCAGTTGGAGATTGGATAAAGAAGATGTGGTTTTTCTATAAAATGGAATACTACTCAGCCATAAAGAATGAGAAATTAGAGTCATTCATAGGAAAATGGATACATATTGAGGATATACTCCTAAGTTAAATAAATAAGTCACACATGTGTAAATACCAAATAGTTTCTCTGGTGTGAATAAACTATAATAGTGCATAAGATCCTAATGAGATAACTGACATTGTGAAATGGGAAGAAAAGGGCTAAAGGTGTAGGGAAAGTGGGAAGGGTAGGGGAAAGATAATAAGGGAAAAGAAAAAAATATGAGAAAATGGAAATAAAGTGTTTGTAAATGGGGAGGGGAGGAGGGGGTGAAGGGAGGGCCGGGACAAGGGGAAAAAATGAGAACCAAGACCACCTGTCATGTAAAGGTACAAGATCCCAATAATGAAAGAAACTGTACTGTATACCTAAAATGTACCAATAAACCCAATAAAAGAAAAAAAATCTTAGGACTCAAAAGTTCAGTACTCAAAATTTTAAAACTTTGCACCTTATGATACACCTTCTGAAAACAACTCAACTTCTAGCAAACTGCGATCATTTATGCTGTCAATTGCATTACACCGGTTGAATAACTTATCTGGTAGGAAAGACTACAGTTGTCAGCTTGTTGCCTGTAACATGGTGAGCCATTTCTAGGAAGTCTGATTTGAGGATCAGTGGCACGTACCATAAACTGCCAGGAGAGGGCCAGCCAATATATCTGCAACAAGTACTAAAAAGAAAAACTATTGTTTTATATTTTATACTTGTATATATTTAGCACAAGATTATGTGCAATAATCCATAATTTCACATGTCAACATGCACCAGTCTTTATTTTATATGCATTAGTAAAACAAAACATTCTCATGTAAAGCACCAATGCATTCTATCATCACTAAATGGGCAAGGCATGGAAAGCGTGATGAGTAGACTCTGGGTGATACAGGTAATAAGTGACAAAAACAATCTCAGATAAAAAAATAATAATGATTTTAAAAGATGCAGCTATTCTAATTTAATCAACCAACAGAAGATGAATTTTTAAATCTCTTAGCCTCATATCTGCCCTACTATTTTTTTTTAATCACTCATACTGTTTTATTTATTTTTTCTCCAAAATTGTACTTCTTGGGCTCCTTTGCCAGTTGTTTGTCTCTTACTTTACTTTTCTCTCCAATAGGAAGCACCGCACCCGGAGGAGAATGTACAGGAGGGACAAGGAGAGGTATATGGCATGGTTCAGATTCAGACTGGTGGTCTGAATTATTATTATCAGCTTCCTAATTTGAGGGGAAAACAGGTTCATGTTTGCTCTCTGGTTCTTCCAATACCTTTGTATCTTTGTGCTACTTTTCTAGTGAAGAAGATATCAAGATGAAAGAGACCCCCCACTACAAGCAAGTGCTGTTCACTTAAAGATTACGAATGACAAACTGTTATCATGTCTCATGTTGAGGGATGTGTAGAAAATAAAATCATGTCTTTCAGCTGGCAGTGGTTCAAAACACTTATATAAGAATATAGTTGGAAGTGAATATATATCATAAATTTTTAAGAAAAAAGATCTCAATGCATTTTGCTTGTTTTTTGTTTGTTTGTTTTTACTTCTTTGTTTTGTTTTAGAAACCATTTTAGGCAATGTCACTACACTGGCAGAAATCACCCAGTCCCTCTGTTAAAGACATATTCACAAAAATAAAAATGTGAAGTTGAACACTTGCATTGATCATAAATTACTTAAAACTGTAAGTGCTTCCAAGACTATTTCATTTTTGTCTCGTCTGCCATCAAAATATTTAGTTCATTTGTTCTGCTGGGATTCCATTCTATTTAATTTTGAGAAATAGGGAAAGCCTTGTCTTACACATCCACAAAGAAAGCAGCTAAAGAGACAGGGAGCCAACATGAACATTTATACCTGATGCAAACTGACCAGTAGCACCATATATTACAATTTGACCTAAACTATTTAGTCATGAACAAATTTATGTTTTTTGTTTACAATGATAACAGCCAAAAAAGATTTTTGTAGAAGGAATTAAGTCCCCCTATGATTTGGTTACCAGGATATAATGAAAGCAAGACTCTCACATATATTTTTTAAAGCAAGCTTTCCTTAACAATCAGTCCCTAAATAGTTTAAACAGCCTGATTGTTACACTCCATGAATCCTATTTATCTTGAGATAAACATAACAATCTTTCGGAGGCTGGATTCTATGACTGCTGGACTCAGAATAAGGCAACAAGAAACACCCCAGAAACTGAGTTATTGTTATAAAATCCTGAAGGGTTACCATCCTGCCTACCTACACCTTCAATTTCACCTGTGAGAGCCACAGTGCTGTTAACCAATTCATTATTCAGTGTGCTTGTGCTAACTAGCAAATACCTCTCATGTTGACAGAGACCCCAAAAGTGCAAGTGTTTCTGCAAATAACTCAGGAAGGCAGCCATTCTGAAATAATGCTAACTGACAAAAATGGAAGGTAAATTTGCTAGCGAAACAGCCCCTACAAGTGAAGATTTCAACTAACTTGTCCATTTAAGATAAATTTGTGTTTAAAGTTTCAGATAAATTATAGATATTTTAGTGCATTTTTTTCTTTTCACCTCTTTCAAAATGTGACCTCTACATGTTTATTTCAATATCTCTGTGTCTGAAAGTATCAGCCATTGTGAAAAATATTTGAATAAAAACTGGGTATAGATTAACATGGACACAGCCCTATTTCCGATGATATATTTACTATTTTCATCCAAGGAGAACTTATTCAGTTTTAAAGAAAGCTTTACCATAGTAACATAGGAACTGGCTTTGCATTCAGTATACAAATGGATTTTAATTTTTCTGTTTTCTAAATAGGGTAGAAGTATTTCTGGACTTGGAATATGTACAGAAGTTTGGCAGTCAATATTTATCTTAGATATTTTATTTCCTTTTGTTTGCTCATATCTTCAAATTTGTACAAGAAGCAATGCAAATTAACTAGCAGTCAAAAATCTCTACTCAAAATGTAGTCTGCTGGTCATTTTCCAGGAACTTGTTAGAAAGGCATGTTCTGGGGCTTGCTTGTCTCAGAAAATCAGAGCTTGTGAAACTGGCCCAGCAGGGTGAGCTTAACAATCAATCCCTCCCGATTGCCCTGAGTCCATGAAAGTATGCAAAGCTCTGATCTAAAAGTAGCACAGCTTCCCTACTGTCACTTCTCAATACTCAAATCAAAACTGCTAACATGAAACCTAGCTATTTAATATCTTATTTGGTAAATTTTCTCATTCCCATTGTATGACAGAAAGCATAAAACTAATAACAGTTATAGCCCGTCAAAGAAAGCAATACGAAAAAACTATGTTGTCTGTAATTCAGAAATCAACCACAGGAAATTCACTGGACAAGGAGAGAGAGAGAGAAGAATTTTGTCAACCTGAGATATTACACTGGAAGGGCTTAAATTTACTGAATATCAAATGCTCATGATGAATCTAAGTCTTGTCCATTTCGGAAAACCAAGTCTTCATAAAAATCTTTTTATATGGACAATTTTTAATATTAACTTTAAAGTAATACCAAATACGTTAAATTAATTTTTAAAGACTTGAGCAGATCCATGTTTTATATGATCCACAAAATCAGTATGGTTTTTTCAGTGGGTGACAACATGATTCAAAATACACAAACTAATTCATGTTTTGTTTTGGGTTATTTTTTGTTTTTGTTTTTTGTTTTTTGTACTGGGGATTGAATTTAGGACCTTGCCCTTGCGAGGCAGGTGCTGGAACCACTGAGCTAAATCCCCAGCCCCTAATTCATGTTTGATTATATTTTCTGGAATTATTTGGATAATTTATTGCACACTATGCCTTGACAGATCTTTTAAGTGGTTTGAAAGTTAAGATAGCAGAGGAAACCCTACATTTCTAGAGCAAAAAGAGTTTTGGAAAAAATCAAGTTGTAAATGTCTTTATTAGTTCCAGATTAATTTATAATGACTATCCAATTGGTTTGATATGAAATACCATGAAATTTGCCAATAATTTTTAAAAATTAAAGAATTCAGCAATATAGCAAAAAAACACATATATTATAGGTTGAAATATTAACAATGAAGCCAATCAATTTCTAAACAATTATGTGAATTTCCACAATAATTAAGGATATAAAATGTCGGCATTAACTTTGTTATATATCTGAGTGCCAGTGTTCAAGTTTTGTTCTCAAGTTTACCATTAAAGTTAAGTTTTAAAGACCAAGGAGATTTATCTCGTGATAACATTCCTAGCTTTTTCTTTTCAGAATAGAGTTAGATGACAAACATTTGCAAAAAACAAATTGAGGTTTATTTAAAATTGGTTATCCATGGGTGGTGAGAATATGTGGGCTATTTCTTTTATGCAGTTTTAAATATTTTTAAAATAATAGCAGAATATATTTTAGTAGAGGAGAAGTATTCAAAATTAATCATAGCTATTTGTTCCATAAAGTGCCCTCCTGCTTATCTGGTGTCTTTCTGTAAGTTACTCTGTAGCTATTATTGTAAATTTTAAGTAGCATGTAGTGATAACTAAAGCAAGAGGTGATTATTATTTCTGCCAAAGCTTATTTTCACAGGTCTTGACAATGATATAGGAATACCACCATGCTTAATATGCCTGTCTTTGCTTTTTGATTCTTCTGCAGCTTGATGCTCTGTTTGTGTCAAATCTCCCTACTACCTTCTCGAAGAACACGTATTCTTTGGCGATTATTCACTTTTCTAGTTAGGGGACCATACATTATTCACATATGTATGTCTGATGGGAGTTTCCAGCTCAGTGTGGAGGCTTGATTAGTTTTATATGGTTCTTGCTTGCTGTGAATTCATACATAACCTGGCTTTGTAAGTTAGTTCCAGGTGTGTTATGTGGCATTCACAGTGGTACGTAATATTTTATGTCTTCCCAGGAGGGGCAGCTTATATAGAAATCAAAAAGAACTCAGTTCAGATTCCTGATTCAGAACTTTGTTGTTGCTATCCTTAGACCAGTTATTTATGCCCTCTGAGATTTTTTTATGAGATTTAAAAGAATAGTTATACAGCTTCAGTTAGGCAGTTTACGTGATTTCTTGGTAAAAATAATGAACATGTAATACATGCTCATTAAATTAGACTTATTGTGATCATTATTGCTGATTATAATCCTGAGACATTACACAAGAGGCAGTTGTTGCATTTTTTAAAACTTCCTACCTACTTTAAAATTGTGAATTTTCTAGAGAACTAGAAAATTCTAGAGTCATAGTATACCATCTTTCAAACTGAATGCATTCCCAACTTACTGTACATGAACCAGTGATGTAACAGGTAATGACTTCATTACAATGAAATGTTTAGAGTGTCTACTTGCCTATTCCATAAACTTTTATTGGGAATTATATCAATTGATGCATACATTTCTGGAGATGCAGATACTGAAGATGCCTCCAAAGAAGTCCCGGGTAAGTGCTTAGCATGCACTGTTGACTTTTTTATTATTAATGCTTCCACCCCAACCCCCCATATTCATATACCAAAAAAATGCATGACTCTATACCTCCCTGAAACATGACTCTATACCTCATTTAAAGATGCTTTAATAGAAATCAATGTTGTGTTCTAAAGTGCATTATCCAGTTAATCAAATCATGAACACCAGTAGGAATGCATTAGCAGAAATACATTATTCTATATTCTAATATATATATGTAATATATAATATATATATATTATTATTTTTCATAAGTTACCAGTCAAGAAATAAATATTAAATTTTAAGACAAACCTATGTAAGTCCAAAAGAATGAAAAAGAATCAGGCCATTGCAATTCAGAGTAAAGCAATTGATAATTCCCACTATTTGTGTTTATGTTAAGTATAAGAAGAGGTCTCTGAGCAAATGACAATGCCTCAGATAAAATAAAAATGTAAAAACAAATGTTCATTTTCATTTTCATCAATAATAAATTTGAAAAATTATCCAATCAAGTAAAAATTGATACAATGTTTTTCAAAGAAGTAAAGGAAATTTTTATACAAAGTTTCTATTTCTTGATTTATGAGTGATTACACTGTGTGAAAGTACAAAATGTCTCTGAAACCAGAGAGCATGCAGGGTTAGGCTTCTTGGCTCATCTTCTGTTAAAGATTCCAGATACGTGTTTTCAAAATGTTCTGCATTCCGTGTCCAGGCAGGAACTGGATTTAGTATGAGTGAAGTTGAAAGCAAATGTTAGAATAAGCTAGAACACTATTCATATTTTTCTACCACGTAACTCTCATAATCACTACTGTCAAGAACTTTCTCTTGGGCCAGGGATTTAGCTCAGTGGTTCTGCTGCCTGCCTCACAAACTCAAGGACCAGAGTTCAATTCTCCAGTAAAAAAAAAAAAAAAGAACTCTCTCTTACCATGGCAGTTTGGAGTAACACATGCACCCACTGTACAGGGCATTGTGTGACTCATGTGTAAGAATTGCCTGAATAGCACTGCGATCCCACAGGAAAGAAGGCTTAGAAGTCATTACAAAATGATTCCTAGTCAGTTTATGCCCCTAGACACTGAGTGGGGAAGAGTGTATGTGAAAATACCATTCAGAGCTGATAAGCAAGTCATCAAGAAGGTCATCAAAGTTGGTTTCCAAAGAATCGCTTGCATGTTGCCACTATCTTCATCTTCAAACTGTGCTGAAAGTTGTGTGCTTGCCTCTTGCTAATAATTATATCTCACCATCCTTGGCTTACAAAGGCCTTCTTTTTTCTAATGGTGTGGATATATTTATGTGATAGTCTCTTGCATTGCTTTAAATACCACATTTTTTTGAAAAAGGCTATCCAAAGACATTGTGGGAAAATAACCTATGACAAATTTAACTTCCTCAAAACATATAAGGGAAGAAAGTCACTGGCTGTTGAAAGGATGAGTGATACTGGAGTCTTAATAGCTACCATTATGAATTTTTAACAAGGTAGACTTTCACGTGGCTTTCACTGTGGCCTAGGTGTATCTAGGATTTGAAAATGAGAGTACATGTGATTTAATTTTCTTTTCCAGCTTTGAGTCTACTGCCTACGAAAAGGCCAAAGTACAAAGGTTCTCGGTCCAAAACTCTTCTACCTACAAATGATTTCCCATGTTAGCTCTAAACATAAAGCCTCGCCTTTTCCTTGTTTTATGTCTACACACACACACACACACACACACAGACACACACACACAATAAGCATCTCATGAGGTTGCTCTACTGCACACATTTGATAACTTACGTCAGAGTCCCTCTCTGAAGAAGCTATTCCTGGGGACTGACCCCACCTGCTGGCTTTGAGCTGAGTGATCACCCTTCTCCTCTCATCCCCACCTTCCACTCCGTTTCTCAGCATTTAGCAGCTCAGCTTCGCTCTTGGGCACACTTCCCCACTCTCCATTACAAGTATTTTTAAATGCATCTTCTAAACAACTAAAGTGCAATTTCGCTGCACGATATATATTTTAACTTCATCATTGCCCCAAAACTTGGAGACAAAGGTAAAAATCAGAACAGATTAGCATACAACTTGTACAAAAAGAAAACCAAATTGTAAATAAGGGAGGCAATCCTGAAAATCCTAGGAAGAATGAATGATATTTTTTCTCAAGTACTCTCCATGGGCACATGAATTTATATTATGATCTTTTATTGGGAACTAAAACCAACAAAAGCATCCCCCTGTAAAGAAGAATACTGCTTTTTTTTTACTACATTAATAGCCAGTGAGAGTTCATTAATTGTTTACTGAACTATGTGGAATCAAGATTTAGCAAGATATGATGCAGGAGATGCCACCCTCAACTTAATTATTCTCAAAAAGGAATGTGTTCTTAAATCCCTAGATACTGGGTTACTCTAAGTACTTGTAAGTACATTGTTATTTATCTGGTAGAGTGTAGAGCTACAGAGATACAAAGCTGACATATTTTGCAAGGGGTCTACGGTTCATTGAACTATATAATTTGCAATTGCTGTGGGTGGCATGAATTAAAACTATGAGAAAAACTTCCTCAGTGAATGGTTGGCAGTATAGATAATACAATGAGGTTTTCGGAAAGACTGCACATTGTCAGGAATGTGGAGCTTACCTGTCACACGATGGCTTTAAAGAGGATGCCCCTCCCATGTCGACGGAAAATAGCAGAGTGCCCTGTTCTCTCCGGAGCCAGAGTAGCCAGGTGTACATTCCACAGCCACTACTTACTAACAGCCTCAGGCATATTACTAAACCTCCTAGTGCTCCAGCTTTCTCATCCTAAAATAAGAATAATAAATCATACCCATTTCACAGGTTTCTTGCCGAAATTAAAAGGGACTTGAAGTGGCACATGGTCGTCATCACTTGTAAGGTCAGAATGAGCACTCCAAGGTGGCACATGCTCATTTATGTTTTACTATATCTTATTACAAAAAGGTTATGCCAGTTGTTTTCTGAAATATTGGGTTTGTGAAGGTTTTGTATCTTTTCCTTGGACCACAAGAGTCCACTCTGTTGTCCCAAATTGTCTGTGGCTTCCGGGCTCCAAAAAGCAAGAAAAAGTCTTGCTGCTCTGATGCATCATTTATGCATTAACATGATAACAATACAACTTTATTTTTACTTCTCAGATCTAGGGCAAAATAGGGAGTGAAAAAGCAATCATGTTCCAGCTTAAAGCAAAAAGGAGTATAACAATAAGGGAGAGAACAATTGGCAGCCTGGTTTCATCTGGAAATTTTAGCTTCCCAGATATTAAGAAAACCATTTCCTTTGCATGTGCAATGGATACAGTACATTAAAAGAATAATATTGAGTGTTTAAAAATATGTGTTAGAATTTTTCCATGGACAGATTTTTTTTTCCTCGAGGCAATGAAGAGCACTTATAAACTGACTGTTGTATAAAATAGGCAATGAATTCTTACTCCGAGAGTCTCATGTCAAATCCACTTAGAATCATCACAACTTTTCAGTTACTAAAGATTTCATATAGAGATTTAAGTATGAAAGAATTTTTAGCAGTTTAGTTCCAGATGGACCATCTCTGTTAAGGTACATACATCCTCTAATACCTTCTGAAGTGGTCTTTGCTGACATCAATAGAGTATTTATAATGATAACTAATAAACTAATAATGACTAACAATCTTTATTGCTCGCCATTTTAAAACGTGACTACAGGCATGGTAGAAATCACGTCCACTTAGTCTAATGACTGGGGACGTCCAAGCCTAGAGAGGGTTAGCTGCTTATTATTGATATATGTTTGTGATGCATAATAACTATATTTGTTTTGCTGAATTGGTTCATATATAGCAATCAAATCAATCATATGATATCACTCATATCATATCAATCCCCTCTCCTCACTCCCTATATGGGTTCCCTTTTGTTTCTCTTTGAGGATTTATACAAGAATAAAACCAAATGGGTAAAGAAAGAAAAAAAAGGCATCTCCTGGAAAAATTCAATTTTATCAATACCTGAAGTCATTATTATAATTTCTTAGAAATGTGATATTACAATTACTGGGTTTTCTGAACATGCCACTGACTCACAGAGGAAAACTTAACAGTTTTAAAGCAGTACTTCACATTGTTGTGAGTACTTACTGTATACTAGGCACTGAACAAAACATGCTCTTTCATGAATCAGTCACAGCCTATGCAGACACACGCCATTAACAGCCTCTTTTTAAAGTTGAGGTAACTGCAGCCCAGAGAAGATAAGACACAGCCTGCACAGCCAGTAAGTAACATGGCTGAATTCTGCCCCTTAGTCTCTCAGTACAGCCGACACTAATAGCCACTATATCAAACTGCCTCCGACATATTTTTATCATCTTTAGAAAAGGCTTCTATGAATTCATCCATCCCTTGCTCATAAAAGCCACCTGAAATACATAGAAGAAATTAAGTGGCTAAGTTGCAGAGAGGTTAAGTGTTCACCAGAGATCAGAAGAATTTTAAAGTAGTAAAGCTCATCCTCCCAATCAGATTTTATGTCTTTTTGTTCCCCACTTTCCTGATATGCTTCCTCCTCAGATGACAATAACCAAATGGCTATATTTTATTACTCATCTCAGGATGGTGCTCTAATATAGCTGTTAAATTTTGGCTGCAAAAAGACAGCTGCTGCTTCTCCAAGCCTTCGCTACTTTTTTTTGATGCTGGCAGTGACATTCAACTACAGGGAAAGTCAACAGTGAAGGTTCATCCATGTGCCCAGAATGTTTTCTCTTTGCTCTGGGCTCAGACTCCCTGTCTATGCCAAGTTTCCTGGGACCTCACATGCATCCTGACACAGGACAGGCTCTGCATCAGTAATTTAAATCAGAATCTATTGGTACTCTCTGTGTTTTTCTCTGTTGCATGTTGAAAAATAAGCATATGATGACACTAAAGTATATCACAATTTTATGTTATTTCCCATTATATTGTACTTTTTAATCTTTATTTATAAATGTTCCTTTCCAAAATTGTCTCCATGCTTTTAAGTTTGAATTTATTTAGAAGATGCAATTTATTCAAACATCACTCAACAAAATAATTTTTAATGGAACCATTTTTTAAACTTATTAATCATGTTGGAATGACCCTCTGCTGTTTTAAAAGCCCTCCAAATCATGTCAAATGCAGCTTTCCCATTTCTAGTTTCATCTATTGTAATTAATTCATGTCACAGTTAAATACTCAAATTCTTCAAAAGATCAGCAGTAAGGAAAGAAAAACACCTTCACTATTTATATCTTTATTCAGTAATTAAGTAATTCTGTGCCATTGTTAATGTCCCAATATCCTAATAGTTCAATGGTATGAATATGTACAAATATCTAATATTTGTTAAAAAAAAAACATGTTATATCTTTGTTTGTCAAGATTCTCCCAGCACATAAACTCCAGAACAGCTGGTGTTGCCCTTCGTATTTCACACCGGGTTTTATTCTATTCGGCCAACTAAGTGTAGCCAACAACTTCAGAAACAATAAATAATATTACTTTTTAATCAGATTTTTAATAATGACATGTTAGGCTGAGAGTAGTTACTTCTAACAGTGAGAGGGCTAGAAATTTCATGATATTGATTGAATTATATGTAAATTTTGATAATGTATAAATATAAAATGGGGGCTGGGGGTAATCTCTCAAATTTATTTTTCAAAGCATTGCTGAAAATATTTAAGATGACTGTATCAAATATAGATGGAGATTTTTTTTGTTTTTTCAGTACTGGGGATTGAATTTGGGTCATTGCACTTGTGAGGCAGGTGGCAGAAACACTGAGCTAAATCCCCAGCTCCCAGATGGAGATACCTGTATTCTAAATCTAAACCTGAAAGGAAGCTCACAGAATTTGCTTAGTTTGGATCCAAACTGAAAAGGACGGGTATCTGTCACAGCAACCAAAGAGCTGCCGAACAATTTGAGTCAAGACTTCTCCAGGGTCTCTGCTCTTGGCATCATGGTTTCCCCCTGGCTCCTGTGCGGGCTCCCACACTGCTGAATACCTTTGCTGCCCTAGCCGCTGGCAGGGCTATAAAACAGAGTTGTGCGATAAAAAAGAAAATGAGGAAATTTAAATACCTATGATCTGTTCAGAGATGACCACCAGTGTCAATATTTTGGTGTGTTTTTAAACTTCAGACTATAAAATTGATAAGGCATGTCAATTAATATAATCTTATCCACAGTAATTTTGCAATAAGCACCAATATCTTCCAAAATGTACCTACAGTCTGATGCCAATGTTATCTCTGAAATGTATCTTCAAGAGAGTCAGAAAACCCTCAGAAAGACTTTATGCATGCACTTGTGTGTACAGTGGTGCACATATTCAAATTTGTACACTCACATATTAGGGTGCATAGTATGTAAATGCACATATATCCCTGTAAATACATCAACAGTCACATAATCACAGTCACTTTAAATATAAAAAGCTTTTATCTAAATTTTTTATCATAATTCTACATCATTTAAAAGGCTGCATAACATCTAAATACAGATATATAGTAGTTAACCAGTCTTCCACCACTGAGATTTACATTATTTCCTCTTCCTTCACAACACTGTAAAATATTATTCGTATGTATACATTTCTGGCTGTGCATTTAAATCTTCAAAGTCTTTATGAGGAATTGCTGGCTATGTTTGTAGGATGAGCTTATGTTTCCACTAGCAGTACAGAACAATGTTTCTTTACTTACACTCTAAGATTGTATCAGAAAAAGTAAACATCTCCACAGCATATGCTGAAGATAAGTAGATATGATAACATGCTGTTTGAATCGTTATTTATTTGATCAAGAGATAAAATTTGAACTTTTGTCCTGTTTATCGGTCAGTTGTAGGTCCCCCTCTCAATTCCTCAGTACATTTTCTATTCATGTAACTGGTCCACTTTTCTAATCTGCTCTTAATTTTGTCCTTTTAGATTCATTACAATGCATTATGGATTAATTATTCTGGCACAGTTATGCTTTTGGCAGTGTGGCATATTTGTTTTTGATTTCTACATACATGTACTTGTTGAGACTACATTTTAGCAAGCACAAATTCCAAAATCCAAAGCATTTTTCTACTACCTTGTTCTTTTTAAAGAATGAATTTTTGCAAGGAGATGAGTATTTTTAGGGGTAAAAATTACTTTCATAGGAATGCCTTGGCACTGGTTTCTTTCTTTTTTTCATTTTCCTCTTGCCTTACTTAGCCCCATCACTCACAGCCAATTCATTTCAACATGACATATATTACTAGAAAATCATTAAAAGGGGTATAAATAGACCTAATGTTCTAGTCAGCTTGGGTTGAATCACAGCATCATAAAGTCTGGTGCCTGTAAACAAGATAAACCTCTCACCCTCTAGAGGTGGGAAGTCCAAGACCAAGGTGGAGGCAGATTCAGTGTCTGTTGAGGACCAGCTTTCTCCTGAGACAGCCCAGTGGAGATTGAGTTTGAAACCATTTGTTTTTCCTGTAATATATCTTAATGACATTGTTGGGTTCACACAGTATAGATGGTATCATGAGCCTCCATGCTTTCATTAGAACATAGAATGACTACCACTTCCTCTCCATCATGTCAGCAAGATATTGAAACAATGGGACAAATAAATATTTGGATAAAGTATATTTAATTTCTAAAAGTTATTGTCTAGAAAATTAGCCACAGCAATTAGACAAGAGAAAGAAATTACAGCAATGAAGATAGGAAAGGAAGAAGTTAAACTGTCATTATTTGCTGACGATATGATACTCTACAGTGAAGACCCAAAAAATTCCAACAAAAGACTTCTAGACTCAATTGACACTTTCAGCAGAATAGCTGGATACAAGGTCAACACTCAAAAATCAGTAGCCTTCTTGTACACAAATAGCAGACTCCCTGAGAGAAAAATTTGGGTAAAAATTCCTTTGACATTAGCATCAAAGAAAATGAAGTATCTAGAAATCAATCTAATGAAAGAAGCAAAAGACCTCTACACTGAAAACCACAGCACTCTGAAAAGAGAGATCAATGAGGATATAAGAAAATGGAAAGATGTCTCCTGCTCTGGGGTAGGAAGAATCAACATAGTGAATGGCCACACTACCAAAACTGCTATACAGATTCAATGCAATGTCAATTGAAATTCCAACACTATATTTCACAGAACTAGAAAGAAGAATTCAAAACTTCATTTGGAACCAGAAGAGCCACAGAATAGCAAAAGCCATCCTAGGCAACAGAGACATGGCAGCGAGTATACCAAACCCCAATTTGAAACTATACTACAAAGCCACTGTGATAAAACAGCATGGTACTGGCAAAGAAACAGACCTGAAGATCAGTGGAACAGATTGGAAGATACAAAAACAACTCCAGATGTACTCAACTACCTAATCTTTGAAAAAGGAGCTCACCATCCCCACTGGATGAAAGATAGTCTCTTTAATAAATGGTGTTGGAAAAACTGGATTTCAACTTACCAAAGATTAAACCTAGACACTTATCTTTTACCATGCACTAAACTAAAATCCAAGCAGACTAAAGATCTAAATATTTAAAAAGTCACTAAATTTTCTGGAAGATAAGTTAGGCAGAACTCTTAAAGACACTGGCATAGGAAAAAGACTTTATGAACAAATCCTCAGTAACACAGGAACTAGCAGAAAGAATCAACAACTAGGATCTCATCTTATTAAAAAGCTTCTGCACTGCAAAAGAAACCATCAACAGAATTAAAGGACAACGTACAATGTGGGGGAAAAATTTTACCAGCTGCTCCTCAGACAAAGGACTATTATCTAGAATACATAAAGAACTCAAAAAAAATCAGCCCCTCTGAATATAAAGACCCAATTCAAAAATGGGCATCTGAAATGAACAGATATTTCACAGACAAAAAAAGCAAAGGCAGCAAGTAAATATATGAAAAAATGTTCAACATCACTGATCATTTGAGAAATGAAGATGAAAACAACACTGAGTTTCTACCTCACCCCACAAAGAATGGCTGCTATCAAGAAATTAACCAATAACAAATGTTGGTGGGGTTGTGGGGAGAAAGAAACCCTTCTCCTTTGTTGGTGGGAGTGCAGACTGGTGCAACCACCAGGGAAATCAGTATGGAGATACCTCAAAGAACTAGGATTAGAGGTTCCATTTGACCCAACCACCCTCTGCTGGGTATCTTTCCAAAAGAATGAAAAGAATCATATCACAGTGATATATGTGCAACCATGTTTACAGAAGCACAGTTTGTAAAAACTAAAACTTGGAAATAGCACATTTGCCCATCAGTTGAAGACTGGATAAAGAAGATGTGGTTTTTCTATAAAATGGAAAACTACTCAGCCATAAAGAATGAGAAATTAGAGCCATTCATAGGCAAATGGGTACATATTGAGGATATACTCCTAAGTGAAATAAATAAGTCACACGTGTGTAAATACCAAATAGTTTCTCTGCTGTGAAAAACTAGAATGGTACATAAGATCCTAATGGTATAACTGACCAAGTGAAATAGGAAGAAAAGGGCTAAAGGTATAGGGAAGTGGGAAGGGTAGGGGAAAGGAAATAAAATAAAAGAAAAAATGGAAATAGAGGATTTGTAAAAAAGGGAAGGGAGGAGGGGTAAAGGTAAAGGGAGGACAGGGACAAGGGGGCAAAAATGAGAACCAAGACCTGTCATGTAAAGGTACAAGATCCCATTGATGAATGTAACTGTACTGTATACCTAGAATGTACCAATAAACTCAATGAGGAAAAAAGTAAATAAAAAATAAGTTATTGTCTGAAGCAAAAATATCCTTGATAAGTTTTCTAGCTTCTTAAATTTGATATTCAATTTTTTCCATTTAAATATCTTTGTTCTGATATTGTTTAAAATTCCAATGAAATCTGATTATTTGACTTTTATTGAGTTTAACGTTGGATGGTGCCAATGTGTCAAGGGAGAGATCATTCCTTTGAAGTTATAGTAGATAACCTAATTTTCTAATTAATAAGTAATAAAAATATGTAAAATGATGTGACACCCATGAATTCGGGACAGAAGAATCCTAGGAATCAAATCACACCCTGCACTCATGTTAGACTTGGATAACAAGTTCACTTGAAACATGGTGATAGTGAAAACACAAAAGATTTTAACTTTTAAATTATGACCAAATTTCAAAATGGCATATTCATTTGGACTTATTTTCAATACTTAATTATTTTCATCAACAAGTTTTCCTTTCCTAGCAAAAGGATAAACTTGTTTGACAAAGTAGACAGATTCTTTGAAGAATGAAGTTTACCAAAGCTGACAGAGGAAAGAATGAGAAGTCTTAGAAGTAGATCATCTATTAGATAAACTATATTTATTATTTTTAAAACTCTTTTGAGGTCAATATACATTTTATTCTAATATTTTCATGGACCCCAGAAATTATAGATAAATGTCTTTTGTGAACAGACTGCAAATAATACTTAGTAAAATATTAGCAAATCAAATATTATAATATATAAAGTGACAATCTACAAAGTGGGGTTTTCACTAAATACAGAAGAACAGTTTACTATGTGGACACAAACCACTGCTTATTTACAACAGTATGTGAAAGAGAAGTATCATATGTGTATTTGTGTTTTGGATACAGAAAGAACTCTGGACAAAATTTAACATTTATAACTTTTAAAAACTTTATCCAAGGGGTCAGGGATTTAGCTCAGTGGTTCAGTGGCCTGCCTTGCAAGCTCAAGGACCCAAGTTCAATCCCCAGTACCCCCCCCAAAAAAACCCAGCTAAATAGAAAAGAGCTTTCTTAATCTCATACAGAATATCTAGAAAAATACTATAGTAAATATATATGCAATGAGTAAACTTTGAAAAATGTTGCCCTGAGATTAGGAAAACTAAGGCTGCCTAATAACTCCACTTTTACTTCATATTACATTAAAAATCAAATCCAATGTATTAAAGCAAAGAAAGAAATGTAGGAATGAGGTCAGGAAAGAAAAAAATCATTATCTGTACATGGCATAACTGCATTCATAGACATTTTGCAGAATCTATAATCAATTAGAATAAGTAAACTTAGCAAATGCACATTTAGCAATGCACATGTACAAAAATTTCTTTAACAAAAAATAAATACCAGCAATAAAAAGTAGAAAATAATATTTAAAAATGAGTTTTTAAAGAAACTTAAAATTTAAAAAACTGAAATATGTGAACAAATTTTTGAAAGATTTCAAAAAAATGGAGAATTATATATATTATATTTGTCCAAGAATATTAAAAACTCAGTATTATAAAGCTCAATTCACTTCACATTAATCTACAGAGAAACTGCAATGCAATTAAAATCCACAGTATTTGAATTTTATATTTTGGATCTAGATGGCCCACATAAGAGATATCGTGATCAATTTTAAAGTTATGGTCAAAAACACATTGTGTTCCTATTGCAATAATACACAAATTCTCCAATGGGACATGGGAAATTCAAAATTGGTCCACATATATTCAGCCACCTGATTTATGATAACTGCCACTCACCATTAGGGAAAAGGATAGTCTTTTCAGTAATGATACTTACCCAAGAGAAAAAGAAGGTGACCCTGAATCTCTCCATTGTACCCCAAAATGAATTCTAAGTATAATGCAGATTTAAATTTCAAAGTTAAAGTAACAAAAAAATTGAATCAAACATAGTAGGATATATTTTTATATCAGTCTAAAACATTTATTAACTAGATATAGGAACCCTAACTATAAAAATATTATGATACATTGGATTATACTGCTTTTTCTTTATTAACAACCCCATTCAAAGAGTGGAGATAATTCAGAATTTGAGGTGGTATTTGCAATATATATATAACTGTCCCCCCAAAATACCCAGACTGTATAAAGTAAAAAATCCCAAAATGAGAAAAACCAATGGAAGATTTGACAGTCTTAAATGAACATTTTACAACAAATAATGCCCAAATGGTCAGCCATCTATGAAAAAATGATCAACTTGATTTAAAAATACACATTAAAGTCACAATGAGATATTCATTACAAACCTACTGGAATAGCTAAAATGAAAGACTGATAACTCCAAATTTTTATGAGAATGTGGTACATTGCTTGCACAATCACCACTGTGGAAATGGTTTGATATATACTTACACAGGCTAACTGCATGCATACGTCATGGTCCAGCAAGACCACTCCAACATAAATTCAAATGAAAACATATATTCAAATGAAATGTATATGTGTCTTCATAAAGTAAAACCCTGCATTACAAAATTTATATCAACATGATTCATAATAAATAAAATCTGGAAACAATGAAAGCAAAGGATTTCAAGCACAAAAAACAACATGAATGAACATCATAAAAATAAACAAAAAAAAAAAGATCACAAACACAAAATATAACAGACACTATAAGGATACAAGGAAGGGTAGGCCCACAATTAAGAACATTATAATTTATCTCATAGTAATCTTACCTCTTTCTTATGGTACTTATATTAATTAGCAATATACTTTGGTTTTACCAGTTGTGTGGGAGAGAAGTTTTTGCATGAATTAAATACACTTTAAAGTATTTTCCTCCCAGAATTTCATGGGGACATATCTCTCCATTCCTCACTCTACTCGTCTAAACAACTTTAAGAATGGAGAAGGGAAATTAACAGAGAGGGAAAAAATAAAAAATGCTAAGTCCTTGCGTGCTCATTATTTGACTATTGCTTCATTAACACAGCTCTCTGATTACTCTGTCCTAATAGGTCACAATTTGATCTTCACATAAGCTGAATTTTTCCATTGTATATTTGTTTAATTTACACAAGAAGCAGGGTTTTGCTTGAGAACTTACCCCCAACAAAACAGCAAATAAATGTTGAGTCAAATTTATCAGTATCACGATCTTTAAGTCTTCACTGACATGTAGATATATAATATTTGCTGTATCAGAAGCTATTGCTGACAATAAGAGTAAAAAATAGAAAATTTCTAATTTAAAATGTCAAAGTACCTCACTAAGTGTCTGTAAAGCAGAGTGCATGCGCTGCTGCTACTGAAGACATTCAATCAGACTCAAATTAAAGGATTCCAGTCCACAAGAAACAGAGTGAATAGGTTACAATTTGTGGAATATCAAAATACTTGAAAAGCATTTAAAGATTGTTTTGGAAAGTAAATTGAATAAATGTAGAAATCCCAAATTTGGAAATTTAAGAATATAAGATGGAAATAAAAGACCATAACCACACTCTTCTTATGTTCATTGCCAGTGCCCTTTAAGACTACAGCTCAAGAGAGAAAAAGCTCTTTCCTGTCTTTTCCAATCTTGTTTTTGTTTGAGCAATGATTTTCCGCAAGTCAGAGGGAGTTATTCCAACACTATCATTGTTCATTCCAGTCACAGCGTGCTGAGGCTGCTTCGTGGTGCAAGCTGAGTGCTTTCTGATGGACACAGATATTTAAAGATAAAAGCAAATCTACACACTATCCTGCAGCTATTGAGAAGCAGTTTAATTTTTTTTTTTTTTTTTTTTTTTTTTTTTTTTTGTACCAGGGATTGAACTCGGGTCCTTGCACTTGCAAGGCGGGCCACCGAACCACTGAGCTAAATCCCCGGCCCGAGTTTAATTTTTAAAAAAATAATATGAATGTCTTTTCAGAAAGAATAAAACATAAGAAATGTTTTTAAAATAAAAGGATTATGTTTTAAGATTTTATTTTTACTCTCCTTCACAATCTTTACAACGTACTAAATTTTATAAACCATTAAATGCAGGGTTGTGGTTGTTTTCATTAAAAAAGATTATTCAACTTTGAATATAAAGGACAGAAAAAATTCACTTCCCCCACATTTTATAGAACCTATATGTGAATGTTTAATACCAAAAAAGGCAGAAAACTTTTCTTGTAAACTTCATTTCATTTTACATCTAGGCTGAATAATGGTTGTTTGTGGAGTCTACTTCAGTTCTGATCTTTATGGCCAAACTAAAATAAGCACTTGTGAATATATTCTCTCCCTCTCTCTCTCCCCCCCTCCCCCTCTGCCTCTCCCTCTTCCTCTCTCCCCCTCTCTCTGAACATAGACTTATCTTAGGACATTGATGATTTTTTTTTAATACCGGGCACCTAACTCAGGCCCTTGCACTTGTGAGGCAGGCAGCGGAACTACTGAGCCAAATCCCCAGCCCCTGTATTTAAAATTTCATGACATCTCTAGACACTTTTACCTCCTCTAATTCTGTAGCTAAGGAAATTAAATCCTAAAACACTATTTTCTCTGTAGTTTCAGGGTTTATTTATAGTGTCAGGTCCCTAAACCAGGCACCTGTATTTTACCATATTCCTTTTCATCATTTTCAAAATGAATGATGTTTGTACATTCTTGAGGAACTCAGCACGTGTAGTAAAGAAGTATAACATATTCTTCAGAAAATACAAACACCTGGGAAATTACACTCTGACTATTGTTAAAATTCTGGTATCTTTCTTTTTACAATAAATTTGCCCTTTAGCTAATACTAAGTAAAAATTTTAAAAAACATCAGGGAACTAGATCTCAACACATTTGGGATGTTAGGGAAATAACATCTCAACTCATTTATTATATCTTCCAGTCTTAATTTTGATATTTTAATGCTACATTATTTGAAAATTAGGATATGCACTTCATCATCCTCATATTAGCTTATATGCTTCTTTAGATACATTTATATACCCCATGCATTTATATACCCCATTCATAACAAAATACTACCTAGGGCCAGGTATTTAGCTCAGTGGTGCCGCCACCTGCCTCACAAGCACAAGGTCCCAAGTTCAATCCCCATTTTGTACCAAACACACAAACAAACAAAATACAACCTAGGCAAAGTCACAAAGTTACTTCACACGTATCATTTTTGTGCTGCTTCCTGGCTGACGATGGAGACTAGAATAATTAACCCAATATTTTATTCCTCAAAAGTTGTTAAAATTACTCAGGAGAAACAAGAAATTTGAAAATTTTCATAATGTGCTTGTTACTTATAACAGCTTTATTAAGATATAATTGACATAAAATATATAATACACCGGAAACTATACCATGTGATTTTTCTAACATGTGACTTCAACTGTAAAAATACTACCAGTTTAGTAAATATACCAACATGCTCAAAGAGTGCCTTTTGCCCCTTGTGATGCTCTTCATTTGCTCTTCTATACTCAAACCTATCTGCTGATTTCAATGATCTCCTTGTAGGTACAAATGATTTTGTATGTTCATATATTTCACATAAATAGATATAAATACATCTTACTTTTTATTTGGTTTCTTCCTTTCAAGCTTGAGATCCATTGGTGTTAAAATGGAACAAAATATATATGTTAAAATATAACAACACTCATCTTTTCATTGCTAAGTAATCATCCACTGTATCACAACTCCACTTGTTTTATCTACCCACTCACTGTTAGGTTTTAGATTGTTTCCAGTGTGTAGCTCAAGGGGTCATGAACTGCATTAGCAATAGTGTATAGAAATATGCTTTTATTTATCTAGCACATAACTTTTTAAGAAACCAAAAAATTGTTTTGTAATGTAGGTGGATGATTTTCTCTTCTTCCAGAAGCACGTGGACATTCCAGTTTCTCCATAGCCATCTACACTCGTGTCAGTAATTTTAGTTTTTCAAATAAGTGCTTATCGCTATCTTGTTGCTTTCTTAATTTCTATATCCTTAGTAACTAATGACTTTGATCATCTTTTAATGTGCTAGTCATCTCTATGTTGTCTTTTGCAAAATGTTCAAATCTTTTGTCTTTTAAAACTTTTTCTTTTTTTTGTTCGCTTTTTGGGTTTTTTAAATATATAATAGATATAACACCTTTAGCCAATAGGTGCATAGCCAGTATTTTCTCATTGTCTCAACTTTGTCTTTTCTTTCTGTTGAGAGTCTAAATGGAAGAGAAATTTTTAATTTTGAAGAATTGCAAGGCAAATTTGCAGTGTTAGGAATTGTAGTATCACTGTTGTATGTGATTTCTATCTAACCAAAAATCATTAATTTTAGTTTCAGATTGTCTTCTAAAAGTTTTATAGCTTTGGCTTTTATATTTAGGTTCAGAATCCATTATGAATTAATTTTATATGAAATGAAGTATATGGATCTCAGTTAAGTTTGGCATAAGGATCTTCAACAGTACACCCATGTTTTTAAGGCTCTCTTTTCATCACTGTCGAGTTTCATCTGGGTCAAAAACTAATTGATTATCTTTATTAGGGTGGATCTATTCTTGGATTCCCTACTATTCTTACTTATCCATTTATTATTCTTTATTTTAGTCTAGCCTGCGATACATTGATTTTGTAGCTTAATAATAAACCTTGAAGTCAGATACTAATAATCTTGCAACTTTTTAATTCTTTTTCAGAATTGGTTTGGCTACTCAATATCCTTTTCATTTCTATGTGTATTATATTCTATTGTCTACAAATTAAAACTGGTAATATTTTCATCAGCATTGCATTTAATCTGTATAAAACTTTGGTTTTCAATGATCATTTTACTATTGGTGGTGTTGATATTGTTATGAATATATTGCATGTGAAGTGTGGTTCAGGCAAATAGTTTCCTAGGTGTTACTGAAAAAGAGGATTATTTGTGGGGGACAAAAGGAAATACATAGCAAGAGTCTTACTTAAATTAAGGGTTCATTGGAGTAAGTGATTCACGTTCACTAAGCCTGCCTTGTATATGTAGCAGCCAGCTGGCCAGGGAAATCTTCAAAACTGTGTTGCCATAGTGAAACCAAGCACCCTGTATTAAAAGACAAGCATTATTAATTTTTGAAAAGAAAATAAGGTTAGTATGAAGAATAGAAGCAGTTTTTGATGGCTACTCCATCAAATGTGTTTGCATTGAGAGCATCATACCTTATGCTTAATCACATTGCTAAAGCTAAGAAGTCCTTCACTATTGGTGAAAAGTTGATCCCGCCAACTGATAAGGACATTTGTTGTGAACTTATAGGAGAACCTGCAGTTCAAAAGGTAGCAGATATTTCTCTTTTAGCTAGCATTATAGCTAAAGGAATTGATGAGATGGCATAGCACATTGGGGAATAATTGATAGAGAGAATTAATGTGTCACTGTGGTATGAAACCCAAGTTGGTGAGTTCACTAGTATTGACAACAAGGCAAGCATGCTTGTTTTCTGTGTAATACATTTTTCAGAAGGTACGTGAGGATATGTTATGTGCACTTAACACCACAGATGCAGACCTATTCAAGTCTTCCAATGATTACATATTTAAAATCAGGACAACTTAACTGGTGTTTTTGTGTTGGTACATGTGTAGATGGAGTGGCTACCATGACTGGACAGCTTTCTGGCTTTCCTGCTTGAGTCAAAGAAGTGACTTTTGCATGTGAGTCTATACAGTGTGTCATCCATAGAGAAATGGTGGATAGCCAAAAAAAGTCATCTGAACTTAAAAATATGTCACAGGATGCCATGAAAATTATCAAGTACATTAAAGTGCATGCCCTTCGCTCATGTCTGTTCAGGCAGCTCTACAGAGAGATGGACACAGAGCATATATGTCTTCTTTTATGCACACAGTTAAGAAGAGATGGCTTTCTAAAGGCAGGTCACTTGTCAGAGTCTTTGAGTTACGAGGCTCTCCAGAAATTTCTTTTAGAAAAACAGTCAACACTGGCAGCACGATTCAGTGACACACAATAGGTTGCAGTATTTGAATATTCAACCTGAACGATGAACCCAATCTGTGGTGACTTCATTAGAAAGTCAAAAACCATTGCTGAAAAGGAAATATGTTTGAAGTGAATATCTGCATATAAAACTATGCAAAAATTAGTATTCCTTACTATAAAATTATTATCCTTACGAATAGTTTTTGTAGCTCTAATGTAGGCAGTCTATATTCACAGTATTTTATATGACACACTGATGATTTATTCCAATGAATAAATCAAATAAAGAATATTATACACTTATCAGCCCTGCTAACTAGATATTAAAAAAATAAAAGATTCTGTTTATACATTTGTCTCTCTCAGGGTGACCCTCAAAAATTAATGTGCACAGTTGGTTACCTCCCACCTGTTCGGGCCATCCCTAAAGCCATTCACCATTTTTCTCCAAGATCTTTAAGCCAATCATAAGGGAACAGACAAGCAATAAATATGATTAAAAGTCTGAAGTATTTGCTGTACCTGGAGAACAGATGTGGTAAAGTGCATATGGTAATATAAAAGAACCTCTAAATCTATCATAGCAGCTGCCCTGTAATTTTAGAAGGACCTTTTCTGATAAATTGTGAAGCATGGTTAGAAACGACTACATAGTGCAAACTGTAGATAACTTTAATGGGCAAAACCCACTCAATCGGAAACTCTAATATTAAGAATGTTCTTTTCACAAAGTATTGTTTGGCTAGCCTAAAATGGAACAGGAGTTATTTGGTCTGTGCTGGTTAGATAAACTATAATAAAAAGCATAGAGTACCCTGAACAACTTTAATATGTTTTACCCACATGACAAGAGTACAGTGATGGTGAACCTTTTAGAGCTTTCAATGATAACAAATACTCTGCTGCAGCACACATACCATAGATACAACATCACTGGTATAGGAGTATGGGAACCATACTCTTCAAGAAAAGTTATACTCCCAGAAACACAGTACCACTCTGAATCTATTCCTTACTCAGCATTCCACATGGAAAAGTTTAATATGTATTTTCTGCAAAACACAATAAAAATAGGGTCAGTATGTCTCTGTTCAATAGCTCATAATGGCAGATATAAAAATTCACTAGTTCTTAAACCTGATGTTATTCCTATTGTGGTTATAAACTCCTCAAAGTAGAGAATTTGAAAATATAATTTCAAATTAAAAAATGACAAGTGAATTGAATCAAGTACCAAATATGGGGCTGGACATTTAGCTCATTGGTGGCCGGCCTTGCAAGTGCAAAGACCCGAGTTCAATCCCCGGTACCAAAAAAAAAAAAAAAAAAAAAAAGTACCAAATATGTTCAAGACTGGCCTAACAAATATGCTGGATGACACGAGTTCGATCTCCGGTACAAAAAAACAAACAAAAAAACTGTATGATAGATAGATAATGGATAATAGATAAAGATAGATGAATAGAGATATATGCAAATGAGCTACAAATATGTTCATGCATTTATATGCATGATATATGCTGATTCTTCATCCTTCGTTCTCTTATGTGCACCTCAAAACTCTGCAATATGGTTACTGCCCCACATTTACAAAAATTACTTTTCTTAAATTTACAAAGATTGATGATTTCCAGATGTAATGGTTACTTAACCATAGCAATTGTCACTTTTCTTGTCTTGCTGCCTTAATACCCCTTCTTTTCTCGATTTCAGGTAAATAACCCTGTTCGATTTTTTGATGCTTTTTCTAGTCTCTCATGGGATTCTTTTCCCCTCACAGTCCTTCACGTGTTGGTATTCCACAGGGCTCTCAAAAAGAGAAAAGTGTTCCCTTTTCCTCACAGTCTTGCCAGAATTTGTTATTTGATTTCTTGGTGATAGCCATTCTTTCTGGAATAACATGGAATTTCAGTGTTGTTTCATTTTATATTATTTCTAATGGCCAGAGCTGTTACACACTTTTTGTGTATATATTAACAATTTGTGCTTCTGAGAACTATTTATTTCATCTGCATGTTTTTAATGGGTATTTTATTTGGAGGGGTTTAAATTTTGAATCCTTTATATATTCTAGATAGTAATCCTCTGTCCAACGGATAGCTGACATTTTTTCCCATTGTGTATGTTTTCTCTTCACTCTGTTGGTTGTTTCCTTTGCTGTGCTGAAGGTTTTTGTTTTGTTTTGTTTTGTTTTTTTTAACCCTGATGTGATCCCTCTTGTTCATTTTTAAAGTTCTCTGTGGTGTTCTATTCAAAAAGTCCTTGCCCATGCCTAGGTCTCCAAGAGTTTTATGTATTTTACCTTCCAGCAGATTAAATATTTATGCTTTAATATTAGATCTTTGTGTTTATTTTACTTTATTACATCAGAAGAGAGATGAGTCTATATTCAATCTTCTGCATATGTATAGCCAGTTTTCCCAGGACCATTTATGAAAAGCTCTATATTTCCCCCAGCACACATCTTTGGTGCCTTGTCAATTAGACGATTGAATTGCCTTGGGTTGTTCCTGCATCCCTTTTCTCTTCCACTGATCCACCTGTCTGTTTTCTTCCAGTAGAGTGCCATTTTTGCACTGTAGGTGTGAAATAAAACTTGAAATCTGGGACAGTGACGCCTCTTCCTTTGCTCTTGTTGCCCAGGTTTTGCTATTCTGTATCTTTCCTGATTCTATGAATTCTAGGATTGTTTTCTCTAGTTCTGTGAAGAATGCTATTGATATTTTGATTGGAATTATATAAAAATCTACATATCAGTTTTGGAAGTATGATAATTTTGACAAAACTGATTCTCCCTATCCAGGAACAGGGAATAACTGCATTTTCTGACATCGTCAACCTCCTTTTCAGAATTTCTTCTTCCTTTCCTCTACATCTTTTATTTTTTTCTCTTCCCTGATTGTTCTGACTGATATTTTGAGTATTATATTGAACATGAATGGTGATAATAGATGTTTGTCTTGTTCCTGTTTTTAGAGGGTAAGACTTTAATTTTTCCCTGTTTAATATGATGTTGGCAATAGTTTCATATAAATGACTTTTATCCAGTTGAGATAAGATGCTTCTGTACCTATTTTTTTTTTCAGGGTTTTTAATCATGAAGGGAGTTGGGTTTTTTCAAAGGCTTTTTCTGAATTTACTAAGATTATAGTGTATTTTTGTCCTTACGTGATGGATGGCACCAACTGATTTGCATAGGATACATTATTCTTCTGTTCTTGGGATGATACCTATTTGGCCATGACGTATGATCTTTTTGATGATTTGTTGCGTTTTGTTTTCCAGTATCTTGTTGAGGAAGTTTACATCTATCTTCATGGGCGAGATCAGCCTGTGGTTCCCTTTCTCAGTTGGATCTTCGTCTGGTTTTGTATGCAGGGCAATGCTACTCTCCCAAGATGACTACAGCAGGGCTCCGTCCCTTCAACCTTATTAAAGAGTTTGAGAACTACTGGCATTGGATCCCTCAAGTTCTTCTAGGACTGAGTGAATCCATCAGAGTTGAGCTTTTCTTAGTTTGTATGGCTCTTTATTTTTTTTCCTTCTGATTCAATCTCACTGCCTGTTATTAGATTATCCAGGGTTTTTATATCTCCTTGGTTTGATTTCATTAATTCATATATATCTAGGAATCTGATTTTTTTTTCTGGATTCTCCAATTTATCAGAGTACAAATTTTCAAAGTACTGCTAACAATGTTTTGGATCTGTTGGTATCTGTTGTGATTTTTTACTTTTTCATTTCTAATTCATTGATATGGGTATTTTCTTTCTCTTTTTTGCTAATTTTGGCTAAGGGTTTGTCTATTTTGTTTATTCTTTTGAAGAACCGGCTCTTTGGTTCATTGATGCTTTGTATATGTTTTAGTTTCAATTAGTTAATCTCTGCTCTAAAATTGATAATTTCCTTCTTTTTACTAGCTTTGGATTTGGGTTGTTCTCATTTCTCAAGAAACTTTAAGGGCATCCTTAGGTTGTTTATTTGTACTTGCTCTATCTTTCTGATGTAGGTATTTACAGCAATAAATTTCCCTCTTACAACTGTTTCTATTGTGTTCTGGCAGTTTGATTCTAGGAATTGTCTAATATCTTTGTTTTGGTTTTTTTTTTCCTGTGCCTTATACCAGAGTGTACTCGCTAATTTCCATGTGTTTGAATATTTCTATGACTTCTTTGCCAGTGATTTCTAGTTTTGTTGCACTATGATCTGATAATATGCATAGGATAACCTCTACTTGATGTCTCTGTGAGAGTGGGGTATTGAGGTCCTCCACTGTAATTGTGTGGATATTCATCTGACCTTTTATATCTAGTAGTGTTTGTTATATAAAGTCGTGTGCACTGGTGTTTGATATATATATAAATATGTATAAATACAAAATAGTTAACATAAATATATGTTAGTCATCTCTTCCTGTGGAATTTTTTTCTTACCCAATATATAGTGACCCTCTTTGTCTGAGAGTTTGGATTTGATGTCAACTTTGTATGAAAATAAGACAGCTACTTCTATTTGTCAAGTTCCTACTGCACCGAATATTACTTTCCATCCTTTCATTTTTATTCTATGAATTTCTTTTTGGATTGAATGTGTTTTTTGTGTACAGCATACCACTGTGCCTTATCTCAATCTGTGTCTTTGATTGGAGAGTTGAGACGGTTCATATTAAGAGTTACTACTGAAGGTATTAACTGATACCTGTCATCGCATAATCTTTCTGCTGCTAGTTTAATTTTACTTTTGTAAACAGGCTTTTTTTATTCCATTCATGCCATCTTCTGATTTTTCATTAATTCCACTTCATCATAGATTAGTCTTCGTTGTGTCATCCAGCAGCTGTTGAATCCATTCTCTGAGCTGTCTCGTTGCCTTGCGGGTATCTCTGAGTATGTGCTCACCTACATCAGCCATATCTTCAAATTCTGACGCTCTGCCCTCACCTGGGTCACACCTGCTGCCACTATTTTCAACAGAATTTTTATTTCCTACATTTCCATTTGGTAACCATTTATGGACTATTAATTCTTTGCTTAACTAGTCATTCAAGTTTTGTTTCATTTTGTTTAGCTCAACTCACTTTTCAGTAGTGACTTCTGTAAGCTCAGTGCTCATTCTGTTTATTAACTCCATTAATTGTTTAATTATATCATCTTTGAGCTCTTTTTGTTTGCTTTTGCCACTTCTTTTTCAATTTTTAAGTTAATTTTATTGGTATATTTTAGATACACATATTGATTACATTCATCATAGAGAACTTATAACTGTGCGTAGTATATCTTGATTCATCTCTTTTTTTGCCACTTCTTTTATAATTTCATTCACATGTTTGCCTTTCAATTTCCTCCCCACCGATGCCCATATTTGTTTAGCCCACCTTCATCCCAATGATACTGCAAACTCTTTAGAGGCCTAAATCTATCTATGGTATCTATCACCAGTATTTGTAGGGTCCAGATAACTGTTAATACAGAAGCACAAAGGAACTCTTCTTTAAAAGATGTAATTTAGCCAGGTGTGGTGGCACACTCCTATAATCCCAGCATTGGGGAGGCTGAGGCAGGAGGATCACTGTGAGTTCGAGACCAACCTGGGTTACACAGTGAGTTCCCGGTCAGTCTTATTACATAAGTGAGACCCTGTCTCAAAAAAAAAAAAAATAAAAGATGTAATTTAGAAAGATACTTTACAAAGGTAACCTGTTCTTATCTTCAAAGTTTCTTATAGTCAAGGAACTATTTGAAATTTCAAAACTGAAAAGATTTTTAAAGTGTGTAAGCATGTACTCTGGGTACCCACAGTTTCCTTGTCATATCAAAGGAACCTATAAAATAGAAATTATCTTGGGAAGAATAATGTACCTAAAGGCAGAAAATCAGCATTATAATATAATATCCAAGAAATAAATACTGGAAAGTTATCTTGATGGATCATGACAGCATTAATAAGAAAGGATCTCACATGTCTGGCGCCAAAAGAAATTGATTTCATTCTGCTATATACAGAAGGAAAAGACTGATCCTATGTGTGATTTTTCTGAGGCAGACTATAAAAACAAAGTACAAAGTACTGTACTGTGCTATTATACTCTGTAGACATACAGTATTTATGTAGATAGCATACAATATCAAAAAACTCCATTTGAATACTCAAGAATATTCTATTAGAATACTCTTTGAAATGTTGTTTGCCTGTTTTGACAGATTTGAGCCATATAGGAATTAGCAAGATGTTTCCTTTTTAAACACTCTTCTCTTTTTTATGGATTAATATTCACATAATATTATGACAGCTGCAAACATCAACATTTGTCCTTCCGATTTTTTATTAATCATCTTCCCTGCACCAAAGAACCACTGTATGCAGCCAAAAGACTACCACAGTTTTCTTTATTCTTGGTCTTCAAAAAATCGGTTGGTTTCCACTTTATTTTCAAGTTTGTGCAAAGTAGACTTAATTGGCTGTCATTCACATCAGGAAGTCTCAAAGTGGGTTGTTATTTAAAATGATTTCAAGTTCATATTTTTCATATTTCCATATTCAGTTGAATAAAAATGTGTTTCAAAGTATAAGTACTTATTCAGAAAACATAATATTTAGCCAAGATTTCAAAAATTTTCTAAGACGTTTTCTTTCTTTTGTTTGTTTTAATAATGATTAATCTCTATATTTGCTTTAAAAAGTTTCAAGTGGCTTTTGGAAAAAATGTATAGCAGACTAAGGTCAAATACATATCATATCACATTAATTTTAGAGAAATAATTCAGGTGCACTTCCTTCTTAAGAAATAACCAATGGAATGATTTTGTTCCTTTTGTTTTCAGACATTTTCTCCACAAGATCACCAAAGATCTTCTGACATACTCTGGGACATGCCTCAGTGTGTCAATAGAAAGTGCCACTGAAACTGCAGAGCTGTAAAACATAACTAATGTACCCAGTGGTTGTCACGCCTCTATCTCCTTCAACCACCCTGCCTGGGTACTCTTACTCTTAGCAGATGATCATTCCAACAGGTATAGCTGAATGCACACATATAAAGAAAGCACTTTATATCGTGGCCATATAAACAGGCAGCTTATTTGGGATGGATGTTAAATACAAAGAAATAATATATTGAAAACTGCAGGGCAAAGGAGAAATTCAATCACTTATGTTACTAAAGAACCTGGAAATAGAGAAAGAGAAAAAAAAATACCTTAAAGTCTTATATGGTTGTTGGGTCTAAATCCAATGCTACAATTTTCCTACCAGAATCTTGACTTCAAGTTATTTTAAAGTTCTGTGTGTGTGTGTGTGTGTGTGTGTGTGTGTGTGTGTGTGTGTGTGTGTTAGGGTTCCCTAGAGAAATAGATTCAATATAATGTAGATATACGATTATACAAGGGATTTATGAGGTAGGATTACAGGCTCAGAATCAGAAGAGATGGAAAAACCCAAAGTAACCATCAGCATGCTGAAGAGCTGGAAGACTCAGTAGTAGTGAAAGGGCAAGGCCTGGAAACTCATTGTAGAGTTACCAGGGTGAGTCTGTGTTGGGAAGCTGAAGAGTCTGCACTAGAAGCTTAAAAGAACTGGAGATCAATTTCAAAAAGTAGTGATCGTGACCGAGCTCCTACAAAGAAAAGGAAGACTTCCTTCTTCTTTTTTTATTCTATCAAAACTAGAAGCCTATTGTTTGGTGACATCCTTACAAGGATGGGTCATCTCTCCTTCATTTGAGACCTACATGTAAATCATTCACAGACACATCAGAACTTTATGAATCTTTTAACCAGTTCTCACTCAAATTCACATACCACAATTAATCATCCCATCTACTCTGGTCAGTTTGAGAACGAGATAGATCTCCTAAATCATACTTAATCTACACATAAAATAGCAAGTTCATAATTATGCCTAATGCCATATAACTATCCTGTGAACAAACAAATACACCAATACCCTCGCCAAAACAGAATGCAAAGTTTTTCTTTGGGTGATGCTTACACTTCTTGTGGATTCCATCATAATATAGATTGTAGATATAATCCACATTATAATGTAGACTTAATACTTAATAACTGATATTAAGTCAATACTATGTTACAAAGAAATAAAAACAGAGATATCTGTTTAATATATGTGTATATGTACATAAGCATATTAACAAAATAGGAAACACTCATGACAACTACAAATCCACTTCTGTAACTGGTTACGCGATCTTAGCTAGTATGTATAACTACATTTTTCTATTACTCATTCTATAGTCTCTTTGCCTTCAGCAAGCACCTCAGGTTCTTTACCTGGTGGGGGAGTTCCACACCTTTACTTCTGAAGCCTTTGGCTGATTTTTCATCCTGCCTAGATTGGATAATTGTAGTTTCCCATTGAATTTAATAACAGGGCCTGGTAAGTAGATGTCCGAAGGGATCTCCTCCACTCAAAATACATTCCTCCTCGATTCCATTGGGGAAAAATAGCCCAATATCCTCTTGGCAGTCTGGATCAATTTCTCCTGCCAACAGCACAATTCCCTTTTCAACTTGTCTGCTCTGAGGCAAAATGAGTAGAGGGAAGGCTTTGCTTCCAGTTCAGTTGAATCATTGTGCTATCTGGTACAAGCTTTACCCTCTCTGGAACTAAAATTTCTAGGCCAGGATGGCAGGAGGGCATAGGGTCATGGGAACAAGGAGCATAATTTTTGCTAGTGGGTCCCTAGGAGTAATGGTGAGTGGTATCGTTCCCACTTCCACTCCTCGATTCCTGGACGCGTACACCTTGGCTATGGGAGAAATAGTTCCATATAGTAGACTCCGACCCAAAACATATACAGCCTTACGAAAAATCTTGCCCAAGTCGTGCAAGATCTTGGTTCTAGTGCTGTAATTGCATCTTCAAAGGGCCATTTCACCCTTCTATCGATCCATCTGCTTCTGGATGGTGAGGAACATCATAAGACCTGTGAGTTCCATAAGCACGATCCCATTATGACCACTTCTTTGGCCATAGAGTCTACTCCCTGTTAAGAAGCAAAGCTGAGTAGAATGTCATGATGGTGGATGAGCCAGTCTGTAACTCCATGGATAGTACTTTGGGGAGAAGCACTGTGTGCAGGGAAGGCAAATCCATAACCTGAATAAATGTCTATTCCAATAAGAAAGTGCTGCTCTTTCCATGATGGAAGTGGTCCAATATAACCAATCTGCCACCAGGTCACAGGCTGATCACCTCAAGGAATGCTGCCGTATGAGGGACTTCATCCTCAGAGGAACCGCAGAGATGAGCGCCGCCAGGGGGGAGTTTCACGTTTTGGATAATATTTCCCCAAAGCCTTGTGTGTTCAGAAGTGAGGCTTTGGAGAGGTGACTGGATTACATGGGCGTTACAGCTTACTTTTAGCAGGTAGGGCCTGCTTGAAGGTATGTAAATGGGGCCATGATCTGAAAGGCTACATCTCCGTCCCTGGATCCTCCCTTCTCTCTGATCCTGATACAGTGTGAACAGCTTTCCTCCCCCAGAACCTTCAACCATAACCTTCTTGCTTCGTTGCCAGTAGGCTGAACTGAAAAATGTGAGCCAAAACAAACCTCCTTTAGATTGTGGGTATTGGGTATTGTGTCTCAGTAATGAGAAAGTGACTAATATGTGTACATAAATATGTGTATACGTAACATGCGTGTATATAAACGTGTGTGTGTATTTAAAATGTGTGTATATATTTAAAATGTATATGTGTGCATACATTTAAACATGTGTGTTTATATTTAACACAAACTGTGTATATATTTAAAATGTATATGTTAAAGGAAATATATGGATAAATATAATAGGGAAAATAGTCATCTTTCACACTAATAGTAGACTCCCCTTTTAGTCTTATAAATTTTGCTGGGAAGACAAAGAATAAAAACTTTACGATATCTCCTGAAATATGAAGCAGCAAATTTCCCTGCTCCTTCAGATTTCTCACCAACTTTTTTACCCAAGCGGCATTGTGTCAGTGCAAGAATTTGGCATCTGCCTCTTACTGGCTGTAAAACTATAGACTCTTGGAATATTAATTTCTTCAACTATAAAATAATGGTTATAAGATTTACCTCACATAATTTTATGAGGATTAATTAGGTTATGATTATAGAAATAGTCAAATGCAGAGAATGACACATAATAGAAATTCCAAAAGTGCCAATTTCTTTTCATTATACCAGTAAGACTTTAATATCCACAGAAGTTTAAAATCTCAGATTAGAATTACAAAAACAAAGGAATCGGTATTAGAATATAGGTTTTTCTGCCTATATTACCATTTTTACATCATGACTATATTTAGGTGACTTGCTAAAAATATAAACAATTGAACCAGAATAACAGGGTAAAAGATATGGAGTATATCAAGTTATTAACAAGCATTACTTTTGACCAACACAGCACCTCCTTTCTCTGGCCTGTGCTATATTTCACATTGGCCTATTTTTTACTATTTTACCATCTCTCTATTCTATTTGACAAATATAAGTCCAGTAGAATCAGACAGTGCTCCAGACGCCTTTCTACTCCGGCACAATGATGACTTTGAGATAACAAGGGACAGCTAATAATGATTAGATAATGAAATTACTGAAGAGTTTAAAATTCCCTGTGTTTACCTATATGTTTACCTTTGTCATAAGAGCATAACCACAGCTACATGAAAACCTTAATTCCTAAAGTATTTTACATTGATAGGGTTTATGCATCTGAAGATTGTGGTGAGGTATGTTTAATATTTTCATAAAAGAAGTAAATTATTGACAAGTATGAATTAAATATGCAACTGCTCCTATTTATCTTGTGCTCTAATAGCTGCACATTTCCATAGCTGCGGCAAACATCTTTAGTGCTAGATTTTCTGTGCTTATGAGGGGTTGGAATTGATGGAAGGGAATGGGATTTAATGCCCATAATCCCAAGCAGCTGAATTCCCCAAATGCTTCAACTGCCTGGATTCTTCTATTTGTGGCTATGGGGCAGAGCTGAGGATTTCCTCCATCCTTGATCTAATCTTTGTTTTCCTAAATTTTGCTCCTTAACAGGGATATAACTTCAAATGAATTCTTAGGAACACAAAGTTCCAAGCAATGCAGTCTGTGTTCTGCTTTCTGAGATACTTACGTATGTACAGCAGCAGTGACCTAAATATAGTGATCATCTCTCTGGCATAAAAACAAAGGCATTTTCTTCGTCTCAGTTTACTATGTTGCAACTCTTTCACAATCTCGGAGAATTCTTTGCATAAAGACATGAGGCTATGCATGTGGGGAGTGTTTTAGGACTCTCTATCCTCACCTTTTCCAGAAGAACCCATGTGGCATGGCCTTGTGTGAGCTGGGTCTCTCATCTTTTCGTGTGGCTTAGAATGCACCCTGAGTTAGAAATCAGGAGATCTGGGTTAAAGCACAAACTCTGACATATTGTAATAATTCCCCAGCAGAGATGATGCTGGATGGTGCTAGAGGCTAAAGTCAAAAGGAGTCATCTGAATGTGAGTATATAAAAGGCAATAGTGGATAAATTTAACAGGGAGAATAGTCATCTTTCCACTAATAGTAGACTTCCCTGTAAGTATTGTGAATTTCCCCATGAAAACCATCAAAGAAATAAATCCTTCCATTCTGATAGGAATTACCAATTGACGAGAAGTGGGTTGCATATTATGAGGTAGAGAGAAGAATCAGGACTTTTTTTTTTTTTACTTGTACCTGAGCCACTAGAAAAATAGGGTTTTGGTTCACTGTAGTGGGAATGGGAAGACTGTGGCTGGAACAGATCTTGGAAATAAAGCAAAGAATTTCGTGTTGAAGCTACTGAGTTTGACAGGGCTGTTAAATATGAATATTAAAATATTGAGCTAGACATGAAAGCCTAAAGTTTGGGGAAAGAAGCCAGGGCACAGTGTGTATAGAAAGGATTTTTTAAAAACTAGAAGAAAAACTGGTAGCCAAGGACTTTCATGGCAGGAGAAAAGAAAGTCAGTCTGAAGAGTAGGGATATTTTAGTATTTAAAACTTAGGGAGAGTTGGTGATTTAGTTCAGTGGTCTGCCGCCTGCCTCACAAGCACAAGGTCCTGAGTTCAATCCCCAGTACCAAAAAACAAAAAAAGGGAAATGAGGAACCATTTCCTCAGTAAAAAAGATACATGAACAATGGGAAGAAATTGACAATGAGAAAGAAAGGGGACTAGGACAAACTGTAGCCTGGCAGACTGGACAACAAAAGAAAGAAAAGGAGCAATCCCTGCAGGAATCCCTCCTGGTAGGTGGAGCAAGGTGTCTCCTTGATCTCTTCATTCCCTGCTTGGAATGAGGCTTCTCCTGAGTAAATACACAAAAATAGAAGCTTTGTCCTTGGTTGTATGTTCTTAGGAAGATTCCTTTAAACTATGATAATTATTGTAAAGGAAATAAGAACATTTTATTTATATCCACCAAACAAAAAAATTGGCCTTGCAAAAGAGAAAACTGTTTTGTAAAATCAAGAGCAAAGATTTTTAAAGACTTTCTGAAAACTTGAAATGAGTTAACATTGGACCCTCTACTTTTCTACTTTTACTGGGACGCACAGCCACCAGGTGCTTCCTGTCCAGTGTCCAGTAACTACTGGCCAAACTCTTCCCAACTCACATGGAGCAAATAACTGGTCAACTAATGGGACATTAAGTATTTCCCAAAAATCTTGGGATTTAAAAAAGAAATTCAGTTGCTGAGGATTCACAATGATTCGGTCAGAAAATGTGATGATGTATTATCTTTATCACTGTGGTACTGGCATGTATATTGCGATCAGTTGGCCCTGAATGAACTCATATCACAGTATCAACAAGAATAAAACTTTCTAATAATGATGCAGCATTAAATAATTTTTTAAATAGGGAAAGTAGACATTTGCCATTTTCTATCACTCACTTTATTATTGAAGACCGCTAAACTTATGAACCTGGTCATAAGACCTAACCAAGCCATTCTCCTGAGCGACTGGGTGCATTTTCAGTGTACACCTGGCCGGAGGTAGAGCTGGCATGAGCACCAAGGCTGCAGCTGCTGGTCCCAAACTCTACTGAGACAGTATGACTGGTTTTGGAGCATAAACTTCAGTTAAACCAGTTAAATTCGTTTAATTCTAATATAGTTTTCTCATTAAAAATATTTTGGGCAGTGCTAAAAAAACTATTTTGGGAAGTTCTAAAACCAAATAAGACTATTAATTCTTGGTTCCCCAAATCAATCATAGAATCTGTGAAACAAGGCTAATTTCTTGAACATTAAAATCCAAATTTCAGCCAGGCATGGTGGCACACACCTGTAATCCCAGCACTCAGGAGGCTGAGGCAGGAGGATTGCTGTGAGTTCAAGACCAGCCTGGGCTACATAGTGAGTTCCAGGGCGGTCTCAACTACACAGTGAGACTCTGTCTCAAAAAAAAAAAAAAAAAATCTAAATTTCAAGCTCAAGGGAAACAGTATCTACTCTAAGTAGTATACCATAAAATGTCCTGCATAAAGTAGGCATTCAATAAATATCTGTGGAATAAATTTTAACATAATGCTCTCATGTCTTATACCACACAATTTTGGTTTAAATATCACATTTTTAATAAGACCTTCTCAGGCTATCTTGTATAAAATATAAATCCCCATTATTTAACACTTCCTCCTCTGATTTATTTTTCTCTTTATTGCTTTTAAAATGTCTTATGCATTTTACTGAATATTCTTATAATCTATCTCCTCAACTACAATGAAGCTCCATAGGAAGACATTTGAGACAATTTCTTTTGTAGATAGATCCCTAGTAGAGAGAACAATGCCTGGTACCTGATATTATTCAGTAAATATTTGTCACACTGAATGACTGACTGAATGCAATGACAAACAGTTTCCACTTGTAATCATTTTTATGCTTGGAAGATCAAGTGTGCACAAGGGCATAGAAGGATGTTATAATAGAAAAATCAAAGAGAAAAGCACAGATGTTTCTTACATTAAAAACAAACTATAACGCAACTCAGTCCCTTTCCTTCTTACAACATCAGAAAGCTATCTCCAAGCTGACTCCTTTTGGCTGAGAATGAGGTAAAACATAAAAGGGAGACAACTGATTGGAGTCAGGAATGCTGAGAATGACCAAGATAGATAAGTGTGAAAGCATTTTTTTATTTTCAAATTCTGTGGGTTTAAAAAGTATCTTCAAAAAAGCAAAAAGAACAACAAACAATACAAAAACTTATGAGCCAGAATAAGAACAGAATTAGCAGAGAAGCTTACAGTGATAAATGCCTGCATTAAAAAAAGATGATTTTGTAAAAAAAATTTACACCTAAATAAGCAAGGAAAAAGAAAAGAACAAACTAAGTTCAAAGTTAGTAGAAGGAAGGAAAAAAAATCTGAGCACAGATTACTAGAATATAGAAAAAACACACAAAACATTGACAAATCTAAGTTTAAAAAACCCAAAATTGACAAATCTTTAACCAAAAGAAAGAAAATGCAAAAAATAAAATAAAATCAGAAATAAGATAGGAGTGAGTATAAATGATACCAGAGAAATCTAAAGAATCATAAGAGATTATTATGATTGATTAATCATATGCCAAAAATCTAAATATCCTAGAAGAAATGGATACATTCCTAAAAATGAAAAAACTGCTAAGATGAAATGATGGAGAAAAGGAAACACTTAACATACCCGTAAGAATGGAGATTAAATTGACAATTAAACTTCCTGACTCAAAAAGCAGGGCACCAGATTGCTTCGTTGGTAATATCTGCCAAATAAAGAATAATCAATGTCAATTCTTGTCAAATTCTTCAAAACTTTAAAGAGGAAGAAATACCTCCCAATTCACTTTATGTGACCAGTATTACTCTGGCACCAAAACCAGATAAAGGCATCACATGAAAAGAAAATATTAGGGCAACACTTCTGATGAATATTAATGTAAACATATTCATCAGGATGGAGGACACTCAAATCCAACAGCATATTAAAAAGATTATACAGTGAGTGAGATTTAGTCCTAGATAGCAAAAATGGTTCAAAATATTTAAATCAATAAATATACCACATCAATAAAATCTAGGATTTCGTCATATCATCATTTCAGTAGTTATAGAAAAACTACCAAAATTCCACAGTTTCATGATAAAAACTCCCAATGAACTGGGAAAAGGGGGAGGAGACATGAAGATAAGAAGCCATACATAAAAGCTAACATCATAATAATGGAAAACTGAAAATTTACTCTGAGTTCAGGAACAAGATAAGAGTGCTTGCTCTCAGCATTTAAACACAGAACTGAAAGTCACAGGGGAATTAGACAAGACGACGTAGACAACACCCAGATTAGACAGAAGAAAAATTGCCCTTGTTGGTAAATGACGTGATTTTATACACAGAAGACGCTAAAAATGTCATTTGTTTTGCAGGATACAAAAAATTGACTTTTAAAAATCGGTTGCATTTCTACACATAACATGAGAGTTGAAAAGGAAATTAGGAAACAAAGCCACTTACAACTGCTAAAGAAAAAGCTTTTGACAAATTAAATTTAGCAGAGTATAGATGAGCAAAAAGTGATTCATAAGCCCAGCAGCATTCAGAACCGGAAGAGATTATGAAAACTCCACACAGCAGTGGGAGCAGCAAATAATTATATCTGGACAAAGGAGCAAAGTAAAGAAATCATGATCAGCTACAGTTGTGTGTCTACCTCACTTGGGCGCGATATGACAAGACAGTTCCATCGGAGCATGGCATGATGAGCTGGCTGCCTGTGATTTGTTGAAACCCAGCTGTTAACAGTTGATGAAAGTCAGCTGCTTATGGCACTACTAAGTTAGGTTCAGTTTGTTTACATATGAAGGAAGGTTGCATGACCTTATGTAGGAAATATGAAAGCCACAGGCTATGGCCTACTACTTATTTAATTTAACACCACAACATTAAAAAAATAGAAAATATTTAGGAATAAATTTAACTAAATGAATAAAAGTTTCTGTGAAACTACAAAAGTGATTAAAGAGTTTAAAGACTCAAACAAGTAGAAAAACATTCTGCACTGATGGACTGGAAGGCATAATGTTGTTTAAATGTCTGTAATACTCAGGGTGGCCTATAGATTCAGTGCAATCTCTATCAAAATCCTAATGCCATTTTTACAGGTGTAGAAGAACATATTTTAAAAATCAATATAAAATCATGAAAGACCATGAAAATCCTAGCCATAGGATTAATTAGACACAAATGAATAGAAGATATCAAAATAGGAAAGAAGGGAGTAAAAGTGTTATACTGATTGTAGCCAAAGTAGTTTTAAGAAAAAAACAAAGCTGATGCCATCATACTTTCATATATTACATATATGAAATCCATATATTTCAAAATATAATATAAAACTAATGCAATCAAAACTGTATGGCAGGCTGGGGATTTAGCTCTGTGGTTCTGCCGCCTGCTGCACAAGTGCAAGGAACCAAGTTCAATCCCAGGTACCAAACCAAAAAAAAAAAAAAAAAAAAATCGGTATGGTACTTGTGTGTAGACAGACATATAGATTAATGAAACAGAATAAGACACCAGAAATAAATTCACCCATATACAGTCAACTCCTCTTTTGCAAGGGTTCCACGAATGAAGAAAGGGACAATCTCTTCGATAAATGTTATCGGAAAAACTGTGTATCTACATGCAGAAGAAAACTGGTCTATTATCTTACCTCACACACGAAGACCACTGCAAAGAGAATTAAGGTCCTCAACCTAAGATCAGCCACTGTAAGACTCCTAGGAGAAAGCATGAGGAGGGTGCATCCCCATGACAGTGGCTTTAAGAATGATTTTAATGATCTGACACTAAAAGTACAAATACAAAACCCAAACATGCACAGGTGAGACTACATGGGGGGGCGCTTCTGTCCAGCAAAGGAAACAGTCCACAGAGCTCAAATAAAATCTCTTAAGTGGAAAAAAAAATTTGCAAGCAATATGCCCATTAAGATATCCACACCCAAAATATGTAAGGCTCTCCAACTCCATAGAAAAATAATAACACGATTAAAATGATGTAGGTACTGGAACTAATGTTTCTCAAAAGATATGCAAAGAGAAAAACAAAGTAAGACTATTCAGCATTACTACTCATGAGGAAAATGCAAATCAAAATTGCCTCACATTGATAGAATGGCTATTAATAATAAAAAACAAAAGATAGGAAGTTTTGTCAAGAATGTGAAAAAAACTGCCATCTTTATTCACTATTAATGGAAATGCAATAGGATGCTGCCACTACGGAAACAGTATAGAGATTACTGGAAAAGTCAGAAGTAAAACTACCACCTGATCTAGAAATTCTACTTCTGGATTTTCTTTTGTCTTCAGATCAGAAAATCAGAGACATACTAACATTTCCATATTCATTGAAGCACTGTTCAAAATAATCAAGATATCAAAATAATCTACTGTACATGTCCAGCAATAGATGAATCAATAAACACACATAAAATAGACCAAGCAGAATATACATTTATATATATATATATGTATATATATATACATATATATATATATATAATACTTTAAAAGCTTTCTGGAAAGATAACTCTATAACGTGAAACAACATAAAGGAACCCTGAAGACATTATGTTAAGTAAAATAAAGCCATCATAGGAAGACAAGTATGATTCCACTTTTATGATTAATCCAAATATATCAAAGAGAGGAGTAGCATAGTGTTTGCCAAGGAGAAAGGGGATGGGGATATTGGAAGTTAACTAATTAGTGGATAATGAATTTTCAATCAAGCAAAATGAATATACTATAGAGAGTTGTTCTACAACACTCTATCTACAGTTGGCCAGAATGACTGCTTAACAATTTGTCAAAGTAGGTCTTATTTTAATAAATTTTGCCACAATAAAATAAAACTGTGCTTTTCATAAGTTATCCTCCATAATATCAGATAAAAGGCTCTTTTATTCGTTGGTTCCAAAAAAAAGATTACAATGCGAATTGTTAATTAGCAGATACACACATATATAGACATATATACACAAATATAGATACATGTATTTTTAAATTTTTATAGCTTGCATATAGTTTCCATTTAGTGCCATTTAAGTTCTTTTTTTTTTATATTTTATTTTATTCCCTTCACAGCTGAAAGGAAGTTTGAACAATTCCAGATATCATTATCTAAAACTGGAATGCTTTTTCTCCTGGTTATATTCTGTGGATATATTGCCAAATAAATTAAATCTTTTTTAAATTAAATCTTAAATTATCACTTGTTCAAATAAACACATAGAAAAATAGGTCCCAGTTGCAGAAAGTCTGTTCTGAAAGGTGTACTGGGTCAATATGTCTGCGGTGGCCAGGTGACCATTGTCTGGGCCAGCCTCTCCAACCTACTAGCTTTGAAGCCTGATTTAACTGGCGCAATTCATTTCCATTTGGGCATTAACATACCTAATTACACTCAAGCAAAAAAGAACAAGGGCCATAAGGACTAGAACACCTGTGAGACCACGACTAACACAGTACCTTTTTAAAATCTTGCCTACATCAGAGCCCATTCATATTTAAATTTCGCTTGTAAGCCTCCTTTCAGGAAAAAGGCAGCTGGAGCAAGGAGATTCTTAGTGACAGGAGGATAAGTGGGTCTTGCATCTACCTCATTTCCGGAGTGGTATCATAAATAAGAAAGGAAAACTGGAAGTACAATTTCTATGGCTGTCTCTTGGTCAGTCTGTGGGTGATCACTGTGTCTACAAACATTTTCCTCTGATTCCATCAATATAAAAGCCCACTTCTTTTGGTACGTTAATATAATCATTTTGATCATGGCCCAGTCTTGCTGACATAATCCATTCTATCCCTCTAAAGTATTTGTCCCACCAAATAAATTACCTGTGAATTCTATTCCATATTTGCTGTGAATTTTGCCCTGTATTTGTTGAAAGTGAGCTTTGTCCCTTATTTGTTTTGCTTAGGAACGTCTCACTGTAGGTTCATGTGTTGCTTCCTGATACACATTGGATTTTAACCATAAGAATAAGCATGAACTCAAATCATTTAAACATGCCAAAGTCATTGTTTTGTAGTAAACTAAGAATGTAAGAACCAACATACATGTTTCAAACTGTTCAGTCTATGGAATCCAAGCCAACTTTACTCTATAGCTAATCTGGCTTATCTCTTCTCTGAGACAACAATTTCATCTGGACAGTGGGGTTTCAGATGCACATCGGTAATATTTTGCTACAAATGGCAAAAGTCCTATATAAATATATCATACAACAAAGGAAATAACTCTGCTCTCCTTAAACGCAAGAACATATTGTCCAGAATTTCTTTGCTTATAGAAACTGCTGTCGTTTAATATTCAGAATGATTACTATAAAGGAAATTAACTCATGCAAAGGAATTTAATAGACTTTTTGGATAGAACTTCAAGGCAGTGTGTCCGTATTCTGTCCCACAATGTCTAAAATGAAATTATTGCCTTTTTGTATTTAAATGCATTTTAAAATATATTGTGTATTTTTAAAAATCAAAAGTATAATTAGTGTACATAAGTAGGAAGAACTGGGTACCCAATTTTGTTGATAAATGACGGAGAAGAATAAGTGATGAATAAGAGTACTCTAAAAATATCTCCTGTGTTTAGGGAAGAATATAATTACATAATATATAGCATGACTGTATGGGATAAGTGAAGCATCAGTGCTTTGATTAAATAGGGAAACTGCACATCTAGCTGCTTAGAGAAGAGACTCTCACCTCCCGGACTACTCAGTGGGAACAAATGGTTAGCTTTCAGTGCAAAGAAGCCTGCCTTCCCAAGTTGCTCAGTCTACGTGTACTGATCTTGAGCCTTTTAGCACCTGCAGAAATGAATGTGAAAGAAAGCAGGATGAAGATACCCAGAATAAAGCAATGATGAATAAAAAATAAGTCAAACCTTGCAAAGTAGATTTGTGTTACCATGGCTTAAAATATTACACGGTGGCAAAGACATGTATTGCCATTTCCTGCTTTTGGAAAGTGGCTAAAGATTGAATCAATATAGAACTCTGTTAGACCATCCTGAAATACCGGGGCAAAGCCACCCAGACATAACCAAAACCATCACAGTTTAGCAGATAGTGGGATCTTTTAGGTAGATATTATAAGACAGAGTTTTCAAATGCTATCATCTTAGAAATAGAAATATAAGTCTACAGAAAATATCCTATGGTCTTAAAAAAAAAAAAAAACAACAAAAAACCAACAGTGCAGCCAGGCACCTTCTAAGGCTGTCTGAGAGGGCAGCAGAAATTGTAGAACCAACACCCTTTCTAAAAGAGCCTAAGAAAGGATTCTGAGAGCCATATGGATTTTGAGGTGAGAGGAGAGAACCAAGACCTGAATATAGCACCACACGTGAAGTACAGAGACGTGGTACTGCTCCCCTTTGAATGTCGATTTGACAGTGAGCTCTGGGATAAGCACCTGAAAAGAATTGAGACACAGAAAAAGCAGCCTGTGACTTTTCCCTAGCCAGCTGCTCTATGAGCAATTTTGTGCAGTTATCATACGGCTGTCATTGAAACCAAAGCAAAAAACAGTGGGAGAGTGGATGGGGGCTCTGTCATGTGTCCACTTCAGGTTTGAGATGCATAGGAATGTAAGATAGATGCAGGACACACGTCTGTATGTTTCTAGACAAAGAGGGCCTGATCAGTAGCTGACACCAGCTGTCAAGGAAAAAAATGTGGTGAAGTAAACCTGGGATTGAGAAACTACTGTATCAGAAGCACAAAAGAGAAAGTCAGGGTTGACACAGATCCATGTGAATGATCAGGAAGTCAGAAGAGGGGAAAGACATTGAAGAAAGAGCCCTCTGAACCATGGAGGGAGAGAAGACAAAATGATAAGTAGCCCAAAAGAGCTGTACCCACCACAGCAGCACCACATTAGCAGAGTACAGAGTACCACAAATACACACTGAAGTCAGGAATAAGAATAGGACACCAGTGGGGCCGGGGATTTAGCTCAGCGGTTGGGTGGCCTGCCTTGCAAGCGCAAGGACCTAAATTCAATCCCCGGTACCAAAAAAAAAAAAAAAAA
>NW_022900916.1:16365004-16451917 GCF_012274545.1 Fukomys damarensis | reverse complement strand
AAAAAAAAAAAAAAAAAAAAGAATAGGACACCAGCTATGTCCCTAATCCTCTCCTTCCCAGTCTGTCCTTCCTCTCCCAAACACCAGAAGTGAGGACCACAGAAAGAGAATGGAGAACAGCAAGCCGGCAGCCCCTGCCACCGTCACTATCTAAATTCCTTAAAAACCCATGTATGTCCAGCCAGCAATAGGACCATTAGTGCTTCTGAGATTAACTGGATTGAATTTCTTTGTGGTGGTCGATAGAAAATTGGAAAGAAAAGAGAGATTTAATATAATTAAAGATAATTGAAAATATACAAGTTTCTTTTAAGGGAACAAAATGCTTACATTTGGCTTCTATGCCAATCCTGTTAGCATCTGGCAGAAAGTAACCTCATAAAAATACCTTGGGTTTAGCTGAATGTGTAATTTGTTTACAGAGTTAGAATTTTTTGAGTTCTCCACAGAAGATAAAAATGAGAAACTTGTAAACAAAACTAAGAATAACTAAGATACTCTTGAGTAAATATAGTAGGTATCCCATAGATAAAATAAGATATATAAAATGAACAGAATTAGCTGGGGGCGGGAAACACAAATATAGTCATCCATAAATGACAGTTTCACTAGAAGGCTTGAGAGCTGTCCCTGCGTTGAGTTTTAAATTTATTGAATTCAAATGTTATTTCTTCTTGGGTAAATGGCAGTGGGTATAAGAAGTCCTTCTCTTTAAATGACTTGTTACTACTCTCATCCTGAGATGCTTCTGACCTGCTGGATGTCTCATAATAAAAGGAGTTCAGGTCAACACATCAGGCCTGCATTTCTCCCTCCGCTCCATCCCTCCATCCTCCATCCTGTTCCAGTATTTTCTGTTAATAACAGCCCTGATCACATTGCTACACAATCCAGGGACTTCATCTCATTTCATGTTTTCTCTCTCACCCCTGCATTTCAGCCAACCGTCAAGTCTTGCCTGCTTTATGTTCTGAACATTTCTTTCACCCACCCCTTCCTCTCTACTTCTGTTTTTGCTGCTGCAGTTGAGATGGTCATTACCACTTCTATTGTATCCTTTTCTGTGTGTTGGTTCTTTAAATCCATCTTCCACAAGTCATTTTGAGAACTCTAAAGCATAACCCTGATTAAAGAATTCATTTGGTCTAAATCACTCAAAAAAGAAAGACCAAGAAAAAAAAGACTAAAAACTAAAGGCCAGGGCTCTTAGGATGGTATCTCTGGGCGTGTACTCCTCTCAATTCATTTCCCACTGCTCCTTTTTTGTGTCTTACTCTCAGGAGCTTTTCGTAACTTGCTTGTGGCAAGGTGCTACACTGTTTTGCTCTTGCTCAACAGTCTCCTTCTAACCTTCTGACTGTATTTTACCTTTCCTGATTGACTAGGAGAACTGCTCTGACTCCCCACTTGGGGCGAACACTCCTCTTTGGTGCTGACAGGGTACCACTACTTGCCTTCGTCTTAGGATAGTGAAATTGTGGCACAGGGGCTTCGCCCTGTCTGCAGAGGTGAGAGCCTCTAGGGATGGGCCAGCATCCATAGACATCATTCTAATTCAGATTCCTCAGATGAAAAGAAAAATGAAATGCTACACTAAATGAGTTATACAATGTAAAGATTAACAACTAGCGATGTGAAACCCTTTTCAACATGCCAGACACTGGGTGAAGATGTTTTTATATGTCATCTCATTTAATCTTTAGAATATACCAATAATGTGGCTACTCCTATGATCTTCATTTAAGAGATGAAGACCAGAAGGGCTACAGAGTTAAGTGACTACAGCTTGGCAAAAGCCAGGATTTCACAGGGTCTGACTCTCAGCCTTAAGCACTAAGAGCTGATTAGCCAAATTATTATTTTTTTAAATGACTGAACTACAGATTCACAAGTCTAAACATTCTCTGGCCAAAACAAAGACTGTTTGGGGAAATAGATGACTCAATCGCTGCTTTATTTTTATAATGCAGAGCTGGTTATCACTAGAGAAGGGTAAACTTACCTGTACTATTTAACCATACGCAGTTCAACAGCAATCATGCATGCTCATTTCCATCACCCTCTTCTGAAATAGTATGTGAGAATGTTAAATCCCTACTTATACCAAAAGAAATAAACAGTGGAAAGGTAAATTGCTAGGATCAAACCCATGAGTCAATGTGACCCTTGCTTCAAGAGAATCCCAGTTATAAATAGTAAGCAAACCATCAAATGATACCCCTCTTGGTATCTGGAAGCAGTTAAACATAAAAGAGCAGAAGCAAACATAAACCAAAACAAAACAAAAAACCTAGAGGGGATTTTTAGGTATAATAAGTAGCTAGTTTACAAACACAGAGGTTCAACCGTGTCGGGAAAGCCTGGAAAATTAGATTATCCAGAAGCTTCCTTAGGATAATCAAATACCTAACATTTTTCACAGGGCTTTTTTCTAATGATTTTGGAGCTTCTTTGGGGGCTATATTTTAAGATTTTAAAAATATCTTCTATTTTACTATAGATAAAAATGAAGTAGAGGTAAAATTTTAAATTTATTTTTATTGCACAAGATGATGGTGGGCCAGGCTATTGGTAGCAAATCAATGCTTTCAAACACACTCCTAATATTTTTAATAAAATCACAACCCAGAAAAGAAATGAGAAACAATTACAGTAGTGACTATGAGAAATACTGATTATTCCATCAGTAAAGTCCAAACTTTCTGACACTGAAGTAGATGATGTTTACATTTACAAAGAAAAGCACCCCAGTAGGTCTTAGATTTGTTCTCTATTACATCAAAATTTGAATGATAGGGGGAAACCTGCAGTGCTCTTAAAGATCCACTCACTACACTAAAGAGTGCAAATGAATCTGGGTTTTAGGCTCTAACGCACTTGTCAGTCTGGAAAATGAACTGATAAAATGGTCAGCCTCTTCACGCCCTGGCCGGCCAGCTAATCTACCCATCACGGAACAGAAAAGCTTGCACTCAAAATTCAAACATTTAAATCACACAGCTTATTGAGTCCATTTTAAACACACACAAAAAATCATGGGGATGGAAATGCAGTAAATTAATACACTGAAGAGAAGGCAAACACTTCCTGTATCCCATTACCGTGTTCCTTTGTCTTGAGTGCTCTGTGGGCATTCAGAGCCTGACTCTTGTCTGTATGCGCCAGAGCTGCTGTTAACGGAGTGCCACATGTGGCTTAGCCACAGAAACACATTACTCCAAAGTCATGGAAGCTGCAGACCCAGGCGTCAGCAGGCTTGGTTCCTAGGAAGGAGAATCTATTCCGTGTCTCTCTAACATCTGACAGTTTGCTGGGAATCTTCAGCATTGCTTGGCCTCTGCTGTATCAGCTCAGTCCCTGACTTCATCTGTGTTTGCCACCTTCCCTGTGCCCGTGTCTGTGTTCAAGTATCCCCTTCATACCAAGACATACTGGATTAGGAGTGCAAATTACTCCAGTGTGACTTCATCATAAATATCTGTATCTGCAACAACTCTATTTCCAAATAAAATCATATTCTATGATACTGGGGGTTAGGACACCAACATATGAATTGGAGGGACACAACTTACTCATAACACCTTCGTTCCTTCATACTTAAGTGTTGTATATACTGTATTTCTGTGAATGTATCCCACATGCTACTTAATACTATAATCCATTTCTGCCATCTGCCTTATTTAGTTCTCTTCGAAATATAAAACAAGATATTCTTTTTTTTTCTCCTGGTATTCAGGATCGAACTCAGGACCTTGTACTGATGAGGCAGGCATAGCACCACTGAGCTAAATTCCCAGCCCCAAGATATTACTTTTAAATAATACAGGAAGCATACATCTCTAGGTCAACTATTTTCATCTGTAAAATAAAGAAATTATTTAGAACTCACCAATCTACATTGTTTTTTTTTTCAATTTTATAAAATGCATGAATCCTGCTTTTTGATTGCAATTATTCAGCAAGTCCGTTGCTCATGTTATCTGATGACCTGGCTCTTGAATCAGAGGGGGCCCTGCTCATCTATTCTCAGAAGCAGGAAGCTGAAAAGACAGCAGGTTTCACATCCATAAAACCACAGGAGTTTTGGGAGGCTCGAAAGAAGGTAATGATGTCTATTTTGTAAATGAGAAGATGGAGGCAAGACTGGAAGAAGAGAAAGATTTTCAAGAGAAGTTTTTGACCGCTGCTTTGCGAACACTGAAGGATGACATGTCTCCTGTGGGTTTCCAGCTCTGTCGCCTATCTTCCTTTTGTTAAACTTTATTCTTAATACCATAGAAACCGCCATAAGCCGCAAAACCTCTGCAGTACCCAGTATAAAGACAAAAGGTTATGAGCAATAATGAAATAGAAACTATAATTCACAGCATTCTCTAATTCTCCGAGATTCAAAATTCACAGCACATGGGCAAAGATCACATAGATGTTAATATCTTACAACACAGAGGTTGAAGTCATCTATAAAGAAAAACAAAACATTTTTTTTAAAAACAGTATTTTTCTACTCTGCTAGCTACTCCTCTTTCCTCTGCTCTGAAGGTCTTCCTATAATCCTTGATCTGAATTTTCTAAATTTACAAAGACAAAAGTTAGTAGCTAGCTTGTTAACAGCTAAGCATTTAAATCCATTCTCCTGTTTGCATGTTGGGGTCACCCATGGATGATGGGTTCCATGGAGATTCTAGGGATTTTGATTTAATACATCTAGGACTATGCTTAGTCAAATTTTAAGAATCTGCAAGTGGTTTTTCATGCTCAATACACCTGAGAACACCTCAGTTTCTTTTTTGTTTTGCTTTGTTTTGTTTTAATGGTAGTGGAGATTGAACCCAGGGCCTTAACCATGCCAGGCAAATACTCTACCACAGAGCTACAACCACCCCAGTTTTATCATGTAGTAGTTAATGCAATAACTGCTATGTACAGAACAAGTGCTCCCCAAAACCACAAGCTCACAAGCTCAAGTTCAGAACACTACTTTCCAGAGTGGAGGTCTCCAAAATCTTTCTAATGGTTCTGTTGTTAAAGCATCCAGAAGTTAGGACTGCCAATATGTGATTTACTTTATTTACAAATTATGTAGTTATGATACTACACTGATAACAGTTAGTATGGCAAAGCACACACAACAGAGAAATTCTGAAAGATGAGGCAGAATGAATAAATTTAGCAATGGCTAAACTATTTTGAGTGCACTGAGAAGTGGGTACAGTCCACTCCGAAATCACCACTGATGATTTATGGAAGGAGAACTTTTCCTACCACTTTCCACAGTGTTTCAATAAAGCCACCCTGTATTTCATCAGCACACTAGAATTTACAGAGCATTTTTCAAATTGATCATATCTGTGCTCAAATACCTTATAAGAGAGATTTTGTTACTATTTATAACCTCTTGTCGATGAGGATACTAAGGATAACCCAGGACATTTGGTCACATAGCTAAAAATTATGGAACAAAGTTCCATCTTTTGCTGCAAAATTAACCACTTCATAGCCCAAAGCTGCCCTGGTCAGGTAGCATAATTGTGTTTGTCTTTTATTCTTCTCTAAGGCAGAACATAATAGGTTGCCTCTTTATTACACTTATTTTCAAAGTAAATACAGCTGTCTGTTGAAATTATACATGTTTCAGATGTGGTAATAATAGAACTTCTTAAACTAGTTGTTTTTAAATCCTCTATGTGATATCCGTAAAGTCTTAAGGTGACTGTTTCCCCTGGGGAACATTTGGCCATGTCTGGGTACTGTTTGGGGGCCTTATAATGACAAGATAACTCCCAACATAAAAAATTATCTAGCCCCAAACATCAAGAGTAGTAAAGTTGAAAAACCCTGTTGTAATCTTTCTAAATCTTTTAGTTATGAATCATTGTAAGTGGCTGCTGATATCTATGGAGCCACCCCAGGCACATGCACATTCATACAAAACACGTACATCCTTTCACAGTGTTTGCTGACTTGATAAAGTACAGTTCCAGACACCAAGGTAGGAGTAAAGCAAACAGTCAGTTCCGATGATTTGTATTGAATTGATTTTCTTCTTACAAACCCTCAGACACATGAATGACTAAAAGACATGTTTTGGAATTCCTCCTATTAAACCAGAAATTCAGATACAGCCCATGGATCTAAATGTATGTGGGTTATTAAAGTCATTCATAACCTAATAAAGCAATATTTGTACATTTTAATTGAGAAAGAGGTTCATGTAATCTCACTCCATATTTTTAATTAAGAAGAAAAGACCACAAATCTCAAAGTGGACTTTGAGGGTTATTTCTTCTAGCCCTTTTGAGAGAGATTAGAGGATTTGCTTCATAAAGTATATCAGATAGTGATTAAGAAGGCCCCTTGTTGGTTATAATATTTTATCATATATGGATGAGAATGAGCACTCCATTAAAGTCTTGTTACTTGGCTTTCTTGATTTAGGAGTCAGGGGAAAAATTATAAAGTAGGCAGTTTATCTTCTGTCACCTAAAGAGTCTCTCTATACTTCCTTCAGTTCTCTCATTCTTTCCTTATCAGAAATGTCAGCTGTGTGTGTAGGACATGAATTCAAGTAATGTGAATTACTTGAAGATTTTTCAGTTTACATTGCTCAAGGCTTAAAAAATTATAGAGGAAATATTGTTTTTATTTTCCTGCTATTTGGTCTTTTAAGCCTGAAGAAGAGTATGAAGAAATATTTAGGAACAAAGTAGTCCTTTCTTGGACTACCTATTCTAACAGGATACCCTATAAAATCTTCAGACTGATTGTATTTTTTAGAATTAAAATAAGTCAGCTAAAAATGAATTACTTTATGTTTAATATCTACTCAATATTTCTCATATGAAATTTACATTTTTTAAAACTGTCCTCTTTTTCTCAATAATAGAAATTTAATTTGCTATTTTCTGCGCTACCTGGATTCAACATGAAATTTTCTGCATACTTATTTAAATTCAACAAATATTGTTGAAACATTATCTATACAATCTTAAAATGTTAAAATCTCTCAAATTCTAATAAGGTTTTAAAAGATGAATCATTCAAAAGCCAATTTAAAGCATTCAAAAGCAGGAATTTATTCAAATTATAAACAAAATTCTTCAGATATTTCTCAAATTAAAAATTGATTGCCCAAGCCTCTCACAGGATAGAGATGGAGAAATATATACCCAATGATCAAGACAGTCAGGAAGAAGCCAAGTTTATGATCTTCTATTCTTCTAACACAAACCAACAAAATGATTGCAGTCCTGGGAACAATAAAGCTCTTTTTAGGTTTCAGAACAGATCTCTGCCTTTGTGTAGGGCAGTATGATGATGAAATCAACATAATTCTTTCCCAATGTAGGTGGACATTGCAATCATTATTTTAATAAAATAAAACAAGACAAAATAATGACATAAATAAAAGTACTGGGGATATCCCTTGATCTATGAGTCCAATCATGATATAATCCAACCATCAACTGGTTTTTCACTTCTACAGTTCTTTGCCACAGCAGATGTGAAGCTTTGACCCAAATGATGACCTAAAAAAATTCAAAAATATCACTGACGAAAAGAAATAATTCCTTTTTCTGACCCCAGACTTTTCACTAACATTTCTGTACATTTTTCCCCAAGTACCCCTCTTATTTATGCAGTTCACTCTTTTGATGTCAGCTACTCCCACTCGCTTCTTCCTATGGTAGGCAGTTCGCCAAGGAATGGCCATGCCATATAAAGCAGAGCAACCTGTCCTGGTGAAACCCTAAGTGACCCGTCATATGCCGGGCTGAATCTGCTGGGACACTTGGTCACTGACTTCCTGGCTCCCATGTCAATGCCTTTCAAATATGAACCAAGTGAGTAAACTCCAGGTATACTAGTTACAGCTCTGCCCTCACTTGGAATCATACCACTGTTCACTGGTTCTTCAGCTTGATGGCATCTTCTGTGCACTCCATTACTTTTGTATACTTGTAAATGAGTGCAGAAGAAAGTATCAAAAGCTCCAACAAATGTTGATCCTACAGTTGCTTACTGGACAAGCAAAAGTGTTAAATGCAAAGCCGTGCTTAAACCTTAACAACCATGCCTATGGCTGCTTATAACTTGTGGTTCCTAGTACAAAATGGAAATGAGGGTTTCTTGTTCAAAGAGTAAGAAAAATAACCATTAAAGATACTGCCATACAAAACACTTTCTTCTGCCACCTCTTAAACTGCCATGGTATCTTCTACTCATTTGCTGAGAGAATGTAGACCTTCAGAGGAACTCTGGGGCCTCCACGTGCCTTCAGCGTATTGTCCCCACGGTTCCTTTTCTCACCAGCTGTCAGACAATGTGCTGTGCCCTGTCTGGCAGCAAGGATGTCAATCTCCTTTGCCCCATTGGCTAGCTAACCCAAGAGTTGTGGACAAGTACGACAACCTCTAAGCCAAGATGTACTCAGTGCCTCAACAGGCAGATGAGGCTAGCACTGTACCCTGACCTGAGAAGCTACTGTCAGCCGGCCTTCACCATGTCCAGGACCATTTAATCAAATGTTTTCCATGTCAGTCTGCCAAGTGCAGGCCTCAGGAAAGAGTCATGACTCATGTCATCACAGGGCTAATGGCTCTGTAACAGTGATGAGGTGAGAGGAATGGACTTCAGGTTGCAAAATTCTCTGCTTGAAAGTTAATTTTTCTGTGGTTATTCTTGCAAGTCTTGCTGGCCTACATACTGCAGCAATCTGCTCTATGTAGTATGTGGAGCATCTTAAGAAAAATGAAAGGAAAGAAAGAGAAGGAAGGAAGGAATGAAGGGAGGAAGGGAGGAAGGAAAGACAGAGAGAAAAGGAAAGAAAGAAAGAGACAGAGAAAGGAGGGAGGGAAGAAGGAAGGAAAGAAAGAAAGAAGGGAGGGAGGAGGGAAGGAAGAGAAAGAAGACAAAGAAGGGAAAGAAAAGAAAAAGAAAGAAGGAAGGAAAGAAAGAGAGGAAAGGAAAGAAAAAGAAAATAAAAAAGGAAAGGAAAGGAAGAGAGAGGAGAGGAGAGGAGGGGTGGGGAGGAAAAAGGCAAGGCAAGGCAGGGCCATCTCCTTAGAAGGGAGTGTGGGACTAGGGAAGCCATCACCCCCCAGAAGTGGAGAAGCGGGCAGAATTCGAGCCCAAGGTTAACCAAGAGAGCTCCATCCTCAAACGCACATGGAATGAAGAAAAATCCACAGTTAAAAAAAACAAACAAACAAACAAAAAAAAAAAAACACACAGTGCAAACATTAGTATTGGAGAGGTTTGCTCAACTAATGGGAAATAGAATAGAACCAACAGAGAATTGAGATAAGCAGTAAAGAGAGCTAAGCCAATATTTTGTAATTGATTCAAATGCCTATTTTAGGAACTATAACCTGGTTTAAATGAACTATGTGGAAAAGAATGACAAAACAAAGAATCAAATAGAATCTTATTCTCTGAATTGCATAGTAATAATTCACTGGACCGGTTTTTTATTTTAATATTTAAAAATTACACAGAAAAAAGTCTGTGATCTAATAATGGATGTTATAGATGCAGTAATATACAAGGCAAGATATAAATGGTATTTTTATAATTGTCAAATTATTATTAATTTTTTGCTATCTGTGCTAACAGCCGACTATAGGTTGAGAAAGATATAGATCACTCTGGCCTAAGATAATAATCTACTTTTTACTTGTATCAATATTTAGAGCGATGGTTTTCAAATTCACTTAATAATTCACCAGACTGATACTTTTCCACTGTTCCAGAAATTGCCCCGGGGGAATCCAAGTCCTCTTACCTACCTGCTATTTCAAGAACCTTGATTTCTTTAAATTAATTTTCTTTTTAGATCCCTTACTTGTTCATGCTTCTCTTAGTTCTTGGCTTTCACACCCACAATTACATTCTGCATGCTGCTTGTAATTATCTTGCTGCTATCAGAGACTGCATGGTTTCCCACACTTCAGATCTGCACAAGAATATGTGAGATCATAATTATAATCTTGTATTTTTGTTCAGCAATTTAAAACATTTTTAAACCAATGGATCTTTGACTAACAGGACTTCTGCAACATACCTCTACATAAACAGCTATTTATTTTTTGAGATTTTTTTGGACTTCTGTGGGTGGGAGAGAAGGGAGGAAAGAGAGAAGCAGAGAAACAGAGAAACAGAGAGACAGAGAGACAGAGAGACAGAGAGACAGAGACAGATTTTTGTATAAATTTAAGAGGTTTGTCTATTCCCCAGTGTCTTTCTTTGTTTCACCTGGGAAATACAAGCTATTATAAAAGCTATTGCACTAGATGTTTTGGGGGTTATGTAAAACAAACTTCCATACCTCACATTATGAGATGTTTTGTTTTGTTTTTCCTTCGGTACTGGGTATCAAACTCAGGACCTTGTGCTTGCCAGGCAGGTGCAGTGCCACTGATCTACATCCACAGCCCCCTATGAGATGTTTCATAATAACACAGAGTATCATAGACACAACTCTCCTCAATGTACAACATCTTTCACTCAGTCTTATTTCTATGTTTTAGCACCACTAATGTGCTATGCTTCCTTCTCCCTACCTCTATACGATTTCCCAATGCCCAGTCTGTCTTCTTCCACCCCTTGTATCACAGAGATAACTTCTCCATCACCCTTCCCTCCTTCTAGTGTCATAATCTGCACGAGTCTACATTAAGTGATGCTTCTGTCTTTATTTTACTTGATTCAGCAGCAGCTTTAATCACTACTGTCTCCTCGTGGCGTCTGTAATCCCCTACTTGATTGTTGTTTCACCTCGGCTGCTTCTTTACTTCCATACAATTTCACTCTCTTCATGTCAAGTATTACATGTGATTTACCTTTTTTGTAAATGGTCTGCTTATCTTGTGAATCCATGCTGATTTCCAAGACAACCCGTCCCTATGAGAGCCTGTTACAGTCCATGCACCACTGTCTTCCACTATTTTATATTGAATCATGACCTCTTGTAGGCTACATGCACATGTATCCAAACTCCTGCCTAGTACTTTCCTTTATAAATTCATTATCAAGCTCCACTGACTGTTCTATTGGTCCTAAATCTAGTCTTTGTTCCATTATCTCAAATCAGTGCATTGTACTCCATACAGTAGAAACCAAGGGACTGTTCATGTGGCCCTGTGGTCTTAGTTTGGGCTCTACAGAAGGCAGAGCCTAAAATAATGGCATAGGCATCTCTGCTTGATCAGGGAGAGCAATCATGTGGTGCTGCAGAGGAAGGCAAAGTAAAGCAACTTTAGCTGTTGTCGACAACGCACTGTATTACACATCGTCTTTTCATTGCTCACATAATCCTGTTGCCTGGAATCTTAACTAAGATCTTAACAGGCCACTCTGATGGCTTTCTGGGTGGAGTGGTACATGATGACATAGGTGAATCCAGTGAACATGAACTCATTGTGCCATTACTCTTATTACAAAAGGTGTCCCTTGCTCTGACACACTGTTTCATGGACTGAAAATACCAACAGAACAGTCAGGCTCTAAGTTTTTATTTTAATATAACTGAGACTAAATACAAAAGTGGACAATCATCAGACCATATAGAAAAACCAAACTCCAACACAAAGCCTGAAGGAACCAACTCACTGAAGTTAAACCACAATTTTTGTAGCAACTACTGCAAAATGTCCTAGACTTAATTCCTATTGGATTGCCTGGATTTCACCTTACTTCCATTTTAGGAAAGTCTAGAGAAGTCAAATGTGTTCCCCTAACCAATCACATAAGATGCCTCCTTCTAGGAAGTCTGCTTCCAGATCCCCATGCCATTGACCACCATTGAGGGCACCTGAAACCTTCCCTGTTCACTGTAGACCATTTACACCACTGCGCTCCCTACCTTTGTGTGTTGGCCAAATTCAGGTGAAGTTGGCCCACTCTTTTGCTGTAGTAAGCTGTGAAATAATAGCCCTGGTGTTTATTCTGATCTTTAATCAGAGAATGATATTGGAAACGCCCAAACAATAGCCTGTCTACATGGATTTCTCCTGGCTTGACCAGGGCTCCCTCAAGGATATAAGTCTTACTTAATGCTGTTTTTAATCCTTACATCTGTGCTTGGTTTAAAATATAAAGATACATGTCATCGATGTTTGTTTGAATTTACATAGGGAACCTGAAAATTAAGAGAGAGTACAGTTAATGTACAACAGCAAAAATAAAAGTGAGAACAAGAAACAAAAACGCAGATTGTTGTATAATAATAAAATGTATGGGTATTTAATAAATAAAATTCTCACAAACAAATTCAAACTGGTGATGGATTTTAAAAAGCTCCACAGTAGGGAAGAGCAGGATTATATGAAATTGTGAGAATATTTATGACAAAAGGGAGTGCATGCTCCTTTACCTGTGAGACTTGTAAGCAGCTCCAGATTTATGAACCATCACACCTTAGAGGAAAACTATGATTATTCTCAAAAGAATATGGGCTTTAATGTAAGATGGAATTCGTTTCAGTTCTGACACCACCATTTATTTATTCACTTACTTTCACCTCTGTATATTCAAGAAATACTTAGTTGGTCAATAAACATGGCTCTATAAGAGAATTTCTCACACTCCAGTTAATAGCAGATGTAATACAACACATTGCTTGCTTACTACCTTTTAAAAATATTCACTAAAAATATTTCTCACAACTTCAGAATTTTCATATAAAAGTACATATTTGCCTCACAATATTATAACATATAAAATGAATATTTCATAATAAATGTAAAACAACTACTTCACCTAGTGAGCACTCAATAATGTTAGTTTCTAGCTCCTTAGAGACAACAATTAAAGACAATTTAATATGTCTACTTATGTTTTTTTGGATATGAGTCCTGTTGTGGACATTGACTCTCAAGTAAGACACTTGTAAATTTTTACTGCCAAAATAAGTCCTCGTTTCCTAGGCACAATTACATCCAAATGGTCAGGAAATTAATTGTTCACTAAATATGTTTTGTGACCTATTTTTGCAGCATATGAAAGTTGAAAGGAGAGTATGGTTGTAAATGAAATATACTTTTTAACCAACATCATTTACCTAATCAGAAGTTGTTTTTCCTTAAACATTATTTTAAGCTGTAATCTTCAGCCTGAAGAAACATTGACATGTTCACTCTTGCCTCAAAGATCACAACAATAATTACTGTATGAGATTTCCACGGATTCTGTCATTGGTGCCCTGAGACCTTCTGCCTCTCCAAAGATTAGTTCACATTTAGAGTAGAAACAATTGGTGACTGACTCAAAGAGAAAGATACAGACAGATGCCTCATGCCAGTACTCAGAGCCATTTTGTCCATGTCCACATCTTCTTGGTCTAAAATCATAACTCCTATTTGTTAATGCAAAAGAAAACTATTCATATTGGTTCACCGTGTCTGATTTTTTTTTTCTTTTTTGTACCAGAAATCAAACTCAGCTCCTTGTGCTTGCGAGGCAGGTGGCAGCACTACTGAGCTAAATACCTGGCTCTGATGTTTTTCTACTTCTTGGAATTCTTTTATCCCACAACTTTTTATGCAACGATCCATCTTTTTCCACTAATTTACTCATTTATTATCATTTTCAGAAAATATCTATTCAGTGAAAAAAATTTAAAACAAATAGCTTTCACTGAGGCAATTTTAACTGAGGGATAGACTTACTCTCAAATCTGGAGCCACCATTTTAATATGAATGAGATTTCAAATCTTTTCATTCGAAGACTGCCTTTATTTACTCTTTGCACTTAATGGTAATGACAGTCAAGAACTGTTAAGAAGCAAGTGATATATCTAGTAACTTAATGAGGGTGATTCCAACAGGACAGACAGTTGAAAATATGATTCCACAAATAATGGGGTTTTCTCTAAAAAGCAGTTGAAACCATGGAATGGTATAAGATATTCATAAAGAAACTGTAGTTTATATAAGTTATAGACACTGTTTAAACTATACACTTAATCTTGGTGTTATAAAATGTTAGCCTATTGAGGGAGGTGATATATTTTTATTGCCAACTTAACTTTTAAAAACAACAACCTTTCAAAACACCATATAATATAAGATTTATTCCACTGTTCTGGGATGAATAAATATTTTGCAACTATTAAGAAAGACTCATTGTGTAAGAAGATTCAGAATGTATGTGTTCACTTAAAATTAAATCAGTAATCACTCAGCTACAGAAAACAGGGCAATGCCCTGGACAAAACTCATCAAGGCCAAGGTGCATGATGTCTCAATAAACCTGTCACATGCTGATACTATCACCCAGGAGATGGTCTCAAATCTTCTTTTCAATTTCATAGTGTTTCTCTGCCCTGAATTTTGATAAAAAGATGAACCCAATTTGGCAAGGCAGATCAGAACGTTCGGTACTTAAAACTTAATATTGAGTAAATATTAAGTGAAACTTAATATTTGAATTTATTCCCAAAAGATGAATTTGACTTCCTTGAGATGTTAACTTGATTTCTAAAAGATAAAGTCAGGAAGTAGTTGATATATTTTACTTTATCATTAAACTATTTCAAAAAATACATTTGAAAGAGTATTTTCTAGGAAGTAATGACAATTTAGATTGAGTCCCCAAAAAAAAGTCCATTAAACACATCTCAATTGAACATGCAATAGTATGAGAATAGATTTACATGTTAGATTTTATTATGTAATCTTGGTGAAAATTTTCCAGCAATGTCTGAGTGTCTGAAACAGTTGAAACAACATCTTACTATGTCCTTGTACAATATGGTAACTAAAGATTCAAAAGTTAGAAGAAGGAATTTTCAATGTGTTCATATTATCAGTACATGTGAAGAAATAAGTATGCTTACCCTGCTTTAAACATTGCATAACCATTCATCTAATGTATAATTTTTGTTTTATGCATTAACTGAAGGTGCATTTTTAAAACTTAAAAACATGTATTGAGACTTCAAAGCAAGTTTTTTTAAAAACAAGCAAAGAAATCAACCAAAACACTGGTAATTATAACTACTTTAATGTGTGAATCAGGAATTACTCAATACTGTAAAACCACATAATATAAATATATAAATTTGATGCTACAACTGATATGAAAAGTTAAATTCTAATATATAGAAGTTGGACGTAGGTAGGACTAATAACACCTTGTATTTTAAAGTCTAAAGTCACACAGTTAAGATAGATGGGAAATGTCCTACGGAACACTGTAATCACGTTCTCATCTCGAAAGAAAGAGGAAGAAATGAAGTATATTTTGCAATGCAATGTCCTTGGCTTTAAAAAGTTGTCAGTAGACCTAACTTCATGTCTATATGCAAAAATAGACACATATATAATTGAAAAATAATTAGATCCTATGGTTCTTTTGAGTAGTTTTAAGAATAAATCAATGAAAAAATAAATACCAGAACACAGTAATAACTGGGAAAAATTATAGATAGGATTGAGAGATTTGGACAAACAAAAGAAACTTGGATGCTTGATTCAATTTTGATCTTAGATAAATATTTTAAAATGTTTAGTGTAAATATGACTCACTAAATATTTGGAAAGTAATAATAATTTAAAATATTTGTTGTTTAACTGAAATTAAAGTTCATTTGAGCAACCTGTATTTTATCTTGCAATCCTAGCTGGAGGATCAAAAGTCCACCTCAGAATTCAGACGTATATTGCTTGCTCCAGTATCAACTTTAAGATTTGACATAGCTTTCTGACTCTTTATGAACAACAGTGTGGTAATCACGATTTCTGGGCTGCTGTTTGCCAGAGAATCCCAATTGTATCTTTTTCTGAATCTACTTTAAAATGGGGAATATACTTAATCTCTCTGTAGTTAGGAGTGAGTTTCAAACAAATTCTGGCCAGCGAACTTAACCGATGCATAAAACCACCTAGATATCTTTGATTTCATGACTATTCATCCCTGAACAACTGCAATAAGCAGACAAGCCCTGCCTTTCAATTGACATATAGTGTGATTATTTTAAACTATGAATTTTGGTGGTTATTTACGTACACAGGGTAAACTGTCCTGTTCTAATACAAAGCAATCAAAATGAAGTGCTCAGGGAGGGTAAGTCATACTTATTGCAAATATTACAGTAAACTTATAGCTTACACAAGATTCACCTTGAGATTGTAATTTTAAGTGAAATAAGTCAGACACCAAAGCTTAAGTATCACATGATTTCTCTTATATGGAAAACCCAAAATATAAATGAATTATACAACAAAATAAAAGACAATAAGAAACAGGGAGATAGATCTTTTGCAAAAAAAAAAGGAGATTAGTGGAGAAAGGGAAGGGGGGAGAAAGGTGAACAGAAATGAATCTTTAAAAAAGAATAAGATGTATTGTGTACAAGTAGCACTAACTCCCTACAGTAAATGTAATAATTACGTACTGCACACACATACTGATAGCAGAAAACAAAATAAAATAAAATAAAATGAAGAATTTAACAAAATAAATAAAGAATTCTGCTGTGAAAACAGTGTAGCTTTGAAATCAGATTTAGGAACAACATGAGACAATAGATAACTTCATTATTTACTGTTTCTTTGCTGCACTCAATATACAGAGCAGGATTTGTTCGTAGTTGCTGATTTTCAGTGTTATTTCAGGTGACCTGGTCAGGTGAGCTGGAGCACACTGAAATGCTCGGCTTTTCATTTGTATCCTTTGATTCCAAGATCAGTGAGTGAGAGTGAGGATGCAAGGACAGAGAAGCTCAAGGGTGTCCACAGAAGTACAGGGAAACTGAAGTGAGTACACTGTCACCTTCAGAAGCCAAGAGAAGAAGTACATTTCAAAAAAGGTAAAGCATACCGTGACACAGGTAAAAATGGGACAAGTATGAGCAAATGAGCTTCCAGGGGCACAAAACTGAAGAAAATACAGCAACAGATAAGGAAAAACTCCCTGCCCTTGTGAGAATTATAGTCTCCTTAAAGATGAAGAAAATAAAGAAACAAAATACATAGTGTGTTAAAGGGTAATAAGTGCTACTAAGAACAAAAAAGCAAGAAGGGAGGACAGGCGGTGGCTAGAGAATGGGCTGGGAATGGGAGGCGGAATGAGATAGATGCCTTCTGAGCAAGAGGTTCCTTTCTGCAAAGGACACAAAGGAGGCCAAACAGCCCTCATCTTTTCTTAGATTTTTTTGGCCTGAAAGGTTGTAGCTTGTAGCTGTTGCCCTCTTGCAATCACGAAGATCAAGGTCTGAGGATGGAAAACAATATAGGGATGATTTAAGTGTACAGATATGGAATCAATTTAGGTGTTATTATTAACCTCCTTTGCACGTGAGATAATAAGTTCTTCATTTTAAATGACAATCACAGCTTTTGTTACTTGGAGCCTAAAGCAATTACACTGATGTAAAAGGGACATCGCTGAAGATGCAGAGTAACTTAGAAGAATAACAGGAGAAAGCTGTGGCATTTCCTTCTTTGAATGAAATGACAGTTTCATCTTTTGGAAGTTTAGTATTCAGAAGCATAATGAGAGCTTTGAAGAATTACATTAGGAAGAAGTTTTTCAAAGGTCACAAGTAGCCACACAAGTCAGCTAACAGATAACTGATAACAATTCAAACACTCTTCCCATATACGTTAACATACATCCCCTGATAACCGACTACCTCCAAGGTGCTCAACTCATGCAAGGTGTGCACACACGAATCATACTCGTCATTTCCCCTGCCCACTTCTACTTTTCCTCAGGGAGCAATTTCATGAACCCCCTAGCAACAGAACAATAACTGACTGTTTTATTAGAACAAATATTTTACTTAATAACTTTTTGCTGACAAATTCCTAGTGATTGACACTAATTTCATTTTTCCCAGAGAGGTAACTAAGCTTCAGTCCTCAAGGTTAATATTAAAGAAATTTGCCACTTGTATTGGCTGATTTGTTACTAGCATTTTTTTCTTAATATTCTAAAGCCTCCCTTGGCACTAATATGCATAAACATCCACCATTTCAGTATACTACACTGAAATTAACAGAGGAGAAAATGCCATTCCTAAAAGAACCCCAGCATTATCGTGTACCTATGCTGCATGATAGGAAGCAAGTCTGGGTAACGAAGACAGTCATATTTAGTTTGTTTGCTACTCAACAGATAGACCAATATTTATTTTCAGTTGCCCATTTTTTAAGGTTAATTCAATAGGCCTGGTTAGACAGAAAACAGAATGAGATGATGTTTTTTTCAATAATTTATAGAGGTTAGGACCAAAACTTCATTTGTTTCTTTAAAACAAGTGCATAGGAGGAAAATCTTGGACTAATATAACAGCTGTGTTACACATAATGTGCATCCCTTTGAATCCCATATCAAGATCAGTACTTGTCTCAAACATCTAACAAAAGTGGAGCAGACTTGCATAGAAGGCTTTGTGTTGGACACCATAGGTTAAAAAATAAAGGCTCCGATTCTCAAATTAGAAAGATTACAGCCCAGTAGGCATGATATGCATATTCATAATTAAAATACAACTTGTAATGAATATGATTCAAGTTATGCAAATGAACTATAGCTGGGCAGTAAAATGATTGCTTTGTGACTGTCTATAAATTGAGACAACAAATTTGAATTTGAGATAAAATACATAGAAAAAAAGATAATTATATATAGAAAAATATACATAATTTATTGAAAGCAAAAAAATATATAAATATTTAGGAAACAGAGGCAAACATTACTACCTAAAATATGCATGGGGACATGTGCAGTGTTTCTTATACATTAATGTTAAAATATAGATTCTCATTTAGTGCATCTAAGGTAAAGCCATAGATTTGTATTTCCAATAGCTCCCAGATGAAACTATTCATGCTCACACAGCGAAGTAGTGGGACATAAGGAAAGCTTTTAAACAAACTGCAGAAAATACAAAAAGCATATGAAGGAAATGTCCTCTACCATTAAGTCAGGTGATTTCTACTGGTGCCCAGTGAATCCTGGAGGTGAAAATTTGGCATCCCAACCTCTCTGTAGCAGATTGATATGTTTTATCTGTTTCATATATTGGCTTTATCCATAATATGTTCTTTTAAAAAATGATATTTAAAGGGAGGAAAAAGTGTTTTGAAAAGTTTGAAAGTTTGAGTTTTTTGTTTTTTTTGTTTTTCATTTTTGAGTAGGTAAATGAGATGTGTTAAGAAAACCAATTGGGGGCCAGGGATTTAGCTCAGCAGTTCCTCCTAAGCCTACTGAATTGCAAGTGCAAGGTACTGACTTTGATCCCTGGTACAAAAAAAGAAAAGAAAAGAAAAGAAAAACCAATTCCATAGGCTATCTAGATTGGAGTGAATGGTCTGAACTGGTCTGAACTGGTCTGAACAAGAAAAAAAAAATACATCTTGGGCCAGGGATTTAGCTCAGTGGTTCCACTGCCTGCCTCACAAGCACAAGGACCTGAGTTCAATCCCTGGTACCAAAAAGAAAACCTTTTCATCTGCCATGAAACAGCAGTGAGAGTGACAACTAACTTCACTAAGTCTAGGAAAATCTGAAAATGATATAGCAGTGTCTTTAAAATGCTAAATAAAAAATGAATGCCAACCTACATGTCTATATCCAGTAAGAATATTAATCAAAATGAAGGCAGAGTATTTCCACTTTTAGTTAGAATGTAGAAAAATGTAAGAGAAATTGATTCTTGTATGAAAAATAAAGAAAAATGTAAGATCTATAAATCATGTTTTATTTGGGACCATCATCATGGTGAGTGCAAAAAGACTTAATGAGCTGAATTTTAAAGTAAAATAAGCCCTTCATACTCGAGCAGGCAGTGAGCAGTTTTCACAGCTACATTAAGAAGCCTGGTCCCTGGGCCAAAGAAAGAAGGAATAAGCCTGCCATTGATCAGAAGGATGTAAACAAATGAGAGAAAAAGAAGTGAATGGATGAAGGTGTGGGCTACTGAAAGGTAATTGGCTCCAAGAGCCTCAAAAACAAAAATGTATCATCCAGGGTCTCCTGGCTCCAGGTAATCATAGAGTACTTTCTATCATACTACAATTCAGAATACTACAAATCAATTACAACCCCAAGGGAGGGAAATGTTTTAAGACAAAATAGCACTAAAAAAAAAAAAAAAAGGTAGAAACTATAGGGAATCCAACACTGAAGATTTTCCAAGACTATTTAACATGCAACATGGAAAATCAAATCTTTAATTTAACTAACTTGGGAGAGCCACAGATTAATCTTGGGTCTGACAAAACAAAAGGCAGTTGAAAATCTAAAACACCAAAAAGAGGGAGATTTGGAGAGTGGACCTCCAAATATGCATGTAAATACCCACTTCTCATTTGCTGACCCTTGAAATGCATTTGAATAGGGCAGAATCTAAGGAATCCAGCAGAAAGCAATCTAGTAGAAAACTCAGAGTGAGCAGTCATCCCAGATGCTCCCCTGCAAGGGAGGTGAAATTTAGATTTTCCACCACAAAAATTTACAAGGTTTCAGTAAATTCCTCACACTTATATTGGAATTCCAGAAAAGTCACACCTTTCAAGGAAAGGCTCTTTACCAGGGGTTAGTGTTTTCATTTCATTAATGGAAATATTGAAAATGTCTTCCATTACAAAGTATAAAACCAAAACACAGATTCACAGGGATTAGTCAGTAACATTGGCTCCTAAACAATACCAGTGAAAAAGAACCCATAAAGTCTAGAATACATTACCCATAATGCCAGGAATTCAATAAAAGTTATTAGATATGTAAAAACAGTACAATATGAAACATGTTTGAATTTAAAGGCAGTCAATAGAAACACATTCCAAAAAGATTCAAATATTATAAACAAGTACTTTACAACAGTTATTTTTTAAAGTGTTCAGAAATATAAATAGAAATATATTCACAAAAGATACATGGGAGAATTTAATATAGAAATGTAAATGTTAAAAATTCATGAACTAAAATGTAATATTTCAAAATGTAAATGATACTAGATCACATTTAAGAAGACAAAAGCAACAGTCTATGAACGTGATGGCAGATCAAAATAAATAAAAAGAACACATAAAGACAATAGAAAAAATGAATATATAATGTTAAGCAGTATCACATTAACATGCCAGAGTAACACTTGAGGGAAAAAACAAAATAGAATATAACAATAAAAATATTTGAAAAGTTATTGGATCAATATTTTTAAAGTTTAATTAGCAAAACACAATATAAAATCTAAGAAGAAAAGGATGGGGCAGTAAAACACAAGCAGAATAAGTAAGACATCAGCACATCACAATATCCTTCAAGTTAAAAATACATGAAAAATCTTGAAATAACCAAATATTAAAGCACTGACATGTAGAAGAATAGCAATAATAATTACTTCTCTATAAAAACATACAGGCCAGAAAAAAATATTGTACCTTCAGATATTTGAAGAAAAAAGTGGATTAAAGATCTAAATACTAAAAAAGAGACACTAAATTTGCTGGAAGATAAGTTAGGCAGAACTCTTGAAGACATTGGCATAGGAAAAGACTTTATAAACAAATCCTCAGTAGCACAGCAAGTAGCAGAAAGAATCAACAACTGGGATTGCATCTTATTAAAAAGCTTCTGCACTGCAAAAGAAACCATCAACAGAACTAAGAGACAACTACAAGATGGGAAAAAAATTTTTACCAGCTGCGCCTCAGACAAAGGACTACTATCTAGAATACATAAGGAATTCAAGGCCATCACTCCAGCTCCAGGACAGGGTAGCCGCGCCCGCCCATGTGAGCTCCGGCACCATCACAAGCTCCAGCACCAGGAAGGTAGCCGAACTGGCACCACTGACCCCCACACACACACGTGCTCTCAAACCTCCTGATCATGCCATTCTTTGGACCCACACTGTAGAGGCAGAGGTAGTCGTAAAGGGTATTTTTCTGAGCTCCCAACTTTGGACACTTTTTAAAAAGGGCCTGGGGAAACCTGTAGCAGAACCCTGTGGAGTTCAACCCTTCAGGACTCAATCTGAGCCTTGCAGCCCAAGGTTAGTCTGCATCATAGTGCTCTGCCATCAGCTAGCTGAGATCAGGGGACTTAGTTCTGCACATGGCTGTGCATGTTGTATACTATGACAGCAGAGATATAGTCTGAAAGAGGCCCTTCAAATTCATTTTTCTTTCTTTTCATTTCACTCTGCAAATTCTTTCTTTTTCTGTCCTCTTTCTCCAACTCAGACTCTTGCTCCACCATATTATCCCTCATCTCCCTTTCTGTTTCTGCTCCTGCTGTAACTCATATTTCTTTCAACGTTTTTCCTTTTTTCTTTATGATCTATTCTTTTGTCATTCTACCTCACTCAAGAGTCAATAGGTTCAAGGGAAAGTGGGCCCCTATTACTGTTAAGGGGATATATTCTTGTCATTATACTTGTACTCTGTCTATCACTTTTGAATTTAACAATTTCCTAAAGAATGTGTGGTCCTTTTATGTCCTCTGGCTTCACTTGAAACCTTCTCCAATTCTTTCACTTATTTACTGCTCATGTTCTAACTCTGTCTAAGCCTCCATCCTAAATGGTAAATAAGCTATATTGAAAAGTTTATTCACTGCAAACATATTTTGGGCTGCTTCTTCATTTTAATTTAATTCACGTGGTTTAAAGGTGATAGACTAATGACTACCACAAGGTCAATTTGCATGTTGTTCTTGATCCTATTGTGTTGCTGATTGTATCAATTGGGATAAAGGATTGTGATTGATTTAAGGAGCTGTTTTCTCTGATATTATGAAAATGAGAATGTCTATGAGTCATTAGAAACCCAAAAGCTGAAGCGCAACTATATCAGGAAGTTTTAAGTAATAACCCAAAAAATTAAACCAAGGACAACTCAACAACAAAAATAAAAATGAGAAAACACATAAGCAAGACACAAAGACAGACTTCTAGTTCACCAATGGCAAACAGCAGGGCAAATGAGGATGAAAAGTCTGACAGTGAACCACCAGGACACCCTGAACTCAAAGCACAGGAAGTAACAAAACAGATCAATCAGGCTCTAGAGAAATTCAAAACAGAAATAATTTCCCAGATAACCATAGAGATGGTGATCAAAATGAAATTCATGATTCAAGACTCTAGAACAGAAACTGAGAAAAACATAGATGAGCTCATGACCATGATAGAAGCCATGAAGGCCCAGCATAAGAAAAAAATGGAAAAAATAAATGCCCAACAGAGGAAAGGAATGGAATCCATAAAACATATTCAAACAGATATCCAGGGGATTAAAAACGCTATTGAAAGTGTTCGCAACAGAATAAAATAATGTGAAGATAGAATCTCAGATATAGAAGATAAGATTGCAGTCAGTGACCCTGAAAAAAAGAGATCTTTTCTTTTTACAGTAAGGGATAATGAGAAATCAATCCAACGACTCCTAGATGATGCAAAGAAGAATAACATAAGACTGATAAGAATCCATGAAGTAGCAGGAGAAAATACAAATGACTTAAAAAAGCTGTTCACAGAATTAATGACAGAAAACTTCCCAAACAGAAGGGAAGAATTAGACATACAGATAAGTGAGGCATATAGGACTCCAACTAGCCATGATCAAAAAAAATCTACACCTAGACATATAATAATCAAGATCCCAGAAATCCAACAGAAGAACAAAATATTACAAGCAGTAAGAGAAAAGTAACAAATCATATGCAAAGGAAAGGCCATCAGAATCACAGCAGACTTTTCAACACAAACCCTCAGGTCAAGGAGAGCCTGGAATGAGGTATTTCAAGTCCTAAAAGAAAACAACCTCCAACCGAGACTGATGTATCCTGCAAAACTCTCTTTCAAAATGGATGGGGAAATAAGATACTTCCATAACAAAGAACACCTGAGAAACTTCATGACTACCAAACTAGCACTACAAGGAATTTTAAACAATATCCTAGAAAAAGACAATGAAGATAACAACACCACAAGGCCTAACAGAGCAAATCAAATAGGCAAGGCAAGAAACTAAAAGGAGAAGGCAAAAAAGTAAAAAGAGTCAACAAAAAGCCAATAACATGACAATAAGTCAGTATATATCAGTTATAACCATCAATGTCAATGGCCTCAATTCACCAATCAAGAGAAATAGACTGGCAGAATGGATTAAGAAGCAAAGTCCAACAATATGTTGTATACAGAAACACACCTACTACAAAAAGAAGCTCATAGACTGAAAGTGAAAGGATGGAAAACAATTCTCCACATGGCAGGAGCCCAGAAAAAAGCAGGGGTAGCAATCTTATTCACAGACAAAGTAAATTTCAAACCAAAACTGATTAAGAGAGACAAAGAAGGCCACTACATCCTTGTAAAGGGAACAATTCAAGAGGAAGAGATGACAATCATAAACATACATGCACCAAATATTAATGCCCCCAACTATATAAAAGAAATATTAAGAAACATGAAAAGCCAAATAAGCACTGATACAATTGTAGTGGGGGATCTAAATAACCCACTTTCGCAAATAGAAAGATCATCTAGGCAAAAAATCAACAACAAAATACTAGAACTCAACCAAGCATTTGAACATATGGACTTAATAGATGTCTATAGAATGTTCCACCCCACAAAATCAAAATATACATTTTTTTCAGCTGCACATGGATCATTCTCCAAGACAGACCACATACTAGCTCACAGAACAGGTTTGAATAAATGCAAAATAATCAAAGTTACTGCCTATATATTTTCAGATCATAGTGCAATCAAGCTGGAGATCAACAGCATAAGAAACCACAGGAACTTCACAAACATGTGGAAATTGAACACTGTCCTGAACAATCAATGGATCACAGAGGAAATTAAAGAAGAAATTAGATAGTTTTTACAAATAAATGAAAATGCCAATACAACATACAGGAATCTATGGGACAAAATGAAAGTAGTTCTACATGGAAAATTCATAGCACTGAATGCCCACACGAGGAAAACAGAGTGAGCTCAAATAAACAAACTAATGGTGAATCTTAGACTCCTAGAAAATCCCAAAGCTTGAACAAGAGAAGAAATTATAAAGATTAGAGCAGAAATCAATGCAATGGAAACTAAGAAAATGATATAAAAATAAATGAATCAAAAAGTTAGTTCTTTGAAAGAATAAATAAAATTGATTAGCCCTTAGCTAATCTTATCAAAAAAAGGAAAGAAAAGGCTCAGATCCATGCAATTAGGAATGAAAAAGGTGAAGTCACAACAGATCCGACAGAAATCCAGAGGATAGTCAATACCTACTTTGAGAACCAGCACCCTAACAAAATGGAAAACACAGAGGAAATGGACAGATTACTAGATACTTATGAATTACCAAAGTTGAACAAAGAAGACAAAACATTTTAAATATCCCAATTACAATCAGTGAAATTGAAAATGTAATTAAAAATTTACCAAAAAAGAAAAGCCCATGTCCTGATGGATTCACTGCTGAATTTTACAAGACATTTAGAGAAGAACTACTGCCATTACTCTTTAGACTTTTCAATGAAATTGAAAGGGAAGCTATGCTTCCAAATTCATTCCTGGAAGCAAGTATCACTTTGATTCCCAAACCAGGGAAAGACACAACTAAAAAAGAAAACTACAGGCCAATCTCCGTAATGAATATAGCTGCAAAATTCCTTAATAAGATACTAGCAAACAGAATACAAATGATCATCAAGAAGATCATACAACCTGACCAAGTCAGATTTATTCCAGGGATGGAAGGATGGTTCAACATATGTAAGTCAATAAATATAATACACTATATTAACAAAGTCAAGGACAAAAACCATATGATCCTCTCGATAGATGCAGAAAAAGTATTAGACAAAATTCAACAACCATTCATGATAAAATCCCTGCAAAAAGTTGGCATAGATGGTCTATATCTCAACTTCATAAAGCCTATCTATGAAAAACCAACAGCCAACATCATATTAAATGGCCAAAAACTGAAAACCTTCATGTTAAAATCAGGAACAAGACAAGGATGCCCACTATGACCACTCCTCTGCGATATAGTTCTGGAAACATTAGCCAGAGCAAGTAGATGAGAAAGAAATTAAAGCAATAAAGATAGGAAAAGAAGAATTTAAACTGTCATTATTTACTGATGATATGATACTCTACAGTGAAGACCCAAAAAACTCCTCCAAAAGACTCCTAGACTTAACTGACACTTTCAGCAGAGTAGCTGGATACAAGGTCAACACCCAAAAATCAATAGCCTTCTTGTACACAAATAACAGGCTCACTGAGAGAGAAATTAGAGAAACAATTCCTTTCACAATAGCATGGAAAAAAAATGAGCTATATAGGAATCAATCTAACAAAAGACGCAAAAGATCTCTACACTGAAAACTATAGCACTCTGAAAAAAAGAGATTGAAGAGGATATAAGAAAATGGAAAGATATCCTCTGCTCTTGGGTAGGAAGAATCAACATAGTGAAAAATGGCCATACTACCAAAAGTGCTATACAGATTCAATGCAATGCCAATTGAAATTCCAATAGTATATTTCATAGAACTAGAAAAAAGAATCCAAAAATTCATTTGGGCCAATAAGAGACCTAGAATAGCAAAAGCCATTCTAGGCAACAGACACATGGCAGCAGGTATAACAATTCCCAATTTGAAATTATACTACAAAGTCACTGCTATAAAAACAGCATGGTACTGGCAAAGAAACAGACCTGAAGATCAGTGGAACAGGTTGGAAGACACAAAAATAAATCCAAATGTACTCAGCTACATCATTTTTCACAAAGGAGCTGACCATCCTCAGTGGAGGAAAGATAGCCTCTTTAATAAATGGTGTTGGAAAAACTGGATCTCAACATGATAAAGATTAAAACTGGACCCTCATCTTTCACCATGCACTAAATTAAAATCCAAGTGGACTGAAGATCTAAATATTAAAACAGAAACACTAAACTTGCTGCTGGAAGATAAGTTAGGCAGAACTCTTGAAAACATTGGCATAGGAAAAGATTGTATGAACAAATCCTCAGTAGCATGGGAACTAGCAGAAAGAATCAACAACTGGGATCTCATCTTATTAAAAAGCTTCTGCACTGCAAAGGAAACCATCAACAGAACTAAAAGACAACCTACAATGTGGGGGAAAATTTTTACCAGCTGCTCCTCAGACAAAGGACTATTATCTAGAATACATAAAGAACTCAAAAGTTGCCCCCCAATATAAAGCCCCAATTCAAAAATGGGCATCTGAAATGAACAGATATTTCTCAGACAAAAAAGTAAAAGCATCAAGTAAATATATGAAAAATGTTCAATATCTCTGGTCATTCAAGAGATGCAGATGAAAACAACACTGAGATTCCACCTCACCCCACAAAGAATGGCTGCTATCAAGTAATCAACCAATAACAAATGTTGGTGGGGTTGTGGGGAGAAAGGAACCCTTCTCCACTATTGCTGGGAGTGCAGACTGGTGCAACCACTATGGAAATCAGTATGGACATATCTCAAAGAACTAGGATTAGAGGTTCCATTTGACCCAGCCATCCCTCTGCTGGGTATCTTTCCAAAATAATTAAAAGAATCATATCACAGTGATATATGTGCACCCATGTTTATAGCGGCACAGTTTGTAATAGCTAAAACTTGGAAACAGCCCATTTGCCCATCAGTTGGAGACTAGATAAAGAAGATATGATTTTTCTATAAAGTGGAATACTACTCATCTGTAAATGAGAAATTAGATTAATTCATAGGAAAATGAATTCATATTGAGGTTATACTCTTAAGTGAAATAGATAAGTTAGACATGTGTAAATACCAAATAGTTTCTCTGGTGTGAAAAACTATAATTATATATAAGATCCTAATGAGATAACTGACAATGTGTAATAGGAAGAAAAGGGCTAAAGGTGTAGGGGAAGTAGGAAGATTAGGGGAAAGGAAATAAGGGAAAAGAAAAAAAGATGAGAAAATGAAAAAAATGGAAATAAAGTATTTGTAAATAGGAAAGGGAGGAGGGGGTGAAGGGAGGGCAGGGTATGGAAAAAAATGAGAACCAAGACTTGTCATGTAAAGGTATATGATCCCAATGATGAACATAACTGTACTGTATACATAACATGTACCAATAAACTCAATGAGGAAAAACAAAGATTGAAGGCAAAATTGTGTGCATATGTACATGTATTTATGTGTATGCATGTTTTAACCAATATATTTTTAGTATTTATTATAAAATTGTCTTTTATTAAATGTGTTTCAAGGAAATTGGAATAAAAACTAAGATGAATTTTTGATAAGCAGTAAACAACTCTGCTTTGAGAAAAAGTGGTAAAGTGTCCAAGAAATTATTCTTGTACTCTGTATCAAAATATACTTATTTTTGAGAAAAAAATTCATTAAAATTTTAGTCAAAATCTGAACAATGTAAGTCTCTGAAAGTATTTAGTTAATTAAATTCATAAATCTATACTTTGAAGAATACAATATTGCATATTTTTAATTCTTCCATTTATTTATTTCTGGAATTTAATTATTTTGTCTTTTTTCAAACCAGACAACCAACTGTGCAGACATAAAAACCTATGGCTAACTGGTTAAGCAAGTTGTGTCTTAAAGAAAAATATGCTCAAAATAGAATCCAAAATGACTCCATGCTTACAGCTCATGAGCTTTGTCCAGGGACCCACTCAGAAAAGCACTATTCTTAATTCTTAATTGAATCTGGCATGTTCACTGTATTATAGATAGATGAGCTAGGTGGAAATATTATAGGCAGTCAGACAGGGCTAAGTCCTCGAGAGGGCCAGGACAAAGGTGAAACACACCACAGCCGCACATCGGCTGAAAACCAGGCCTCAAGATGGAGACCCACATACTTCAAAGAACTGGGCTCAGTGAAGTACAGATAGGCATAGACTACCCTGGGAGTGACCAGAGACCACTGGACCCACTGCCTCCTAGAAGAATTCTTGTTCCTTCCATCCATGCTATGTGACTTGCTTCCCAAATAGACCATTTACCTAAGTGACTATACTTTGTAACCTTATTGGATGCTCATGGCTGTGGCCCATGTTGTACCCACGTGACTTCCACCCTATAAAACTTCTCTATAAAGTGGGGTCCCCAGGCTACCCACTTGGGACCCTTCCTGCCCCTCATGAGCTGTCCTATCAATAAATATCTCCCTACTTTTAACCTCTATGGTTCCTAGACTCATTCTTCAATTTCTAGAGAACAAGAACTCAGCATATCATATAGGTTGGGAGATATCACATTTCATATTTCCTGTGACAACAGGACCAATCAGAAGTTGCTATTCTTAATCCAGCTTTTACATGTACACTCAACCAATCAAAAGGCACTGTTCCTGATCCTTCATTTACGTATAGCCACAGACCAAGGGAGTGTCTCAGTAGGATAATTTACATCTTGAAGCAGTGAGGCCAAATGACTTTTTGATAGAACAATTGCTCTTGTGCCGTATTTACAAGAAATAGAGCTCAATCCAGATATTTTGGATACTAATGGCCACTTTGTCTTTGTCCTCAGGGCCACTGTGATTCTTTATCAGACTGCCATCTCCCTTTAGAGTGTACTTTTTCCCCCCACCTTCAAAAAATCTCCACTGTGCTGCTTTTTCTGTGAAGCCAGCCTGGGTAAATTATTTTTTAAATAAATTTTATTTTATTTTATCCCATTTCCCCCCTCAAGACACCTTCCCTTCCATGTTTTTCCTTCTATTTTCACTTTTTCTCTTATCCCTTCCTTCCTTTCTCCCGCTCCCTTTCCTTGCTCCCTTTCCCATTTGAACACTTTATTCCCATTTCCCAATATCCATTATATATTTCAGTCATTATTTCCATTTTCTTTTTCTCACACCAGAGAAACAATGCAGCATTTAAACACAATTTATTTCACGTAGAACTATAGTCTCAAGGTGCATCCATATAGCTATAAATGTGTGAAGCACATCCTTCTTTATGCATTCCATTGCATTAAAAAAAAACCACATCTTTATCTACTTCTCAGTTGATGGGCATTTGGGCTGTTTCCAAGTTTTAGCTATTATACAAGCTTTAGCTATTATAACTGTGCTTCTGTAAACATGGGTGTGCAAATATCATTGTGGTATGATGCTTTTAATTCTTTCTGGAAGATACCAAGAAAAGGTAGAGCTGGTCAAATGGAACCTCTAGTTTTGCTTTTTTGAGGAATCTCCACATTGATTTCCACAGTGGTTGCATCAGTCTACCTGTTCCTCCACCAAAAGTGGAGAAAGGTTCTTTTTCTCTACAGCCCCTCCAGCATTTGTTATTAGCATGGCCACCAAACCAGCACTCCTAAGTGTTCTAAAGTCCATTCTAAAAAGAGACAATAAAGATTATGACTCCATGAACCCCAAAAGAATGAATCCACCAGGCAAGGCAAGAAATCAAACAGAAAAGGAAAGAAGGAAGCCAACAGCAGGAAAATAACATGACAGATATAACACAATACATATAAGTTATAACCATAAATGTTAATGGTCTCAATTCACCAATCAAAAGAACAGACTGGCAGAATGGATCAAGAAGCAAGATGCCACATACAAGAAACACATTTAATTCAAAAACAAATTCAAAGACTGAAAATCAAGGGATAGAAAACAATATTCTATGTGACAGGAACCCAGAAAAAAGCAGGGATAGCTTATTCTATTTGCAGAAAAAGTGGATTTCAGGCCTAGACTAATTAGTAGAGACAAAGAAGGTCACTACATCCGGCTAAAGGGGATAATTCATGAGGAAGAGATAACAATATATATGCACCAAATAGCAATACACCCAGCTATATAAAACAAATATCAACAGACATGAAAAATCATATAAGCACTAATACAGTTGCAGTGAGGGAACTCAATACCCCACTGTCACAAATAGACAGAACTAGATAAAAATCAATAATAAAATATTAGAATTGAATCAAACCTTTGAACAAATAGATTTAGATGTCTACAGAGTATTCCATCCCACATCAGAATACACATTCTTCTCAGCTGCACATGGGGCGTTCTCCAAAATAGACCATATTACAGCTCAAGTAATATGCTTAAGTAAATGCAAAGCAATTGAATTATCCCATGCATATTTTCAGACCACAGTGCAATGAAATTAGAAATCAATGGCAAAAGAAGCCACAAGGACTGCATAAACACATGGAAATTAAGTAACACCCTCATGAATAACCAATGCGTCACAGATGTTTCATTTAGGTTTTGCAGATTTTTTAAAATATTTGCAAACCAAAAATATATTCATCTTAGTAACTTTCATAAGTTATTAACTTGGTACCCAAGGAACAGTTAGCATTTATTGGACAATCAGGATGACAGAGATGTCTTCCAACACAGTCTCTAGGAAAACATACTATCTAATTTATTTTTTCAAAGTCTTCTGCTTACTTAAATATCATCTATTGATATGAAAATATTTTAAGATAGCACATATGTCTCCACATTTATTGGATGGCCATGGTTAGTTATTCACAGATTTATCCCCCCAACTGACTACTTTTCCTCTTGCTTCTATGACATACAAAGTGATTTAGTTGAGATGCTAAAAGGCATCTGGCTTAGTTTACCTGTGCTCTCTTGTTTCAGCAGTTGAAACACATTATAAAGTGTTATCCCAACTGAAGCCCACCCACATAAAGCCTGTTGTTATGCTAGGCTTTGTTTTATCAGATCATTTAGCAAGGTTAAAATGTTATGGAAAATAAATAAAGTCTTCTGATTCATTTGTTTTGCTTTGAGTTCTGTCCCAATCCAAACTTTATAGTTTGCATATTCAAAATAAAGATAATAGCAATCTCTAAACATAGGTAAGGAAATATCCTTGCCAACAGAAGAGGGTTGTCTGTATGCTGATCTCAGCTTAATATCTGTATGCTGAGTCAGACATCAAAGGCAACCAAATGGAGAGGATTTTCAGAGCCTTGGTTTTTATTCAGTCTAAGTTTATGATGTTGACAAGATTAGGGTTTAATGCAGATATGTATGCCCGTAACTATAGTTTTCATGAATACCCTTCCTAAGCTATCATTTCATGCCAATATAGTGATTACTGTAAAGAATGACATAATCATTATGGTAAATTATTGATTGAATTGTTGAAATAAACTGTCAATTCCAGAATAGACATAGTATTAAGTCAGAGCAACTAGAAAAATAAATAGGTCCAACTAAAACACTGTGTTGATTCACATAAATTCAATAGACTCTGACCTTGGCATGACCTATGTCCCTGGTTTGTTTATGTCTTGCAGCTATTTCTCTCCACTATTTTGCACACTAAACTATCAGAAAGAACCAGTGTCCCTGGTTTGTTTGTTTATGTCTTGCAGCTATTTCTCTCCACTATTTTGCACACTAAACTATCAGAAAGAACCCATAGACATTAGCATCACCACTATGCACAACTGTGATTATCAAAATAAACTTGAAGAAATCTTAGTAATATTGCTATCACTCTTTGCAGGTACAGATAACTGTCCATACATCAACCCATAAGTGTCAAATCCAGCATACTGAGTTAATGGACAAAACATGTTTAAATTAAGAACCCTAAATTCTTTTTCTGATTTCCTGAGAACATAATGCATACTTGGAGAAAGATTTCTAAAATTACATAATGACCCATTTTCTCTGTCACTCCAATAAGAAATATAATTATATTCATATGACATTATATTTATGTAAACCATGCTGTGTCCTAGTCAATAGATATGAATAAATATATTTACACTGCATTATTCCAGAACACTCTTTAGTGTTTTGCAACGCCAGTGAGAAGAGTGATCAGTTTAAGAAAATGTCCTCGTCATTTAGAATTATGCTTCAATCATCTTTTCTTTGTTTTTTCCCTATAATCAGCAAGCACATTCTTACATTTCTGCAGGAACATGGAGTGAAATCGAATTCCTTTAGAAGTTTGGCAACCTATATAAAGTTCTTCTTACTCTGCCTTAATAGTGAGTATTTCTATCTTTTAAATTAACATTTGAATGAATAACAATATTTTTGTGTACTGGCAGTAATCTGTGAAAATTTGATTTCTACAGTGCTTTATCTAATGGAGCAATATACTCTTGCAGGTGGAAAACTTATTGCAGCACTAAGACCCACCTGGAAGGAACTGTGTGTTTTTAGCTGTGCTTTTGTAATAATTATGAACACATTTCACTTCAGAGTCTTCTTGTACAGACAGTAATGAAAATCCTCATGATAACAAGATTCATAGCCAAAAATAAAATTGGGAAATGATATGTTCTCCCCACTGTCAGGAAATCAGAAATACAACAGTATAAGAAAATATTTAAAACATCATGAATTCTGTGTTTCCTGGCTAATAAAATCACAAAATCTTTTTTGAGAAACATTTAATCTCTTGCATAAGATGAAATCCATTCCTATATTTGCTGATTGACACTACCACTTAGCAAATACATTCATGTTCAGCATCACATTTGAACCTCAACTACTTAGCACATATTGCTAGAGCAGGCTTCAGAGGAGATTTTTCCAGATGTTGGTGTTTGTAATACAGTGAGTACTCCGGATCTTTGAGCAAGTTAATAATTATACTATAAGCTGAAATGTTAAATTCATAGACTCCATATAAAATAAAGACTCCTACTACTCATTAAATACTCCCATAGATAAAGCCACTATTTCACAATTCCTCCATATTTCAAGATACAGATGTTATTACATGAAGAAACTGAACTTCTGAATTTTAAAGCAATCTGTACACACTAAATATGAGCCACTGATAATCATGAGTGAGACTGAACGTAGGTTTTCTAAATCTTGAAACTTACTTTGAACACGTTGATTATATATTAACATCCATAGTTATTACATATTTATTACAGCATTTAAAAAATATTGCTAAAGTGTGGAAGATTTTCACTTTTAAATAATTTTACTCTTTTGAAATTCTCCAAAAAGATACTTATTTTTACGGAAGATGAAAGGGTAAATACCTTAATTGTTCTAACTAATAATATACTTCACTTTCTCTTCATGTTTTTATAGTTTTTCAATTCTAATAGTTATTTGATATAATATTAAGATAACTTCAATTGTATCTCGTTTATTCCTATGAAATATACCCGACTGCTTTACTAAATAATGATATCTGAGTGTTTCAGTAATACACACACACACACACACACACACATATTCTGTAAGTATCTCAGTGTTTTATAAGTGATATAAACAGCTCAGTATGAGCAAAATAATGCTGGTTATTCAAGGATGTATTACCTGGTTCTGACAAAAAGTTAGATTAGTAATTACAGTTTACAGGATCTATATAAGCCCAAGTACTAGGCCACAGATAACAGGAAACATTAATGAGTTGAAATGCTAATATGGCAATGTATATAGTTTTAGGTTCTAAGCCAGTTTACTTCTATACACACTCCCTATCTTGTCTTTGTCACATTAGATGATCCTGCCCATCTTCCTATGCTTGTCCCTTCTTCCTGTTCACTGACTGCAAGTTTTCACAGAGAGGCAGAAAACCAAGTCTTTTCCAAAAACTAAACCAGGAAACTACCTGGAAATGAGGACAACAGATTTAGCATCTTGAAAGCTAATAACCAATGACCTTGGATATAACGAACCTGGTTTGGTTTGCTTACCCCTGTACAAGACGTACTGGAGACAGATTCCATAGCTTTAAAGGCCAGTGCAAATTTTACAGATAATTTCCAGGTTGCATATATATACTAAGCTAACAAAGAGTCCAGGAGGCTTGATATCTTAATGAGTAATAAGGGATGCATTAAATCTCCATGTGTTCTTCTCACAAATATTTAACACTGAAGATGCTGCGGAGAAGAAAACTATACTCCCTTCTCCCTGCCTCTTAAATTTCTTTGGAAGATGAAAATGAAAGAAATAAGGGAACAAATTAGTAAAGTACAGAACAATGCAATTTCAGTGACAAAATATGAATTTCATTCTAATACAAGTATGAAAATGTTGAGCTGTTCTAAGCAAGAGAGTATTCTTATGTAGAATTACTGGGAACTCAAGAGAGAAATAGGCAGACAGAGACACAGAGAGACCAGAGACACAGAGAGAGAGGACTTGTTTAAGAAATCAGGCAATTGCAGTGACCAAGAAGTTCCGAGACAGGTCCTCTGTGAACTGAAGAACCAGGAAAGCTGATCAAACAATTCAGTCTGAGTCTGAAGACCTGAGAATCACCAGGGACAATGATATAACATTTAGTTCCAGGCCAAAACACGGAGAACCACAGCTTCTGTGTCCAAAGACAGAAGATTATTATCCCAGTCAATAAGGAAGGAAATTCTTTTTTCCCCCTCTTTGGCCTTTTTCTGCTCTTTAAGCCGCCATTAGTTTGGATGATGTCCACCCACATTGCTGGGGGTGGGTCTTCACTTGGTCTACATTTTCAAATACTAATCTCTTCTGGAAATACGGTCACAGATACATTTAGAAACAAGGCTTTATCAGATTTTGGGGTATCACTTAACCCCATCTAGTTGACGTAAAACTAATCATCACGCAGTTCTCACCACAATGAAGGTTTAGTTTTAAAAAGGATGAATAAACAGGCTACAGACTGGGAAAACATTTGCAAATCTCAAATCTATGCATGTGAATATAGAATTATATAAAAACAGAAACTTTAAAAATTTGAGAAGGGAAGAAAAAGAATTAATACAGTTTTGGTAATTAGGCAAGTTTAAACACTAAACTGAGTTTTTGTTTAGTGAAAACTGACTTGAAATATTAATGAAAAATTTCAACTAAGACTTCAGACAAATTTGAGGAAGATTAGTTACAACCTGGACATATATTTTTATTAAGAATTATTTTTATAAGAAAAAAATTACTGTGTATAGGACATTGTTCATTCTTTATATAGATTTTTTTATTTTATTAAATATTTTATTATTGATATAGGATTTATTTAAAGATAAAATGCGTATTAGTCTTTTCATAAAATGTCTAATTTTATACTGTCATTCACTATTTAGAAAATCATACTGTCCAGTAATTGTTATTCAGACTTTATTGTTTTCTTCTGTTCAATGTTTTCTTATATTTATATCTAATGCAAAACAGAGAATTTTAATATATGGGCATTAGTTGGTTATTGCCTATATTCCTGAGTCATTTATTCTAAAGATATCCTTAGATTCTGAAAAAAATTCTAACCAAAATAAACAAGCCAGGCCAGGCGTGGTGGCGCATGCCTGTAATCCCAGCACTCAGGAGGCTGAGGCAGGAGGATCCCTGTGAGTTCGAGACCAGCCTGGGCTACATAGTGAGTTCCAGGTCAGTCTCAACTACACAGTGAGAACCTGTCTCAAAAAAAAAAAAAAAGTAAGCAAACCAAATAGAGACTGTTTGGTTAAACCTATTAAATAAACCTTTGTTTTTCTCATTGTACACTAACTAGCTTCACATATACAGTTTCACATATATAATCATTCAGGGAAACTCTCAGTAAAAATGACAATCACATAATATTATGAATACCAAAATTATTTCATGGTTGGAGAGATTTTTTTCCAGGACAAGGTTTATGCTGTTATTTTATTTTACTTTTTCCCCCGAGTTTATTTTTTAAAACTAGTATTTACAACATTTTCTTTCCTAGAGTAAATATGATACTTTATTCCTTTAACTAATTACTAGTTTTAGGAACTGAATTAAAAAGTGAAAGAGAAGCTAGATGTAGTGTCACATGCCTGTAATCCAAGCACTTCGGAGGCTGAAGCAGGAGGATCACCATGAGTGAACTATATAGCAAGACCATTCCCCACCCTCCAAAAAAAAATGTAAGAGGGCTTGTTTTGCCAGGGATGAGGTCCACAAAGAAAGTGATTGCGACTTTTCTGAGTCCTCATAAAGATCAACATTCCTTTCATCTTGCATTTTAAGTAGGTCGTTTCTCGTGGGTTGTTTTGTTTTTAAGTTTTTTTGTTGTTTTGTTGTTGTTGTTGTTGTTGCTGCTGTTGTTTTGTTTTTATACCAGGGATCTAACTCGGGACCTTGTGCTTGTGAGGCAGGCAGCTGAACTACTGAGCTAAATCCCCGGCCCTTCAGCTTGCATTTCTAAAATTCATGACGACACAGCATATTAGAATAATAGTTGCTTTCTAATGGTTACATTCTATGTTCTGGTTTGTCTCTGGTCCCTAAAGGACTGCTTAGTCTGGTGCCTAAAAGACTTTTGCTTTCAGACTGATTAAATTTGTATTTACCTCACATTCAATGCTCCTTTTACTCTGAAGATTTTGAGTAAGGTGGTAAAATAACCATGTACTTTATCCTTCAATCCAAGACACTTTTAAAAAGTGAAAGAATGCTATTAATTACCACCCAAAGACCACTGGCATCATCCTCGGCTCTCTCAAGCAAACTAGGACCTGTAGTGAAATGACTATATACATTAGGATAACATTCTTCTGTATGGTTTTAGAGCCATAAATGTTAAACAGGGATCAACAAACCCTTCTACAAGCATCTTTAGACAAGGAAGGTATCGATTCTGAATAATATATTTCCAAGAACTTCACTGTGATCGATTGTTAAATCAAAGTTGGAAGAGAAAATAAAGACAGCCAGGTATGTTTATCTAAGCAATATTTATTTTATTTTCCTTCCTTATTTATATGTATTTGTTGAGAGGGAGGGGGGGTCTCAGAATCACATAGAGAAAAAGAACTGATTTGAGAACCCAGAGTTTTAGCTTCATTATGCCTTAAATCCACTTAACTTTCTGTGCCTGAGTATTTATTCTATATTTACAAAAATGGGGGAAAACACAAACACTGTTTCACAGAAATTTTATGAGGTTAAGTTGAAATAGTCATTGAGAATAGCAACTTAAGTACAATTTAATGCTTTATATGTCTGCATAAATACTGTATACACATACAATATATTTATTAGATTTTAATTGAAAAAATTTGAAAGCTGTGTAGCATAAGTTGTGATTTCTCAATTCATAAATCCCTGATTTCTATGCCAGGTGAAGTCCTGGAAGGCAGTCTCATTTAAAGGATGGAGATCTTAGACCAAAATTTCCTTGGTGAGAAATTCCCAAACTGAGTGTTCCCAGTATGTAAAAGCATAGAATCCTTTAAAATTATAAGCTTTGCTTTAAAAAAAAAAAAAGCACTATTAGACAAAAGAAATTTACCCAATATTTTGGTAATAAAATGCATAATACTGTCAAAAAAACACTTTGATGATTTCATGTTTTATAGTATTATTACCAGGAAGTTAAAAAATAAATTTGATTTAATCCTATTCTATATACTTATGTCATTAATAAATTTTTGTTCCTTCTCTGTAATGCTTATTTTGAATTTCTATTTTTAGAACTACTGCATTCTGCAAAATCTTTTACCTTTTGGGTGCTACCCATGGTTTCGGAAAGAAAAAAAGGTGAAAAAGTAAATTGTCAACTTGTTAAAATCCAAACTCATCAGCAACAAAATATTGGCATCCAAATACAACAATATTACATGTGTCAAGCATCTCAATAAATAAAAATTTCTCCCAAGTTCTTCCCTGAATGCTATTTTAAGTGCTAGATTGGTCTTGGTCTTTTATCACCATGGTTACCAAAATAATAAAAACCACAGAGTATATTTCAAATTTTCTCCCCTTACTGTGGGTTTCTTAATACAGAACTAATGTTGATTGCATAAGAAGCTTTACATTTGGGAGAAACATGCGGCTCATGAAATGAGGGTATATATAAGTCCTACTTAATCCTTGCTCTCAGAGTTTCTATATTAGACTTGGGCTTTCTAAACAATAGATGCTCATAAACCAGGGTGGGGGAGCGCACTGAAACAAAATGCAATGTTACTTCTAGAGATTCCACTGTTTTTTTGCTTTCAGGGATTAAACTAAGAACCTTGCACTTGCAAGGCAGGCAGCAGAACCACTAAGTTAAATCCCCGGTTTGAAACTTCACTATTTTTATTTTCTCCTGACCCCCAGAATATTCTAAGGTCTTCAAATACTGTTACCATCCATTGAGTTTTTCTTTACAAAATATCAGAATTTAAAACTACATATGAAATTTAAGCATCGAGTCAATAAAGGTCTATATAGAGATAGATAAACTGGATTCTAGTCAAGGCTAATGAAAGATTACAAAATGTGTTACAATTGGTGGTCACTGGCAGAGGTGTTTTCTTCATTTGTTTTGTCTTTCCAGGAAACTGTGAGGCTAGTTCCAATGATAAGAGAAATAATGTTGGTATTCCCCTGATCTTGGCAGTGAGTGAAGCATGAGAAGAAAACATTAAATTTTCTTCTTATATTCTAGATTCTATATACCCTGGATTTCTAATTGTTTTTCTGATGTGTTAGATGGTTAATAATATAAAAACTTTATTTATTTAAAGTACTTCATAATCTTTGATCACTTTTTATTTCTTATGACTTTTAGTTTAAAAAATGAGACTAGATCAAACAAGTTTAGAAATCTTTTTAAGTTTAAAGGTACTTTCTCTGAGAGCCCATAGCAGTAACCTATTTCCTTTCTGTATCTCACTGGATGTTATTTACATGCATTCACGAATACCTGAAATTCTATCTCCTTGTTAACTGTATATAACAATTAAAACCACACATTGGAAATTTTAACAGAAAGTTACTGGGCTCAATGCTTTGTTTTACATATCTGTATTTTTTACATATGTATACATGGTGGCTTACATTTTTCACTTATGACAGAAATGAACACTAATATAATCACGATTAACCATTTTTGAAAAGTACCTTCTAGATATATGGATTGAGAGATGAAACCATATACACAGTTTCTTTACCGATCGTAGACCATAAAATATTCAAAACCATCCAAAAAGAATGTTTGATGATGATGTCCAAAATCTAATACATTTGCTTTCTTAAAGCAGAAGCAACAAAAATGTGTTATGTAGAGAGCGATACACACTATGTCAAGATCAGGTGGTAATTACCACCAACTTTTATGTTTAATGCTGAAAGGATGTTATTACAGCCATCATATCTACTAGTGTCTTATAATCAAGTTTAAACATAGTCTTGGAGAAGAAGAGCCCAGCTCTGTGATTTAGTAACAAGTAAAAATAGCACACTTCAAGAAAGGTTCTAAACATTCCAAAGGAGGAAAACAAAATCACTTACACAAAGGTGCATTTACCACTTAGTTCCCCACTTTAGGTCTTTTCTCTCTTTGCTTAATGCCCAAAGAAACCTAGTGTCTTTCCACGATGAGCACATTATTTTTACCCTCAAACTTTTTGAGTGGTATCTTGTGTCCTAGCTCTCAGGCTAACACAGAAATATCTATGATGGTCAATAAAGTCCTGAACAATCCAGCCCTTCACTAGTTCCCTGACTCCACCTGTCTTCAATTCTTTCTTCTTCTGTTGTAGTTTCACTGGCCTGAAAAGGTAAACAGGCTCCAAATGCAGGGACTTTTAGGTATCTATTTTCTCTGCTGAGAATTCTCTTCCACTAGATTTCTGCATAATTCACTCATTCGGTTCTTCACTGTCTTTGATCAAATACAGTCACAGCCATTTAAAGTGCAACTCTCCCACTCCAAACTTCATCAAACACTGGCCATGCTCTATCCTTTCCAACCTCATTTTTTCTTCAAAAGATTCCATTGCTGTCCCTTTTATTCTTAATTTGTCTGAATAAAATGTGCATTAATTGGAACTTTTAACCTTATGTAATTTTACACTAGTGCATATAGTGTACTTAAATACCATATTATCAATATATGAATGATACAAACTCAAAGGACCTAAAGTTATTAATTACAATCATGGTAGTTGCCATTTTAATTTCCTCTGTAGAATATAAATTCTGTTGGGTTTCCCTGAAATGTAGACTATTTTGTTTGTTTTGTTTTGTCTTTAGCTGAAATATAGGGTATAATTCAACCAGTTGGAAAAAATTTCACATCACGGTTAGTAGTTTGCTTTTCTCCTTTTGAATTATTTTTATCAAATAAAGGACTATGAGATTATTTATAATACTTAGGTTTCAGCTCCTTGCACAGTGCCTGGACCATACTGGATTATCCATAAATGTTAGTTAAATTGAAGAAGGAATGACTTAATAATACAGTCACTTAGTAATCAGAATTAGTAATAGAATAATTTCTAAATCCATCTTTTAAAATATGCACTTTGTAGTTTCTGTTGTATGTGTTCATTCATCAGCTTTCCTGCTGCCGAGATGAAATACCTGATAAGTACAACTTAAAGAGGCAGATGTTTATTTTGGCTCCTGGTTGCAGTATAAGGCTGTAGTACAGCCGAGTTGTTCACTTCATGGCAGCTGAGAAGCAGAGCACAAGGAAAGAGTGTAAGCAGGAGAAACACCTTCCAAATACTGTGCACACCCACAGGGATCCACCTCTTCCAAGAGGGCCAACCCCTCAACAGCACATTCAGCTATAAACATCAGTGGATTAACCGATTTATGACTGTCGCATCGCTGTGACCAAATCCTCTCTCTAGGAGTCTCTTAATCCAGGAACACTGACAATTAAGAGTAACTGACCCACTGTCTTCCTATACTGTAGTTCCAAAAATACATAAACATTTAAAATAGTTTCTATGAATAATCTTTTTCATGCCAGGGGCATACTGATTAGCTCTCTCACATTACAGTTAAATTCTTACTATTCTTCCTTTACAGTCACATCAACAGGAAGATAACATTTCATTGTAACTGTAATTTAAAGCCCATAGTAGGAAATCTCTCTTTATCACAAGTATAAAATCTATATAACTTTTAGAATGACATGTGTTTTCACTGACAGATTATGTGAATATATTTCACGTCTTCTGAATTTAGTCAATCATGTTTTAAATACCGTTTTTTGCCCCCAAAAAGAAAAACCAGAGTTTCTCTCCGTCCTGAAATTTTAAAAACACATTCAATAAAGTTTAAATTTGGAATTATATGCTCTGAGCCTGAGTCCAGTTTAACATGTTTTCAAATTTTGCTCTAATCTCTATCTTGTAAAGTTTATTAGCTTCCTAAAACTGTTATAGCAAACTACCAAAAGCCAGATGGCTTCAAAAGACAGTAATATATTGTCTTACAGCTCTGGAAAGTGAACGTCCAAAATCAAACTGTCAGCAGCGCCATGTTCCCTCAAATCTTATCATAGAAAATCCTTCCTACCGTTCCCCAGTCCAGTGGTTTATTAGTCGTCCTTGGCACTCTCTGGCCTGCAGCTGCATCGCTCCAGTCTTTACTCTTGGCTGTCACGTGCATACCCCCTTGAGTGTCCATGGAACTTTCTTCTAAAGACACCAATCACATTGGATAACAAACCTTTCCTCTTCTAGTGTGACCTCTTCTTAACTAACTGCATATGCGATGGCCACATTTACAAAAGTTCACATTCTGAAACACTGGGGATTGCGGCTTCAACATAGCCTTTCAGAGGGGGAAAATTCAACCTACAGTCAAAGCAATTTCCCTTTAGAGGGTAAAAACTGTAACAGTCTTTTGTTAAAGAAAAACAAAGGATGAAAAGGATGTTCCAAAGTATTCCATTGATTAAATCATGTAATTGTAAAATTTCTACTGATTCTAGAGGATAAATCTGTGAGATCAATGGGAAAAGTAATTTAAAATAATGGAAAATCTACCCCACTGCAGTATTCCAAGTAAGTACAGAAATACAGTGGCACCTTGGTTCACTAATTTAACTTGTTCCATGATTCTGGCTGGAACATTCATGTTTATCACCCAGTGCAGAGTTTGCAACCAAAACCAAAATTTTGCCAAGTGCTTCTCTTCGCTAACCAAATTATTCACAAACAAAAGTGTTCATGAATTGCAATTAGTAAATTTCTTTTTAAAAATCACTGTTAAATAACAGTATTATTAGTTGCAGCCAAGATCCACTGATGAAAGCCAAAATTACTGTGTAAAATGCTAAGAAGAAATAGAACATTTTATAGCCTCAAATTATCTATCGCAAGTTATTTCCTATATTGTTTTAACAGATATCCAAAATTTGTTATTCTTCCCTCTGATAGTTACAGCTTAATTATCTCTCCTCTAAGTGGAATCAATGACTCAGTTCTAAAGAATTAAGAATTATAAAAGAAAAAAATGGAAGCCTACAGAGAAACCTGGCCAACACTACCTTGTAATCAAATAAATGATAGAGGTGAGCATCACCAGTAAAAAGCCATGTTGTTATCACGCACTTTACTTCGATGGGATTGGAGGGATACTTTGCGTTTGTGGTAGCCCACTTAAAATTCCACACCTCCAAACTAATCACAAGAAAACCCAAATTAACGGATGTTCATCAAGATACCTGACCTGCACTTTTCAAAAATTTCAGTCTCTCCTGGTTGGGATCCTGTCATATATTGGCAACTCAGGAAAGAAGGTAACAACATGCAGCATGTTAACTTGTGCCAGTCCGAAACAGAAAAGGGACGTTAATGGAAAATGGATGAAGTCCAAATAGAGCCTATTGATTTTACAAATGCAATTTCCAAATTCCAAGGTTATGTCAAATTCTAATATTAAGGGTAGAAGAGTAAGAATGACATAGGAACTCTTCTAGCTTTATTACTGGCCTGAAAATCTACAAGTATTTCAAAATAAAACGTGTACGAAAATAAACGAGGAACGGAGCCACTTGTTTCTCCTCCCCAACCAGCTCCACCCCAGTGGATTCTGTACCCTGGCCAACCCCACCAGCCAACTCTAAGCTAGCTATCTGTTTTCATGCCTTTTGGCACGAGGCAGCTGAGGCACTGTCCAACTAACGGACAGGCCTGATTGTGGGCAAGCCCATCACCTGGAGAACGAAGGTAAGAGAGGAGGCTTGGGAGGTGTAGGGAGAAATTACAGACCTGGCCAGCAGAGCCAGACCCAAGAGAAGCCCACAACTGTTGTAAACTACAAAATAGCACGGGGTTTTACTCCAACAGTGACTTGTTCACACAAGATAGAGAAGGAAAAGAATCCCAGTGTAATGCCTGCAAGACTGCCAGAAAGTGTTTAATCAGGAGTCATTTTAAGAAGGAGTTGTTGGGCAAGACAAAAATCACAGAAAAACTTTCCAACAACTTGACTCCGGGTTTTCCAGTGTTACATTCCCAATGTGATTCAGTGAGAGATGGCTACAGGGAACAGCTGCAGAGAGGGTATGGGCTACCCACAGACACCCTGAGAAGTTTAAACTTAGACCAGAAAGGACACAGGTACCCCTCTTGGTGGTAAGAGACCACGCCTGACAAATGTGGCTTTCCAAAGTGGCTGGATCTGAAATCACTGGTAAAGTCCAGCAGTTTGTGTGAACCCCCACCCCACTGCCTGCATCCAGCAGAAACCAGTGATCTCATGGCTTTCCCCATCTATCACATGCAAGTGAAGACACACCCTGGGTGGGACAGTTGCCATTGTTGGGTACACAAACAGCGGGGCCTCTGGAACAGGTGGGACAAACATGCAAGTGAAGACACACCTGGGTGGGACAGTTGCCATTGTTGGGTACACAAACAGCGGGGCCTCTGGAACAGGTGGGACACATCACAGATCCACAGGAGGTAAAGCTAGGCAAAGAAAGTTGTGACACGCTGGATTCCAAGACAGAACATACTGGAAAGAAACCATTCAATCAAAAATACAGAGGAATTTGGGGAGGGGGCAGGGCAATTCAGTATTTTCCTTTCTTCTGCCTTCAATGGTTATAATTGGGTTGGGATTTTTTTTTCTTTCCTCCTTTTAACTTTTTTCCTGTTTTTCATGTACAGTGGGCCCTCAAGTTATGAAAGGCCTGACATACAATTAACTTGGGTTACAGCCTGAATTTTAGTTTTGATTTATGACCAAAGTCTTGAGTTACAATCCAAATGCCTGCTGGTTGTGCTTCCAGAGGGTCTCAGATACAGATTTAAACCATACAGAGTTCTGAGAGGAGCAGAGCAACATAACTTTGTGTATGGGATTAACTGAGAAATTCTGGGCCAGTGTCTCTCCTAAGGACACTGATATCTGCCTATATACCAAAGAGAGACTTTGAAGTGTAAAAGAACCTGAGCCTTCAACTGACCAACTTGAGTTACAACCAGCCCTCACAAACAGATTGAGTTCATAAGTCAAGGGCCCACTATATTTTGCTCTGCCTTTTTCTTTTTTCTGCTTTTTCTTCTCTATTGTTTTCTGTTATTATTAATGCTATTAATTTTCTTTTACTTCTTAATAAGACCCTTTAATTTTCTCTTCATTTTCCCTTGATTAATTTTTCAAATTTCATTTTTATTCTCTGACTACTATACTTTTACTAGAATAGTCATTAAGCTTTATGAATATTTATATAGTTAATTTTTGAATATTATCCTATTGTTAGTCAAGGAATAGTTATTGTATTTTGTTGGCATTTGCTATATGTCAATATTTGCTTTCTCTTAGCCCTTGTACTATAATTATGGATCTCTTTTCCATAGTTAAGGGTGGTATACTGTTGGTTCTTAGGGTATGTCAACATCTGGTTTATTTTTAATTATCTATTATTGCTGCTAATATCATTGTTATTGCCAAAGCGGCATGGTTCTGTTATGATGGTGGTACCTCAGTTCACAAATTTAATTTTTTGTATGAATCTTGTTGCAAATGAAATTGGACAAGAACTGAATCAAATTTCCCCATAAGGTCAACACTGAATCTAACCATTGAATTTGATCTAGTTCTCATTCAATTTGTTTTTACAACCAGAATATTAGAAAGAATTAAGTTCGTGAAGCAAGGTACCACTATAATAGGTTTTCTCTTTATGGCACTATGTGGATTGCCTTTGTGTCATACACAATACCGCAGCCTATTCTGAATATTCTGAGTGCTAGGCAAATTAACTGAACCACCTCTCCCAAATTAACACTGGAGGTCAGTTCTTGAGACAGAGACAAATGTCTCTAGTTAGACACACCCAGAGGGCACCACTGAAAAGCAGATACTGATTAAAGGGGTCTCCATACTAGCAACAAAGTCTTCCACTATAATCCATCTGCAAACCTCAGCACTGAAACATTAAAAACATAAGAATAAAGGCAACAAAATGCCACCCAAAATTTCCAACTCCCCAAAAGCTGATCCAAAGAGAATTGAAGGGGAGGAAATAGAAAAACCTAACAGCTCAATTCAAGGGGTTATAGAAGAGATTTAGAAAGCAAGAGAGAGAGAGATTAATAAGAGGATTGGTGGACTCAAAGAATATATAACTGAACAGAAAATGCACCTAATAAAATAATCACTGAAATGAAACTAGAAATCAATGGCAAAAGAAACCACAGATATTATGTAAACACATGGAAATTAAACAATACAATATCAAATGATCAATGGGTCACAGAAGAAATAACCTAATTATATATCTTAAGGTCCTAGAAAAACAAGAACAATCCATATCAAGATTTAGTAACAGAAAGGAAATTCTAAATATCAAAGGAGAAATAAATAAAATTGAGATTTTAAAAATATCCCAAAAATCAATAAATCAAAGAGCAGATTCTTTGACTGAATAAAAAAATTATATAAACCACTAGCTAATATTAAGAAAAAACGGAAACAAAAGACCCAAATCAATGCAATTAGCAATAAAAATGTGAAAGTACAATGAACACCACTGAAAACCAAAAGATCAGCAAGCACTTCAAAACCTGTACTTCAATAAATTGAAGAACTCAGAAGAAATGGATGGATTTCTACATGCATATGTAATAGCAAAAATAAACCATGAAGACATAAAAACTCTAAATATTCCAATTATAGGCAACAAAGTAGAACGATATTAAAAAACCTATCAACTAAGAAAAGCCCAGGACCCAGTGAATTCACTGCTGAATTTTACATGAACATCAGGGAAAACCTAGTGCCAATATTCCTCAGACTTCTTAATGAAACTGAAAGGGACAGAGTACTCCAAAAGTTGTTCCTGGGAGCTAGCATTACTCTGACTGAAACACGAAACAAGGTTAAAAAAAACTACAGGCTAATCACTTTAATGAACCTAGACACAAAAATTTTAAACAAGATACTGGCAAACAGAATGCAACAAATCATCAAAAGATTATATACATCATGACCAAGTGGGCTTTATCCACAGAATGCAAGGATAGTTCAACATATACAAATCAATAAATATATCACATAAACAGAGACAAGAACAAAATCCATATGATTATATCAATACACAGATAAAAGTCTTTGACAAAATCCAAAATCTGTTCATGACAGACATAATTATTGAAGAAAATAATTATAAAAAGACCTTATCTCAATCTGATAAAAATTTATGACAAATGTACTGTTTATATCATATCAAATGAGAAAAATCTGAAACCTTTAATAAAAATCAAGAACAAGGCAAGAATGTCCAATATAACCATTTCTGTTCAACATAGCACTCAAAACATTAGTCAGAGCAATCAGAAAAAAGGCATAAAAAGGTTATGGATAGAAAAAGAAAGAAACCAAATTATCATTCATTGCAAATGACATGATCTTCTACATAGGCTCAAAGAATTTTGTTAAAATATTTCTAGAATTAATAGCCAAATTCATAAATGTACCAGGATAAAACACCAACACACACAAATCAATAGCATTCCTATACAACAATAAAGAACTCACTGATAAAGAAATTAGAAAAACAATGACATTCACAATAACATCAAGAAAAATCAAATATTTATGAAATAATCTAACCAAGGAAATGAAAGACTTCTACAACAAAAAATTTACAATATCCTGAAAAGGAGAGAGAAGATAACATCAGAAAATGGAAAGTTGTCCCCTGTTCCTGGATAGGCGGAAAGAATATTGTGAAAATGGCCATACTTCCAAATCTGATGCATAGATTTAATACAATTTCAAACAAAACAACAGTAGCATTCCTCACAGAACCAGAGAAAACAATCCTAAACTTCACATGGAAGAAAGAATATTGTGAAAATGGCCATACTTCCAAATCTGATGCATAGATTTAATACAATTCAAACAAAACAACAGTAGCATTCCTCACAGAACCAGAGAAAACAATCCTAAACTTCACATGGAACCAGAAGAGACACAGAATAGCAAAAACAATCCTGGGAAACAAAAACAAAGCAGGAGGCACTATAATCCCAGATTTCAAGTTATAATACAAAGCTACATTAATAAAAAAAATTGCATGATATTGGCACAAAAACAGACTTGTGGATCAATGAAACAAAACAGAGGATCTAGAAACAATCCCAGTCATAATCAGTTATCTGATCGTTAAGGGGCCAAAAAATATTCTGGAGGAAAGAGAACCTCTCTGATAAACAGGTGCTGAAAAAGTTGTCTAGCTACACCCTGAAGACTGAACATAGGCCCATATCTCTCACCATGTACTAAACTAAAATCAAAATGCTGCAAAGATCTAGACAGAAACAATCTGCTGAAAGTTAAAATACACAAATCTCTTGAAGACATAGATATAAGCAAGGACTTCCTGAATAGAACCCTAACTGCATAAGAAACAACATCAAGAATTAACAAATGGGTTCATAGCAAATTAAAAAGGTCTGCACAGCAAAGAGAACAACCAATAGAGTAAAGAGACAACCTACAGAATGAGAAAACATTCATTTGACTGAGGATTAATACCTAGAATATTAAAGAACTAAAAAATTAGGACCCCAAAATAAAAACCCATTCAAAAATGGACAACTGAAATAAGTAAATATTTCTCAAAGGAGAAAGGTAAATGCTCAATAAATATATAAGACTATGTTCAACATCTCTGGCCATTAGAAAAATGCAAATTAAAACAACACTGAGATTCTGTCTTACTCCAGAAAGAAAGATTATCATCAAGAAATCAAATAGTAACACAGAATTTCAAGGCTAATGAGGAAAAAGGAGGAATGCTTCTATGATACCGGTGGCATGTAAAGTAGTACAACCACTATGGAAATCAATATGGAATGAGGAAAAAGGAATGCTTCTATGATACCGGTGGCATGTAAAGTAGTACAACCACTATGGAAATCAATATGGAGATTCCTCAAATACATAAAACTATAAATTCTGCCTGACTCATCTTTTCCCCTTCTTTGTATCTTCTGAAAGATTTAAAGACATCACATTACAGTGATACATACTCATTCTTGGACAATTCACAATAGCTAAATCAAGGAGGTAGTCCCTATGTCATCAATACATGAATGGATAAATAAAAAGTGGTATTTATATACAGTGGAGTACCTCTTTGCCATAAAGAATAAACTTGAGGCATTTGTGGAAAAATGGATGCACCTAGAAACCATAATGCTAAGTGAAATAAATCAGACACACAAGCTTCAATATCACCTGATTTCTCTTATATGAGAAACCCAAAATATAAAAATAAATGATAGATAATAGGAAATAGAGAGAAAGAGCATCTCCAAATGAGATGGGAACTAAGAGTTAGAGGGATGGGACTGAATGAAAATTCTGAATGGAAGGGGATGAAAAATGAATTAAGATATGTTATGTACAAATACCAACTCCCCACAAGGAATGTAAATATTCTGCAAATATGTACTAATAAAAAATAAAAATTTGGCAGGGGGTGAGTTACATAGAAGAATGGTAGCTACCAGGGGACAAGCAGCTTAGTTTAATGGATATAATGTATGTGAAAATGAAAAAATTCTTGAAACAAATAACAATGATGGTTCCAAAATATGTTTGTACCTAATTTCACTGAACTGTACACTTATAATGTAAATTTTATGTTATGTATATTTTACCAAAGTAAAAAAGAATAAAAATAAGTAATGAATAGACCAAATATTTCAACAATTCCAGGAAAAAGAAGTTAGAAAAATCCCTTTCTGCAAAATTGATTAAAAGAGGAGAATAAAGTAAAGAAAAAATGTGCATCTCAGGGCTCTAGAGTTGAATAGCAAAGCATTTAATGAGAAGTGTGTACACAGAGAAAGCTGCTAGATCTCTAGTTAGTAATGATGAAGACTCTGCAGCCTCATCCTCCCCTCTCCTGACACTCCCGCCTCACCTCCATCAGCTCAGCAGTTTTACTTGGCAGCACTGGCTAGAGAAACCAGAAGTATTCCTGGCAAAAAGTAGGATCTGATCTTGGGCACAGAGTGAAACCAGATGCCTAGGAGTGTTATCAGTGAAAGTACCAAGTTCAGCAGGAAACATAAAGTAAAACCTGCAGCCCTGATACCATGAGGTTGCAGTCTTACCTGGAATAAGCAACAGATGACACAGAAATTTATCAGAGAAGCCCTGTAGATGGAGGCATAGACAAAGTAGGTAAGCACACAAAGCTGGGTAACTCAGAAACTGTATATATTTTCAGGGCAGAGCCAAAGGTGTGACAGAAAGGAAAAGTTGAAAGAGACATAAAATATGCTTGAGTTTTGAATGTGCTCTTCTTTGTATGCAAAATTATACTGTCAATGGGAAGAAGCCTCACAGGCTTGAAGCATGTGAGCACCATATCTGCTCAAATAGTTGTCTTATAATTAAGCTGTCCAGATATAGAAGCAACTTTCAGAAAGCTAAGGTGAAAAGGAAAAACAGAGCTTTGTATATAGGTTACCTCAGTAGTACAAGGCTTGCCTTGCATGCATGAGGTCCTGGGTTTGATTCCTGGCACCACAAAAAAGAAAAGAAGAGAAAAAAATATTGGAAAGAGGCATCAACATCTGCATGCTACAATAAGACTGATTTCATAGTCTAAATATTGAGTAGATCATAAAATAACCAATCAAAAGTGTTGACTAAATCAAAATCCAGAATTGTTACAGTATATTACATTAAAATGTCCATCTCAAAATTTTAAGTGTAATGTTAAATTACATATTTGAAAAATATATAAAATAAAACCAGCTGTCTTGGTTACTTTCTCTTGTTTCTGAGACAAAATACTCAATAATTAAAGTTAAAATGAGGAAATATTTATTTGGCTTACAATTTGTAGAGGTTTCAATCTATAGTTGCCTGGCTCCAAGACAGGGTGGCATGGCAGATAAACATCTCAGAGGAGAAAGAGTTCATGGTGGGCAGAAGGTATCAAAGCAAGCAAGGGACAAGATAATCCTTTTCTGTCCCTTACACTGTATCCAGTCTACCAGGATTCAGGCAGTGCTAAGACAATCAGTGGAATCAGTGGACTGGTTTAGTAATCGACCACCTTTAATCCCAGCACCCTTAATCCTAGCATTGCACCATGAGTTCATCACACACTCTAGATCCAGCTACCTCTAAAAAGCCCCAGCTATGATTGCATGAGGCTTGGGGGGAACATCCAGACACAAGTTGTAACACCAGACAATTGAAACTGATTTTGAATGGACTCTAACCTTAAATGTAGTAGACAGAGCTGGCTAAAAATAGTTATAAAGAAGTCATGATAAAATGTTTAAAGTCCATCCATATAACAGCATGTACCTGAACTTATTTTTTCATTAGGCCAAATAATATTATGTTACAATATATGTATATACCACATTGCATGTTATTTATTCACCTGGGTCACTTCCACATTTTAGATACTGTGATTAATGCTGTTATGAATACTGATGTATATGTATTCCCTTAAAACTATGCTTTCAGTTCTTCGTTATATTTTTCTAAAAATTAAATTGTTGGATCCTATGATAATTCTATTTAACTTTCTGAGGCACACTATTGTCCATAGGAGCTTCATTTTATATTCCCACCATGAATGCAAAAAAACTCTAATTTTTCTAATCTTGCCAACACTTTTTTATTTTCTGTTTTTAAGGTAACAAGTTATTTTCATCGATGTAAGCTGGTATCTCAATTTGTTTTTGTTTTCATAGTTTATTGGTACGCTTTATACAATACAGTTACATTCATCACTGGGATCTTGTACCTTTACATGATCCATCTTGGTTCTTATTTTTTTCCCATTCTCCTGACCTTCCTTCACCCTCTCCAACCTCCTCTATTTACAAAGAATTTTGTCTCCATTTTGTCCTTTTCTCATATTTTCCCTTTTCCCTTCTTTCCTTTCCCCTACTCATTTTGGTTTTTCATTTCATTTTTTCAAAAACCAGTGAAATTGAACATCTGTTTATGTCTATTGCAGATCTTCTTTGGAGAATTACCTTTGACCGTTTGTTTTTTGTTAACTGAGGTTCAAGGTATTTGTAATTTGCCCCAAATCGCCCGATGTGTAAGTGGCATAAATAGTATGTGTAACCATAAAAGAGTATGCCAGGACCTTCCTTTCTTTAACATTTTAAAGTCCTCCTTGTAAACCAATGACTGCTTAAAACAAAGTTCATGCTTATGATGCATGGTCACAGTACAAAAGAGAAAACAAACATTTATAAATTATAACAGCTGCTGCTCCCACTATCAATACCTCTCAATAATAAACTCTGATATTGCTATCATAAAAGTGATAAGCACTCCTCCAGGTACTGGCCCAATTTTATGGCTTTTATTAAGAAATAAAAGGGTTCAAAGGCTAGTACTTTATTTAGGTTACTTTTTCCACAAAAATTCCAGCTGCCCTGAATGTTTTTAGATGGTTTCCCTAAACACAGGTGAGTATTAAAGCTGAAGTGCAGCATGGAGAAAATATGCTATTGAAAAGCAGGGGTTGGGAAAACCCTATTATGAAGCGAATTATATGAATTCCATGTTTTATTTACTTTCACTAGGTTTTCTATAAGGAGGAAGAACTGTATATGCAGTCAAGCATTATATTTAAGAATTCTATTTGAAGCCAAGATTTTTTTGTCTCTAGTCAAGGAAAATATTAATTCATGCAATATAGATTTAAATGATAGATTAGTTAAAAAAACATATGTAGGGACCTGAGCTCATCTTTTTATATGGTGATAAACATTTCCTAGGGAAAGAAAGCCAGCTTGCTTCTGGCTGTGGAGATATTAGTTGAGAAGGGGACTTTGATCCTAATGCCCAGGGAGAGGAAAAGAATTATGGTGAATCACATAAAGGCTTGCTCAGACTTTAAAGAAGGAGGCCACAGAGGAGTCTCATAATTGCCGCCCAAGAATTTGTAGACAACAGTGGCACTGAGGGTGTCTGAGGAGGCAGCCTCTTCACTGCTCCTCAGCAGGTGGCAAAAAGACTTCATCCATCTGCAAATTAATAGGGCTGCAACATAGTCTGACATCTTCTATCCAATTCCCAGGGAAAAAGTGACCATTGTGGAGCAGCAGGAAGAAGGTCATGGAGAGGGTAATTACAAACATAGTCACAAATAGCAAAGCCACACAATTTTAAAGAAAGGTAATAAAATAAGACATTCTTTGGTGTTTCAAAGAGTGTTTTTTAACAGTTTGGGCTATTTTAAACCTGCATTTCATTTTTTCAATTGTAGTTCTAGTTTAAGAATTAAATATGATCCCAGCCACTTGGGAAAATTGCATTTTAAAAAGCACCCCTGCCTTCATTGTCTAGCAACTGTAGGAGTTCAAATCAAGCATGAAGGTGGCCAGGAGACAATGTGTCCTCAAGGAGAACATCACAGAGATAAGAGAGGACAAATCTTAAAAAGCTTTCCAGCAGATTGTGCTGTAAAGATCCCTAACAATTGTTCTATTCATTGATGCTGGATTAGTTTTCATGTGATTTTCCTCTCAGCCTCTCTGGAATGATGTTTACCTTTTATTTTTCATACCATTTCCACTCAGCACTGTGCCTTGGGCAAGGCAGCTCCAAACCTGTGGATATCGAAGTCCTCAGAGCCTTCTCATCAGCAGACATCTGTGTTTGTAAATAGGGTATCATTCTTGCCCTTTCTGGTATATGTTTAAAAACTGATAATCAAATTTGGTAGGCACTGATTTTCCACTCATAATTCAGTTATCAATGCAAGAAAAACATAATACAATAAAAGTGTGTCTTGATCCTGAAATCACCCCGGGCATCTATGAGAGTATGTATGTAACATCCCTGGCAAAGTGGTTGGCCCTATAAATTGCTGCCATAACCTCAAATATTGAAGTTGTTCTCAGAACTATTTATGAGCCACTCACAAAATCAGTCTCAGCACTTCAATTAACCCAGTCTTAATCAATCACCCTATTCATCATGGTTGTTGGCTCCAAATGACTATTTTCTCAAATTGAATTCTTATTCAGTGTATGCAGATTTTTCATTTACTGACTCATTGTTGATATATTTGTAAATCCTTCTGGCAAATTCCAAAAGTATAGCTCAAAAGTAATTGATAATTAAGATTTTATCTTTTTTTAAAAAAAGGGATTATTTTGAAAGTTATCTCATCTTTGGGGTATGTGTTTTCCTATATTGCTTAGAACATACTATCAAGGATTTACTTGGCAAACTTTTATGTTAATACTAAATAAGCCCAGTTCTGACATATACAGATGAAAAAATCAACGATAAATGTTTAATCAAGGAAAATTTACCTGCCATTTTTTATCTGCCAGGGATTTAGCTCAGTGGTTCCACTGCCTACCTCACAAGTAGAAGGTCCTGAGTTAGATCCCTGGTACCAAAGAAAACCCAAAAGGCATTTTTTATCAAGTCTATTTCAGATATATAGAGGAATAATTTCATAAATTTTAGAATATACATTCACAGCTAATAATGAGTTCTTCAATGCAATACATAGTCTAGTTAATTTTTGCTGAATACTGACAAAGTGACATATACATATTAATTTTTATTATTTGTACAAAATCCTAGTTCTTTGTAAATCTTATCCTGGAGTTATAGGTCGGAGGAAAACAAATTATAACCTAACAGAGACATACAATAATGTGCACAAAGTTGGTAAGACATTTTAATACAAACAAACAGATTCTACCACCCACTTTTAAATCATGACGTATTTCCTTTTAAATATTCTAGGTAATATTGTGCACAAAGTTGGTAAGACATTTTAATACAAACAGATTCTACCACCCACTTTTAAATCATGACGTATTTCCTTTTAAATATTCTAGGTAATTTATAATACACTATTATTTATAAATAGGATAAAATAATTCAATTTATTCCTATAGTCCTTCTTTCCTGTAATCTTAGCTGATATTGACCTTAACAAACATATGCTTTTGCTCTTTGAAGATTTTTGGAAACAAAACAATATGATTTTGATCTTTGATTTTTGATTTTAGCTTAGTGCATGGTGAGAGACATGGGTGTAGTTTTAGTTTTCAGCATGTGGAGGATGTCCCCCATTAGTCAAAGATAAGGTGGGTGAGTACGTTTGGAGTTGTTTCTACATCTTCTACTCTGTCTAGACATCCTTGGGTCTGTTTGTTGTTGTTGTTTTCCAGTACTGTGCTCTTTTTATCACAGTAGCTTTGTAGTATAAAGTTAAGGATTGTGATACTTCTTCCTTTGCTTTTGTTGCCCAGAATTATTTATGCTATTTTAAGTCTTTCATGGATCCAAATAAATTTTAGAATTGTTTTCACTAATTCTGTAAGGTATACTCTTGGTATTTTGATCAGGATTGCATTACATGTCTATAACAACGCTGGGAGTGTGGCCATTTTCACTATATTGATTCTTCCTACCCAAGGACAAGGGGTATCTTTCCATTTTCTGATGTCCTCTTTGATCTCCTTTTTCAGAGTACTACCTATAGTTTTCAGTGTAAAAGTCTTTTATAAATAATGATAATTCAACTTCTTCCTTTCCTATCCTTATTGCTTTTCTTTCTCTTGTCTAATTGCTCAGGCTAATGATTCCAGAACTATACTGAATAGGAGAGTTGATAATGGACATCCTTGTCTTGTTTCTGATTTTACAGTGAAAATTTTCAGTTTTTGTCCATTTAATATGATGTTGGCTGTTGATTTGCCATAAAATTGACATAAAGACCATCTATTCCAATTTTTGGTAAGGTTTTTATCATGAATGGGAGTTGGACTTTGCAAAATACTTTTTCTGTGTCCATTGAAATGATCATATGAAATTTGACTTTGGCTCTGTTGATATGGTATATTAAATTTATTGATCTGCATATGTTGAACCGTTGCTGCATTCCTGGGATGAATCCTACTTGGTATTGGTGTATAATCTTGCTGATACGCTGCATTCTGTTTACCAGCATCTTATTGAGGATTTTTGTATCTGTGTTCATTAGGTAGATTGGCCTCTCATTCTTTTTTGGGTGGATCCTTCTCTCATTTTTTGGGTGGATCCTTGCTTCTAGGAAAGGAAAAGAAAAAAGAAATAAAGGAAAAATGGAAACAAAGCTTTTGTAAATAAAAAGGAGAAAAGGAGATGAGAGGAGGATAGGATAATGGAAGAAAGAGGTATTAAAATATATCATGTAGTTGGCTTTTATTCATTGGTAAGTTTTTAATATCTTTAATTTCATTGATTTGGGTTATTTAGAATTTTTATATCTTCTTGATTCAGTTATGATAATTCATACACATCTAAATCTGGCCATTTCAACTGTGCTTTCCATCTTATTAGAAAAAAGATTCTCAAATTGATGATTTCATCCTTTTCATTCCTAATAGCATGGACGTAGGTCTTTTCTTTCCTTTTTTGATAAGGTTGGCTAAGAATTTATTAATTTTATTTAATTTTTCAAAGAACTAGCTCTTTGATGTTTTCATTGATGCTTTGTATTCTCAGTCTCAATTGCATTAATTTCTGTTCTGATCTTTATACTTTCCTCCCTTACATGAGCTTTGGGCTTAGCTTGTTCTTCTAGAAGTTTGAGATTGAACATTAGGTTATTTATTTGAGCTTTCCCTGCTTCCCTGACATGGGAATTCACTGCTACAAATTTCCCTCTTGGAATGGCTTTTGTTGTGCCCCATAAGTCTTGCTATGTTGTACTGGCATCATCATTTAATTATAGAAACTGTTTAATTTCTTAATTTTTATCTTTGACCCATTGGGAGAGTGTCATTTAACTTCATATATTTATGGAGATTTTGTGTTTTCTTTTGCCATTGATTTCCAGTTTCATTGCAGTATCATCTGATAATATGCATGGGATAACTAATTCCTTTGCATCTACTTCAGCATGTTCTGGTATTATGGGGTGTAACACTGTAGACATCTACTAAGTTCATTTGTCCACAGTTTTGGTTCACTTCTGATATTTCTTTAGATTTTTTTGTCTAGTTGATCTATTTGTGAAAGGGGGATATTAAGGTCCGCTAATACAATTGTTTTAGTGCTTATTTGATAGTTCATGTCCATTAATATTTGTTTTATATTCGGTGGCCTGCCATGCAAGTTCAAGGACCCAAGTTCAATCCCCAGTACCAAAAAAATAAATAAATATTTCTTTTATATAGTTTGGTGCACTGGTATTTGGTATGTATATATTTATTGGTTATCTCTTCCTGTTGGAGTTCTCCCTAAACAAATATGTGATCTTCCTTGTCTCTTTTTGATCAGTCTTGGCTTGAAATTCACTTTGTCTGTAAACAAAATATCTATTCCAGCTATTTTCTGACTTCCTGCTGCATGAATAATTGTTTTCAATTCTCTGACTTTAGCCTATGAATTTTTTAGTAAAATGTGTTTCTTGTATGCAGCATATTGTTTGATCTTGTTTCTTGAACCATTCTGCCAGTTTGTTTCTTTTGATTGGTGAACTGAAATCACTTGCATTGATGGTTATATTGATATGTATTGGCTTATCCTTGTCATATTATTTTCCTGTTGATTCCCTCTTTTTCCCCTCTGTTTAACCACTTGCCTTGCCTGGTGGCGTCTTTCTGTTGATGTTCTTGGAATTGTAGTCTTTGTTATAATTCTAAAATATCCTTCAGAACATTTTTTTAGAGCTGGCTTGGTGGTCATGAACTTCTTCAGTTGTACATTTTCATGGAAGTATCTTATTTCTCCATTGATTTTGAAAGATAATGTTACTATCTGGGTTGGAGGTTGTTTTCTTTAAGGAGTTGAAATACCTCTCTCCAAGCTTTCTTTGACTTAAGGGTTTGTACTGAGAAGTCTGTTGTGATTCTGATGTGTTTCTTTTCTCTGACAGCTTTTAAAATTCTGTTTTTTTGCTACCTTTCTGGACTCTTGATTAATATATGCCTTGATATAATTTCTTTTGGTCACAGCTAATTGGAATTCTATATAACTCATTTATTTGTATGCCAAATTCTTCTATGTTTGAGAAGTTTTCCACTATTACTTTTGTGAACAGGTTTTCTATTTTCTATTTTCTCATAGAAAATGTATTTGCTATTTGCTATTTTCTCATTGATTTTCATCAACCTCATGTTGTCCTTTCAGGCAGGCAGCAGAAGCACCGAGCCAAATCTCCAGCCCCTGTTGTTCTTTGAATCATCTTGTTGTTGTTGTGTTGATTTTTCATGGTCCCTTGATACTTTAAAGAAATCATTCTTTTTATGATGGCTAACTGCAATCATCTTTTCTAGATCTGATATTCTGTCCCCACCTTAGTTCAATCGGTTGCATATACTTTCAAGAGGATCAATCTCCTGTATATCTGCTTTAATCCATGGAGTTCATTTCTCTCCTAAATTGGGAATGCCCAGATTTGTTTCCCTAAGTTCCTATATTTTCTTTTAATGTATCTACTCTCGATTCATTCATCAAGCCCTTAATTTTTGATTGTTATCTTTTTTAAACTGGGATATTATTTCTGATCTTATTTCTGATTTTCTCTATAGCCTCAATATTTTTAATTCTGCTGTTACCATTTCAGAAAATTGAGATGAGTATCTTCCTCTATCTTTTTTGTTCCCTGACTTGTCCTGGGTGGGCTGGAGGTTTGGGGTTGCATTTTGCTTCTAGATTTTGTCATTTGCTAATTTTTTTATTTCATTTCTGTGTTGCTGCTTACAAACTTCTTATGGTGATAGCATTATCACTAAGTACTTAAGCTTCCTTAGGAAATGTCTATTCCTCAGAGATGTGTTCTAGGTGTAGCTAGTGCTTAGTCATTGTGTCTGCCCAAGATCCTACCTTCCCAATTTATTAGGAGTGAGAAGTTGCTATCTATTTAGTTCAGCACTCAGTCCTTTGGTACTGGACTATGGTGATGTTTTTGACCCTAGACAATCACCATGTTGTAGGAGGACAACTAATTACAATAGTTATGACATCCTAGCTAACGAAGTACCATTAGCAATAATGATAGCAGAAAGCAGAATCTAGAAACTGACAAACTGTGGTTACAATTAATTTGGTATCTTTAACCATATGAACAAGATCTACCATCATAACCAGGAACTTGTATGCAATAAGTTTCTGCTTAGTAGATTTATTTTACCCTGTGGGGGAAAGACATTTAAAAGGGATAGGGGATAAAACAGAGATAAGTGAAGAGAAATATAGTAGAGGCAAGGATGAAGGATAAAGGATGATCACCTAAACTTTGGGAAACTGGAAAGGAGGACAGGAAAGAAAGGAAGGAAAAATCAAATGAATATTGAAACAAGCCATAAAGACTAGAGATAATGTTCACTTACATTAAAATATTTATAAAATGAAGAAAGACAGTTGAGGAAAGAGAGAAAACAAACAATAAAAGTAAAAATTTAACCAGAAACAAAAACCCAGATAGAAAAAGGGAAACAAAACAAAAAAGAAAAAAAACACAATAAAATTATTCTGGTGTCGCCAGTTTAGTGGTAGTGTCCAAGCGTTTTGGGTAACCCAGCAAGTCTGCAGTAGGATTAGTGCTGGGTGTGGAGCTGGTGTTGGCCTCTGGATGTTGGGGCTGGGACTAGTCTTCAGCCAGCAGCTTTCTGGATGTCCTTCCTGCCCTGTTGGGGTTTTTGTTTGTCTTGGTTTGGTTTTTTTGGTGGTTTTCTTTTCCATGCTCTTCCATTTCCTGTGGTACCCTCAGACAGAGACAGCAGGAGGCTTATCCATTTCTGTTACAGCTGGCCCTCCATGTCTTTGCACAGCCTCTTCTGTTCCACTCTCGTAGGCACGTCTCTCTCCTGTCATGTCACTTGTCCCTGCCGCTGTCCAGGAGTCAGCTCAAGACTGCTGGGTTCTACTTCAGTCTTCTCTCTAGCAGGGTGGAGGGGTGAAGGCTGCTAGTGTATCTACCTCCCTTTCTTATGCCACTGGTCACACGGCAGGAGGAATCACGTGTTGCACTCACTACCTTCACCATCACCCACTGAGGTCTCTAACCTTGTCCCTAGAGGTTCCAGTTAGCCTCTTTGGTGCACAACAACAACAACAACAAAAAGGACCCCCTAAAAAAACCGGCAGCCCATCAGAGAAAAAGCAGCTTCCTGGTCACTCACCCCACTCACCCGTGTACCAGCAAAACCTGTTGCCAGGTTGCAGCATTCTCTGTGTGGAGGAAGGCAAAAGAGGTGAGGGGCTTTATATTCCAGATCTATTCTGGGTGCCTTGAGTTTGCCACATTATCCTGATCCATCCATTTTGGGGGGGAAATTTCCCATGATGTGGTGATTACTACTTTCTGCCTAAGTGGCAGTCCCACTGTGAGTCCCACCCCTGTGGGCTCATTCACCATTTTATAAAGTCCTGTGTCTATGTTTTGTTTGATCTATAAGTCTCTTATTTCAGATTTCGGCAACAGAATGTATGTCCTATCTTTTCTTCCAATTACCTGTATTTTTAGTTTATTTTCTCTTGAGTAATTGCAACATGGCTCCTCCCCTATTCAGCCATGTCAAATCCTCCAAATGTTACATTTTTTCTAGCTTTTCTAATCAGAATATACTGCATTGATTAAGATTTAAAAGCAAAGATGTAGGATATAGCTCTAAAATATTTTTGTGCCTTCTGCACACACACGCGCACACTCACACACACACAAATCAGTAAAACCCAAACAGATTTTCTTTCTCTAAATTCCACATTTTGGGAAGCAAATCAATTGAGGAAAGTGTAATATACATCCATCTGATGTCTGATAACCCTGATTACAAGTTTAAATTCTGCCACTTAGCAGCTACTGTACTTGAACAAATAATTTTTCTTATTAATTTGAATCGAATACTCCTGTCTTTTAGTATTGCTGTGAGAAGCAAATTAGATTCATACAAATTGTAAGTATCATATTCCATCATTAGAATTAACAATGCTAAATGCTGGCCAGCTTAGGGGTGAGATAGGAAGGGAGTGTCTGTTTTCTTTTTCCAGTAAAATAGTAGGCTGGGGATGATCATCCAAGGAAAATATACTTTCCTTCCTGTTATGCTATTTGTACTGTGCTTTTATATGCCTTTGTAGTCTACAGTATCTCCTGAGAGATTAATTTAATGCACTTTTTAAACAGCTCTTCTATATCAATAACAAAAACATTAAACACAAGATCTAATAGCATCACCCAAAATGTCCTGCCAGCCATGGAAATAGCCCCCTTGGTCCAATTTCTATTCCCTAATGCAAAATAATGTTAGCTAAAATCATACTTGTGGAGCTCAAAACAGTCATTTAGAGAAGCTAGACTTGAAAGACCAAGGAAATAATTATACAGAAGAATGCTGAGACTGCCCTCAGAAGATTCAGATTTAGAACCTGTCCCAGGATTATCATTGTTACACGAAGTTCTAGGGGCACCATGCCTACCACGGAATATTTGGAACCACTCGTGTCTCATCACATAACAAACCAAACAGGAAATGATGGATTTAAAATTGCTCTGTTTTGTTACAATGTATTTCAAGTTCACAATGGATTTGTGTTAATTATTTATAACTATTAAAAGCCTTTTATTTTTACATGATCGAGTTCAGCAACAGATGAAAGATGTTTCAACAAAAAATTTAAACAAATTTTTTAAAAAGAAGAATAGGAAAAGATACTGAGTTTGTTCTCTCTCATTCCACAGGGGGGAAAAAAAACAAAACAAAAAACTGAAGCTTTAGAAACATTTCAATTTTTAAGAACCAAGCAAGTAAAAAACAGTAAGGCATAATTTACACTGGCACAGCTTCAAGTGGGTGGTATTTTTATATCATTTTCATCTTCACATTAGCATCCCAATATGTCTGAATTAAATTCAGAACAATAGTCAATTTTAAAAGTAAACTACAATATGGTTTTTACTAACACAAAGGTAGATTTTCTTCTTCCCAAATCTTATAATTAATAATATGTTAGCTACACTTAAAATATCTACTTAATCTTATTTCCTCAATTATAATTTAGAATGACACCACCTATACAAACTCTCCCAAAAACATTTCTGGAAATTTTTGCTCTTTCAAATTCTCATTTAGTAGATTCCAATGTGAATATTCATTAAGTCCCAGATTCACTATGTCAGTGAAGAATCCACTAAAAAGATTGTTAAGACAACAGAGGATATACATATATTTTCTGACATACATGTGAACATGAATAATTTTGAACACCCATGACAAGGTAAAATTCCTGATATTTGCTTCATGTAGAAAAGATACAGGAGAAATACATTAATAATCATACAAAGAGATATATTTCAGTATTAGGGTATTTAAATAGTATTTAAAATGAATGCTGACCATGTACCCAATAGTATTGGACTTAGGGAACACTGCAATTTAGTACTGGAAGGTACTAGATGAATAGAATCATTTTCAAATAATGCTACAGTATACAAATTATTAGTCACAAAAAATGCCCTTGCATGTGTCAGATGAGAGTAAGATAAAAAATTATTTCTTATTAGAGAATCATAGGTGCTAGCAAATAAATTATGCATCTGTTTCTGTCCACATAACATTACTACAGGACATGTATCATGTACATCAAGAGTGATGTTCAATATTTATTCTGTCATTAATGTTTATTCTTCAGAATTTACCTAATTTTTAAAATTTTCCTTGATGTTGGTGCTGCATTGTTTTTGTTTTAAACTGACTTACAAAGGGAGGTTATGATCTTTAACCTGATATAAACAAAAGTAGAATACTGCACTATGCCCACACTTTAAGTAGATGCTTTTCTACTATGCATGGTTTTATTTGAAGGTAACACAAGCAACAGTGTCAAATAAGACACTTTTACAATATTTCCAAAGAACGTTCTCACTGAATTCATAATAATATGTAAACGGGGCCTGGGGATTTAGCTCAGTGGTTCTGCCACCTGTCTCAGAAGCACATGGTCCTGAGTTCAATCCCCAGGACCAAATAATAACAATAACAATAATAATAATATGTAAACAGTTACGTGTTTTGGTTGCAAGAGTAGGCAAACAATGATTCAATACTTTGCACATTTTCTACTTTCTGATGTAAATATTCTCAGCAAATAGGAAATCTAAAATAATTTGACTAGACACTGATATTTGTATGTTTAATGACATAATTTACATATATCACATACATTTATGGACACAGCAATATGTTATGTAAAATTATATAGTTAAGGTTTATCAAAATATTAGCTTTACTCTGGGAATGTGTTCAGTTTTATACACATTACTCTAAATCTGTCAAAAACTTTTAAGGTAGATCTCAGCATTACCTATTTTTATCAGGTTAGGAAGTCTAGGATCTGAGATTATTTTCCTTGTTGAACATCTCACAAGTGGCACAGCCTATCTGAGGATTAACTGCACCTGGAACTTGCCCCCTGATTACTTATGTCTAGTTGGAACAATAATATACAACTTAGTTCTATTCATATATAAACCACAGAAACAGGAATGTACAGTTCTTAACTACATTCAATATTTTCAGGTACTATTATTTAAAAAAAAAAAAAGAAATTTGGCTTCCAATAGCAGAGTCAACTTCATATTATTGAAATAGGGGGAAGAGATGCAACTCCCAAACCTATAGATATCCAAAATGTGCCTGTATTCTCTAAAACTGAAGAATGAATTCTAGGAACAATGGAAGGTAAGAAAAGGAAAAATTTCTTGAGAGAAAGATTCTTTCTAAGAGACAGAAGAGAGACCAGAAAGTGCGCTGCCCGCCAGCCCCACTTTTCAAAGATGCTTTATATACCCAAGCCATGTGGTGAGGCAGGTACAAAGTGGGAGAAAACTATAAGACCAATGGAAAATTACAAGATGAGCATTAGGTGGGACAAATCCATGACCAAGCAGCAAAATTACAAGTACAGTCACCCAGGTAATATTGATTAAATGGGTGTCAAATGGAGCAGCAAGTCACACAGCAAGTGTATAAGGATTTTCAGGAAGGGTGAGGGTCAGGAACATTTCCTGGAAAGGCTGGGTTAAGACCTTCACCCCCCACCCAGGTAATTACTACTTATTTAGAATATCGATCACTGCTATTTTTCCCCAAGGGAAGAACAGGGTATAGTAGTTTCTCTCCTTTTACAATTCTGGCCACAGTGAATGTGTCTTGATTATCCTCCATGTTGGCTCCTTGCTGTGCTGGCTCCTGGAGAGCCACCCTATCTAACTGCCTACAAGATATCTAATTAACTTAGCTATCTGCAATATTATCTTCAAATAGAGCCATTCTAAGTGCTAAATTGAATATATGGCTATGTTTTAATGATAATAATATTATGTTGGGTATAGCCCTATCTAACTGCCTACAAGATATCAATTAACTTAGCTATCTGCAATATTATCTTCAAATAGAACCATTCTAAGTGCTAAATTGAATATATGGCTATGTTTTAATGATAATAATATTATGTTGGGTATCACTTGATACCCAAGATTTAATACTACTATCAAAGTTCTTTATATTGATGACTTTAATATTGAGATTTCTTGCCCATTTGTGTGGGGTTTGGTGGTTACGAATCATGTGACCTATATCTACCATTAACACTAGCCACCAAAACAGTTTTCAGTTGCAATGAAAGTTATTATAGCAGAAGTGAAATCATTAAAATTATCAAAGATTAACAGAAATTATATAATTAAGGAGATACGAACAATTTGAGGTTCTCTGCTTAAGTTTTTGTTTTAGTTCCCATCTGTTGCATCAAAGAACCCCTTACAGAGGTTAATTCAATATTGTTTGTGATCTTGTGACCATCTGAAATAGAGAATTTCAACCATATTCATAAACAAGGATGTACGCATAGAGGAGGAAATAAAATGATTGCTTTTGGTTCTTGTCCCAAAACCATCTTGGCAAAAGATTTTCACACCCCAAAATTCCACATCTGCAATTGCAAAATAAGTAATTTGTTGCCAAGCCATTGTGCATATTTCAGGACACTGGCCAAATTTTAATACTGGCATCGTTACGTGAAAAATATCATAACAGTAAATACTGTATTTGCCTGCTTCATTTTGCCAGTCACCAATGTCAGTAGTATCCTGTTCTTTAGGAAAGTTAATTGAATTCTTTCATTCAGATAATCAACACTTGTGCGTCCAACCACTCTTTAAATAGAGTCATTCTTTGTCTGGCAGCTGTGAGAACTTTTTACCCTCGCCCCTCACAGGAACAAACAGAGAAAACAAGTTCATTTAATGCTTAGATAATGAAATCCTGTTTGAGATACTATTCACTGGCATGATGCAGTTTTAACAGGAAAGCTTAATCCTCAGATTTATTCAAGACAAGATTTATTCTCAGTCAATAAAGTTTGGTCAAAATGGATAAATTATCTCAACCACATCCAAATGACATTCTCTCTTCTACATGGAAAATATAGATATTTTAATGGTACCACTCTAAATTTTGAAGATATATAAAAGCAAATTCATAGAAGCATATATTTTAGATTAGAATTAGTAGAAAAGAAAGGAAAAGATTTTTTTTTTTCAGTACTGGTTATCTTCACACTGAGCTACATCTCAGTCTGTTTTAATTTTTTTTTTTTTTTTTTTTGGTGTAGAATTGCTTATGCTGGGTTTGTATTTGTTATACTCATGCTTCAGTTTTCCAGAGTTCTGGGATTACAGGTGTGCACCAACATACCCAGGTAAATGGCAGAATTTTTAACTACAAATCCACCCCACACAAATCAGAACTGAATTATTTAATTTTACAGTACCTTGGAAAAAAGAGATGTGTGGATATAAATGTGTATGTGCCATCAAAATGGCACATTTTTTATCTTTATTTTTGTCTTATTAAAAGAAAAAGAAATTTTAAAAGAGTCAATCAGAATATACCTGATGCTCAACTCAATGGTTAACATAAATTTATCAATGGTTATTCTCTTTCTCCTTCCCCTGTCTCCCCTTTTCTTTTTCTCTTCCTCTCTTTCCCATGTGCTCATATGCACATAGAAATACCTACATACACATGTGTGCATATATTTCTCCAAATGTCTACACCAATCTTAGGTACAGTATACTTTTTACATACTCATCCTGAGAATCCCTAATATAAATTGTCTTTAGAAGCTTGAGATGAGTGTCCCTTAGAATTTTTAAAGATATTTGTAAATGTTTAAATGTTAATGGGAATATTGATCTTTGATCTTGGTGTACCCTTGGAGATTTGTATATAATTTAAAACCACATATGCATTGCTGTTATAATGTTCCCACATGTATGAGCCCTAATAAACAAAATCCAGGCACTAGAAAAATGCATTTACAAACTTAATTTTCACCATCTGTTAACTTATCACCAGTTTACATGTACTCAGATCAAGTGGTAAAGTCAGACTATTTTCCATACATGTTTTTACGTTTTAGATAATATAACCAGTTTACACAGTGCATAAATTAAAAGTACTATAGAATTGACTGGTAAATTAAACATATCTAAATACGTTTATACTAGAATACTTATGCTCTCCAAATACTTTTTATTTGGATGGAAATATTTTATTTTATGCTAACAGCTCAAATTAACAGCAACTCTCAACTTTTTGCTTTATATGTACATACATATTTTTCACTCTGATTTGGTTGGTGGAATTTTGTTCCCAGGGAGAACTGGACCCCTTCTGAGTTCAGTTTTCTGACTTCTTCCTGCTGACCTTCCCAAGCTACATCACAGCCCAGGACCTGCTTAATAATCTTTAAAAACATACTTCTCATGTTAAGCACATTTGATATTTATTAAGAAAAAGAGAAGCTATGCTTCTGAATATAAAAAGACAAAAAATAATCAATTACAGCATGTTGGTATTGATTATGTCCATTTGATATCAAAGGAGGGCACATAAGCAATGAAATCAGAAATCTATTTCTTACTAAATGAAAAATTCCACACTGGTTTAGTCAGTGTTTAGCACACATATTTCTTTGGATCAGATGCAAAGAGCCATGTTCTGAAAGAACAAACCTACTGTGAATGAATAGAAGAATATTTCTTGAGCAACAGAGCCAACAATGCTTTTGTTTCTTAATGGATCTTCTATTTTTACACTGAAAATATGTTGTACAGTGTTCTTTCTCTATTATGTGCAAATGGAGAACAGTTCTTCAGTGCAATTGCTAAAAATGAAAGATTTCTCTCCAATTTGAGGCTTTATTCTGTTGATGCATTTGCTTCTAAGATCACATCTAAAGTCTTGGGTAACGGGCATATGGATGAAGTTTGTGACTCTAATGCCATTCCTAACATAAATACCTAAGCCACTAAAAATATGCATTTTTACCATACCTAATAAATCTTAAGGATGCTTCCAACTTACTGGGTGTTCTTGGAACCCACACAAAATAATTTCAAAAGGAAACAAATTGTGTGCATTGTAAATAGGACATAATGCCCATTACTACAAATGGACTGGCATATATGAGTGTTTAGCCACAGAGAATGAGGTAGGTCACTTTCTCCTAATAATGACTTCAAAATGAGAAGGCCTCTTATCGGTAGGAGACCATGATATGTTTTGCTGTGGCTGCTTCACAATTTATTACATTGTCAACACCTCATATGTAAGTCAAAATTCAATAGGTTTTTTTTTGGGGGGGGGAATCACAATAAATATCATTGCCTCCTTTAATTCTCACCAAAAGGTGATTTCTTCTGAAAATTAGTAATGACTAAAGGAAAGCAAACTGTAGATGTTGGATTAGAATTATAAGTCATGTTTATTTGAAGTTTATTCTCAACTCTAACCATCACAGAGGAAAAATATGGTTGGAGATTTATAAAAAAATAGAACAAACTCTACTGGGAAACATCTCTCTGGCCACTAGACCAAACCATATTAAAACAACTAAATCAAAATCTTACTGGAAAATCCAGATCACGCACTGACTCCTTGCATTTCTGTCTTTAGCTTAGTTTGAAAATATAATTATTTAAATTAAGAAACTATTATTTTTCATTTCTCAGATTGGCAAATCAGCATAGAACAATACAAAGCTGGCTAAAGCAAAAGAAACAAACTTTTACACATGGTTGGGTGAAGAGTAAATTGGCACAATCATGTTGGATCTCATCTAGGTTTATGGTTTTATCTATGATACATATAGCCATGACAGAATAATTTATTTTCCTGATTCCTTCCCTTCTGTCTATATTCACAGGCTTGGATTTCCTGATGCAAAAATTTGAATAACCCCTGACTTTGGGGTTGGCCCTGTGGCTTGGACAATGTTAGACAAGAAATGTGTTTGGGCAGTGACGTTCTCTCCCTTATACTTCTGCTGTCACCACAAGGAGATGGATGAGTCTCAGAAGAGTAACATGTAACTCATACTTTTCATAGTGAGAGTAAAGTCCAGTAAGACCCCAGGGAAAATGAATCACCTAGCTGAGGGCAGCCTGCATGATCCAACCTTAAATCAACTTGCAGACACGGGTAAAAATGAAATCTTACAGTTGCATTCTGCTGAGATTCTGCAGTCATTTCATACATAACACTAACTGACGGAATGCTGGTGACTCCCAGAAGTATTCTATTCCTGACCTTGCTGAATTTCAACTGCCTGCTTGGTATTTCTAACACTGCAAACTTTTGATGTCCCATACTGAAGTCTTGGAATTCTTCCTTAGACCTGCTGTTCAGGTCTTATCTAGTTAATGCAGCTAAAAACATATAGTTCCATGATACCAAAAAACAGCAAAACAAAACTTAGAGTTATCTTTGTTTATCTTTTGCCTTTTCCTCTCTATTTCCAATCTTCCAGTAAATCCTAATGACTTTCTCTTCAAGATTAAAACAATTATTATTTTTAAAGCTATTTCTTATATTCAACTGGACATTATTTCTTTCCATGATATTGCAATAATCACTTTAATGGGCCTCCCTACTTCTGCTCTTACTCAAAATAATTCTAGTCTTAATGTAGGAATCGGCACACTAAACCCAATCATAACGCCCCCTCCCTGAATCTCTGCAGGGTATCTAGTCAGACTATGAGTTCCAGGCACTTCTTCACAAGGATCCTCTATGGGGCCTTGTAACACTTATCCCCATTTTCTCTCTTCCTGTCCCACTTCTTGCCTCCTTTTCCACTTGGCTATAACCACCTTATCCTCTTCCCAGTTCCTTTCTAGAACAAGGTGCATTCTTGGCTGAGGTATTTGGAACTTGCTGGTCACTATGACTGACAGACATTTCCACTTTAGTTTATGTCCAAACGTCCTCTTAAAGTGAAGAACACAGCTTGCTCTAGCTGATTTCTTTAAAACTACAATATCTGTCTCTTTCTCTCATACACTTTCTGCTCACCTCTCTGCTTTAATTACATTAGCTCCTGTAAGTATATTTATCAGATTTATTTATAAAAGCAAAATAGCGATAATTACCTAAATATACAGTGTAAAAGATTTATAAAAATTTGACACACCCATGTAATGAAATAGTATATCTGAAGAAAAATGCATGAAAAAACATAATGTGGACTGATATTTTATGCCATCATGTATAAAAATGCCCGTGTGCAAAGAAATCACGTTGCCAAACAATTCTTATATTCAGATCCTAATTTTTGTAAAATATTGTTAGACAATTGGTAATCAATTAATAAATAGATATCTATATTCAAACTAATTCTCTTTACTTGTGAGAAGAAACAGAATTGAGATTTTCTTTGTTTGTGGGTAGGGGGAGTTTTCAAAGTTTTTCACAGTGAAAGGAGTTGATTACATAACAAGAATAAAGACAGTGTCTGTAATCCATATGCATTTCTAGGGAAAATGAAAACTCTGCTACCTTCCTCCAAACCACATCTTCTAAAAAGCACAGCAGAAGGTTAGGCATTCAGGTTACTCATGCTGCATAATTCCTATCTCAGAGCTCCCTGAGCAAGACCTCGTAAGAAGGTCGGAAACACGATGAAAGCAGAATTTTTTTTTTTTTTTTTATTGAGTTTATTGGTACATTTAGGGATTCAGTACAGTTACATTCATTGTTGGGATCATGTACCTTTACATGGCAAGTCTTGATTCTATCCCTGAGCAAGACCTCGTAAGAAGGTCGGAAACACGATGAAAGCAGAATTTTTAAGACTAACACTACATAGGGAGCTAACACAATGGTTGCAATGTCTACTTTTTAAAAAGTTAGTCAATTATGTCTCCCCTCTCCCACCAAGCCCCAAACCCCCACAAATAGCTCCATGAGGCTCCAGAGTTTGTATAAACCCTAGGAAAGCCCAGATGTGTTTGCCTCTGATTAAAGTCTGCAGTGGCTCTTACATTCGCCCTTGGATAGAACAGACTTTTGAACTGTTTTTAGACTAAATCATATATTGTTAAAGTTCGACTCAAGCTAGATCACTGCTTACAGACATAAAAAAATGTTGATAATGAAGAGCAAAGGAATAAGAAAGATAAAAACATTTAAGTTTTGCAAATTTGTCTCCTGATAGTTTCTACCAGATTCACAATTTGCCTTCATCATATTTATTGGTTATGTCTTGTACTTCAAAAAACAATTTAAAAGAAGAACAAAGCATATTACATTCATTTTAGTTTTTAATTTATTGTAAAATATTCTGTTCTCACTCAGACTGTTATTTTAAAAATAACCCTAGGGGCCAGGGGATTTAGCTCAGTGGTTCTGCTGCCTGCCCTCCAAGTACAAGGACCTGAGTTCGATTCCAAGTACCAAAAAACCAAACAAACAAAAAAAAACCCAAAATAACCCTCAACAGTTCTTTTTGCTTTTCATTTAAAAATAAGATCAAGAAGTTATAATAAATAACTTATTTATTAAGGGAAAAATGCAAGAATTGTAAGCAACTGCTCATTGAACCAATTTCAGGATATTTTTCCATTTCAATATACAGTCAATCCTTAATTTGAGTAGGCTAAAAAAAGGGATCTTTAATTTTCTAATAGATCATAATAAATAAGAAAAGGATTGAATGTATAGTATACATTTCATAAGAGGTCTAAAAGTAAGTTTAAACCTAATATTTGGCAATACAGAAATAATTTCTTAAATGCCCCAAGTCACCTTTCTATACAGAAACTCAAGTCAAAAGATAATTTTTAAATGCCTAATAAGCAGGAATCACACTTGTAAAACCCTCCTCTGAAAAGGAAGACTGAACTTTTGAAAGGTGGAAGGAACAAAACCCTGCTGAACCTGCAGCAGGCCAAGCTCCTAGCACAGGGAGGAGGTCTTTGTGGCTGTGCAGAGGGGAGGGGAAAGAAAGGCAGTCAATGTCCTGCAAATAATTTGGTCCATCTAGAGCCACATGATTTCACCATGGCAGGGGGCGGGGGCAGTTTATTTATTTTTAGGGAATTAATTATTTTCCCACATGGTGGGGGAGATGGAACACTGAGGAGGCAGTGGTTTCATTTTGAGTGACAAATATTATCTTGTGCAACTTCACATACAAGGTTTGTTCCTTCACCTGCCAACTAACTTAAGGCAAGTGGATGCCTGTGCATTTGCCTTATAGCTAAAAAATGTGGTATTGAGATTTGTCTTTGCCCTGAAGGACTCTTTCAAAGTGGCAAAAGAAAATAAACACGGTGTCAAACTTGGTGTTCCCGTTCCTCCTCTTCAACTTAAAACAAATAGACTGGAACTCACAGCTGTGGGTGACTCAGACCCACAAAGGAGAAAGCTTCAAAAGCAGCTTCTCTCCTCTCCTTTTTAACTCTATCAGTAGCAAATTGATGCGACTGCTTTCACATTGTTCAAAGCATTCCACACTCTACAGGCCTGACGCAACCTTTGTGTGTTGCAGGCTGAGGCTCCCACACAAAGAGGAAAGAAAGGTCACCCCACACTGGCAATTAGGGATCTCGCTGAAAACAACCACAAAAGTCCCAGGGGGAAAAAGTCCCACGTAAATTAATCAATCTATGTAAACTGCACAACTATGAGAGACTCATTTTTATCATTCCAGATCTTCACATTGTGCCCTTTAATATCTGTTGATATTATTAACATACAACATAATATCTTATACAGACACTATTTATGCAGTATCAGAGAGAAAACTAATTACCAAACCAGATTCTAAGATATTTCAATTCTACAAAGTTACAAAATTCTATGAGAAAGAGATTAAAACATGGAAATTCAAAGATGAGTAATGCAACTTAGCAATGCTTTGTTAATCAGTGCTGTCAAAGAAAACACTCAAATACAATAATTTTCTCTTCTGTAATCTTATTGTAAAATATCTTGACACATTCTTAGCTTAATGATAGTATCTAAATTTTGGTTGACTTAGATGTTTTTCAATTTTCTCTATGTGAATGTTTATATGGGGACAAGTATTGAATTTTTTAAAGTTATGTAAGCCTTACTGCACTAATAGATAAATTTATTGTATCAGACATGAAATAGCCAATGCTTGTCTTTCTTCATTTAGGATGCAAAGTGTCCAGTGATCATGACAAGCAATCTATGCAATTGGAAACATTTTATCTGTCCTGTGGCTGTGATTTTGAGTTATTGTCTGTATTCTGGAGGACAGATAACGTTCTAGTTTCTTTTCTTCTCCATAATGCCTATCCCTGGCTCTAAGAAGAGGCCAAATAAGAAACAAATTTCTCAAGTGCTCCAGGAATTGCAATTTAAAGAAAAGGAAGAAAGAAAAGACAGTTATTTCTCCCACATGTTCTAGTTTTTTAAATGTAAATATTTCAAACATAGGATAAAATGAACGTGTAACCGGTGAGCTTCTGAAACGATAAGTTTACCACCAGATGTGACTCTGCATTCTAAATGCAATAGCTGAACAGGGCTGCCATTGTAACTGACATGAAATGCAGATTGTCTTCCGGTTCTCTACCATTTTCTTTCCTCCTATTCATGAGTTTTCTATTACCTGCTGGACTATTGTGTTACTATTAATAACACACAGTTCTTTGTACAGAAAGATCACCCACAAAATAAGCAGCCCTTTATCCAGCCATCACAAAGTATGTTTGTAGAAGTAAATACATTCCTACCCAAAATGTGAGGATTTTATCACATTGGAAAAGGGAGACAAAAAAAAGTCAGGATTTGAGCATTCCTGGAACATCAACAGTTCTCATTTCTCTCATTGTCTCTAAAGTTTATTTTTTAAATTCTGAAAATTATGAGCAACAATTGAGGAAAACCGAGGAATACAAGGTAAAGAGCTTGCCATTTTATTCCTAAATTTCAGGTAAGAAAAATATAAAGTGACCCATTATGCTCTTGTATAAGGATATTTGATTTTTCTACAATCCATAAAATTAATCATAATTAAAAGTAATTTACAATATTAGATCACTGAGGTAGCAGAAATATATTTAATCTTTACTTGTTGAAAACATTAATAAAGTATAATGGGCCTTCCATGTGGCAAGGCAAAAATACATTTCTTAATATTTTCCTTAGGAGCTGGGGATTTAGCTCAGTGGTTCTGCTGCCTACCTTGAAAACACAAGAACTTGAGTTTGATCCCCAGTACCAAAAAACAAACAAACAAACAAATATTTTCTTTAGGACAGCTGCTCAGACTACTCGGACTGTGGTCAGCTTTTCTTGCAACAACATAAGGCATGATTTTCTGATAAATGCTACTAGATTCCTAATCATGGGAGTTTCTGTCACTGTTACCTAAATGAAAGGACAACTTTCTTCAGAACCAACTTTGAAAACAAATATATACAATAAAATGGACTAATAATTGTGTGAAGAAAATGGCCAATAGCTGTTGTGCAGGAAAAAAAGAGAATGCAAATAATTGCCCTTTTCAGACAGCTACTAAAATTTTAAAATCATAAAAAACATAGTTACATGAGCCTTCACATTGTATTCATTTTGGAAATAAACATAGAACTTTAAAATACAGTTTAAAAAGCAGATCTCAATGACAATGATAAAGTTCAGCTTAAATATCTCACTCAATGGCATGAACTGTTCATTTCTATATTGGCAAATAATATTGAGTGACCATTAACACTTAACAGATTTTTCAGGGGTGGTGTAGGGAACTCTAGAAACAATTTTGAGGGGGTATATGAGGTTAAATCTATTCTATACTAATACTAAGACATTTTTCCTACTTTGTTCTTGCTTTTCTATGATTGCACAGTAAAATATTACAAAGGCTACATGACATGAGACTGCAGTTTCTGAAGTGCTAAAGCAGGTATGAGAGAAAATCCAGCTTTCTTTTCTAGACCAGGCATTCATAAGATTTGCAAAAATGTTAAGGCCACTGTGCCAATTAATCTTAGCTTTCAACTTGACGGAACTGACACCCTTGGAGAGGTACTGTGCTGACCGAGGTACTGTGCAACAGATTTCATACCTGAGTGTGCCTTGAAGGGGGGGCCCAGTTGGAGGAGGTGGGTCATTCGCCTTGTGCTGCTTCGCAGCCCCAGAGATGAGCAACTTTGTTTCACTGTGATGGTTCTGCCTCCGAGCCAGCCCTCCACAGACAGAGCCTCTGAAACAACAAGCAAAATCAAAACCTTCCTCTTTTAAATTGTGAATATAGGTTATTTGATCCCAGGAAGGAAACTCTGGTTAATACACTCATTCTTCCCATTAATTTTATTATAGAAAATATTATTATTGTCAATACCTAAAAACCAATAGCCTTCTTGTACACAAATGACAGACTCACTGAGACAGAAATTAGGGAAATAATTCCTTTCACAAGAGCATCCAAAGAAATGAAGTATCTAGGAATCAACCTAACAAAAGAAGCAAAAGACCTCTACACTGAAAACTACTACAGCACTCTGAAAAAAAGAGATCGAAGAGGATATAAGAAAATGGAAAGACATCCCCTGCTCTTGGGTAGGAAGAATCAACATAGTGAAAATGGCCATACTACCAAAACTGCTACACAGATTCAATGCAATGCCAATTGAAATTCCAACACTATATTTCACAGAACTAGAAAATAGAATCCAAAAATGCATTGGAACCACAAGAGACCTAGAATAGCAAAAGCCATCCTAGGCAACAGACACATGGCCAATTTGAAACTATACGACAAAGCCACTGTGATAAAAACAGCATGGTACTGGCAAAGAAACAGACCTGAGGATCAGTGGAACAGACTGAAAGACACAAAAACAACTCCAAATGTACTCAGCTACCTCATCTTTGACAAAGGAGTTGACCATCCCCACTGGAGGAAAGATAGTCTCTTTAATAAATGGTGTTAGAAAAACTGGATCTCCACCTGCCAAAGATTAAAACCAGTCCCTTATCTTTCACCACACACTAAATTAAAATACAAGTGGATTAAAGATCTAAATATTAAAAGGGAAACACTAAACTTGCTGGAAGATAAGTTAGACAGAACTCTTGAAGACATTGGCATAGGAAAACACTTTATGAATAAATCCTCAGTAGCACGGGAACTAACAGAAAGAATCAACAAGTGGGATCTCATCTTGTTAAAAAGCTTCTGCACTGCAAAAGAAACCATCAACAGAACTAAGAGACAACCTACAATGTGGGGAAAAAATTTTACCAGCTGCTCCTCAGACAAAGGACTATTATCTAGAATACTTAAAGAACTCAAAACAATCAGCGCCCCCCGAATATAAAGACCCAATTCAAAAATGGGCATCTGAAATGAACAGACATTTCTCAGACAAAGAAGTAACAGCAGCAAGTAAATATATGAAAAAATGTTCCACATCACTGGTCATTTGAGAAATGCAGATGAAAACAACACTGAGATTCTGCCTCACCCCGCAAAGAATGGCTGCTATCAAAAAATCACACAATAACAAATGTTGGCAGGGTTGTGGGGAGAAAGGAACCCTTCTCCATTGTTGGTGGGAGTGCAGACTGGTGCAACCACTGTGGAAATCAATATGGAGATATCTCAAGGAGCAGGGTCTAGAGGTTCCATTTGACCCATCCATCCCTCTGCTGGGTATCTTTCCAAAAGAATTAAAAGAATCATATCACAGTGATATATGTGCACCTATGTTTATAGAGGCACAGTTTGTAATAAGTACAACTTGGAAACATCAAATTTGCCCATTAGTTGGAGACTGGACAAAGAAGATGTGGTTTTTCTATTAAATGGAATACTACTCAGCCATAAAGAATGAGAAATTAGATTCATTCATAGGAAAATGGATACATATTGAGGATATATTCCTAAGTGAAATAGTAAGTCACACATGTGTAAATACCGAATAGATTCTCTGGTGTGAAAAATTACAATAGAACATAGGATCCTAATGAGATAATTGATAATGTGAAATAGGAAGAAAAGGGCTAAAGGTGTAGGGAAAGTGGGAAGGGTAAGGGAAAGGCAGTAAGGGAAAAGAAAAAAATAGGAGAAAAAAGAAAAAAATGGAAATAAAGTGTTTGTAAACAGGAAGGGGAGGAGAAGGTGCAGGGAGGGCAGGGACAAGGGGAAAAAATGAGAACCAAGATCTGTCATGTAAAGGTGCAACATCCCAATGATGAATGTAACTGTACTATATACTTAAAATATACCAATAAATTCAATAAAAAAGAAAATATTATTGGCCACAAGATATACTTTCTATGTTAACATATAATACGTTTATTTTTGCTATTATAAAAGAAATATTTGTGTTTGAGAATCTCTGCTTTATAACACATTTGGTCTTTATGGTACATTCCTGTAAACTTTAGAGATTGAAAGGGATTTTGAATGCAGGTGCTCCTTGGTATTTATATTTCTACCTAGAGCAATACAGTAAGATTAAGAGCTCAGGAAATATGCATTAATTAATCAATATACAATGTTTCATCTGTTAAAAGAGAAAAAAATAGAAAGGAGCTAAAGGTGTAGGGAAGGTGGGATGGGCAGGGGAAGGGTAATAAGGGAAAAGAAAAAAATGTGAGATAATGAAAAGATGGAAATAAAGTGTTTGTAGATAGGGAGGGGAGGAGGGGGTGAAGGGAGGGCAGGGGTAAGGGGAAAAATGAGAATCAAGACTTGTCATGTAGAGGTGCAAGATCCCAACAATGAATGTAACTGTACTGTATCCCTGAAATGTACCAATAAATTCAATTAAAGCTGAAAAAAAAAAAGAGAAAAAAATAACATAGTTCTCTAAGAGCTTAGCAATTATGGAGACCTCCTTCGCTATCAATTTCACTAAATCATATCAATTTCCCCTCCAATCAGATTTTTCCTGTTTGGCAAACTGTTTAGAAAAATGATACACTGAGCAGTTCTGTAGATATTAAATTTGTTAGACCTAACAGTCACTGTAGATAATATCTGGGTGTGAACTCGCATCTTTGTTTAATTAGTGTTATATGCTCTCCTCTGGAGTGTCACAGTGTAGTTAGTACAAAGTTGCCTTGGCAATGGTAAATATCATTCCACCCAGCATAGGAAGAGCAGTGTTGTTCCCACAATAGCGACCAGAAATTCAAAGCCACTTTACAGCTCTCTCATATAATCTTGAGTCATTCTCTTTTATTGGGTCTGACACATTCTCATTTGAATTAAACATGTAAATTAAGATTTCTCAGTAGGTCTAACTTTTCTCAGCCAAACTCTTTTGGGATCAGAAATACTAAACAGTAGATTTGTTCTCATAGTTTTAGGTATAGGGCTTTTTTTTTCCTTTACTAATAAAGGGGTGATAAATCTTTGACTAAGTTATTCTCCAGTATAGTCTTTGTCTCAAAAAATAAATCTGGATGAGGAATTCTGTCCTTGAATATTGAAGGGTGACTAAAAGTAAAAAATATATTTACTATGTTTGGGCTAGTTAATAATTATCCCATTCTATCTATTGTTGTATCTATTCTATCTGGAAAAAAAAAAAAAAAAAAAAAAACTTTCCAATTAGCTGAGACCACCAAGTGTGGCAAATCAGAGTAGATCTCTTCAGGTGAATTCAGTCAATGCATTCCAGGGCAGAATGGCATTCCTTCCAGCTGAACCCAAATCTAATGGTTCCTTAAGCTAATTTTTCACCAAATGTTGGGTGGTGTGATAAATAGAAATAGCCCAAGCTTTAAAAAAAAAAAAAAGAAAGAAAGAAAGAAAAGCCTGTGTCTCATACTAATGCTGATAGGTGAATTCAGTGATATAATTTAGAATCCTATTGGGCACCCCAAAAACAAAGGAATATCTAATAAGAAGCAAGTATAGATGAGATATTGTAACTGGTTCAGTAGTACAACACAATGTCACACAAAGTAACTTTAGTAATCTTAAATTAGGGCCAATATTATCATATCATTTTCTCTGAGTACAATATGAGATTACTTTGTAGGAACACAGCAAAAAAGAAAAAAATGGGAATCTACTTGCCCAATCTTACCTTGTTGGGAAAACTATGTAATGGTATTGTGCCCAGGATGTGATGATAGACATTTGTCATACTTTGCATCAAAACTATCCCCCAAAAGGTTCCTATGTTCAGAGATGGGGCTTTTAGAAAATGATTAGATCATGGGAGCACTAATCTCATCAACGGTTTAATTCACTGATGCGTTCATATCTGAATATGCTGTTAGGACACGGATGTGGCTTGGAGGAATTAGTCTCTGGAGATGTAACTTAGAAGAGTATATTCTTGTCCTCAGATTCTTTTCCCCTCTTGGACTCCTTCCTCGCTCTCTACTTTTTGGATGTCATGAGTTGAATCTTTCTGCCATGTCCTTTTTGCCGTGATGGTTATTTTGGACCACACTGACCACTGACTGAAACCTCTGAATCCAAGAGCCAAAATGAATCACTTTTCCTTTAAACTGTGTTTATCAGGTGCTTTTTTCCGGCAGTGGAAAACTTAATACAACATCAAAATTAGCAAAGCACTACTTACATGGTTGTGACGCTTAACTAGCCATTCAAATGAAAGTTATTGAGAACATGGAAATTATTCTGCAAAATATTATTCTGTAAAAATGCAGTATTTTAAAAAATCAAATCTCATAAGTGGTATGTTAGTATAAGTTTATTAGATAGAGAGCACTTCTAGACTAAATCTAGAACTTTATCTACATTAACCTCCATAGATTAACTCTCAGATCTAGAATTTACACAACCTCTTATTGATGACCATTACCACAAAAAGTTGGAATAGTTCTCGGGACAGCTACTGAATCGGATAGTTCAAAGCTGTTAGTTCACAATATGAGCCAATACTTCCTAGCACCTGCTGGAAGCATTTCCAAAGTACTGAATCTCCTGTACCTAAAGACAACATGTCCTTCCCCTTTGAAACTTATATTCACACTATCCCTGGCTAAAACCATCAAAATCCACTTCTCCATATGTTTCCCTGGACCTGTTGCCACATATTAAATAGGTAATGCAATCCCTTTGAGTATAGCCTATATATTATTGGAAAAAGTCTTTTTTATACACCCCTGTTCAGACTATTTTAAAAATTGATTTTTATTGCAGGTACCTAGGAGCAATGAATAATGGTGGTCGTGGGTCTCATGGCAAACAGGACATCATGTAAAGTATCTTTTTCAGAAAAGTGCCATCATGTAAAGCACCTGTTTCAGAAGCCATTACAGTTTATCTCCAGTTATGGGGAAAGGATTTCTTTTTGTCAGCCAGGAGATTCTAAAAGAATGATAAATGAAAACCAAGATTTTCAAGCAAAATATCACTATCCACGACTCAGAATTTGTAACCCTTCTCCATTAGAATTTTATCCTTGACAGAATATTTGTTGAGGTTGAGAATTTCGTCCCCTTAAGGGACTAAACTCAAAGCCTAATGCTCAGCAAGTCTGCTGTGTGGCCATAGGAAATAAAAATTCCTTTTATAATGGCTATATGGGGGCTGTTGTAGTCAGGGTTTTGGCAAGGGAACACATTTACTACAGAACACATAGTCTGTAAGATTATTTTATGATAATTACCTAAAAAGTCAAATGCAAAGGAGTGCAAGACATTAACTGAACACTAAGGGTCCAAAGAATCTGAGGGCCTAGATCCCAGCAATTTCCCACATACATCCAGCTAAAGGCTCAGGGTCCAAGGCAATGTCCTCCGTGAGCATAGCCAGAGGCCTAGGGCCCATGGCAATGTCTCATGCTTGTCTGTATTAAAGGATCTGCACTTGGAAGGCCCAAAGACCAGTGGCAGAAGCCAGAAAACCTATGCAATGAGATGAAAGATTTCCGCCCCCAAAATGAGCCTGAAAGTGATGCTCACAGTGAAGATGAGAGCTCCCCTGATGAAACAGCAGCCGCTCCCAGTGACAGCGAGGCCCTGAGCTCCAAGGACAACGACGAGAACAGCCTAGTTCGCATCAGGAAAGCCATCCGCAGCAAGCTTCTCCTAGAGAATCAGCAGGCCCAGATCTTCCCCCGTGGTTCTCCTTTTATGACTATTGGTAACAATCTTCAGGTGGATCCTCGATGCCCACCCCACAGTGATTCAGTTCAGCTGGTTGTTATAAATTAACCATTAGTCAATCCACTACAGGGCCTCTGGCCTCAGGTACTAATTACAAGTTTTCAATTGACTGCTCCAAACACACCATCTTCCTTTTAATATCTGTTGTGCCATAAAAGCAATTAATCTGTTTTAGCATTCTTAAAATTATCACTGTCCTAATTACTTAATTTCTAAATGTTTTTCCCTTTACCTGCACTTCTTTACAAATAACCAAAATGAAAATTTGAGGAACTTATGATGTTATTGTAGTTAAAACCATACCACTACTACCAGGCTCCTTAGTTTTTTTACATAAGTAAACAATCCATCTCAAAATTTCTCACTAAGGATAATACATTTTAGAATCACTCTGGTTTCCTAGAAAACAGCCTGAAGCAAGGATTGAGAGTCAGTAATTTATGTGAGAATAAAAGCCCAAGAAAATAAAACAGAAGGACAGGAAATAAAACAATGGGACATGTGGATTTGCCTTGTTAGAGTCATCTACTGAGCCACATGACCAATCTGTAGAAAGAAAGAGCAGTGGAATTATGCCTTGGTAAATTCCATCAGCTAGAGAATGTGAAAGATAATTTATCTTCCCAATTTCCCCTCATCTCCTTCCTTTCATTAGTGAGCATTTTCCCCAGCTGGACATTACTTTATCACAGTTTTGTGTTTCACTTGGCTATTTTGGCAACCACCTAGAAGATAAATACGTGCCTGTCACAGGATGTATTACACATGTGCAGAAGTGATGAGCGCTACCACATACACAAAATGCAATTGGTCTCAGATAGCAAGTAAGAAGTTGGTGACCCATAGTGCATAAATGCAAAATGGAAGGCAATATTTCACCTGAGGCTCTAAGAGACAACTGAGCTTAGATAATTTTTAAAGCGTATCATATGCACACATCCTCCTGACATTTACAAGAGCAATGAATTCAATAAGCAGAAAACTATAGGTATGAGAGAAAGACTTTCATGGCTCATATTTGAGAATATTCATAAACTCAAGGTGAATAATGATTGATGACAAGCATTAAAAGCTCCATGAAGCATCTGGAAAAGCTGAGAAGCAAAGGCCATGTACTTAACAATTTCTGACCACTTTTGTGGATTGTTGGAAAGAGGTATTTGCCCATCACACAATGATAAAGAGTGTATTATAAAGCAATAGAGAAGAAAGCAACATGTCAGGGGATATACATTAAAGCCGCTTAGTTTGAATGAAGTCATTCAAGATTTGTCTGTTCAACAACAGTTATCTTCTAGCATATTCCAATCACTAAAGAGGTACATAAGAGAAAGAGGATCTTCCTCAGAAAGCAGAAGAGTAGAAAACAGAGCTGAAAAATAATAAAAGATAATGGAAAGTTTATGTTCAAAGATCATAGCAGTACTTATCAACTTTTATATGTCCACAATCTTAATAAAATATAGAGGCTGGTTTGGTAGTTGATCTCTGGATGGTGTTTCAGATTCTGTATTTCTAACAATCTCTTGGGTTACGTCAATTGTGCTGGTTTTCAGCTCATGTTTTTAATACTACAAAATACCACATAGTATTAATTACTGGCATAGATGATATCTTAAACTACAGGGGAAATCTTGAGAGAGATTTCATTATTGCTAGAATACAGGAGTGTTACTCTAGTTAATTAATAAGGGGTAGGTTTTTGAGATAGCACCACAAAATCTGCAAACCTGACTTGTTAACTAGGTTACAGATGAAGGGCAGAGGCAAAGAGATTGTTAGAAAATGAAAAACTGTCAGTGTTTTTCAAAATACAATGAAAAAGGAAGAGAGGCAAGGTTCAAACATAGTGAAGTATGTGAGAAATAAGTTGATCTTGGTGCTAACATAATAGGCTCATGCTAAATGGAATTGCAGTCCCTATTTCCAATGTTCTGATGAAGGGGAAACCAGACATGGCAATTAAGATAGCAGAAATGCGGGACAGGGCATTTAGCTCAGTGGTTATGCCACCACCCAAGTTCAATCTCTGGTACCAAAAAAAAAAAAAAAGAAAAAGAATGTATACCTTAGTATTTCTGGGTAATTGATCAAAAGTGGCTGTGGTTTTAAAATCATTTAAATAGAGAAATAAAATCCATATTCCACTATGGCAAAAGAAATGATAGTTTACTTGACTGTTTTGCTAGAAATTCTTGAAAGTTTAAGGACTTCAAAGAAGAGAAAATCACGGAAAAGTTTGAAGCCTAGGTATACAAAAATGTGAAGGCGGGTAAATCAAAGAGAAGTTTATACTGATGAAGATCAATGCTCAGACCCCTGCAACACTCGCCTCATTATGGGTGTCACATTTGTACAGAAGCCTATCTGAAAATAGGAACAGAAAGGATACAGTTCTTCTATTCTGCATCTTTTCCTTTGGAGACAAGTGCACTGAGATCCTCTAAGTTAAATTCAGAATACTGTATTCCCCAATACTTAAATAGTAACAAAGAAAAAGTTTGAATAGAAGATATACATTTGGATTAGGATTTTTCCACTACATAGATAAAATGTGATATTAAAGTGACTGTTTAAGACTCACAGTGTCCTAGACACCTGGAATAATTCTACAATATTGTAAGGATATATATAGTGATATACATATTGTATGATCATACAAATGACCTCCTAATAAAAAAGCATCATGATGAGTTCCCCATTTAACATTTTGCAGGGAAGATGAGAGTACTTAGGGGTTTCTAGAAAAATGCTAGCAAAACAACAACAAAACATCTATGAGCAGAACTGATAAAAATATGAATTGCAAAACAATCAGTATCTAGTAAATGGTTAATATCAAAACTATGTAGGAAACTATTAGACCTCAATATCAAAAAACCCAATCTAAAATATGTAAAAGAAATGATGACAATTTTCTAAAGATGTACAAATGGCTGACAAATATATGAAAGGTGCTCAATACCACTTGTATCAGGGACATGGAAATAAAAAAAACACAAGATAGCATTTCACTAGGATATTAAAATGGCTGTTATTTTTAAAAGATAAGTGTTGTTGAGAATATGGAAAAATTGATGCCCTTGTACATTGTTGGTAGAAAGTAAAATCATTTAGTCACTATGGAAAATGGTATAATGATTTATCAAGAAGTAAAAGTAGAATTACCACAATATTCACCCATCACTTTCTGTGTATATATGTATCTACATCCAAAAGGATTCAGTGTCTTAGGGGGGCAGCTGCCTTCTCATGCTTGCTGCATTAATTACAATAGCCAGGCAACTTAAATGTCAAATGATGCAGGAATAGATCTTTTAACATGGTAAATAAATCCAAATGAAACATTATTTGGCCTTTTAAAAGGAGGAATTCTTATAACATAGATTACCCTGAAGGGCACTAGTCAAGTAGAATAAATTATACACGATTCCATTTATAGGACACACTTAAAACAGTCACATTCATGGAAACAGGGAATAAAATAGTAGTTGCCAGAAACTAAAAGAGACAAAAACGAGAAGAGACTTTGGACTTGGGCTTTTCAGCAATGCTAGAGCTATTAAAACTTTGGCAACTCCTAGAGATGGACTATATACATTTTGTATGAGACAGACATGAATCTTTTGGAGATGAGGGATTGAAAGCTGTGACTTAGATGTAAATGTCTCATGTGTTTGGGGCATGCTATACACATCAGTGGGTTCATACTTGGATGAGTTCAGTTGTTGGATGTGCTGTGCGGGGGTGGGGCCTGATAGGATGTGGGTCACTGAGGGATGACTTGCTCCTCCCCTCTCATTTTGCTTCCTCACTGCCAAGAGATGAGCATGTTTTTCCCTGCCATGCCCCGTCTGCCAGCCTGTTTCTACCTTGGAACCTGACAGCCATGGAATGAAACCATGAGCCAAAATAAATCTTGCCTTATGTAAGTTTTGAGGGTCAAGTTTTTTGCCCCAGTGACAGAAAAGTGGCTAAGACAGTCACAAAATGCTATAAATTTCTTTGTAGGATAGCATAATTTTATAGCCACAATTTGTAAGCATCTCACATGCACACACAGAGAGACACGCTTAAGTTTTTCTAGAACTGGGTTAATTTGCATGATTTGTGATCTTTAGCAGAATCTCCACAAAGAACGCCCTTAATGTGATCTATGGATGTATTTGAAATGTAGATTCTTGGAACACTGAATATGGTTGAACTAATGGGGTAAAAGGGAAATTTTATTTATCATTTTCAAAATACACCATATATGCAGTATTTAATTAAAGCCAACAGAATCTTTTAAATCAACTCATTGGGTGATTATTTTTTAACTTAAAGAGTTTTGAGTCTTAAATATGGCTTCTTATGGTATTTACAGGGCAGGAGAAGGTACAAAGATCAATAATATAAAGGGGATAATATAAACATGTAGTCATTTATTTCTTCAAAGTATGGACATGTATGTGCCTTTTTTTTTCTTTCAGAAGACTGAAGAAACAATTTGGTTTTAAGTATTTCATTTCAGTCTCTTTTTTCCCAATCATTTTGAAAATAAAGATGAAGGAAATATTGACAATGTATTAACAAAATCCCATATCTGTCATTCTCGACCTCTCAAGAAGGACACCATTTTTGCTAAATCAGTAACCTTGATTTATAAAATTGGAAAAGCTATTTTCAAATGGGCTTGTGCTTAAATTACCTTAGAAAATTCAAGTTTTCACAGTTACACATAAACTTTGATAGCTAACACCCTCCCCCAGTAGTAAAATTAATGTTTGCTGGTTTTGCTCAAGTTACCAACAGGAAAGCTTGCTATTCAGCAAAGAAATGAAAGAAGAGAGAATTAGTGGAAAAGCATGGAATGAAATAAAAAGAGAGAACTAGAGCTCCAAATGGCCCAGTAGTTAGAATGTAAGCCGAGGGGATGGCATGGCTTTGCCTATAGAGCTGAAACCCTCAGAATTTGCTAGACTATGCAGCTCTCAACAAATACATAGAGACCTGAGATATGGTGAGACACTTTCTGCTCACCATTTTCTAGGGTAAAATGGTAAGGGTACATGAGCTACAGAGTAGTTGAAATGAGAGAGCTGCGAAAGTTAATTCCACAACTCCCACAAGGTTGTTTTGTGACCTCAGCATGCCGGACAATCATCTGTAAAACTTCATTGTTTTTCCCTCTTAACAGATGCAACCCCTGAGCTCACAGGCAAGGGGAATGGTAGTGGGTGTTTCATAAACATCTGTCCAACAACAATGTCGGTTATGGAAGATGGCTCATGATTAAAAGGAAGGCAGCTTAAAAACAAAGTGACATGTAAGTGCTGAACACTACGTAGAAGAGTACTCAGGAAAAGGAAGAACATGGTACACTTTATGGAAGCTTTTCAAGAGGGAATCACATTGTCACATCTGGTGTGTCACCAGCCAAAGAAATGGGGATATAAATTTTTCTGAATATCAATTTCATAACCACCATTTATCTAGAGCTTAACTTTTTAATGCACATGATAACCAAGTAGATTTTTATATTAAAAAAGACCTTTTACAAATGTAATTCAATCTCACCAGTTATTATAAAATTCACCCATTTAAAGCATAGTAGATCTAGGAAAACAACATGGGCTCTACAGAAAAGATGGTATGTAAGTAGTTTATGACTCTCAAAGGGATGCTTGACCTGTTACTGGCACCCTTCTCAGAACAAGTTAAGTGCACGATTAAAGACCAGACTTAACTGGTGATTATATATTAATATATGTTCTTTTTCAGAAATTCTATTTTAAGGAAATAGATATGAAGTTTATTTTCGCTCTCAGAAATAATGTTACCCAGATCATTTTAGCTTTCTACCTTTAGAGGTTTTCCTTTTTCTCCCCATGGTTAACAGTTGGAAGGTTGCACATCTTTTAAACTTTTAAGTAGCCAGGACATTAGAAAATCTCATGCTGGACTTGAGGTAAACTAAAAATTCTGTTTCGTTTCCACTCTTTGTCTGGAAGAACAGTCAATACTAATGAAATGATTCTTTAGATTAACTGAATGAGTCAAAAATAAGATGTCTTTGTTGTTTTGATCAGAAACAGAAGGTTAAATATCACATGGCTTCTCTTATATGAGAAATGTAATGTATAAATCATGTAAAGAGAAAAATGAAAAATAATAGAAAACAGGGATAGACACTGAGGAGATGGAAAGGGAAATTTGGGAGGAGGGTCAGACAGAAGGGAAGAGGGGAAAGGGAAATAAAAGGACCAAAGATTTTACATATATATATATATATATATATATATACACACACACATATATATATTTCACATATA
>NW_022900916.1:16331310-16364809 GCF_012274545.1 Fukomys damarensis | reverse complement strand
ATATATATATATATATATATATATACACACACACATATATATATTTCCCATATATATTTCTATTTTCCATGATGAATGTACCACAAACATATACTAAAAAAAAGTTGAAATGTGTGTGTGTGTGTGTGTGTGTGTGTGTGTGTGTGTGTATAAAACCTCTTCTCTAGTGGAAATTAACAGGGAAAGAACATAGCCAAACTCATTCCTAGAAGCTAGCATTACCTTTTTTCCATAAGCAGACAAAGATCAAACTCACAAAAAGACTACAGGCAATCTCTTTAATGATCATAGATACCAGAATTCCAAACAAAATACTGGCAAATGGAATGCAACAAATCATTAAAACTATCATGCACTATTTTGTTGAAAAAAAAGTTTTGTGTTATTTTCTGTTGATTTTTTGGAAGAATCTTTTTGGTTTCTGTCTTCTACTCTGAGTAATTACTTTGAAGATAATGATACACAGTGTATTAACTATTTTTATTCTTATTATTTTGTTATGAGATTTTGTTTTATTTTTTCATAAAAAATACCATGTACCAACATAAAATCAGACTGCATCAAAGACCTAAATATTAAAAGAGAATCATTTAATCTGTCAGAAGTTAAAGTACATAAAACTCATGAAGACATAGGCATAGGTAAGGACTTTCTAAACAGAATCTCAACTGAACAAGAAATAACAGCAATGATCACCAAGCAAAAATCATATAGAATTCAAAAGCTTTCACACAGCAAAGGAAACAATCAATAGTGAGAAAATCAACAGGATGAAAAACATTTTTTTCCAAGTATTGTTTGACGGAAGACTAATATCTGGAATGTATAAAAGATCAGACCTTCAAGGGCCAGGGAATTAGCCCAGTGTTGCCACCACCATCCTCACAAACACAAAATCCCTAGTTCAATCCCCAGTACCAAAAAAAAAAAGGACCTTCAAAAATAAGGCTCATTCGGGCCAGGGATTTAGCTCAGTGGTTCTGGTACCTGCCTCTCAAGTACAAGGGCCTGAGTTTGATCTCTGATACAACAAAAAAAAAGACTCAATCAATAAATGGGCAACTGACATTTCTCAGTACAAATAGCCAATAAATACACAGGGACAATGTTCTACATCTCTAGCCATTAAAGAAATGTAAATTAAACCAACATTGAAATTCCATCTTACTCCAGAAAGAAGGGCTATCACTAAGAAATCAAATAATAACAAGTACTGGTGATTTTATGTGGGGGGGAATGGATCTCTCTAAATTGTTTTGGGAATGTAACCACTATGGAAATCACTAGACTAATACCTTAAGAGACTAAAAATAGAAATTTCATTCAGCCCAGCTATTTCCCTTCTAGGTATTTTTCTGAAGGCATTAAAAACATCATATTAGAGTGAGATGCATAACCATGTTTTAGTAGCACAACTCATAATAACTAAATCTTGGAAGTGACCTATATATCCATTACCAGATGAGTGGATAAAGAAAATGTGGTGTTTATACACAAAGGAATACTACTCTGCCATAAGAAAGATGAGTTTGAGTCATCTGGAAGTAAATGGATGAATCTTTTGGCCATTATGTTAAATGAAATAAATGAGACACACAAGCTCACAAATTACATGGCTTCTATTCTGTGAGGAGCCCAAAGTATAAATAATTTAAACAGTAAAAGATAGACAGTAGGAAACAGGGAGATAGACTTCTTTACAAATAGGAAGAGGATCTGAAACTATAGTAAGGGAGGAGAAAAGGATGGAAAAGGGGAAATAAAAAAGAATTAAGATGTGTTATGTATATGCACCAACTCCCCACAATGAATGTAAACATCATGTACTACATATACCAAGAAAACATAATAGAATAAATAAACAATAACACTGCAATTAAAAGACATACATGGGATGCAGATTTATCATGTTTTGAAAATTGATGAATAAAAATGTTATTGTTATATTTGGCAATAAAGGAGATAGGGGATAAAATTAGAGGAAAATACAAACAAATTGATAAAATGGCTTTAAATAATGGTAGAGCCAAATAACCAGGAAACTTTGGACATAATTTGAGAGCCCAATTGAGTTTGGAGATCATAACGTATCACTCATTTCTCCTGAAGAATAAATGCTCACTGCATTTTGCAATATTCAGCTTGCAAGAGCAGTTTCAGTGAAAGGGTGAGGGCTGTAATTATGGTTGAATACTGGGAGCTTTGGAGCCTGAGTTTTGGGCTCCAGAGCTAACTTCCAGGCATGTGACCTTGAGCAAAAAATGAAACCATATCTTCTTTCAGTTTTTGTTTGTACGCATAATGAAGACAACACAAAACCTCCTTATGGAGTTGAGCGGATTAAAATCAACACAACTTGCACTACAGTATTAGGTTTCATGTTATTTTTAATACAGAATTGTTATTAATAGTATTTAGAAAGGAAGAAGAGAGAGGGAAGGAGGAAGAGAGATAGAATTTAAATGCGCACAATGCCTGAATGACTGAGTTTGACAGAAAGATTGTGAGTTGTGGTCAGAAACCTAAAGCTGAGATTGATTTCATCAAAAGTAAAGGCTTTACAGGTGTTGGTAAGCTCCAGACTGTGGTCCTGGGAGAGGGGAGCTAAAAAGACAGATGGTGAAGGACATAGAAAGCACAGTTACGTATTTATTGGACGCAACTTCTACCCAGGATTCTGCAGTTACTGAGGGAAGTTTGTACAACTGTGTACGTATGACCAGAGAGAACACGAACATGTTGTTTAGAGAAAGGCAAAATGGATGTTTTATTTAATACTTACAATATCAATGCTAAAACATTGTGATTTTAATAATTAATACAATCATACACGAGTTAATGTGTTTTAACACAGAGGTACTTCATATATATTTCATATATTCTAAATTTTTAATTAATCTATTCCTCTACTCGGCCTATTAAGGATGCTGTTAAATCCATGAGAGTTGAATCTCCAGCCTTGCCTAATAGTTCGTTGACTTACTTTGCCGTTATGGCCAGGAATTTCTGTATACTTTCAGTAGTAACAACCATTTCCTGACTGCTTATTACATTACAGCCAGCATTGTTCCACATTCCAGGTATACAGTAAGAGAAGAACAAATCAGAAGCTGCTCTTTGGAACTTGAGTTCTAATAGGAGAGCTAGACACAATTGTGTCTAGATCACAAATAAGTATAGGATAGTTTAGAAGGTAATAAATGTAGAAAAATGGAACATGAAGCAGTGGAACAAACAAGACGAAGGGTGACAGATGAATACAGTGTTAAAGTGGAATGGTCCAGGGAGTCTTCACTGAGAAGAAGCCACGTCACAGCTTGAGTCTTGCAATATTCTGAAGACCCAACTAATTAGATGGCCTAGCACTCCACCGGTAAAATGTTATGAGCATATCTCAGTATCAACTGCTGTTTGGGGAATAGCATCTATATTTATAAAAGTCCTCATTTTCTTTTTGGCATATTTATCTTTTCTTACACGCTTTACTTTGGATTATCTTGCTACAACTGGCACATGAAAATAAAGACTGCTGGATAAATATTTCTTCACCTTGATTATCTGGGGATATCTTATGCACACACGTTCATATCTGGGATAATTCAAATGCCATTTTTTCCATTTGTTATTTTACCGAAAAACTCCAAAAAATGATTCTTAAATTTTCAAGATAAATAGTATTCTTAATTAATTCATGTACATTTTAATTAAAACCATATTACCTGCAAGGTACACTTTATATAAATTGAAATCCAGACTCCTGACTTTGTTGATGGTAGAACTGATCACTTTATTCTGTTTCCAGTAATTGTCATAATATATATCTGGACTATTCAGTACAAATCAAAAATTGTCTTGTTTAATTTTTTGGTTGGGATTTTTTTATTTTGTTTTGTTTTGTTTCTCAATCACATGTTAACCAGGTTTTTTGTTTTTTTTTTGAAGTTTAAAGTCACTATTTCGTGCACTAAAAAAGTTGTAGGATTCTTAACAGAAAGGAAAGAATGTAGTTTTAACAATTAAAATGTTGAAAGAAACATATATAGACATATATTTTTCATTAGTTTAAATAATGTCATGAAATGTTAATTGCATACTTTCTGGATCTGAATCTAATTTTAGCTAATTCAGAAAATCACCAGAAATAAATCATAAATTTTTTTTATTCTCCTTTCTTTTTATTCATAGTTCTTCTGTTCTGCTCTCTTGTGGGCTCAAATCATATATTCATGAATTCTTTTTTTCTTTAAAAATAAGACAACATCCACAATGCTCTGCTGCACATTCTCCTAGTTTTCATTTCAGACATCCTACTCCAATTATCTAACAAGTATTTTAATACATAATATGCACAAGGTAAAAAATCATACTATGCAATTTAATGTACAATAAATTGATAACTTCCTTTCACTTCAAAAATCCAATTTCTATAAAATCAGAAGCACAATTAAAAATTTAATTAACATATCCAGTTGAAACTGACTATTCCAGAAGATAGATGTGACTGTTTTATCTTCTAAAATTGGGAAAACATCATACTCTTTTGCACTTTAACATCCTACATACACCACTTATTCAGCTGTAAAAAGATATTCATTTTAACTTTGCTTGTAATATAGAAATAACAATGATTAGCCATAAAGCTCCATTTAAATAAATTATGGTATGGTGATAAATGAAAAGCATACGGTGTTTAAAGATGTTTGTGGGCACCTTAAGGGTTTCTGCAATATAAGTAAAATCTCTGCGGCAATATTTAATATCACCTGTGTTTACCATGGCTTTGGGGTTTGGGGGGGTTGTTGTTGTTGTTTGTTTGTTTTTCATTTGTTTGTTTGTTTTTTTGAGACAGGGTCTCACTATGTAGTTGAGACTGACCTGGAACTCACTATGTAACCCAGGCTGGTCTTGAACTCACAGCGATCCTCCTGCCTCAGCCTCCCGAGTGCTGGGATTATAGGCATGCACCACAACGCCCTGCCATGGCTTTGTTTTTTAAATTCAAAGAATTAAGAAGAAATAGAACCTTTATTCTCCCAATGAACTAGCATTTGTCCTTGTAAGATTTATGGCTAATTATTTGAAGCCTAGTTTAATCTCAAATGAAAGTGGATCAATTTTCTACTGTATTTTATTCTACTTTTCTGACTTCTCCTGAAAAACATGGAAAATTATTTTGAGCACTTACACTTTTCCAAATGAGCTCATAAACAATTTATCAAATTCTTATAAAAATGCTAGTTTTTCTTGTGCACAATTTAATTTATGTATTAATTTGGAGGGATTTGGCACACAGTGAATGTAACTTATCCTTCCTAAAAATGTGCCTGTCAAAATTATGTACAATGTCTTAAAATCTGGGGGGCCAGTATACAATATTACATAAGAAGAACTCAAATATTCATGAACATACTGGTGTTAAACAAGAACTAATACTTATCATGCTTATTTTAGAACAAAAATGAGCAAAAATGCTCAAAACCAATGAGTGGTAAAAGTAGATATTTTTATTAATCATGATCAGCATATTTGATTTTAATAGTTTTTTTTATTCTACATCTTTGGATCATGACAAGCTTACAGATGATTAAAAATTCCAAGATAAGGGTCGGGGGATTTAGCTCAGTGGTCCTGCCTCCCGCCTCGCAAGTGCTAGGTCCCAAGTTCAATCCCTGGTACCAAATAACAAAACAAAACAAACCTATTAAAGTCAATCTGGTGTATTTAAAACAAAAATTCCAGGATATTTGCATATGAACTTTTGCCAGGCTTGGAATCTCCCCTTTTTGACATGTATGATTGACTTTGATTGTTGAAATAGAAGCTTCTACAATTATTCGTGTTAAATTGTACCTTATTGTATGCATAAGGTTTTCTTTCTTGCCAAGATATATTCAATCATCCATCAACTATGTTGTCAGTGGGAATATGACTTTTGTCCTTTTTGAAATTTCATGCTAGGAGTTCTAAATATGCATGTGTGGCACTATTTAGAACCCACATCTCAGCAGAGATATTTCTGGCCCTTTTCTTTTGATTTTTATAGTAAATGGAGTATTTACATTTTACCAAAAAGCTTTCTAGTAGGAATGCTAAGTAAATGAACTGGCAAATAATTATTTAAGAAAAACGCAGGAAAGAACAGGAAGTTGACCACAGATTCAAGCCACGATTTTGAAATGACAGACTTCATGACAGTCTTAGAGATCCAAGAGGGATAACTTCTATGGAGAGCAGGGAGCAAGACACAATATGTATATGCACCAATTCCCCGTGATGAATACATTCCTTATGTATTGAAGACATATGCTAATACAATTTTTTAAAGAGAAAGAAAAGACAGTTTTAATTTAAATGTCCACTTCCTGGGAGGGAAGACAGCACTATTCTCCAGTCACTCAGACATGTTGCGACCAGAGGCTTAGCTATGCCGAGCTGCACTTGTGGTCTCTCAGGTGGAGAGAGGAACCTTACAGAAGTCACAGGAGACCAATTGCTTCGATCCAAGTCTATCTGTGATCACAAATTGCTCCTCTCCAAGTAAGCACTTTGCTCTGAGTCATCACACAATGGAAATTAGATAATTAAAGATGCAGGCTACTCAAATAATAAAAATAGCTTTCTAAATCAGCTTTATATTCAGCTCAATTAAATGAAAAGTGAGCAGTTGTGTCACCCAAAGCTTTGTCCTAGAAATACTGCTGCAATTTTCTGTGTTGCTGGTCCAACATGAGCATTCCAATGTGTTAATAAACTTGCCAACTTGACATGTTGATGGTTTCTCCTATAAATGTGATTTAAATGTTTATAAAAGAGAGTTTTAGAGACAATTCACAGTGGCTATTGCTGCTTAGCTTAAGCATTAATGAACAACAATGGCAATTCAAGCCAAAAGATGAAAAACTAATTGCGGGGCAGCTGTCAGGCTGCAGGAAGATGCTAAAGACATACAAAATATAAGACTATTCAAATCAGAAGCAATTGTTTAGGTTGATTCCAAATTATGCTAATAAGCCAAATAAGAGGAAAATCATTCTTCAGCCTCATTAATTCCAATCATTAATTTAAACTTGCTACTCCTTTGTTTCTTGATTAGATACTTTTATAGGACTTCTTTTTCAAAATAGATCAGACCAAGCCTGATAAGTTGTGAGAGATAATTCCCAACCCACAGCGTAAGCAATAGCTGAATAATTAACTCAGTTTTTAGAAATGGAATAAATATCAAGAGACTAATAAGTTTAAAGTTAATATAAACACAAGTCTGAAAGGAAAGATGTTTTATAAAATTTTCCTTGGTTGACAGAGACCAAAATATATATTACTCTTTATAAGTTTTCACTAAGTAGTGCTTTTCAAGACTAGCAATCATTAATTTTCATTAATTCCTATTGGATAACTTTTCCTAAAATAGTGCCTAGAAAATTTTTTAAATAGTCTATGAATATTTTACCACTTTTATGCTACCATTTCCATTGTCATATACAAATTTCAGGAATGATGATTATTAATTTTGACTTTTTATATATAACAACATACAACTGGCAAGCAAAAAGGATTCAATTTGATTTTTTAGCCTGCAGCAATTAAACACAATGACTCAGAGTTCATACTTCTAAACTTTACATAGTGGGGGTTATTTTTACCATTTTCAAAAGAATTGCACATGTATTTATTTTTTTAATGCCCAATGCACATTTAAAAACATTGGGGTTACAATTCCCAATATTTTGGCTCCCAGGCATGTCCAACTAGTGACCCACAGGTCTCATGCAGCCCTGCATAGCTAGTAATGTGGTCCTACAAGATGACAAACTTATTATTATGTGATTGGTAGAATATTTGTTATGACTTGGTTGCACAGTGCTCCAATCAGGACTGCTTGGCAACAACAGATTGCTGTATAGCAGAGGTTGCCATGCAGTTTAACTCCTCCTGTGCCTGACGCACACATGGCAGCCGAATGGAATCCCATGTATCAGGCTTTATGTGTGTATTGGTCAGCTTTCCTGTGGCTGAGACACAATACATGATGCCCAAAACATAGAGAAGAGGCTTACTTTGGCTCATAGTTCCAGGATATTCAGTCCAGTGTTGGTTGATTGGCTCCAATGGGAAAATATCATGGTGGAAGGACACGGTTCAGTTCGTGATGGCCAAGAAGCAGAGCAGGGGAGCAGTGCGAGACAGGAAAGGGCCGAAGACCATATATAGTACCCAAGTTTGCACCTCCTTCTCCCACACAGATGCACTGAGAAGTGTCCTTCACTGATCCCTATTTGGCTTCCAAGCCAGTCAAATGGATACAACTTCATCTTACTTGTCACATGCACTTGTGCTATTTGGTAAGTAACCTGAAGCAATTAAGGGTAATAGTATTTCAACCTAATCACATGTGCCTAGGTATATTTACAGATCTATGCTCAAATACATTTCCTGGAAATTTTCAAATGGAACTTATAGAGCTGTTATCAAACATTCAACTCAATGAAAAATTTGATCATGTCTCTCAGCTAGACTTTTATAAGACCTATTGCCCCCCCAAATCTGTAGGAAAATGGATGTACCTTGAGGCCATAATGTTAACTGAAATAAATCAGATACATACCTTAAATATCACGTGGTTTCTCTTATAAGGAAAAACCAAAGTATAAATAAATTAGAGAGAAAAATAGAAGACAAATAATAGGAAACAAGGAGGTAGATCTTTTGCAAAAGGGAGGGGGACCAAGAGATGGGGAACGGGTGAAAAAATAATCAAAATGTGCTATGTCTGTGTACCAACTCCCCACAATGAGTGTAATAATTATGTACTGTATAAAAAATCCTTTACTTCACAAGCATGCATTATTCATCATTATATTTTGGGAGTATGTGCATTTGCAACAACTATTTTCAAGGATGAAGCACGTGACAAATAAAATTCAGTAAAAAACTCATGATAAGCACCATGAGAACTCTCTAAGAATGGCAACCACTTCTCTTGAACCAAACATTTATGCCTAGTTTTACAAAAACAAGGTTAATATCCCATTAAGTCTATGTTGCCCTCTTTAAAAATGTTATAATAAAAAGTAAATAAATAAAATGTTATAATAAAATTATTAAAAATATAGGAAGTTTTATTATTTTTATGCATTTACTATATTACGTATTTTGTGTGTCCTAAAACAGTTCCCCTTCACTCAGTATGACCCAGGCAAACTAAAAAGTGGCATACTCAAGATAGTAAGAAATGACAAAATATAAAAAACCTGGTTTTCTTTGGTACTAACAATTAAATTTACAAAAGAGCAAGGGAGGGTGGGAAGGAGAAGGAGAGACAGATTGTATTCAGATGTACAATAAATCACCAACTGTGTGGTATAAAATAATAATAAATAATCTTATTATTATTATCTCATTTGGTTTTGTAGTTAATGAATTCAAATAAGTAGTCCTAACATGGGGTCTCATACTACTCCAGGACAGTGGCTGAGGCTAAACACAGAAGACATGGGTTTTATTTAACAATTGATTATTCTTAAAAATAGAAACAAATTCTAATTCTCTCTTCATTCAAAAACAACTTGTGCTTCTTTCTTGAAACTTCAACTCTACCCAGCTAGGAAAATGTATGCAAAGCCAGGTTTGCCCAACTCAGAAGTTGTCTAAACAGACTCTGCTTCAAACTCTTTGTTCAGAATCATCAATTCTCTGCATTGGATAAGCCAGCAGGGTACAGTCTGTGCAGGTCTGAGACAATAAAACATATCTCTGAGTGCAGAAGATATGACGTATTCCCTGCCCATCCTGGAGGAAGGTATACTGGCTTGCTCAGGATCACTTATCCTCACCTTGAAACCACAGCCAAGTTTACTTGCTGCCTGTTAGAACAGCTTGAAGTTGCTATAAGGTCATGAATTCTAAAATAAATAGTTCCTGGAGAACACTGGAGGCTTTTGGTAGACTCTGGGTGAGTTCTCTCCCAACTCTGATTGTCTGGTCCAGCTTACTGGCAAAACCTAGCAATACAGAGTTGTGGTTTAGTTGTGTCCTTCAAATTCCATGTGTCAGAAACTTAACTTTCAAATTCATGTTAATATATTTGGAGGGGGGAATTTGCGGAGGTAAGTGGGTCATGCGGGGTCTGCACAGTTCATGGATTGATGAACTAAGGAGTTATCACTAGAGGTGCTTTTTTATTTTTATTTTGTGGTACCGGGGATTAAACTTTGGACCTTGTGCTTGCAAGGTAGGCAGCAGAACCACTGAGCTAAATCCTCAGCCCTCACTTTTTTAAAAATATAAAACCAAGCTCTCTGATGAGCTTGTCTGTGGCACATAAGATACCTTCCACCATGTCATAATGCAGCACAAGGCCTTCACTAGAAGCTGAGCACAGGCTGATGCCATGCATTTGGATTCATAGCCCACTGAATCATGAGCCAAATAAACATCACATCTTTATAAATTATGAGGTGCATGCTTTTCAGTTACAGCAACAGAGAACAGAATAAGACACACAACTTTTAAACCAGACAGGCCTACAGGGAGGAAAGTTGTGATCCTTAGAGAGTTAAGTACCAGAGGCCTAAAACTAAGAGGCCAACAGCACTGCAAATTAGGAAGAACTTTTGAATGCAACTATCTTGTATCTGAAACTCCTTCCACATGGACAACTGAAAACTGAATCTCTCTTGGTATGTACATGAATAAGGGTCGTGTTACACAGGTGAGAATTATATAATGAGTGCAAAAGTAAGCAGAGGAAGCAACACTTTTGATTGCAATGAAATTTTTGGAGACAGGAAAATAAACTGTCCAAATTTGTACTGGGAAATTGTATTTTCAGTTTGTTTTGGCTACAAGAGAAAGGCTAAGGAAAAGAAGTATAAGGAAATTAGCTAAGGAACAGTACCCAATTACTGAAAGCTCAAGAGTTAAAAACCACAAAATGATAGATCTCAGGAGATGATAATATGAGGTATAACAAGACAGGGCCAACATTTGAAGTCATTTTGATTGATGAACTCTACACAAAATTATCTGACATCAAAGATAGTCCATGATATTTACTTTTGCATTATGTGAACATAAATCTGCAGTAATGGCCATTTGAAATTTCTGTCTATATTTGAGTAGTGTTTTCTGAATTCTAATTTAACCTTATCAAACCTGTAAAATTTCTTTAAAATATGAATAGCTCAGTCTAAAGATTCTGCTTTAATGGTCTGGTTTAAGGTCAATAGATCTGTATTTATAGAAGTCTAACTATACTTCAGAATCAACAACATACTCAACAAAACACTAATCAAGGCCAAGGATTTAGCTCAGTGGTACCTCACCTGCCTCGTAAGCATAAGATCCTGAGTTCAATCCCCAGTACCACCAAAACAAAACAAAACAAAAAAACTAATCAACCAGAATTTTGTCACAGATGCTAGTTTAAGAAAACTTAAGACTACACATTTGTAATTGATATGTTTCATCATTATAACACAGCTTATTAGATTATAAACACCATGAGATCAGTTATGATATCCATCTGATTTACTGACTGTCCATGATGACCTAGCATTAGAACATCACAGGAGGTAATAAGTGTCTCATAAATAAATGAATGAGTCATTGAATTAGTAAAAAATATTTAATCCCAAATAAACTTATTATGCTGCCAAAAAAATCAAATCAAGGAATGCTTTTTTAGAATTCATTCATCAGCCTTGCCCCAAATTAATCTGAACTGACAGCTTATTGAATGGTAGACATATGCTTCACCAACAACACGGTGTCTGTACGCTCTGTGGTTTAACCTCCTAAATAGGGTTTGTTTCTAACAAAAACACAGAAGCTGTTGAATCTTCAAATGAAAGGCATTTTTTCAGTACCTGAATGCCTCCGTTTTCTGCAAAGGTGATTGTTATTCAGCTGTGAGTCACAACAATAAAATCCCAGACAACATTTCATGTTCTCTTTGACTTTTATAGCTGAGGCTTGGAGTCTGGTTCATTTTCTCAATGATCTGTGGAAGGCAAAATGCCCATTTTCTTAGAATAATATGAAAATCTTGGTGAATCTTCTCAGAAATCAAAGCCTTTAAAATCATGACCTCTCTTCCAAAAGACAATCCCCCCTAGCTTATTGATTTATTTAACAAAGGATTTTTAAAAGATCCACAGATCTAACAGAGTAGACACGTGCAGACATATTTTCCTAGACATGAATGTGGAAGCTATCACATCAAGACTGAAAAGGATATCCAGGGACAGCTGGCAGGTAAACAGAGTAACTATAGAATTGTAAATGACAGAAGTAGTCAAATCAGATCAGAAAAAGAGCTTCAATCTATTTCCTACCGCTGCACATTATCACCAGAGAGTGTCAGAAATAGACCTGCATCTTATTTCCTTGAGAGGAAGATGAACCTTTTCCTCATTGCCTTCATAGGAAATCCCGTTAGAAAAGCATCTGTCTGTTGAATTTCAGTATTTTCTCCACAACTCTAAGCCATTTTTATAACAAGCCATATTCTTCAAGACAGTTCCATTTATCATTCTAGAAATGTTGTGAATCCCATGCTCCTGCTCAGAATAGCAAGATCTTAAATAGATCTGACGTTTTTAAAATTCAAAGCAAGGGCACAGGAAATAATAATAATGGGCATAGGGAATGATGATACCGTGGATAAACAGAGCCAAGTTGTTTGCCTTTTATATGTATATTTTTATGTGACTCTGAGCATTTCCACTTTCCTTTAATTACAGAAAGAACAAAAAGAATATATTCCACCTAATTCACAACTTATGAAATCATAAAGTTTGTTTTAGTTTATTGAGAGAGTAGATTCCAGAGAAATAGATTTATTTTGACTATGTTTTAGAAAAAGAATTCTTTAAAGAGAGTGAACATTGCACCAAACCAAATACCTAAGAAATCATAGACTTTAAAATAGGAAATTATAATGAAATCTATCTCTAAATTACTTAAATTAAAACCTTAAATTTCTTTAGGATTATCACAACTCAGTTAACAAACATTTCCTAATAACTTCAAAAAATACTGAGTGGATGCCAATTTTAATTTGATTAATTGAATTAAACAATTGTGCATTGTGTGATAATTTCACATAACTTGAACCAGGGAGCTGACAAAACAAATTGCAATTTTTTTCCCTGTGTTTGTGTCTTTATTTTTACTCATTTAGCTTTTGTATTAAACTATTAAAGTCAAAATTTTTTTTAAGTTTCCGGTTTTTAAAACAAGTGTTTCTGGGAGATCAAAGGAAATTGTGAGTCATTACCAGGTGTGTTGTATTCATTATTCTATCAGTGATGCATTATGCAAGTTTTTAACAATGGTCTGTGAACACTGAACCAGTACATGGCTGCTCCTAAATGGCATAGCGACATGCTCTGAAAAACTACCAACCTTATTAAAAAGTGATGAACAGATACATCATTTTATAAATGTCATACCCATTTCAATTCCCCAAGTCCATGTAAGTTCTAAGCAGGGAAAGCCGCAATCTGGATTCTAAAATAATGATCTCTTCATAAATTAATTGCAATATCTGAGCTAAATTTAGGCCAGAGCTCTAAACAATTTATGAGAATAACGTAACTATAAAAGAAAGGGTGTCTCATAATTTTTAGAACTACCAGGGTAAGATAAAGCCCTGCATACGATTTTCTAGAATTTATTGTCATTTTAATGCACAGTGGTAAAATACAATTTTGACTAATATGTGACACGTGTTATGTGATATAACAAATGCTGGAAATCTATGAAAGATTTCTCTTTTGTATACATTCTACCTTCACCTTATTAGAAAGAAAATACAAAGAAAGGTACAGGAAAGTAAGTTAGAATCCAATGAGGTAAATACAGTCTTCATTTGAGAGCACAATGGAAGCAATGACTACTTAGCCATTGCCTCCTTCTAATCCAGGAAGTTCCCTGAAAATGAATCTCCCATGGCAGAAACCAGGATCAGAGAATTTCAGACCTTAGCAGATGTGCTTGAGTGGAAACAAGCAACGTTTTGTTGAAATCTGAAAAGACTCTTCCAGAGAATTCAAATATATTTAAAAAGTGAAAAGCCAAATTATTTTGTCTAACTAAAAATGTTTTTCAACACTGAGATTCCACCTCACCCCACAAAGAATGGCTGCTATCAAGAAATCAACCAATAATAAATGTTGGCGGGGTTGTGGGGAGAAAGGAACCCTTCTCCATTGTTGGTAGGAGTGCAGACTGGTGCAACCACTATAGAAATCAATATGGAGATACCTCAAAGAGCTGGGACCAGAGGTTCCATTTGACCCAGCCATCCCTCTGCTGGGTATCTTTCCAAAAGAACTAAAAGAATCAAATCACAGAGATATATGTGCACCCATGTTTATAGTGGCACAGTTTGCAATAGCTAAAACTTGGAAACAGCCCATTTGCCCATCAGTTGGAGACTGGGTAACAAAGATGTGGTTTTTCTATAAAATGGAATACTACTCAGCCATAAAGAATGAGAAATTAGATTCATTCATAGGAAAATGGATACATATTGAGGATATACTCCTAAGTGAAATAAATAAGGCACACGTGTAAATACCGAATAGTTTCTCTGGTGTGAAAAACTATAATAGTACATAAGATCCTAATGGGATAATTGACAATATGAAATAGGAAGAAAAGGGCTAATGGTATAGGGAAAGTGGGAAGGGTAAGGGAAAGGTAATAAGGGAAAAATATGAGAAAATGAAAAAATGGAAATAAAATGTTTGTAAATGGGAGGTGAGGATGGGGTGAAGGGAGGACAGGGACAAGGGGAAAAAATGAGAACCAAGCCCTGTCGTGTAAAGGTACAAGATCCCAGTAATGAATGTAACTGTACTGTATACATAAAATGTACAATAAACTCAATGAGAGAAAAAAAATATTTTTAACTAGAGGTGATAAGCCCACACTCACTCCAGATGACTCACAGCTCTGAAATCAGCAGAGCAACAAGGATCCACTTAAAATACAAGTCAACAATGGAGAAGGGTTCCATTCTTGACTTGTATCTGCAATAAAACATAAGATCCTAATAAGATTACTGTCATTTAGAAATGAGAAGAAAGGAGCTAAAGGTGTAGGGAAGGTGGGATGGGTAGGGGAAGGGTAATAAGGGAAAAGAAAAAAATGTGAGATAATGAAAAGATGAAAATAAAGTGTTTGTAGATGGGGAGGGGAGGAGGGGGTGAAGGGAGGGCAAGGGTAAGGGGAAAAATGAGAATCAAGACTTGTCATGTAGAGGTACAAGATCCCAACAATGAATGTAACTGTACTGTATCCCTAAAATGTACCAATAAACTCAATTAAAGCTGAAAAAAATAAATCCAAGTCACATCAGGTTTCCTCTCTGCTCCAACCATCCACCAGCTTTCCTTCTTATTCTGGATTTCAAGATTTTTCGGAGGGCCCACAGGTGCTGCTAGATCTTCCACTCATCCGTGCATCGCTGCCCTGACTGCCTCCTCTGCTCCAGTCTCCTGCCTACCTAGCCTCCCTGCTCATCCTTGAAAATGAGAAGCAGGATCAAGCCTTTGGTTTGCTAATACCTCTACCCTGCCCTCAGATTTGTGTGTGGCTCCCATTCACACCTCAGGCCTTGCTCACCAGCTCACTGAGAGCTGCCTTCTTGTCTCACTGTACTTTCTCCCCAGCTTTTCCCTCCGGTGAACATGATTTGGCATTTATTCTACTGTCTTCAGCTAGAACGTTGGGTATGTAACAGCAAGGATTTTTATTCTGTTGGGTCAACGCTGAATCCTCAACACCTAGAATTCCTGGCATACTACAAATGCTTAATAAATATTAGGGTGTCAATGAACTAATAGGAGCCACAAATCCCAAATATTCTGATAATATTATCACATTAACTATGTTTTGTTAATTCCCAAATGTCTACTTCTTTTTTTACCATAAGCATTTTCACTTGCCAGCATATCCTAATACCATTACAGAATAATTTTTGTATATATCTACCTATATCTTAATTCAGTTCAGTGCCTTCTCTTCCAATTCTGTCATGTAAATCTGCTAAAGATATTTCTCCTCTTGGAAATATAATATCCACATGAATATATATATATATCAAATGGGTGCAATATATTAAGTGCTCTGCCAGGTAGAACACTGGATACAAATATTTAAGAGACAATACTTTTCTTTGGGCAGTTCTGAAGCAATCTCCTCTTGGAAATATAATATCCACATGAATATATATATATATATCAAATGGGTGCAATATATTAAGTGCTCTGCCAGGTAGAACACTGGATACAAATATTTAAGAGACAATACTTTTCTTTGGGCAGTTCTGAAGCAATAAATTTAGAGAATGGGTGCATAGCCAAGCATTTCCCATGAATTTACCTAGTAATTATTATCCATACTAACAATTTAGCTCTTGTGAATATATAAAAATATATAATTAGTTCTTTTTATTCATTTAATAAATATTTATGGAGTTGTACTACATGCCTGGCACTGTTCTGGCTGCTGAGGATATAGGCATGGACAAAATGACAAGGTTCTTCCCTCAAAAACCTCATATTTCAGAGGGTGAAACAGTGGTGGAGGCATATATCAAAACACCATCTGTGTGCATTGCATAAGTTGGGTGTAAGTGCCGCAGGAAAAATAAAGTCAAAGGAACCCCTGCTACTTTCCTAATGCATGGTCAAAACTCTAAGAGCAGGGAGCGGGTGAGCAACAGTGAGGTATTTAGAAGAGTGATCTAGGCAATAAAAGCACAAATGCAAAATAGAAATAAATAAGCAAGCCAGGGTGCTCGTGCTTGCTCTCTGCAAGATACCAGTGTAGATGAGAAGGATGAAGGAAGTGAAGAGGGAACTGAAAGATTAGGGTGCAAAATCTTGAAAGGTCTTAAGAGTACTACCAAGGTTTTCTTCCCACCAACCCAACATTCAGGTGAAGCTCTTTGAGTACAGAGCTGACTTATGCACACTTTAATCTTTCTATGGATTGTGCTATAAGACCTGAGCAGTGCTCATAAAAAGCATTCTAGCTGTAACTAGGCACTGTCATTTTTACATGAATAAATTAGCTGAAGATACCTTGATATTTATCAGATGAGCACAATTTACCTATAGAAATAGGAAACATTCAATTACAAGCTAATGGAATTGCTCTGGTATAAATTAATAACTTCAGGTGAAAATAAAAACTTTCCTAAAATATCTGAACCTATTCTTTTCCTCTGTCATATTTCCCAAGAAATACCTGTTTTACTGTACATCTTTTCCCTTTTAAAATTAAATCCAATCTTTAAAAAAATGATTACTTAATCCTTATAATTTCAGGGTTTTTTAACAATAAAAATATTATACCTGGTGGTTCCCAACTTTTTTCTTTCTTCAGCTGCACCTTTTGGATCCTGTTGCATAAATATTAATCACAGTCAGTAATCCACTAACAGACACAGATGTTGACTAAGGCATGGGGGATGAGCAAAGACAAGGTACTATGTAGCAACTAAGATTCACAAAAATTAATACCAGAAATCCAGCCTGATTTGGAATCCCTTCACTAGCTGGGAGATCACACTTATAAAAGAACGAGTCTAATAAACTGATAGAATTTTTGCAAAGGCTAGGTGAGAAAATTCCTACAAAATGCTTATCATAGGCTTGTCGGTAGCAAAATCTCAATAAATATTAAATATATAATATTCAATATATATTAAATGTTACTCATATAAGTATGATACACAACAAATTTTACCTTCTCTCTATCCCTACTCTCTCCTAAGCTTTGCTTCCATACGTATTTCCACCTGAATGCTTTTCCAGTGCCTACAAGCAGTGAATCCACAACAGAACACCACCATGATCTTGTCTCTGCCTTATAGTGGCTCACCACTTTTCCTATCATTACCCCAACATTTATAAATCCCAACATGCTCAAAAATAGCTTTCTAATTGATGTATCTGCCTCAAATTTTCTCCCCCCATATGTAAAGACCTTCAATTTCCATTTACATTAGTAGCCATTATTATTATCTGCTGCATGAATTAATGAATAAGGAAACAAGGAAATACTGAATAGTTTCTATAGTGTAAGAAACTAAAGGAAATAAGGACTAAATGTGTTATTGAATATTAAAATTTCATTTTACCTCAGACAGATCAGCTTTACCAATGTTTCTTAATGGCTTATGGCTAAAAATTAAAGATGGGGAACTTGTGCATGAAACAGTCTTTAGAATCACAGCAACTCTATTTTAGCTAAAAAAAGCGAGATACATTCTGAACCAGAGCTAACTCTCTGAGCCCAAGTTGATCTAAATTCTGACCAGGGGAAAAAGTGTGTTTGGCTGAACTTTGACAGGAGGAGCCTTGTGGAAGACTGAATTATTGTTATTCTTTGCACTTTCATTACTCCAACTAAGGCTGCTGTGAAAACACCCGTCTCATACCTTGCCTGTCACAGAGTCAGGGCTCCACACTCCTGGCCCTTCCTCTAGACACTTGGGCCACTCGAGATTAGGCAGATTGTGTCTATTTTCTGATTTATTTCTTCTCTCACTTTTCTATATAGTCACTTGAAGGATGTAGAATTTTTCTTTTACACTATTTATCATTCTCATTTCTATTCCATGCTCCTTGCACACTGTTAGCGTATGACAGATGATCAAAACAAAATGCTGAAAGAAAGTACATCCCTTTCATTTTCTAAAATAATAAAATCTAGAGAAATTCTATGTTTTCTCTCCTTGTTTCTCGACTTCTCACTTTTCAATGCTACCTGATCGTTTGGAAGAATTTTTCACATCTCATTTCACTCATCTAAAACTATCTTTTATAGAGACTAATTCAATAGCATATGAATAAACAAAATACATAATGCAATCACCAGCTTTGTTCCCATGTTACTTTAATGTCTTCGACAATACCAAATGTTTATTCTTAACTGTTCACCTTTGGATTTAGCCTTCATGCTGCCTCCAATTGTCTCGCTTCATGTCCATTGCTTACTAATCCTTTTTCGTGAGATTCTTTTCATCAGAGTGCTGATGGGAAATGTTAGAAGAATATTAAAAGCAATGCAGACTATTTGCACATCCTTTTATAGTGCACATAATGTTTTCATATTGATCGCCCCTCCTGGAAAATATCAACTTCTCAGTATTTCCTGATTCTCAGTAATCCTTGCCATCATATGAACGCACACATGTGAGACTATGCCACCTTTTCTTTTCATTAGTCCATGCCATCACTTTTTATCTTTCCTACATCCTGGTGACATTTATATCCCTCACAAGATGAATTTTATGCAGCTTGAAGAGGAATTTTACTGACCTGGAGTCACATGAGTAATTTTTAATAATTGTAAGCATTATGCTCTGCTAAGCACTTCTAATTCATTGATTTGGATTAACCAGACAGTACTGCTCCAAGGAAAGCACCATCACTGATATCATTTCCCAGATCAGGGAAGAAGTTACAAAAATTAAGAACATGCCTGAAGTGACTAAAATGCTAGTCTTCTGTATTCTGTATTAATAATTACACTATCAAACTCTTCCATATCTACTAAAAGACAGTCTACACTGGGCCACTTTCTGTCCTCATCTCAGAACACGGAGTGAATCATATGCCAGGTCAGGGGCTATGGGTGGGACTCGGTGCACTCACCTGGCATGCAGGGCCCCTGGGCTAAACTCCAGCACCAAAAAAGAACAAGGTAATCTTCTAATTTCTACACCAGGGTTCATCCTACTTCACCGTGCTATCTCTAATTCAGAAAATACACAGGGCATCCAGTGGTATGAAGTATATGTGCTCAACAATTTAAAGAAATATATGAATTAAAGCAAATCTGTTACATAAAACCAATAGAAAAACATGTAGTCCAGGTCTCTGAGTATGTGGGGAAACATCCCTGAGCCTAGTTTGCCGCTCAGTAGAAAGGGCTTCCTCCAGGAATTCTCATGCTATTTGAAAAACGGACAAGCAAGAGTCACATTTGGAGGCCAAAGATCAGCATTGTCGTGTACAGAGTGCAGCTTGGGAACAATGGTCTAAGGTGATAGGTGATAAGGTGAAGAGTCCATTCCTTCAAGGAAGACCCCAAGAATCATTTTGCAGGGGTGCCTCTGTTCCCTTCACAGAAGCTTAGAGCACATTTTCCCTGTGGAGTTTATGGCATCTTTGTAATGAATGGATGTCCTTCCACCCAGCTCCGCCTAAAACATTCTGCTCCTGGGGAATACCCCAGACATTAGGGTGCAGTAGAATATTTTCTGCCTGGTAGTCATACCAAACATATCTGAAATTAGAAATATCTGAAAATGTCTGAAATTAGAAATAAACAATCTGGAGCACTTCAAAGAAAATAGATTCCACTGATATTCTTATTTCCCCACAAAAAAAGAAATAGTATTTTAGTATGTCAGCTGCTCCAGATTCCAAACTGGGCCACATGTTTTGTGACAGCTGCTGACATAAGCAATTTCCTGAGATTAAATATCCTAGTATATTTCATACAGAAGCAGTGTAGTCTTCACTTTCAGACTGAATTTTAACTTACAATATGATCCCATTCTGTTCTCTCAATGTATGTACGAAACAATATAATATAAAAACAGTAACAAATCCTAGCCATGTTTTTAAACTATGTAGAGAATACAAAGTACTCAAAAAAAAGAAATGACGAAATTTTTTTAAATGACTTTTTGGTTGTCAGCATAGAATAATTTGTACCATTAAGAACTATGCAAAATTCTACTTCTGAAACTCTCTGCTTAATATCTACAGTACTATGAGGCTTATAAATCCACCTCTCCTTACCCAGCCCTTACTGCTTGTAATTCATTTTGGCCAAGTACAAAACTGGACAAAATATGGAATTTCTGAAATAGAATTAAAAATTTTTAAAGCACTGAAGAATCCCTTATTTCTTGTAAATATGGGATATGCTTTTAGGAGATTCCCTCTTTTGTGGCAAATTAGAACATAAACATACAATTAAGGGGGAAAAAATGACACCATCCACAGAAGAAAAAGACATATGCTCAAAGGGAATGGAGAAACATTTGCCAAAACTGTGAGGCTCTAAAGTACTTCTTCCTGGAAGAAGACAACAGAAGTTCTTTGTGAGGCAAATGTCCTGCTCTGCCAAACAAACCCAGTGACTCCCTCTCCAGGAAGTAGCCTGTCCCTCTTCAGTGCCAGAGTTGGTCAAAGCGCCCCACGGGTGGCAACATAAAAGAAGACACCACTCTTTCTCTAGCCCGTTCAGAAACGAAGCAGTCAGTCTTGGTTACTGATACCACAGAGATGCAATTTCAGTCAATGCTAGAAGTTGTCTTAATGTACAGTGTGACATTGCTCTGTAGGCTTCTCAGACACACCTACATTTCCTATATTTATATATCACATTCAATGAAAACATTATTCCAAGATGGCTGGATTACAATAAAACTACCACCTCCAGTTCTATTTCAGAGAGAAAAATCTGTTCCTGCTTAGCAGAGTTATTGAGTACTTAATGAGATCGAAAATGAAATACCAACTCTTCTTTTTAAATACAAAACAAAGAGCAACATATCTAAAACAGAAACTTGCCTTTAAGTCCTATGCAGTTCTGTCAAGTTTTGCTCTTTTGTTCTGAATACTTGTTAGAAAGAAATCACGCTTATAAATGTCTCCTAACTAGCATGAATCAAAGGTCACTTTCAATAAAAAACAATAAAATGAAATCATTTCATAATAACCAAACTAAGGTGAGAACTGTAGGGGGCCAAAGTTTGTTAAAATATGTATTGTTCATAGCCTACCAATGGCGTAAGAGGATCTTGTTTTTAAATTCACAGAGAAGCATCAGAGTACAGAAACCTAGGTTCATCTCATTTGAAAATTTTAGGGTTGAAAACATTTTTAAAGACCATCAATTCCACTAGCAGTCTGCAGACTGAACCTATAAAATGTCTCTCCTATGGTATATCCAAGTATATATTTGAATATATCTATTACAGTGCTTTTCAGCTGCAAGTAATATAAATCTAATTTCAGCTAACTTTTTTAGTATGCGCGCTGCTGAAGTAAGCACAATTTCAACTAAATGAAATAACAAAGGTAATTCGCTGGTTTACATAGCTAGAATTTAGATGTGGGTTAGATTTCAAGAAAGTGTTGATTCAGGAGCAAAATAAGGCCACCATGGGCACCAGTTGCTATCCACGTCTCCACTTGGTCCTTGGTTATGGAAATCCTCCTGAAGATAACTTCCACTGTGATTACTACAGAGCCCAGCCCCCCGCCACACCCCACCCTCTTCACCTGCTGGAGGAGCTGTCCTGACAACCCAAGCAAAGCCCAGGCTTGCTGTGATATGCACCTTCAGTCACACTCTGGAGCCAGTTTCTGTGGCCCAGAAGCTGAATCTCCTGTTTTGCTTACCCTTGATCATGTGTTCTACTCTCAGTGCCAAGACTGAAGTCAGCTTTTCCAGAACTCTCTGGCTCCTCAGTGATAAATCAGGATTTTTGATAGAAACAGGCGGACAAAGGAAATGTGGCCAGGACATTCAATGCATCCAGGAATAGAGATTTCATTTTTTCCCAGGTTGCTTTCCTCTGCTCTAGGATATATTTGGTGGTCTCAAAGTGTAACTATTCTGTGCCAAGTATGTATTCCACACAATTGTGATTAACTCATATTTATCTGTAGAGTTCATTTGTAAAGTTGTACATAATATGCAAAGGTCTATATAATAATATTGTCCAGCTTTGTTGCATGAGCAAGCATTAAAATAATTATACCTATTTTACATTTTCATCACACCCCCCAAAAAAAACAGTTATATTAAGAGAAAAGTCTGTCATGTTACCTGCAATTACTGCTCTGTGTTTATCAAAAGACAACACTCAAAAGGCAAGGAATCTGAGGGGCAAATTGTAAATATGTTGGATATTTTATGTGATTCATCACTGAGCTGTTAGTGGAGCTGCAGCTGACACTTGTAATTTGCAAGCTAACAGCCAATTTAAGTAATAGGCGTAACAGGGGTGTCTTCAAAACAGTGCACGTTCTCATAACACACAGGCAATACCACGCGTGTGTGTGTGTGTGTGTGTGTGTGTGTGTGTGTACAGGGTTATTCCCATTTCAAATGGAGTAACTCAGGTCATATAAGTTATTATTTGTAAATTTTTATTTTACTTATTACTTATTATTACCAAAAACTGCTGTCTTAACAGGCATGGATTTTTTCCCCCCTAGGCTATCTCCAAAACAATCTGGAGGGAAGGAAAACCAGGATGACTCTATTCTCTTAAAGTCTACCTTTCCTCTGGCCTTTAGATGTTCTCAGACAAAATTCCACCTTGGTTTACACATCTGTAACTTTAAACCGAAGCTTAACTCTTCATATGACTAACTTTCTTACTCAATCACCTTTCACAGACATAGTGTCTAAGCGCCAGGAGAAATGTGATTGTTTGGGGAAGGAAACAAGTGAGGCTAAAATATTATCCTTCAAACTACTCACTAAATTCTTTAGAGGAGAAATGCTTCAGCATAGAATTGTATCTGAAAATATCACAATGGCTTGTAAATATCTGAGGAGAACATTTCTTATTTTTATTGTATCCTAGGTCTTCGCTCAGTGTGTAGCTTGCGTGTAGGTCTCAAGTGTATCTTGGACACATAAATAACTGACACTCATTTCATATATTTAAATATACTCCCTTTATTAAAGTTTCTAGGTAAAAATAATAATTTAGCAATAAAATTATTTATGCTTTCTCAAATGCCAGTAGAATAAAATGTCTGGCCCTGGCCAATTACTCTCTGGTGCCATTGTAAATCTCTTGTTTAAAGACTGGTCAGTGGAGCTGGAAGAGATGACATCTCAGCTGCTGTTTGGGGATATTAAGTAGACTTGAGAGTCTCTTTAAATGATCTCTTTAGAAATATAAGCCATGGCTTTACCAGGCTTTGGCCATACATACACTGGGACAGTGCCTTTGCAGAGGAGCATCTGACAGTTTTGATCATCTACTTCAGATTCCTCCACTCCACAGCGTGTGAAGGAAATGAGGCTGTGTTTGGAGCAGGAAAGATGACAAAGATTATACAACCTGCTTCCTTTGGTATATTATATTAGCCAATGAATAATTTTTTATTTAGATCTATCATACTAACAACTAATACTTGAAAACGGTGAACATTTGGGTTTTTTAAGTGAAATAAAAGTTAACTTTTGCTACTTGGATTTAGCTCTACATTCAATACATGAATGTCAGCATTCTCACTCGATAATGTGTAGGGTCCTGTGTTACCTTAAAAGCTATTGCCTGTGTGCCAGACCATCCTTCACCAATGTTTATGGACTTGTAAAATGTATCATTATTAAAAGTAAAGCTTCCTGTGTGACTAAAAAGTACTTTTTGACAGTGCCAATTGAAAAGTCATCCAGTACCTATAATTCACAACAGTGACCTTTGTTTTGTTGGGGGTTTTTTGTTTGTTTTTGTTTTGGGGTGTTTTTGGGGGGGTTGCTGGAGGAAAGGTAGAAGAGTCTGAATTAGATGGATTAAGCAAGTCCATATAGATTTAGTTTTTTTAAAAGTTTCTCACAGGTGACTTTTCCTGTAAAGCTTTATCTTCTGTGGCTAAAATAGGAGCTGAGATTTGGAGATTCTAATAATGCTAGTAAGACCCACCTATCACTTAACATCACCAGAAAGCTCATCCTCATACCTTTACACATTTGCAAATTTGTAACTTGTTTAGGCCAGTGTACTCAGTTGGTACTTGAAGTCCTACCATTAATCCTATTATATAAAAATAAGTTTGGCCGCTAGACAGTTTCAGGGTGAGACAGAATCTCTTTGTAGCTGGTGAAAATTATGAAACTGTATTGCTCAGAAAGTACTCTTAACATAGACATTTCTTGCTTAAGTACTGTTTTTTTTCAGAGGACTTTATATTTATTCAACTTGATACTGCCACATTCTTGATGAAACAAGTAGGTGAATACATACAGAACAGAAGGTGATGAGATAGCTATGAGAAGAGATAAGACTGAATTAATGTGGACTAAATCAGGCCCTCAGGAAATATTCACATGCTACTGCAAAATGTAATAAGAAACTCACAGGAGGTGATTTAATGTTCTGCACTGTTCTTTCTTAGATGCAAAAAGTGCTTTGTAGTCTCTCCCCTGGTAAAGTGCTACCAATGCTTATTCATGGCCACTGCGTCAACAGGAGACTGTTCCCTTCTAGTTCCTCAACATTTTCACATTGTTCACACACACACACACACACACACACACACCTCTTTTTCACTTCTACTCCAAGCCTTTGTATGTGTTAGCATCAACTTCTTAACTGAAATTGTTAATGGTTGCAAAGTACTCTCCATATTCAGTTAAACTTATTGGTGGCTCTTGCAAGTTATTTCTGGAACTTTTCTACAGATAACATGATATTACATTTACTTTTTTTATAATTTTAAGGTTCTCCCCTTAACAGAACTGTTAAAAGGGTTGTTTTAGAGAAAAGACTACTTAACAATTGCGTGTATCCTGAAAGTTAATGCAATGATTTTTCTGAAAGGGGTAAATTGATTTTCAGTCTTGAAGGGATATGGGATGGTTCCTTTGAACTATACTTCACCAGGGAACAACACTTTTCCTAGAATTGTTCTTAATTATAGTTAAGTATATATTTAGTCGTGTACTTATAAACATCAAGACATTCTGACAGGAGTTAGGTGTAAAATCTAATTTAATCCTAGAACAACTATATGCAGATTTGCAATTGCTTCACATTTCTCATTAAATATTTCATGAAGATTTTAGCTCAATCACATAGCTTGTTTTCTCTCAATAAATATTTTAAAGCCAAATATAGTGATTTTTTCTAGTATTTTGGATAAGATTTTATATAGTGATCATATAGTCTGTAATAATTTATCATAAGCTATTCTAGTTATCTCCAAAAGGCCTCTTGGTATCGAATACCAGTATAATAAAAATATAGACATCTAAACAAATGTAAAGCCAATAAGAAGAAACATATTTGTCTAAAATTTTTACAGGAAAGAAAATATTCACAGGAACATTATATGAAAGCAAAAGTCTGACAACAAAACAAATGTCCATAGACAAGGAAATTAATAAGCACATTTTAATGATATTCATACAATAAAATTCTCAAGGATAGTGAAATTACTGCTTTTAATATCACTTAGAAGAATCTTATAAAAATGTTAAAAGTAAATAGCAATATAGCCCATATTACCACATTATGGAAGTTACAAAATTTCCAAAACTGAAAAATATTGACAAAATTATGTGGAATAAATTGCATTAAGGTATAATTAAATAAGTCAATATTTTAAACATGTGCATGAATTACAAGAGATAAAAAGATGAAAAATCTCAACTGGTGAAAGTTTGTTATGAGTTTTTAAATTTGAAATAATTCTTAAGCATTGTAGTTGGTAAATGAATAGAGACATTTATAGAAACTTATGAAATTATTTGAAGGAGAATTTCATAATTGCTTTTTTTAGAATTCATCACTTTTGGGTTTTGACTTTCCCAATGCTACCTGTTTCTCCAATAGAATTTACAAACCAAACTATAAAAAAACCACACTGGGAGTGAATACTTATAATTTTTACATTATCTTACTTATGTGGTTTCAGATATCAGCCATCCATTAAGAAGAAAAGTCTGTAAATACCACCTCGCTTTTGCCACTAATCCAGGGGGTAGACAGACCCATCATTTTGCAAAATACTGTTTACTTCTGTTCATTCCGCTTAGCAATGGAAAATATTCTTGTGAAAGAGAATGGCCACAAAGACCACTTGAATATATGATACATGGGAGAAACTCTTTCCATAGTTATGTCATTAAATTGAATTATCCAAAAAAAATTCATGGTGGTGTTTTTCTTCATCAACTCACACATTATACTAGGAGAAAATCATTGTTCTGCACTTGAGAGGGGAAATTAAATTATGATAATTGTGAAGAATGAACCTCAAATTTTTATGTCAGAATTCTAAACTCCCAGAAAATGGTTCAGTCATAAAAAGAAAAAAGCAATTATGGAATGCTTACTGAATTAAACAAATTCTTAAAAATAGAAACATAAAGTTAACCACAATTAAGCACATTTTATTTCTCTAAAGATATGGCATGTTCTGTAAGTGGTTGTACTATTGTATAAAAATACATCCTAGTTAGGGGTGAAAGCCGGACCTAGAGGAAGTAGGCTAAATTCCCAGAACTAAATCTGCATGGGGTAATAAAGTTCATAAGGATGAGGATGTAATCAAGAACCAGTGGGTGAATTCCTGGGAGCATTACTGGGGAGACAAAGCTTGAATTTTGTTTTAAAGATCAGTGTAATTATCTTCTCTCCATAACCAAATACAGTTCAGATAAGAAGATAGTGTGTGGAATAGAACAACAAAGATTCTAGAAATTCAATACTACAAATTAGCAAACCTAACAAAACAGACAAGCAAAAGTCTGTGTCAGCGAATCCATCATAGATTAGATTTTAAAACACCTAGAGGAAGGGAAGCAATCGTTATTAGGAAAATCCTTCGTTAGGAAGCAAAGACCAGGAGCACCAGGCTTGAATAAGGAGGAAATTATTTTACTGGCTATCATATGAAATTGTACATATTGAAGTAAGTTTATAACACTGAAAAGAAGTTTATCAGAGAGGGTACAGTGGAAGGCAATAGGAACACCAGACTCCAGATTCTGGCACAGGGATATTCTAAATAGGATTTAGGTGCAATATTGAAGTTGAAGGTAGAGTGTCAACAAAATAAACAAACAAACCAAAAGGGAAAACTCTCATAAATGGAGAGTAGTCTAAATATTAGGGGTAAAGATAAAACACAGATAATCAGGCTAACCCTCATTAAAAGCTTCTGCCTGTGTTAACATTATCTCTAGAGAGAACAGAGAGTATGTAAAAATTTGGGAACAAATACTTTGGAAAAATGATGATGAATCTTAGTTTTTAGAAGGCCCAAACTGGGCCTAGGGCACAGACCTGTATTCTCGGCCGTTGGGGAGTCTGAGGCAGAAGAGTTGTAGGTTCGAGTACCACCTGGGCAAGACCTGTCACAAAAAAAAAAACAAAAAACAAAAAAACTTAAAGGGGCCATGAATGTATCTCAGTGGTAGTTTTGACAGCTGGTACCAAATAAATAAATAAATAAATAAAATGTTCGTGAAATGTAGCAGAAACTGTGGGTAGATCTTTAGAATTAGATCTACATTGTTTTCTGTAACATGAAAACATTACTTATGCACTGTGTATTTCACAAGACTTTCACAGACCATTGAATGGGGAAAACCAACAATGGTACATTATCAGTGCCTTGTTGGGAGGTGACAGCACGTAGGAGGGGCACCTAGGCACAAGTGGGATATTACTCTAAGAAGGTAAAACTGGTGCTTTAGGTAAGTAAGTAGGTGTTAGATAAGGAGGAGAGTTAGATAAGGCAGGTTGTACAAATAGTTACAGTAAAAAGTGAAAATACAGCAAATTTATAGAGTTCTAATAAAGATAAGGGGTAAGAAAATTACAAGTATGTATTCTAATCCTCCCTCAATTTTACCCAGCATTCTTTTTAACAAAACTAAACAGGTGATTTGTGATCTAAGAGTAGTAATCCTTCTACTCTGTGTGTAGGTTTCCTTGTGGTAAAAGGGGTTAACATCTGCCACAAGTTTGTATAAGGATTTAAGATTCATGGGTATACTGTAAACTAGTTTTATAATGTTACTTCATACCTGGATATGGACCCGTAAAATTCTAAAACAAAATAGTTCAGTATGCCTGCAATTCTATGCCTCACAAAGATGACAAGTGAATGGAATCTAAGGAAACCCAGTTCTGGGAATGTCCAAGATGGGGTACAAATGTCTTGGAACTACCCAGAGGGCAACTATTTTTTACCTCTAAAGATCTATAGTACACCTGTAGTAATATGTTTAATGGTCTTTATTGCAAGTCTAACTCTCAATTTGAGGTCTAAGTTAATTATTATTTCAGACAGATCAATATGGCAAAGCAAACAAATCCAGATGAAGTAATCAAAGCAAGCTATTATTTATATAACTAGCATGATGTCTGCCTTAAAAGCTATACACCAACCACTTTCACCTACTAGTTTATTTATTTTTTCATCTATTCTTTAAGGTAGGGAAGACAGGTATCATTGTTTCTATTTTAAAGGTAAACACAACAGAATCTTAACTAAGTGATTTGCCCAAGGTCAAGATGTGGACTAGAACATGATTATTTTTCTAAAAATTCAGCAGTTTTTCAGGATGGCACTGGTACAGAAATAGACAAGTGGATCAATGGAACAGAACAGAGGACACAGAAACATCTTCAGACACATTCAGTTATTTGATCGACAACAAAGGGGTCAAAAACATACGTTGGAGAAAACAGCCTACTCAACAAATGGTACTGGGAAAATTTGATGTCTACTAACAGAAGATTAAAACTGGACTCATATCTTTCACTGTGCCCTAAACTAAAATCAGAATAGATCAATGATATACACATTAAAACAGAAACATCAAACCTATTAGAAGATAAAATAGGTAAAACCATTGAAGACACAGGTGTAAGCCAGAACTGTCTGAACAGAACTCCAATTGCACAAGAAATAAAGTAAGAATCAATGACTGGGATTACATCAAATCAAAAAGTTTCTACACAGCAAAGGAGTCAATTAGTAGAGTGAAGAGAAAACCTACAGAATGTGAAAATATTTTGCACAATATTCATCAAGGGACTAATATCTAGAATGTATGAAGAACTCAAAAAAATGAGACTACCTAAAATAAAAGACCCAATCAAGAAATGGGCAAGTGAAATGAACAGACACTTCTCAGAAGAAGTACAAATGTCCAACAAACATATGAAAAAATGTTCCACATCACTGGCCATTAGAGAAATGTAAATTAAACCAACACTAAGATTTCATCTTACACTAGAAACAATGGTAATCATCAAGAAGTCAAAGAATGACAAATGCTGGCATGGCTGTGGGTGAAAGAGAAACTGTCCTGAACTGTGGGTGGGAATGTAAACTAGTACAATCACTATGAAAATTAGTATGGAGATTTCTTAAAGAACTAACATTAGAAATGGCACGTGACCCAGCTATTCCCTTGTAGGTATCTTTTCAAAACAGCTAAAGAGATCATATTACAGTGATACATGCATGCCAATGTTTGCATCAACACAATTCATACTAGTTAAATATTGAAGGCAGCCTGTATAGACATCAACAGACAATGGAAAAAGAAAATGTGGTGTCTACAAATTATGGAATACTGCTCAGATGCAAAGAAGTATAAATCTGAGACATTTATAAATGGCTGTTCCCGGAGAATATAATGTTGAGTAATATAAATCACACGCCACAATATCATGTAATATCTCTCATTTGAGTAGCAAAGTACAAAAAAAGAGCATAATAAAAGGTAGCTAAAAGGAGACAAGGAGATAGATCTCTTACAAAGTGGAAGAGGTCCGGGAGACTAGGGTGAGGAAAGAGGGAGTAAAAAGAATTAAGATACGCCACGTATAGGCAACAAATATGCACTATGAATATAAACATTGTATGTCACAAATATGAGCTAAGAATAACAATAGCAAGAAGAATGAAAATGAGGAAAAGGGATTTGGAGACAGAGGGAGGGGAGAGGGCAGGAAGGGAAAGAGAATTTTAAAAAGAAGCAGGCTGGGCTGGGGATTTAGCTCAGTGATTCCTCTGCGTGCCCTGCAAGCACAAGGACCCAAGTTTGATTCCCAGTACAAAAAAAAAAAAAAAAAAAAAAAAAAAAAAAAAAAACACCAGTCCATGCTCGACGAGGCAAATAAAAAAGAAACAGGCTATGTACATGTACCTACCTCTCAGGATGAATGCAAGCTTCATGTACTAATAAAATGTATGGAAGCAACACAAAACAAAAAAATCAGTGGTATCTTTTAATATTTGACTAAAAATCTATCTAAACGGAACTGAAAGCATGAGAGAAGATTCACTTAAATGCCACATTGCTTTCTAAATTCACTTAAAAATCTACACTGTTTTATTGGAGAAGTAATTAATTTAAAATATATAAAATCATTAAGAATAACAGTTTATGTGAAAAAAAATTCCATGTTTGTAAACAAATGTTCATTACCGTGTTTCATTCTGAATGCTAAGCTTTAAAAGAAAGGGAGATTTATTTGGGGGGGCAGGTTTGGATGCTGGCCAATAATTGTTGTGAATACCAAAGTTTCTCTGGTGTCAAAAAGTAAAAGAGTAAATAGGATTAAAATGTATAATTGATACTGTGTAATAGAAAGAAAAGTCTAAAAGAGTAGAAGAAGTGGGAGGGGCAGGGGAAAGGGAAAAAGGGAAAAGAAAAGATTTGGGAAAAGGAAAAATATGGAAACAATGTCTTTGTAAACAGGGAAGGGTGGAGGGGGTGAGGGGAGTGGGAAAAAATAAGAACCTGGTAAGTCATGTGTAAGTACGAGATCCAATGATGAATGTGACTGTGTTGTATAACTAAAATGTACCAATAAATTTAATGAAGATTAAAAAAAAAACTTGAGAACAAGAGAAAACTTGCATTTAAATCTGTGTGTCTTGTATCAAAGTGGATAAGAAGTCACATCTTGATTGTCATATTTATATCTATGTTTTCTAAAATATTAAAGTAGCCTGGGAAGCAAGCATACTGTAATAGCGACCTGGAAAAACCTTTATCTAGGTCTTTCTACATTGATTTATCAGTTTCAAGAATACCCCTGCTGTAGTAAAAGAGGACAGCTCTTGCCAACAACCTAGGGGACTGTACGTGAGCACATGATTCTTACTGCAATGTTCTCACATAAGCCCACAGGCGAATAACCCCTGGAGTCTTACATAGATTTTGTAAGTCAGATTCACAGAGGATGAACTGTACGGACTTGTCAAGCTGCTGGCTGGGTTTACACGTGTCCTTCATTAAGTACATGGACAGCCAGAAGGGAAAGCAGCACAGCTTGTGCAATTTGCTTTGTTTATGGCTTTCTGTTTGACAAAGGAGTTGTTTGTTGTCTAACTCTACCTGTTCGCACAAGTGAAGGACAAATTGAGTCCTTTCAAATGCAGGCACCTAGCAGAAAATGAAGCTGGAATGTATAAATGTAGAATTAGATTTCCTATCTTGCTGCTCTCAGATAACTCTAGGGTGTTATTATATTTTTTAAAAATTGTAAAGATGATTATAAAGATGTACATGTATAAAATTATCAACATCTTGGAAAGATACTGGTAATTTATCAGTCACATCTATGTTATGTTTCAAGGCTTCCAAAATATTTGAAATATTACATTAATCATATCTGTTAAAGAAACTGTAGAGATACAAATAGAAAAGCAAATCACCCAAGTCATCTCCTCATATACATACTGACATTTTAGCACTACTTCCATTCAGATTCTTTTCTCAATACAGACTTTTCATCATATTGTAGACATCTTTATTATTTTTATCTTATAGACATTTGCTACATATTTTTCATACATATTAATTTGTTTTCTCACTCATTTACTGTAATCAAAAGCATATATTAGGCATATAACACAGGCTAGATTCTAGGGCTATAACAAGAAAAGATACGGTTTCCACACACATAGAGAACGTGCTTGTGGAAAGTAGAGAATTGTGCATTAGAATGTGTCTTACCATTTAATAAGAACTAGAATGGAAAATGATATTATAGGAGCACATAAGCTCAAGCTTCCTGACAAAGAAAAGTAAATGATAAAGGTCAGAAACAAGAGAGGATATATTTCCAGGAAACTGAAAATAAATTCAGGATAAATTACTGGGGAAACATAGGCAACAGAAATGGGTAGAAAAGAAAAATCAATAGTAACGGAGCTTCTACTTTGTACCAGACACCTGTGATGAGCACAGCACAAACAGTTTCTCCCCTCACCAGTCACAGTGGCTGAATATTACAGTGCGAGAGCACATGATGCTATTCGAGTATTCAGCAAAGACCTGAACCTAAAATGTGGTGAGCAATATCTCACAGAAACACTAGAAAATGTTCTAGGGCTTCCATGCTCAACTAGACAGATAATCAGATAATCAGAGATATCAGATAATCAGAGTGTAAGAAATGAAAAGGAAAGACATATTGAGGGCCTCCTAAGCCATATCAAATGCTTTAGTTCTTTTTTTCTTTTTATTGAGTTTATTGGTACAATCTAGGTATACAATACAGTTACATTCATTACTGGGATCCTGTACCTTCACATGATAGGTCTTGGTTCTCATGTTTTCCCCTTGTCCCTGCCCTCCCTTCACCCCCTCCCCCCTCCCCATTTACAAATACTTTATTTCCATTTTTTCATTTTCTCATATTTTTTTCTTTTCCCTTGTTCCCTTTCCCCTACCCTTC
>NW_022900916.1:16322994-16330814 GCF_012274545.1 Fukomys damarensis | reverse complement strand
AACCTACAATGTGGGGAAAAAATTTTACCAGCTGCTCCTCAGACAAAGGACTATTATCTAGAATATATAAAGAATTCAAAACAATCCCCCCCCAAATATAAAGACCCAATTCAAAAATGGGCATCTGAAATGAACAGACATTTCTCAGACAAGCGTCAAGTAAATATATGAAAAAATGTTCCACATCACTGGTTATTCAAGAGATGCAGATGAAAACAACACTGAGATTCCACCTCACCCCACAAAGAATGGCTGCTATCAAGAAATCACACAATAACAAATGTTGGCAGGGATGTGGGGAGAAAGGAAGCCTTCTCCATTGTTGGTGGGAGTGCAGACAGGTGCAACCACTGTGGAAATCAATATGGAGATACCTCAAAGAGCTGGGACTAGAGGTTCCATTTGACCCAGCCATCCCTCTGCTGGGTATCTTTCCAAAAGAATTAAAAGAAACATACCACAGTAATATATGTGCACCAATGTTTATAGTGACACAGTTTGTAATAGCTAAAACTTAGAAACAGCCCATTTGCCCAGATAAAGGAGATGTGGTTTTTCCATAAAATGGAATACTACTCAGCCATAAAGAATGAGAAATTAGATTCATTTATAGGAAAATGGATACATATTGAGGATATACTCTTAAGACTTTAGTCTTTAATCCTAAGATTTTCAGGAGTTTAAATAATGAGAGTCAAACCTTTGAATTTTCATTTGGGAGAGAACTGTAATAAAGAGATTGCATCAGAAGAAAGGACCACAGGCTGAGAAATAAGGAGTGGGATGAGGGTGGGGTGATAATGCAGTTGAAGTTCGGCACTGTAAACTTCGGCTCTGCAGAGAGTTGGACAGGTTTTAGAGTGATTTAGGGGGAAAGTGCACTGGACTTTGTAATGGACAGCCTATGGACAGAAATAAAAAAAGAAATGTAAATGCTTGTTTGTTTTTGTCTGCTTTGTTTTTTGAATCAGGTCTCACTAGGTAGTCCAGGCTAGTTTAAACTCATCATGTATCTCAGGCTGGTCTAGGGTTTGCAATCCTTCTTCCCTAACCTCTCAGACGCTGGGATTAGGGGCTTGTGCTACCACACCCAACTAAATGGTTTAAAATAAGCATGGCATAGGAAACCTTAATACTAAATTCTATTGCATTTCTATGGGGAAAAAGAAAGCACCATCCTTTTTTCTTTAACCTACGAAAGATTTTGGCTAAGCAAGGTTATACTCTTTACATAATATTCTTTGAGTTTCCTGAAGAGTAGGGGCCCCAAGATCATCGGAGATAAGCATATCCACGGCCCTATGTAGGCCCAAAATGGGCTTGAGACAAACACTTTAGCTCACATGGAGGGAGGGATGCTTCTCTCCAGTACGCAGAGACTTCAGAGCAATCAAGTATGGTTTGGATACAATTCACCTTTATCCGTCTTCCCTATCAGGGCCTCCAGAAAGGAAGGAGCTGTGGATTTGTATTTCTTTACAAAGGATTTTGTAGATTCTACAAAGATGGGTGTGATCCAGGAATCTCAAAGTATTGCATAGACCTTTCAGGGTTAGTTTTGTGAACTGCAAATGAACATAAATACAAGTCTGAAGTTTAGGAGTGAAAGATCTTATAGCCACCCCTTTCACATATAAACATGATTCATGTATTTTATTTTCTGAAACGTGAATGGTAAGAGCATTCCAAGTCTCATCATTTTGCCTACTGCAAAATACCTGTTGAGCACAGCACAATGTATGATTATCTGAAAATATAACTTACAAAGTATTTTTACTGTTCTGCTTAATCACTAAATTCTTCAGCTAAGAATGGCTAGTGATAAAATAATTATTAAAACACCTAACTTTTTAGCCACAAACAATGATATTCGTTGTACTGGGTTATATTTATATGATCTGTAATGTAGTAAATACTGTCCAAAATAAGTTATCACAAATCAATATGGAGATGTCAATAATTATCTTATTTTCCAGTGAAATATAGCAGGAACTTAAAAATCAAATCTAAATATCTCAGAGACCAAAGAAACATTTCCTATAAGATTAAGCTAACGCAAAGACTATGGCATTCTCTGAAATGTAGTGAGGGTTTAATAAAAATTAATCTATTCCCTTATGAGAAAATGAAAAATGGAAGAAACTTTTTGTAAACAGAGAAGGGAGAAGGGAATGAAGCAAGGGCAAGGGTATGGGGAAAAAATGAGAACCAAGACCTGTCATGTAAAGGTACAAGACCCCAATGATGAATGTCACTGTACTGTGTACCTAAAATGTACCGATAAACTCAATGAGAAAAAAAATTAATCTACTGTTCAAAAATGCTTATTCATCATATCAAAGTATAGAGCTTTTAATTTAAAATACAGAAATATATTGCACACATCTTTATAAATTAAAAAATTATGTAATTATTTTTCTATCTGGTATGTCTGAGAAAAACAAATACATGTTTATGTTTTCTTGCTTTCAGTTTATGAGGAATGGGTATAAATTATGGAGGTGACTGCTGTGGATATATTTTCTGCTGCTGGAGACTGAGCCCAGAGCACTGCATATGCTAAACACATACTCTACCACTGAGCTACACCCCCAGCCATGATGCTGTCTGATAAACAGAACTTGTTCTTTTTCTGGATAATGGCTACACTGATCATTAATGTTATCAGTTTTTAAAATCTTTATGGGAAGAGATTAAATGTTTGAAAGTCTAGAAATAACATACACAGAAGAAGGAAACGAGGTGTCTGCTGCCAATACAAATAACTAAAAAGTATGGGGAGGGTATTCTCAGAACAGACCTGTACTAAAATCACTTCTAGGTCTTTTGTGCTGAAAGAACTTCATTTTTTGCTATCTCCATAATATTTTGCTATCACCAGCATTTATACACAGTCTCATAAAAAGATTTCATGTATAAAATGTATACAACATAATCATAAACAGACACAATTCAGACAAACTAGGAGAAAAGGTAGAAAGACAAACTGAAATCTGAGAAAGGACAAGAGCTTGGAGGGTGAAGAAAAACCTTACTCAGAGCTGTCACCCCTTCCTGGCTTCTATCCCAGACACTGCTGGTGGTGATGGCCTTGGTGATAATCTCCCCAGAGCACAGAGCTGCATCCAGAGTCAGACGACCTCAGTGCTGCTAGATAAGCTGAAGCATTTTCAAGAAGAGTTCAACCATGGCCCACAACGCCTCCCAGAATAAGAGAGTCCATCTTCCTGCACAACCCTAGATGCTGCCAGACAATTCCTTTTTAAGTCAAACCTTGCAGATAAAATTCCCGGCCCCTACCAACATCTGACCATCCTGTCCCACTGCACTTGGTTTATACTATGCTGGCATGAAACCCTGCAACCGTGAAAGAAGCACTAATTCACACAGGCAAGCACAATTTTCATGAGACTCTTGCACCCAGAGAGAAAGACTTACTACAGACTGAACATCCCTAATCTGGAGATTCTCAATCTGAAATACTTTGTATCTGACACTATCTGAGCACTAACATGATGGTCAAAACGTTCTGAAGCATTTCAGATTTCAAAGTACTTGGAACTTCAGATTTTAAAAATTAGGTATGCTCAGGTGGTAAAGTCTATGTAAATATTACAGAATCTAGAAACTCCACAATCTGAGACACTTCTGGTCCAAGGGTAAGAATATTGTATCCCCTCTTATTAGTTTGCTACTTTATATAACACATAAATCTGTTATTATAAAAAGATCACAAGACTTGGGGTTTGCAGAACAAAATATAAAAATCACCTTACATAACTATTAAAACTGTAAATCTCTTTAATTGTCCTATCAAATATGACACCTGAGACTCTCTTCATTTTTTAAAATTTAAACTAGAATTAGGATTTATTTAATATAATCACTAACCTCTAAGGAATAATGTTAATAGGAATTATTTTTAACTGTTCCAGTACATAATACTTTTAATTTTTAAAAGCAATTGAGCAATATTCAGAATATACAAAAACATGTATTTTAAAGCAGCAACCCCTGTGTGCCCATTCATTTGCTAAAACAATTCAGTGCTACTAAGTACTTGAAAGCTCATGATTATACTGTATACACATTCTTTGAATTTCAGTTTTATAAATAAAAATCTACATGGCCCCATCATTCTGTTTATGCAGTTTAAGAAAAATCAGCCTCTGGACTGGATCACATCTACAAGTGAGACTTCTTTGTAGTAAAAACCTTGGCCAGAATTTGTTTTAAATGAAGACATTTATAAATTCACATTGTCAACAAAGTAAAATATTTTTAAAAGACTCATTTATCACATATCTTGTAAAATGTATTGCAGCAGATTAGCATGCCATGAAAATTTCATAAACTTCTATATTTTATGTCCTAGTTTTTTAGTACCTCAGAGTACTTTTTTACAAAAATAGTCAAAAAACAACTAAAAAATCATGACTTGCAAGCTAATAGTATTTGGTTCATTTTGATAATGTGCTATCTCACAAAATATCTCTTTCTCAATTATTAATAATTTTACAGCATTATACAGTTTATAGAATTTCCTTCCTATAACAATTTTTTAAACTTTTCATAATATATAGGTGCTTGTCATTTCTTAATGATAAAAGTAATCTTGAATAAAGAAACTGTTGGAATTAGTGTAATGCAGAATCAGAACACTAGTTTTTTCCTTTTGCTTTGTTGTAGAGATGGAACATTGTATAACACCCTAGAACTGCTGCATTTCATACAAGGAAAGTAACATTTAGAGTGTTTTAATGATTTCCTTTAAGAAACCCAATCAAAACTCTTCTCTCTGCACCCATCCTTGTTCTTTTATACTCTGCTCTTTATTTTTAAATATAGCATGTCTTATTAACATAACTTTATTTTTAAAGATGTACAAAAGCTCAACAACCAGTGTTCAGAGATATTTGTTGTTCATTCCTCTTCTACTTAAAGTCACGTACAGTCATAAAGAAGTCATTACCAATTTTCTGAGAGCAAAATTGGTTTGATGATCCTGTTCCATTTCCTCACTAGATGCATCAAATTATCTACAACAGTCATCACCATAATCATGACTCTATTTTTTAAAGTATAAAAAAACCCTTAAAGCCATATGTAAATTCTTGTGCCCCTCTATCTAAACTATATAAATTCAAGGGTTATTATGCTGCTCTGAAACACATGAACTAGAATACAGTATACATAAACATTTTCTATTCAAGAAATTTTGCACATGGGCTCTAAACATACTTTGCTGAAAACTTCTTGAAAGATATTGCTAACTATATTCATCACATTGACCTCTAATATATTTTGATATATTAGATAACCACCAAGTCCTGAGTCATAGAATCATTTTCTTGGTGTGTGTTATTAAAGTTTTTATGCTGAACTGAAGCCAAGTCTGGTGAAGAAAAGCCACTGTCCTCATGTCTGGGAGAAATCCTGTTAAAGAAACTACCAAGTATTTTTATATTATTCCTTCTATGTGCTAGTATCTTTCCCTCTCCTTTCCTAACAAAGAAAGAAAAAAGAGTAAGACATCAAATAGGAATGGTGATCAAATAAAAAAATATATAAAAGAGGTCTGAAAACTGAAGTTCTACGAAAATATCAAAGATGATAGATCTAGTGATCATCACCATATGGAAGAAACATGAAGATGTCTTCACTCCTCAATATTCAGTCTTCTGATCCTGTCTATCGCCACAAGAAGCACAAATAATTTAATTTTCTCCAAAAGATAAAGTCTCCTGAGACAATGAATATTCAGTGCTACATTCCTTAGTGAGCATCAAGTGGCATTTGCATAGGCAGAGTTGGACATTAACACAAATCCAAGAAAATAAGAAAATATTCAAAAATGAGAAAAAACATGAGAAGACGATGGCTGCAACCAGTTTAGTGACAAAAGCACATAGTCAAAGGCATCAGATATGAAAAAGTTCAAAAAGTTCATGGGAAAAGAGCTTGGCAGGTTTTGTCCTCTAGGTCCTGAAACTGATCATTGTAAAAGCAGATTCTTTTTAGATCTGATACAGTTATTATTTCATTTTAAGAAAGCTTTTTAAAAGCTCCTTGCTATGTCAGAGGCAGTTAATTATCTGACTAATCTTTTTTGCACGTTCTATTTCTAACCAAAATCCATAATTGAAGCCATAGATTAGAAGTCTTTCAACAGTCAAATCTTCAAGTCAAAATAATAGGTATTTGGAGTTGCTTAACACCTACTGGTAGATTTTGCTTGTTCAACAGATATATTTATGTGTTATCAGATGTTATCATAGGGGACTATGAGAGTACATTATGAGATAATGCACTCAAATGAATATCTCATTTGACCTAATCTCATCAGCTTTTTATAGGTATCTCTTTTTTGGGAATCAATGACTGAGCTCATGGAAATTTAGTATATAGTATACTATTAGTCAGCACAGGGAAATTTTAAAATGTGGTGGAGACATACAGAAAAATAAGTTAGATTAAGGAAGACATCCTCCGGTGAGTTTTAAAGGCAAGAATTCCATCTAAGATAGAAATAAGTAAGACCACATTTTTAAGTGAAATAAATCAGACACACGTTTAAATACCCCATTTTTTCTTTTGTGTTAGAAATCCAAAGGGTAAATAAGGACCACAATGAATGATAGCTATTGAGAAATAGGAGGAAAATATTCAAATGGGAATAAGCATAATGGCTAGGGGGAGGGGAAAGGAAAGGGAGAAAATAGGGATAAAAATTTGAAATAATGGAAAGAAAACAATAGAAGCAAAGTTTTGTAAAGGGTTAAGGGAAGAAGGTTTAAAACAAGGGAAGGGAATGGGAAGGAAGGATTTAGATATAAGAGGTGCAGGTATAAATTCCCTATGGTGCATGTGATGGGGATTCCTTATGATGAATGAATGTGATTATCATGCCTGTCAAAAGTGTACCAATAAAACTAATTGTTTTAAACAAAAGGATGGAAATTGAATGTTCATAGCTGAACACAAAGAATCAAGACACAAGAACGGGCAATGAGCCTATCTTAGATTTCTGTTGGCTGCAACAAAAATTCCTAATTTTTATCACTGGCCCAAAACTGACAAATCATACCTCTTAAAGACCTCCCTGGCTATATAGTCTCCTTTCTCCTCTAGAATACTTTTCTTTCACTTTGAAAGAAAAAGATTTTTTTCTCTAGATTCACTACATAGTACTTTGTAGTATAGACTGACTGAAGTTAGTGGCCCTTGGCACATAGAGAGCAAAGAAATTGGAGAAGACCAACTTAACCCACTTGGCAGTTCTACTTTCTGTTGGCAGCCACTTGTCCTTCCAGCAGCTGGTCATAATGTGAAGGACGCTGGACACTTCTCAGAAAAGATACAGAAGGCAATGCTTCTAATGATAACAACAACCAGGCAGCAAAAGTAGGCATCATTCCTGGAATGCTTCTCCCAGTCCAGGAACTAGCCCTGTGCCTACTCAGTGGTTGTAATTGCTTAATTTCTGTACAACTTTAAAATCACACCACCCAACCTTCTTTCTGAAAAATCTTCTCCAATTGTGCCTGTGAAAAATGTCAGTGTTGGATCTCTAGGACCTTGCAGAAAGACTTGGACATTGAACCATTTGATGGGTGAAGCTTGGTAATCCATACCCCTGCACACACACACACACACACACACACACACACACACACACACACGATTCATAAGTTGGAGCGGGGTGGGAATATGAATGACAAGCATAGGTCCAGGGATTTAGCTCAATGACTCCACTGCCTGCCTTGCACATTCAAGGACCTGAGTTCAATCCCCAGTATCAGAGAGAGAGAGAGAGAGAG
>NW_022900916.1:16278134-16321284 GCF_012274545.1 Fukomys damarensis | reverse complement strand
TTAAATTTGACCTCCGCCACAACATGGTTTCCAGTGGGGGGAAATTCAATGCCCTTAACTATTCTGGAGCACTGATAAGTTTTCAACGTAGACAATAGGGAATTTTTCCCAGGCTTCTTTCTCTTTGAGTTTCATGCAGTTATGCCACCAGGTTGGCTAGAAAAGTAGGACAGTACTCTCTAGTATGAGTTTGCTAACAATTAGAGGAAAATGCCACTCTGCAAATTTCATAAAAATTTATCTATGGGGAAAGAACTGAATACCTCAGTAATGTGTGCATGAGGCTACCCATGTGATCAATAGCTGTGATTTTTCATAATAAAGTAAATGATCCAGAGGTAAACTTTTTTTTTTCTCTTTCAGTTACTTTAGGTTTGCTTTCTTCTTCACTTTGATACCCCACATGCTTCTTGATTTTAATAATAATTGAAAGACACATGGCTTTATTTCCATGGCATCCCTAGCTGAGAAGTGTAGGACGTTCCTCACAATAGGAAACCCCCGGAGGCCACCAGTCAGTTGTGGAAAGATGGGTTCCATCAGGCAAGCACACAAAGCTGGCTCCTCATGACACAAAATCAGCTTTTCCACCTGGACACCTGACAGCTGAAGCACACAGATCTCCTCCTTATCAACAATAGAGAGCACCTGAGCTTTATGAATTGTCCCTTTGACAGATCCACTGGTTCTCAGCTTCTGTCAAATCTCAATTAAGAAAATACAGTCACGAGAGACTGAGATAAGATATTTAAATACTTCTCAACATCAGTGAATCTTGACTTTTAGTAAGCAAAATGCACATAAACACATACAATCACTAAGGGTCCTATTGAAATGTGCAAATATGTGTTCGTGAGGTTGCAGATCAGTAGCAGAACAGTAAAGCCTGTTCCTTTGGCCCCATCAAATTATCAGGGAGTGCACAAGCATCTCATGTGATCACCTTTGAAGTCTTTGTGCTTGGTGCTGGCGAGAATCACACTTTGGGAAGCACTTCTAATACCATACTTAAGCTTTATTCCTTACCAGACCATGTCACCAGAGAATCTACATATAAACTAAATACTTAATTCTCCACAGAAGTAATTTCATAGAATTATAATTCACTTTTGTGATTTCTTAAAGGTTATTAGGTGAAGTGACAACATGAAACTCCTTTGGTTTCTGTGAAACTTGTATTAACAATACTGTCTCTTTCTGCTCAATGTCTTTGTGTTAATGGGCAATACATTTCTCATAACAGTGTCACAGATATTTCCCACATAATGTGTTAATGAGTTTGTAATTTCTCATATTAGTATTTGTCTGACTACCTGAGAACACGGAGAGAAATCTTATTCTGAGTCATATTGATTTTTAGTGACCTTTTACCCTGACTTTAATATTTTTGTCTTTAATCATAAACATACCAAAATAATTTGGAAACAATTAGACTAGTAATAACAAGTAAAATGCCAAAGGCAGATATTATTTTAGGGTGAGGAGGTGAGGCTCCAAGAAAATTTGATGACACATTTATCTGCACTACTATTCAATACTAGAAATGCGAGCACAGCCAGGCTGGCTCACTAAATTTATTGCTATTATTCAGTATATTAACAGTGTTAGCGGCATTCACTCTCATAATGGCCAGTACTGCACAGTCCTGTTCAACCGTAGAAATGTGATATGCTACTCACATTATGGTACCAAAAGATACCACTCATATCTCTCTGAGTAATTATATTTTAAAGCCCTGTGAAACAGGAAGAAAAGGGCTAAATGTGTAAGGGAAGTGGGAAAGGTAGGGGAAAGACAATAAGGGAAAAGAAAAAACTTGAGAAAACAAAAAAAAATGGAAATAAAGTATTTGTAAAGAGGGAAGGGAGGACGGGGTGAAGGGAGGGCCAGGGCCAGGGATAAAGGGAAAAACGTGAGAACCAAGGCCTGTCATATAAACGTACAGGATCCCAATGATGAACGTAACTGTACTGTATCCCTAAAATGTACCAATAAACTCAATGAGAAAAAAATAAATAAATAAGGCCCTATTTGTACTTTCCTCTATATAAACCAAGGGGCTTAACAAGTTGATCATTTGACCTTGACTGTGCCAGCTGTGCAACATGTCTTTTTATGCCCAAATCTTTAATCCACAATTAGTCTGGAGACAAATTCCAGTAAAATTCACATTATTTATCTAAGGCCATCTGTGATCTTGATGCAGTTCATCCCACAGAGTCATTTTCCTACTATGCCTCCTATAAGCATTCCACCCAGCAAAACTCATTTTCCACTGCATTCCCTCTTGCTTCCCCACGTCCATTTACTTGGTCTTTAAGAATGTAAATTGTGTTTACTCTTAACACCATCAAAAAGCCTTGCCGATAAAAGTAATTCCTATAACTCTCATAGTACCTTTTACAGTTTTTCTTACCATGTATACCTTTTACTATCAGTATCAGGGAATAAGTTCTATCTCCCCTGCAGGACTGAGAGCAGACCTGTTATTACCATAAGACAAACCTGGCACACTGTGTACTGCACAGTGGGAAGGCACTCAACCATGTGGAGAATGAATTGAACAAATTGCCTCATTTTCAGGAAACTGTGCAGCCTTTGTATTTATCTCAGCAACATTATATACACCGAAGATGCAAAGGAACCTGAATATTGCTGTGCAAATAAGAAAATCAGCCAAACAAGGCCTATATTTGACTTGACAGAGCAGTGTTCCTGGGGAAAGTGCACTGATTTGGGATCAGTCTTTGCTTCATCAAATTCTTGGGCAGTGCAGAGACATGTCACAGCGCCACACATCTGATTCTGGAAGACCGGCACCCCTAGATGTGCGACACTGAGGGACTAACAGTCATATGACATGGCAGAATCTTATTTTCAGCCATACCCTGCGACTCAGCACATCATCAGATATCCAAGACTTAAAACTGCAGCTGCAAGATATGAGAAGCTTACCAGAGGATTCATTATTGGCTTGGGATTCCTGGTCAGGGAAGCACTCATCCCTGCCCTGGCTTGTCAGGGGAGCTCTGGTCCAAGCTTAGCAGTCAACAAATGCCAGAAGCATGAAGCCATAACTTACTTCCATGGTGCTTTACAAGAGGGATTTCTTTTTTCTAAGAGAGCAGCATACTGGAAATTAGTCTTGGACAAGTTTCCCTTTCACATATTCATTGTTCTAAATAACTTGAATATTTTTGTTACATAAAATTCAGGCATTGGGGATTGGTCCAAGGAGACACCATCCAAGCCACTCCTAGAACCTGCTCTGTTTGTGCATGCAAGTGTGTGTGTGTGTGTGTGTGTGTGTGTGTGTGTGTCTTGAGAATCAACAAAACCAGTATATGTTCTACATATTCTCACAATACAGAAAAATATTAGCATTCATCTTCTATAGGATAAGAGAACATGTATGTCCAAAAGATTCTCCTTTATCATTGCTTTAAAATATAGAGAAGCAAAATTTTGTTCCCAAACTTAATGATCTAAAGATCAAAGGAATCATCGGAATCAACCACATACCTAACTTTTGGCCCTATAAAGACATGGAGGATGTGGATCATTAACCACAATACTCCAGTGAAGGACAGTGGTGCTCAGAAATATGGAGCAAATTTATTCCAGGTAAAGTTCTTTCCCCCAGAGCCAAGAAGGAAAACAAAGAAGACAAAAAGAATATTTGTTCTCCCAGTTAATCACTAGGAGGTACAATCAGAACACCTTCTTCAAAACTCTCAGAGGCTTTACAAAAATGAGAGAAGACATACTTCAGCTTGTGCATATGACTTGTTCCATGTAATATAATGGTCCTCAAAGATGAATGTAAACTTCGTGTGCTGCAAACATGTACTAATAAAATAAAAATTTAAAAACACTCAGTGGCAAGATTAAAGGGGGGAAGAACAATTCTGAATAACTTTTGCAAGCTTGGGATGGGTTGGAGTAACCAGCTGAAATCTAAGTCTAGAAGCACAGAAAGAGGCAAAGCTTTATCCAAATTCCCAGGATGCAGCATCCTAACCATGATGAAGCACAGAGTGAAAAAAAGGAAATTAATGCAGAACACAAGTCCTCTTGCAAATGCAGGAGGAAAAGAACAGATAAAGAGAGGGTCTTAGTCACTTTCCTCATAGCCTAGACACAATACCTGATACACGCAACTGAAAGGAGGAGAGGTTTAATTTTGGTCCACAGTTTCAGTACTTGGTTGCCAGGCTCCAAGGCAGACACAGGATGGCAGAAAGACATTGTGGAACAAAAGGTTCTCAACCCATGGCAGACATGGAGAGAGGAAGGAATGGCCAGGGACAAAAAAACACTTTTCCAGGTCCTGATCTCAATGAGCTTTCTCCAACCAGGGGCCACCTCCTTGAACTGCACATTCAAATGTTGAACTCAACATTTGAGTGGATTAACAACAACACCCCCATTATCCAATCATCCTCCAAACACATGAGGCGTGTGGGTGACATTTTTATTTAAACCACAACATTCCGTCCCTAACCCCAAAAGTCTCAGGTCCATATCATTATTCAGAATGCATTTAATCCATCTCTGAAAGTGGTGAAAGTCTTAATAGTTCCAGCACTACTGAAATGTCCAAGTTCAAAGCCTCTCCTGAGACTCAGTGCAAACCCTTAGCTGTGAGCCCATTTGAAACTGAAAAAGAAAACTAAATACTTCCAAAATACAATGGCGCAGGGTAAACATCCCCATACCAAAAGGGAGAAAGGGGATGGCAGAAAGGAATGAGACCAAAGCAAAATCATACTTTTTCAGGGCAAACACTAAATTCTGTTAACTCCATGTACAGTGCCTGGAACAGGCTGTTCTGAGATGTGAGCTCCAAGGGGCTTGGGCCACTCTTCCCCTACAGCACGGCTGGCTGCAGCCTGCATAGCTTCCCTATTGGAGGGCCTCGCTTGCTTCTGCAGCTTTCCTTGGCAGATGTTCTATATTCCTGGCATCTCCAGATGCCTGAGGTCTATACTGAACTTTTGGCTTTATTCTCACAGCTTCACACAGGGCCCTTTCAGGGGCACACTGCCTGGCCTCCGAGGACTTCTTCTGAAATCTGGGTGGAAGACTCTTTGACCCCATAACTCTTGCATATAAAACCAGCACCATGTTGATACCAAGGTCTGCCACCATCTCAATCAGTTGCCAGGCTCCTGGATCAAAACTGAAGAGTCTTCCAAGTGTCATGATAGATGAGTACTGTGAAATAAATCTCAGGGAAATGATCTAATCACCTCTTCACCGGCAGGGCCCTCAGGGGCTCTCTTCTCAAATGAAAGTTTTACAGTTTTGCACCCTTGGGCCTGCTAAGTGTGGGGTCTTCCTGTTTCATGAGACGCCTTCAAGCCATCTTTCCTATCAACCTGATGGAAACTACTTGGCTTCTTCATAATGCTGATTTTTTTCACCAGTCATGATGTTCTTTGCCCCAAATTCAGAGGCGCTTTTTTTCTAGAAAAAATGCAAACTTTTCAAATTCTTCAGCTTTCATTCACTCCTGAGTTTCACTGTAGATATGGCTTTTTAAAAAGCTGCAAGGGGGTGAAGGGAGGGCGGGGGTAAGGGGAAAAAATGAGAATCAAGACTTGTCATGTAGGGGTGCAAGATCCCAACGATGAATGTGGCTGTACTGTATCCCTAAAATGTACCAATAAACTCGATTAGAGCTGAAAAAAAAAAGCTGCAATATTGCATAAACATTGGGCTACCTTGAAAGTTTCTCCACAGATTTATTAATTCATTGCCTTTAATCTCAATCTCTCACAAAGTCTCAGACATGAGCAAAACTTAGACAAATTTTTCTGCCATAGTATAATATATATGGCCTCAAGTCCTATGGACAGTGGAGCTCTTATTCCCAACTGAAACCTCCTGAGCCTGGTTTTTACTATTCACATTTCTATGAGCATTTTGTCCTCTGAGTTCTAACCAGAATTTCCCATCAAGCTTGGCTTATGCCATTCTAGGGCTTCTCTAATCAGCTTCTCAAATCTTTCCAAACTCCTCCTTGGAACCATTTCTAACAGCTTCTGAACCACAAAGCCAGGTACAGAAACAGCAACAATCTCACTTTTGGTATCAATGTTCTTTCTTAGTCGCATTCCTCATTCCTGGGACACAATACCCAACACCTACAACTGGAAAAAGGGAAGGTTTATTTTGGCTCATGGTTACAGTCCATGCTTGCCAGGCTCCAATGTAGAAATAGGAGAGAAGAGGAGCATAACGGAGGAAAGAATACTCAACCCATGGCAGGCAAGATGCAGAGAGGAAAGGGAATACATAGGTATAAGAATACACCATTTCAGGTAACTCCCCCAGTGATCCACCTCCACCCAGGCCCCATCTCCTAACAGCACATTCAGCTGCTGCTTTTACTGATGGATGAACCCACTGGTGAGTTTACCACCCTCAGGATGCAATCACCATCCAAACGCATGAGGGTGTGGGGTCACGTTTTGATCTGAACCACAGCAGAGAGTCAGAACAGGGACAAGGTGGAGCTCAGGCACACATCCAGCAACAGGGATGATCAACTGAGGATGTGATCACAGAGCAAGTGATTCCAGACCATAAAATGGATCCTCCTGATCAGGGCCAATGTGATGGCTAAACTTGGTTTACCAACTTGATTTTCTTGGGAACTTTCCAAGAGGTCAGTGGAATTCAGGATGTGTCTGGATAGGTCACGAGGGTTGACCTTGGGGTCTGTATCCCTTTCCTGTCAGTTCCCCCACTGTGCTTCTAAGCCACTCTGAACTCAACAGCTTTGCTTCACCACACTCTTTCACCATGATGCTTCTGCTCTGGGGTCTTCTGACCATGGACTGAATCCTCTTATAAGATGAGCCAAATTACACCTGTCCTCCTTTAAATTGTGTCTAGTATTGTGTGCAGCAACTGGAAAGATTATTAATTCAGCATAATTCAGTCTGTCAGTGACTGCTGGTTGCACAATAAAACCTTGTTCTGCTTAGCTGCTCAGTAGACCCCGCCACACGCTCCCACCATTAGGTACCGTGGTGCCACAGGCTCAAAACAATGGGGCCAAATGACCATGGACTGAAACTGTGGGCCACAATAAATCTTTTGTCCTTTGAATTTGATTTTTCTCAGGTATTTTGTCACAACAGTGGAAAGCAGCCTGGCATTTCATTTATACATTTACCAGAAATGTAAAAAAACAGTGTTTACTTAGATACTTTCAAATGGGTTTAAAGGCAGAAGTGAAACTCTCCATTATGTCAGAACTGTAAGGCAAAAACTTTGTTGAGTCTTTAATTTAACAAACAGAATATCTGAAGTATATAAAACTCTAATTGTTCACGTGGTTTTCAGAAGCACTGGAACAACTTCAATAAATAATTTATTTGCTTTCACTAAGATAATACTGTATAAAAATAAACTTTTAACAACTAGAAGGAAAATCAGGCTTCATTTAGCGTTTCCTTTACACAATGTAAAAGAATCCACAGGTGTCGCTATTTCTAAAAAGCTTAAATTTAATATTAGGCTTCTGTCCCATTTCATTCAATGTGTTTTAACATTTTAATATAGTTTCATAGTGGCACCAACAGATACGATTGAGCACAAACAGAAAAAGGAAAGAAAGAATGAAAGAAATAAGAAAGAACTAAAGGTGGAGTGGAGGAAGGGAGAAAGGGAAGAACAGAACGGGACAGAGGAAGGGCAGGAAAGGGCAGTCTAGAGGTTTGTGCTGCTGTGACGCAGGCACTCAAGGCTGCCTATCAACTTTGAGCTCCTTTCTCTCTCTTGACTATTCTCCATGTATACCACCCTCCCCAAGCAAAAAATAAATACAGAGCTTCCGGTGTCTCTGCCCAAGCATGTTATCAGCACTAAGAACAGTCTGCAAGCCCAGAATTACTCTTCTGTCAAATAGATCTTTGGCTGAGAACCCTCCTGGCTGTCTACTTCCTAATTGGTTTTTTTCTAAAATCTCACGGGTTCCCTGTACAAAAAGAAACATTGTAACTACCACAGATGGTTTAACAAGCCCAGAATTACTCTTCTGTCAAATAGATCTTTGGCTGACAACCCTCCTGGCTGTCTACTTCCTCATTGGTTTTTTCTAAAATCTCACGGGTTCCCTGTACAAAAAGAAACATTGTAACTACCACAGATGGTTTACTTATGAATCTCTGTGTGTTTTCTTTTGTCTGTCCTTTTTCTATGCCATTATATTGAGGCATACAATTCTGTAAATCCTTCCTGTTGCACAGGATTGCTTGAGAAATATCATACACTCATAATACATGATTTCTCAGCTCCTGCAATTTTAACACAATATTTCAGTCTTTCTCTTAGTACCACATATTTCAATAAGTATAATAAGTACTAATAAATTTAGGTCAATGGAAATAAATAATTAAATCTCTTCATTACATGGTATTTGATGGGTAATTTACAAGGTTTGAAACATTGTCCCTTCTCAGCATTCTGTTCTATTTCTCTCTACCTAATACATAACCTATTATGCATACCTCATATAAGTGTGTATATACCTATATATATTACACACATGCATATACATAGTAAACAACACACATATCTTTGCCAATGTTATTCTAAGCAGCCATTTGAACACTTTGGATGATTCAAGGGGATTTAGTCATCAAAGTGAAGAGGAGTCCCTTTTACTTTCATGATCCTTAATTAGGTGGATCAATAAAATAGTTGTCACATTATGGGAGACCATTAAAATCTGATAATTAGCCAAAAGTAAAGCTCTTCAAAGCTTGGAGTATATTTATTGTACTTCATTTTCTACCATTAGCAGTTAGGAAACTGAAAAGCTTTCATTTCTAATTATACTCATGTCTAATTAATTCAATGATGTCCCAGCCTTGTTTTTATGATAAAGCAGTAATACATAACACCCACAACCACTTACACTGAGAAGGCACCAGCATCAGGCCCTCCAGACTAAATTAGGACCCATCTCACTGGATTTGAAGCCATTATTTATCCTTGACCTCAGATGTTCTGCACTGTAGACAGTGTGGGTTAATTAGCAGTTTATAAAAACTCTGAAAAAAAGAATTCTGCTAGGCACAAGATGGTGAATATAAAGTACCCTAGAAACAGTCAGCTGGAAAAATGGCTTTAGAGGCCAAAGGCTTTATAGTAATTCCATACTAAGAACTACTGCTAATCTCCACACCTGACTGTTATTAAGTTTAATGTTATTATTCCTCTCATTTATATTATCTTTAGCTTTTCTTTAAAAAGAGAATATAATCTGCATAACCCTGAATTTAAATGTCTGAAAAAATAAATTAAAACATAATTAAAAAAATACCTGTTGGCACATTTTTTCACATAATACTGTGAGCTCTAATTCAGAAATAGTTTTTGAGTGCTGCCTTTCCTTTTATGCCATTTATCATAGTACACATTCTATTATTCTTTTAATCAACAAAATTTTAAAGCACAAATTAGGTTCAAGATATAGAAATTTAATGCTTCAGGGACATTGTACCTACTGTTAAGTAACTCAGAAAGCAGGCAAGAAAATCAACACAAGCAATAATAAGGTATGCGAAACATAAAATGAGAATAAGGGCAAACTACACCCTGGGTTGCCAGAGAAACCCTCAGAGTTGTCAGAGAAGGCATCGCATGTCTTTGATGAAGTCCTTGAAGATCTAGAAAGGAAATGGAGAGGCCAGGAGAGGATCATAAATTACCAAGATTTGATATACATATTCAATTTCCCAAAGTGAATATGAATATTAAATATCATAAATATGTACCAATTAAAAACATTTTTTAGAAAATGAAAAAAGCAAACATCCAGGGTGAGGGTGTGGGGGAAGTTGATTATCACAAAGGCAAAAAGTTGTATTTTTAGAAGGAAGAAAGCCCATATAATCATCTTTGCATATCACCATGCCACCTTCACTGTGTCTTCCTTGGAGACTGATCCCATGAAAACTCCACCTTTCACATTAAAAAAGCCTTCCCTGAAAGTATGAAGTATACTTACTGAAGTATACTGCTTTTCTGAATAATAAAATACAAGAATCTCAGCAATACTATGTGTATTAGTGTCCCCATTACTGGTACAAAATACCTGACACAAGCCAACTCAAAGGGGAAGAGATGTAATTTGTCTCTGGATTCAAAGGGTTCAGTCCATGGTCTGCTGGCTACAAGACAGGAATATCATGGCAAAGCAAAGCTGCTCACTTCAAAAAGGCCAGGAAAACAGAGCAAGGGAACAGCGCCAGCAACTAGATATAGATTTCAAGACCACACTTCCATGACTCACCCAAACACACCTAAAAGTGTCCTTCAGTAATCTACTAGACAGCTCCCAAGCCAGTCAAGTTGACAACTAAGCCTACCCACCATACCTTGTCATATAATGACAATGTGACACTTAAACTTAGAGACGGAACTCTATTGTGAGTTTTTGGAAAAAAGCAGCTGATGAGGGAGGCAGTGATGAGTTGAGCAGAGGGGTCCTTCCAGGGAACAGTAATTTTAGTACAACTGCCTTATTTATCATCACGGATTACTGAAATGACAAAAATAGAATAACAAAGCACTCATCATGGAAAGGAAAATGGAACATATGCCTCTTCACTACTATTATGTGTTCATTATGGGTTTCTGTATAAATCCTTCAACTAAGTAGAATTTAATAATTTGTCTCCATGAGGACTATGAGCTCACCTTGAGTAAGACAAGATGAGGCAAAAGCAAGGAAAAGGATCTTGCCAGGAACCCAAGCCAAAGGAAAAGATGTAAAAGACAGGAAGTACAGGAGAGAATAATGAACTTTTGGAAGAAAAATGCCAAAAAAACATATTTTTAAAAATTCGTTTTCTTTTTCTTTTTCATGTGTGTGTGTGTGTGTGTGTGTGTGTGTGTGTGTGTGTGTGTGTGGTACCAGGGATCAAAATTGGGACCTTGCACTTGCAAGGCAGGTTGCAGAACCACTGAGCTAAATCCCCAGCTAAAAATTCTTTTTCTTTAATCCACAGACTGAACACATAATCTAAGTATGGGTATATATTTAGAACTATCTATGACTAGAGAAAAATTTAAAAACCAAAATCTTTCTGGATACTTAACTAGTACTATAGATTGCCAAAAATATTTGTGGAGATAGCTGGGTGTGGGGTATGCCTGTAATCCCAGCATGCCAGAAGCTGAGGCAGGAGAATTGCTGCAAGATCAAGTCTAGCCAGAGCTACACAGTGAGTTCAAGGCCAGCGTGAACTACATAGCAGACCCTGTCTCAAAAAAAAAAAAAAAATCTGGGAAAGGTTGGCAAATTAGATACTTTTAATTTTGATATTTTTGAGGACTTTTAATCTAAATATATCACTTTCAGTTTGCTAGTTTAAAGCACCATATACAGTTAAAATAGTTTTTCCCCTGAATCACATTTCTTGTGATACAAAATGGTACCCACCTTGTCCTTCATTTTGTTAGTTGAGTATTTTTGGATTCAGCGAAAGTTGTCATGAATACTATCACTCACTGCCTATCCCTCTACGGTTGCAACTGTCCAAATGTGTCCATTTAATCCTAATTGAAATATTCAAGAAAACCAAAATTGAGGTTAGATTAGCGAATGCATAGCAGATTTTTCCTATTTCTAGTTCTGAAATGTTATTGATACATATTTAACTATTATTTTATTAACCAGGAAGCTTTTTTTAGAACTCTCACTTTCATGTGATTTCAATAGACAACTTTAAATACAAACTTTGAATCAATGCAGAACACAAAAAGCTGTGACTTAAAAAGTTGAATTGTGTTGACAATAGGTTTGCTGGGCAGCATTTTTCTAATGTAAATTTTAACATTTACCTTAAGCCAATAAGTAAAATAGCCAAAGTATATAAAAAGCAATTTAAAAAACTAACACAACACAAATAAAGAAAACCAGCTGGTTTTCTTTATTTGTGTTGTGTTAGTTTTTTAAATTGCTTTTTATATACTTTCTTCTATGTATTAAATTAGCTTATATGTTGGTTTAGGATGTGCTTAGGTGTATAAATGACAGTACTAGTGTTTGAAAAGATGTCCTTTGTTAAAGAAATAAGGCAGAGTGGCTTGTGACAGTCTTTCTAAAAGCAATCAGACAATTAGTACTAAATAGTTCACATTTTTATCATAAAGTTTTTAAAATTGATAATGAAATTACTCATCTTTTTAAAATGACCAAGTCTGGTTGGTGTTATATTACAAGACAGCAACTGATTAGGTACATCCTTGTATAACATCAAAATACAGACATTTTGTATTTGTTTTTTAAAAATGTTTTGCTAAGTGTGTGCCAATGCTTTAATATTGCCTCTTATTTCAAATATCTGTACTTCTGAGAAAGAAATATTAGTATGCATAGAGAAATTTTTTTAAAAGATAATTAGTTACAGTAATTTTATTATTTCAAAAACTATTTTGAGGGTGAACAAAATTGAACTTTTATTTTTGAAAATTTCATTGTGTGGCTATATATCTGACAAGCAATTTTCCTAAATATGAAGAATATTGAAATTTCTGTTAAAAGATATTGAAAAGGTCAAAGGACCCAGATTTGTGTCTTTAAATTAGTTTAACATCATTTCCTTGTTGCTAAACTCCGCGCCACTATCAGAGGTGCTAACATCTCACTTCTTATCAGGAAGCCATAATGTTGAAGAATGTAAAACCCAAAGAGTGACACACAATAGCATGAACTAAATAAATATCAAATTGGTACAGATTTCAATGAAAACTAAGAATCACAGGCTCAAGGGCCGAGAGCTATCACAATATTTTCTTGGCAGATCATGCACTGCTAGTGCTAGATTAAAGTCGCACAGACTGCGGCATATTTTAGGAGCTGAAGTCTTTCTGGCTTCAGCACACTGAGTGGGAGAGACAGAGAGAGATGAGGAGTGGTATTTCATCCAGAGGGATGATGCCCTTTACCTTAAGGGCACATGGAATCTGTTGCAAGTTAGGGGCTGATATGACCAGGTCTCTCTGGCTAACATGAGAAGATTGAACAATAGGGGAAAAAATGGTATGAGGAAACCAGACAGGAAGCTAATGTCCTAAGATATGGTTGGAAACAGCTCGGAATAGTAGGACTAGAGAAGAGATAGACCAATGCAGAAACTATTTGGCTTCCCCTAAGCAGCAAAATGCTACCTTTGGTTTTCCTATGCTTTGCATATCAGAGCAATCTTAACAATCATGCCACTGACTTTGGAATTTTTCTTTATATCTCTCCAATCTTCTGATTACTGCAGTCATCCCCAAGGCCACTTCACATGTAACATGACTGATGTTTATTCTATGTATAAATCATATCTTTGAATTCTTATTGGCTTCATGAAGGCTTGTAAAATATAAAGGAGAGAGAGAGAAGATGATCTTCTGAGACAAAAGATTCCAAATGAATAATTTTTTAAAGCCATATTTGCCATCGTTATGCATCTTTTAAAACAGTTTCATTAAGGCTCTCGAAGTATGAAAATATCTCTCTTTACCAAAAGTCTAGATCAGAAGGCTGAGATACAAGGAAAGGAGGGTGCAAGAATCCCCCCAGCTTCCTCCTGGCTGGCTCCGAGGTTCAGGAACAGGCCCTCAATTGTCGTTCACAAGATACAGTTTCCTTTATCAGCTCTTACATGGGGTAACCACAGAAATTGCTTCAATACCAAACCTTCGCTACCTAAAACATACTCCTCTACGCCCACTAGACTGTTAACACTTACTTCTTCTCCTCCTCCTCTATATTCTATAAAATAGCGCCTTCTGTCCCTAAGTCTTTCATCCCCCTCTTACTGCCCACCTGGCCCTGGCACTCTGCCTGCTTTCTGATTCATCATTATAAAACCAGAAAAGGCTGTCTAGCAAGCCAAGATATTCTTTGGAAAATAAGGGGGAAAAAGATTATCTTCTTTAAAGAACTGGAAGAAAAGACAAAAAAGGAACATTTCTATGCAAAGACTTTTTTTCTCCCAAGTAAATTCTTAAATTTTCCACTGTGCACAAGAACAACACTTCAACAGTATATATACGTCGTTATAAAATAAAGCTATCTGGTTTTATGAGAAAGTTTGTATCCAGATAAAAACTAAAATTGAAATTGGATATAAGGACATTTTAAAAGTACTATACACAAATAAGAATGTGTTCCAAAAATAAATATAAGGATCGGAGAAGAAAAAGAAGTGATGTCATATAAATTAGGATTAAAGACATTGAAAATTGAGAATAAGATGAAAAACAGTGGTTTCAGCTATTCAGATGCTTCCACTGAGAAAAAATAGGACACAGTATCTTTGGCTTCAAGACAAAGTGGCTGGAAGCATTAGGAAAGTAAATATTTTCAGGTATTAAAAGAAATGTTGCAATATATAACTCCCAAAGGGAAGTTTTATATTGGAAGTTGGTGACTTTTCCAACACTGAAAAAATTACAGAAGTGGGGTAACCATTTGAAAAGAATATTACACACTTTGCCCACATGTGATTCTTATAAACTATTTATCCAATCTTCTAGATTTGCTTTTGTGATATCATTTGATTTTTTTCCAAAGTTTTTCCACAGACTGTTTCCAGAGAACCTAGGTAGATCTCATGTTAATCATATCTATTTGTTTTTTGACCTTTAAATGAATGTCTGTCTTACAGATTTTATGTATATTTTATAATGAAAGTTTTGCACACATATAACAATATGATAGTATTTAACCCATTATTTACAGATTCCTCTTTCAATCCTTCCATATCATTGCAACGAAAATAATTATGCAAGCACTTTGTAAAGGGAAGGACATAAAGAGCAGGTGCAAAGATGTCTGACTTTAAGGACAATGTAATGAATTCATGGAGCAACAGACCAGAGATCAATCTCTATGAGACCGCAGGCTCTTCCACTGTAAAAACTTAAGAGCTAGAACATGTGAGTCACCTTATTTAAATAGTGGGAAAGTCACCTTATTTAAATTGTGCAGTTAGTCTAGTTACAGGGTGACCAGTTGGCCCCAATTTGTCTGGGACCATCACAGCTTTGCAACTTAAAGTTCGATACCCCAAGATTCGCCTCACACCCAGACAAAGTGGAGTGGTTAACAAATGATTACAAGGTTAAATTTCTCAAAATCACATATAATGACAAAAACAAAAACATAAACTAAATTCGGATATTAAAAACAAGAGATTAAATTCTTAAGTATTTTTTTTGCTTTTGACATTGAAAAGGTAAATTATTAATATTTTAAAATTTAGCTGTCTTTTATACTTTTACGCCAAGTAGCACAAAGCAATACATAGTTCTTACCGGATGTGGAAAGGCAAAAAATATATTCTCTTATATGTATCATTGATATGAATTATTGGAAGAAACTAAAATTTATCTGTGGAACTAAAGGATGCCTCATTCTGCAATTTTATGTGTAATCATGAATCCTTTATGAACATATAGTTGACTTAAACTTGACAGTATTAATAGGTTTATAGAAAATGCCCACTTTGCTAAATGAAACACTGAGGATCAATAGAAGGAGAGTGAAGGAAGCAGTACAAGAGGAGGAGGCAGAAGAGGAGGAGGAAGAGTTGAAAGAAACTAAAATGAAATTTCAATTAAAGGAAACATTTTGCAAGTTAGCAAGTACTCTTCGAACTTGAGAACAAACGTATTCACAGATTCTTTGTCTCATCTTCATTTATTTTTAGCCTGCATTATTCGAATAATAAAAAAGCTATGTCCCAGTAATTGTTGCTATGGCTATACATAACAGAAAAAGCTTTTGATAAATTATTCAGATAAATTATTCAGAACTGATTATGTCTAATCTGTTTACATGTTTAGCCTCATATAATTAATGAAATGAATATGTATTTTTTAAACTAATTCCTTAGGGATTGAAAAAAGACCTTGGAATTTCCCAAAAGCTTTACTACTTCAAACACTATTCACATGATCATCAATGACAAATTATTTTAACCTTTAAGAATATTTAATAATTTTGATATATCTCAACAATGCAGTATGCTATAATTTGGATAAAATTAACTTTATTTTTATTTCTTACATTTATTTGGGAGGCAGGGCCTCATACATACCAGGCAAGTGCTGTACTACTGAGCTATATCCTCAACCCCTTACAAACTGAAAGTGTAAATGAGGACCGAAATGTATAATAGATAATGTGAAATTGGAAGAAAGGGTGAAAAGGGGAAGGGGAGGGGAATTTTGGGTAGGGGAAAGGAGAGAAAGAAAAGGAATAAATATGAGAAAAGGAAAACAAAGGCTCTGTAAATAGACAGGGGAAGAGGGGTGGAAGGGAGGGCAGGGGAATGAGGAAAAAAGTAAGAACCAAGATACAAATTCCCAGCGATGAGTGTCATCAAATGTACCAATAAACTTAATGGATTAAAGAAGGTGAACCACAATCTTTTCCAATTACCAGCTCAACTCATTAAATATGAACCTTAAAAATGTAATAGTGTGATTTGGAAGAATCTTTTGGACATTCCTTTTTTAAAAATCACAATTTTCATCTTATACAAACTGAACTACTGAATATTCACATAGCAGGCTAAAAATGCATGCTTTTTATAACACTGAAATGCTAGGTGCTAAATGATCTGCGACTTAAATCATCAAATATGAAGCAGTTTGTTGGTTTAGATTGTTTTTTGTTTTGGGGGTTTTTTTTGGGGGGGTACCGGGGATTGAACCTGGGTCCTTGCACTTGCAAGGCAGGCCACCGAACCACTGAGCTAAGTCCCTGGCCCTAGATTGTTTTAATCACATATCTACCTATTCAAATCTTAAAATGTGTCATAGTTGGTCTTCATTAATATTTTACACTGATTTGTTATTCATTTGTGCTCAGAGAATTTTCTCTGTTCTTTAAGCTCCCCATCTTGCCTAATATCCCAAACCAAAAGTAGTCAACCTTGTCACTTTTCTGTAGGTAACAATAAAAAGACTTAAGTTTTTCTTACTCTTTATCTTGAAAATCCTGGAAAATATAGTGACTTTAAATTATTTTTAAAATATGGAAGAGAAAATTGTACTTCTTAGGACTAAGATGAATTAAGTAAATGATTACCAAGACCTGACTCAGTTCTTACTTCACTCAAGGAATTAGAGTAACACTTAGTTCCATCCTGCGCCAAACCTTTTGAAACCATTGGGAACACTAATTTGCTCGCTATTAGGATATTCCATCAACTTCATTTAATAATGGAGGTTAGTATGTTATTCACCGTTGTCTGAGAAGTGACTCAGACCCACACTTATGGCCCTGTACTCACTATGGACTATCGTTTCCTGGGCTCCCCGAGTCCCGTTTTCTCTTTTCCTGTAGCAAAACTTCCCAAGGGTTCCAAGTCAACTTAGCTTTTTTCCCCTCTAAAGACAGAGTGGGAAAGAGACCATTTCAAGGCTAAAAATAAGTAGCTCGCAGAACCAAAGCAAGAATTCAACCAGGTCTCAAGGAACATTTATGAGCAACACTAAGAAAATAAAAGTGTATCAGGATGATATCTTCATTCTTCTCTTTCTCCACAAATGGGGTTTCCCTGCTTCTCTCTTTTCCACCATACTCCCGATTTTACATGCTACACTTCCTGGCAAATATTCCCACTGCTTCACTATCTCAATATTACATGCTCAATATTATGATTATTTATGTGGTGGAATATGAGAAAGTTTTCTATTCTTTGCTACATTATAAACTCAAGAAAGAGGCAAATATATCTAAAATAATCAGAAAAACCACTATAAAATTTTCAATTGAAGTGTGGCATAGAGATATTGTTTACATGTATTATAAGACTAGACATAAAGACAGATCACTTAGGATTAATCTTAATAAATAGAAGACAACTACTTAGTTCTAATTTTATTATCTAATGGAAGTACATATGTTTGGGTAAAGAATATCAAATAATATACAGCATACAGAAATAAAATACTTAAGATGTTACTTCCAGAGTACAGCAAATGGAGTTGTAAATTTAATAAACATCCATTAACCTACCTCTTAAGAATCTATGCTTTCATAGCAAATTTGGTCTTATCTGAAGTTACTTTGACCAGACTTGTTGGTGTTGTCATCATTTAGAGTTTATCATATGCAACAGATGACAGCTTTGCTCCCAGCGGGCCTCTGGTCCTGATTATGCCAACACACTCTATAGAAGGGATATCCTTCCACAATTATTCATTAGTGCAGGGCTATAGGAGTGTAATGATTTTTCTACTCATAAAATGAACAATTAGATCATGAAGCTAGGGTCACAACAGGGAAAATAACAACTATATATCCCTTATCTAACAGTGTCATTAATTAAATAAATCTTAAAGGTTTTAGACTGCTAGAAAACCCTTATAATTTGGCCCACGCATTCTGAACTGTTTCTTTGGCTTTGTCTCCTTCAGATTTAAAAGCTTTGCAGCTACCAAAGGCCTTTACGTAACCCCCTGTAGAGTGATTCTAACTGCTGATCTCAACTATGACCCTCCACCCTCTTCAGTTGGAAATAGCCAGAGCTGTCTTTGCCCTTTGCCCCCTCACAAGAGTTACAGCTACTTTTGCAGAGGGGGGGATATTGCAGATAGCTAAGTTAATTAGATATCTTGTAGGCAGTTAGACAGGCGGCCCTCCAGGAGCCAACACAGCAAGGAGCCAACATGGAGGACAATCAAGACACATTCACTGAAGGCCAGATTTGTAAAAGGAGAGAAACTACTATACCTTTGTGCTTCCCCTGGGGATATTCTAAATAGATTTCAATCACCTGGGTGTTGAGGGGGGCAAGGTCTTAACCCAGCCTTTCCAGGAAATATCCCTGACCCACCCACCCTTACAGAAAATCCTTATACACTTGCTATGTGACTTGCTTCCCCATTTGATCCCATTTAATCACTATTACCTGGGTGACTGTACTTGTAATCTTATTGGATGGTCATGGTTTTGCCCCACCTCATGCCCATCTTGTAATTTTCTGTTGGGTCTTATAGTTCAGTCCCACTTTGTACCCACCTCACCACATGCTTTGCTGTATAAAACATCTTGGAGAAGTGGGGTGAGGGGGCAACCCACTCTCCTGTCCCCCTTCTGTCTCTCTTAGACAGAAGCTTTCTTTCTCTCAATAAATTTTTCCTACTCTTAAAAAAAAAAGAACAAACAGAAACAAAAAGAAAACAGTAAGTATACTTGACTGATACTATTGAGAATTTGTTTTTGGTTTTTTTTTTCTGTTAGACCTAGGAATATAAGTTTATTCTTAAAAATATTTCATGGTAGGGCTGGGGATTTAGCTCAGCAGTTCAGTGGCCTGCCTTGCAATCGCAAGGACCCCCCCCCCAAAAAAAAATCATGGTAACATTTTTAAAAAATCTCTGTACATATTCAACACTTCTTAATAATAACAAATACCATTTTTCCTTCTTGAAAAATAACAATTTTATTATAACGTAATTTCATCAAAAAAATATATCTTTATTTTTAAACTGCTATTTCAATATTCTAGAAGTCACTTTGATTTTGTATGTTAGAAGAAATTGTATCAAATTGTCAGGTTGAAGAAATGACATTCTGAATCACAATACTAAAATGAGTATGACTTCTAATAGATACAAAAATTATATTCCAAATGATTCTTATAGTAATAACTTGACCTTCAATTTTCAAACAATATAATGATACTATTTATCAAATTATTTGTCCAAAATTCTGTACCTATTTTCCTTAAACATAGAAAGATGATCATTGTTTTTCTTTTTATTCTGATCATATCTACTATATTTATTCAAATTTCAATAATATAGATGTAATGCTTAGACCTGGTATTTTCCTTTCATTTTTAGCTAATTTATAAATGATGCATTCAACATACTTATGAAAAACGTTAAAGTATTAAAAAAAAACAAGTATTGATTCTGAATATCTAACTTTTGCGGGGTTGGGGGTTGAGACAGGGTCTCACTATGTAGTTGAGACTGACCTGGAACTCACTATGTAGCCCAGGCTGGTCTCGAACTCACAGTGATCCTCCTGCCTCAGCATCACAAGTGCTAGGATCATAGGCGTGGCTACCATACCTGGCTAACATCTAACTTCTTAATCACTGAGACAGAGAAAGTATCATAGACTTTGTAAGTTGCTGTTTTAATAACTGAGGTCATTATTTTCTAGGTAGTAAAGGAATAACTGACACTTTGCTCCCTGAAGATTATTTTATATGATATGTTTCTTTTTTAGACTGCTTCTAAATTAAGATAATCATTAAATAATCATGCTTTACTAATTTTCTTGCTTTTATAAATAAAACATTTTTCAGCTCTTGATAACAGATTTCATCTGAACGTATGAAAATTCTTTCCCCTATACAATTATTTGAGCTTTCTTTTATAGGAAAGTTTGAAAAGAGATATTTAGTTAGATAAATTAAATAAAATTAGTATAACTTTAGATTTTTCTTTAACTATTTCACACAACTAAAAAGTCTCCACCATATGGGTAGTGGCTTAATTCAGATTCCTCTTAATTTGCAGAAGCCTGGGAGAGCCATTCAGCAAATAAAATTTTTCTTTGCTTACTTTCAAACCTTTATTCATATCTGTAACTATTAGTATTCATACTTTTGTCAAATAGGATTTTTTTTTTTTTGTACCAAGGATCAAACTCAGGTCCTTGTGCTTGCAAGGCAGGTGCTGAACCACTGAGCTAAATCCCTGGCCCTAGTCAAATTGTTTTTTCTTCCCAGTTAGATCTAATGGATATTCCAATGAGATGACATGCAGGCTCACCTACATGAAGCTCATCCATGTGTCCCTCCATTCGTACATGCGACTAGACATTACCAAGTTACCAACCCTGCTATGTAGCTTGCTCTGTGCCTGACCCTAAAAATGCAGTGAGAATAATTCAGGATATAGACTTAATTCTAAAGCCAAATAGAATCAATACATGAAGTCTGCATAGTAGGTCTCAGAGCATGGGCTAACCAACAAGTCCTAAAGGAGACACACAAAATCTGAAGTTTCAAACAAGAATGAGCTGCATGAAAGTTAATATTAAAACCGAAGGCCTGGGGAGAATCAGTAAGAGTGGTTTTGCAATGAAGAAAGAGGTAGAGACAGACATGAATCGAGAAAAAACAATTCATAAAAGTCCACTTGACCTTAAGTTTGGAATTCAGACAGGAAATGGTCAGAGATAAGTTGCAGGGTACAGATCATGTTGGACCATATTTGTCATCAGAAGTAATTTGGTGGGTTTTTCCATTTAGTTCATAAAAGTCCACTTGACCTTAAGTTTGGAATTCAGACAGGAAATGGTCAGAGATAAGTAAGCAGGGTACAGATCATGTTGGACCATATTTGTCATCAGAAGTAATTTGGTGGGTTTTTCCATTTCATAACAAATCTACCCTGGATTTGCCTCAGTTTATTATGCTGTTCATAATCTTCAACTCAAAGTATTTTACCTAAAAGCCCAAGGCTATCTGCTCAAATGCTGAAGATCACACGAAGAAGTGTTAAACCAGGATAAAGTGTTCATAAGCCAGGCTCAGCTGACCCTGTATGCTAGACAATGTGTATAGGAGTTGGTGAGTGTTGAAAGAGGCTCCACAGAAGTTTCTTAAATCCAGAAGATTAACAGTAAGTGTGTGCAAAGAATAATTATAATACAGAGGTTTCCCAAAAGTCAGAGGGGGCAAGAGCACAGTGAAATATATTTGAAAATTAAATATTAGTCAGTATAAAAAAAATCCAGAAGTTAGAATAGGCAAGCAAAATATATGGGGAAAACGTAAAAAGAAGAATGCCTGTCTCTTCAACCTGAGTTCTTCTAAAAGTGTGAATTGACACAACTGTTTCTTGTTGGTAGATTATTTGGCAATGTCATTCCAGAGACCAGAAGCTAGGTAAAGGCGAAGTGAAACAGGAAAGGAGGAAAAGTCCATAAAAGGATGTTACAGCTATAGTTATGTGGTGATTAAGCCTGGGGGTGGTCTTTTGAGGAGCATTGGTAAAGGTATCCAGAACTGTCTGCTAAGGATACAGAAAGGAATCATTTATCCTTGGGTGCCTTTCCCATTAGTCAGAGATAGCTCCATGGATGTGAACCCCCCTACATATCTGACTCCCCACACAGGGGTGCCAGCAGGATACAGTCAACTGCCGAGTCAGAGAAGAGCCTGGCACAAGTGAAAGGCAGGTATGTGTACAGCGTCAAAATGCTGAAGTCTGGATAAAACCGGCTAACAAAAGTGGTGCTAACGTATTGGGGTTAGAGAGGAGTTTGATATGACCAGAAACACTGAAAGACAATACAGGGGAAAGCTTCATCCAATAGGATCTGATAATTGAGCATAGATAAAACAAACCATGGGCTTGCACCCCTCATATGGTTAGCCTGGCGTTCACACCGAAGAGGCGCTAACGATTTATGGCATGGGATCAGTTTTATGACCTCTGAAGACTTCACTGTAAAATACATATTCAAATAAAGCCCCGTAGTACATCTGCCTTTAGGCAGAGTTTGAAAAAAATAATTCTGATGCAAACAAGTGTCAAAAATATGTTCAAACGGAGAAATGAATGCCAGATCAGGAATATTGGCTTAATACAGATCTATGTGATAGCCGAGAAATAGCAGACAGCAGAGGGCGTCATGGGAAGGACACGGAGGGCTGAAGGTCAGTATGGAGAAGGTAAGCGCAGGGAAACAGGTGGACAAACTGCTTCAAATCAATGCTTCAGCCCTAGATTTAGGACACTGATGATGTAAGTGAACTTGGACATTATGATGAACTTATTGACATCGCCTGCGATTTACTTTATTTCAGCAATTAAAGGAAAACCTGAGTACTTGAAAACATTTAATGGTCACATTTTGTAGGAAAATTAGCCAATGCCACCTTAAAGTGGAGCAGAGGGCTGGCAGACCTTAGCACAGATCAGCCGCCGTGGCCTACTTTCGCTGCCGCGCTAGACTGCCTGCCTGGCCGGCTTGCTCGCAGTCCTCATGACTGAATGCCATGTCCTCATTGTTCCTTCATGCTAGATTTGAGTGCCAAACCCTACCTCATCCCCTGGATTTTGTTACTGCCTGAGCTAGCTTTCCCTCTCGTCTCTGCCAAACCGAGTGAGTCCCCGCCTGCACGCCCTAGCTACACCTGTGTTTGCACTACCTAACTGGGTTACAGACCTGGAAATTTATGGTAATGGCTGTGATGCTAAGTTCTATGTTTTGTGGGGGTAGAGGGTTAAGAATTAAGTGGCCGTATATTTTTATATGATAAAAAGAGGAGAAAATAACAAAAATCAAATAATGTTCTGGGGCAGGGACCCTTACACAAGGGGGAAAAGTCTCTGTAGGATCTCGGATAGCCATAAAATGATACTGTAAAATTAAATACAGGGAAAACAACCTGGAGTATGTTTAAGAACATCTTGAATTTTGTTTAAATTTGAGATATTTTGATCCTCTGAGTAACAGCTGGATGATCGGTTCAGTTTATTTGCCAACACAGTGTTTGAATTGATAATTCTTTTCTCAACTTCCACTTACAGCTACTTCTTCCATTTAGAATATTGTTTATTTTCCCAGTCCCAGGGATCAAACTCAGGACCTTGCTCTTGCCAGGCAGGTACAGTACCACTGAGCTACATCCCTGGCCCCTATTCAGAATACTGTAAGTTATAAAGTATCTACTTACAAGCTGGGATTCTTCTCCTTTCCCCCATATGTATTTTGGCCATCCTTTCTTATAGAAACTACTAAAATTAAAGTACTTGTCAGGGGTTCCAAATTTTTAGTTAAATTATCTTTCTTATTATAGTGATTATTAGTTTAGATATAAATCTCAATAAATATATGAGTTCCAAAAATTTTCCCAATGTTTTGAGTGGTCATTTCACTTTATTTGAAGTATCCTTCAAAGAACAAATGTTTTAAATTTTTATAACATTCTTTTATTCTATTTATTTTTGTTGTTGCTTTTGCATAAAGCGTTGTTTCTAAGAAACTATGTTCTAACCAACGGTCACAAAGATTTAAACATGTAATTATTCTCTTTTTTTTCTAATTTTAGTTAGTATACTTAAGTCTTTTATTTGATTTTTGTATATAATGTGAAATAGGCATTCAACTTTATCCTTTTGTATGTGAATATTGAATCATTTTGATAACATTTGTTGAACAGCCTATGTTTCAATACACCCTGGAGGTAATTCTAACAATGTATGCTACATTTGGGAGACACTGTATAGCTGTATGATAAATGTTCTCTTTAATTACAAAAGCACCATTTGAAGTACAGCATGTAGGATGCTCATTTACAGAAAATTATTAATCCCCCCTTGAAAATCATACAGATCAGCTAAGCGTAATAGTGTATGTAACTCTACATTCATAAAAGAATCAAAATAATTTTTCTTATATTAGTTCTGAATCCTTTCAAAGTAAGGCACAAAATTTACCCTTAGCCCTATTCTGAAACATATATATTCATTGCAGTTCCTTATCCAGCTTCCCTGTTTTATTTAAGAAATATATTTAATTCTCTGGATCAGCAAAATTATCTTTTGAAACAACTGGAAGACTGCAAAAACAAAACTGTTGAGCATGTGCAAAAGTCCAATTTTTTCTCTCTGTTCTACTTCTTTTAGTTATTTTCAAAAAATAGTAAGGGCATATTTTATAATCATAGAAGTCATTTTTGATGATATGACTTCCCTAACCAGCTCTATTATTATATTTTCAATCTGAAAATGGATTATTTAAACTTATAGTGATTTGCCAAAGCCATCTGTTAAGCAACTGTTACATTCATTAAAACACTTTTTAAAATTTGCTACAATTTTTAGCATGTTGGGGAGCATGATTTAGCTCCACATCTTTGGGAAAAAAAGACAACTTAGCCCATGTATTTCAATAGTGGCACCACCAAAGTGAATTTATTATATTAAAATCTAATTTTTCAATCTAATACAGTTTTAGGCGAATTCCTCAATCGAAACTATTAGATACACATATTGACTGCTTTAACAGCATTCAAATTATCTCCCTAGCCCTGGAGGTATTTTGCCACAATTTCACCAGTGAAGAAAACAGAAGCTCAAAAACATTAAACACTATAATTTATCCAAGGTCACCAAGCTACAGACTGATAAAGAAGCTCTGAACAAAGCATCTTCAGAGTCCAGAAGCTTCACAAAAGTGTGTTTATAGTTATATTTTATACATTTATATTTATATGTAATAAATCTATAAAAGTATTGAAGCAGAAAAGTGGGCCCCATTTAGAAATAGAGGACTGCTCTTAAAGCTCATCACTTATTTGACACAATATGCCTACAAATCTAGTTTTCATTTTAGAAACACAGTTAATATATATCAGTAACAGTTTATTCCTTGAGCCAAACATTCCAGGGAGAGGAAAGGAATGCAGAATAAGAGAATAAGAGAAATACCAATTTCCATCTGGGCACAAAGTGAACACATTTCTCATTTGTTTATCTAGGACAATCTTGACTTGCACCTGTTGTCCAGCACAGTCACTGGACAATATTCTGGGGTGCACAACGCCACAATGAGGTTGTAACCACGTGTGAAGACAGGTAAAGGCTGCATTGAGGAACAGCCTCTCCCCCAGTTAGCTGATGACTACTTGGGACTGGAGCTCAATGGATCATGAGTGTGTGCCTGCCTAAGTCCTTTTCTCCTACTGGCTGTGTACGGGGTGGAAAATATGCCATTAGAATTTTTTTTGGTTTTTTTGTTTTTTGTTTTTTGTTTTTTTTTTTTTTGGATTAAGGCTTTGTATCCCCAAGTGACCTCATCTGGCAACAGCATAGAATAAAATCTATTGTCAGGCATTTTCTATTGCTCAGGTTGTATATCTAAAATAGTAAAATAATTATGGGAGACACGAAGAAGGGAACAGTGAGTTCCCAAACTGCTGTGAACTATGGGTATTGCCTTGAAGGGAGCAAAGGGTATTTCATTGAGGCTCCGAGTTAGTTTCAAATTAGTTTATTTCTTCAACAAAGAATGACAAATTGAAGAAATGGGGGAAGGAAAGTCCTCAGTTTAGAACAATGATTGTCAAACACTATAGTGCTTCAAAGTGTACCTCTAAGTTGCAAGGGGATGTGCATACCTATAATCCTAGTAATTAGGAGGCTGAGGCAGGAGGATCATAAGTTTGAGGCCATCCTGGGTTACACAGCAAGATCCTACCTCAAAAAAGAAAACAAAAGCAATAGTCATGGAACCAGTGCCCCTCTGCAGTAGTGTAATTTAAGTGGTAAACTATCAATGGGTGGAGTGTCTTTCTTCAAAAGTCCTAAGTGAGCCTGAATGCAAATAATTTCCCTTAGAAAAATGATAACTTCTATTAGGATATGCTAATTAAGCCGTTTCCCCATCTCTGAATCTGACTTTACCCCAACAGCTCACTAGAAAGCCAGCTTTCTTCCAGGAGACTAGGCTCCTAATGTTCCCAGAGAAATAATTTGAAGCTGCTCTTCGCTATAGTTAAGGGCTGCTGGGGCTGAGCCGACTTGGAGGAGGCTTATATTTATGGTTTGTAATTAGGCACACAATACACGAAAATCCGTGCGATAAATCTGCTCCTGCTCCTGCTGGCCAAAAGACATAAAGATGATCTATCTCGACTGAGCCTCAAAAAAAAAAAAAAAAAAAAAAAAAAAAAAACAAAAAAAAACGGCACAACAAGCTTATTATTCATTCACTTTTTAAAATTAGAACAAGTTCTCTGGTTCCTCTTTCTAAAATGTCAATTTTTTTCTCCTAACGCAGACAAGTTACAGCTACCTAAACGGAGTTATAGTATTTGGGCTTGGTGTTCTGCAAGGCAAGTTAGGGCAGACACAGAAGATTCCGGGGAAAAGTCCTGTGACACCCTCCTTCCTCTCTGCTCCCTGCTGACATTGTAGGAATCCTCCATCAGGAAATCCAAAAGCTTCATTTTTTCCCTTTCTCCTGCCTTCTCAGAAAGACTTAACAAGCAGAGAGAGAGTCGGACACTCAGTGCCTACAATCCCTTCCTCACCCACAAGTCCCTCTCACTAAGGGAGAAATTGAAACAGGAAAAATTTAAACTCAGCTGGGATTCAGTTTATCACTTACTCTCTACCATTCTTTTAAATGCACTGCATCTTTAACTTCTTTCCAAAGGTCACGTGAATTTTCTCCTCTATATTGTATCCCCTCCTTTGCTTCTCTTCCTGCTCTGTACTTTTGCTGTTGTACTTCTTCTTATGCCCCCCAGTACTTGAATCTACACTACCGCCTTCCTCTGTCTGGATCACGTGATCGGCGTGGGCGTGGCGTGCACCTGTGATGCCAGCGTTCTGGGAGGTGGTGCCGAGAGGTTCACGAGTTCAGATGCAGCTTGGGCCGCTTAGTGACTTAACTAGACCTTGTCTCCAAATAAAAAATAAAGGGGGAGGGCTGGGGATTTAGCTCAGTGGTTCTGGCGCCTGCCTTGCAAGTGCAAGAACCCAAGTTCGATCCCCGGGAACAATAAATAAATAAATAACGGGGGAGGGCAGGAATGGAGTTCCGCAGCACAGGCCCTGCCTGCCAAGTGAGAGGCCCTGAATTTGATTCCTGGTAAATAAATACATAAATAAATGGGGGTTAGGATGTAGCTTAATGTAAAGGCCCCGGGTACAGTCCTCAATAGCTCTCTCTCTCTCTCTCTCTCTCTCTCAGGTGTAATCATCTCTTTTCAGCAATAGCATGAGGTTTTGTGGCATCTTTTCCCTTCACGGAGTTGTCTAAAATTAAATTTCACGTTGATCACTATTTAAAAAGTGTACTTGTGTAGAAAAATAAATTGTCTTTTATATCACCATTTTAACAAGTTTCACAAAGATATGCTACTTTTTAAAATTTCAAGAACTTGTTTTACCACTACAATGACCAAAATATGGAAAGTTACCTATATGATTTCAGACAAACTTAATTTTTCCTGAATGTCCTCCATTTAATCAAACTGTAAAAGTAAAGGTTATAAATTATGGAGATAACTGTATAAAGATGAAAAAGACTTTCAAGTTAAACTTCTATTATTTCATGCTTGACCTTCATGATTAAATTGTTTCATCTTCTAATCTTAGATTCTTTTGGAAGAAATTTATTCAGTATACAGGCATTTATCTGTAAGTAAAAATAACCACATTCAATCTTAACACTAACAAATGTACATGTATTTATAGCATAGCATACATCAGCTTGTGTTTCTTGAAATTTTCATAAAACAAAAAACATTGAGATAAAAATACATTTTCCCAGTTTGCCACCCACAGACTTATCTCCATGTGTATCATAGGTATTTCCTAAATTAGTAAAATAATAACACAGTGATCGGGCCAGATGGCCTTATTGTTTCCAAAATGACATTTCTTACATAGTCTTTCATTGCATTGTTTGCCAGTTTTTTAAGCCAAATTTTCATTATCTGGGAAATAGAATCAATGTGAAATTTAATGAGCAGAGATTAAATAATGGTACAGCATAAGTTCAAGATTGCTCTCCCTTCTCCAAAGGATGCTGAATATAAAACTACTTTTCAAAAACAGCCTCCTTTCTGCCAGAAGCCCAGGTCTTCAGGCAAACTATATTTTTTTTCTAGAATCAAATACATATCAGTCCTTCCTAAAAGAATAATAAATGCATAAAATAAGATTTTAGAAGCACCGAATCAAACCAAAACCATTCTGAATTTTGTCGCTCTCCAGCACTGGTCTCAAAGATCTGCTGACTAAGGTCACATGTGTCCATCCTGCTGAAATCAAACCCTTCTGCAAGAAAAAGCTGAGGACCCTTTGTTCCTGGGATGCTTATTAATCTTTACACTCCAAATTATCACCACCTCTGGTGCCCTGACTGAACAACCTCAAATAGCTTTTGAGATTTGGGGATTTTCTGGCCTTCCCTGCTCACGAATTTGCTCTCAGCTCTGCCATTATGATATATTAAAACTTCCGTTTTGGGAGAAGTTCCATGATGGCTGACTGGGGGAGCCCACATGTGGCCCTACAATCAAGAAGAACCAAAGCAACAAAAGAAAAATGTTATTTTCAGAAAAGTGATTGAGGACAAACTGGAAATCGATGAAGTAACAGGAAGCCTAAATAGAGTAGAAAGTCAGAAAGGCAACCAAGAGAAAAAGAAAAGCCAAATAGTAACCCCAGCTCTCTGCTTGGGGGAGAACTCAATGCTGCCAGGAAAATGTCAGCAGGAAAGTGTCCCAGCCCCATCATGGCAGTAAACCCACAGTCCTAATTGCATAGGAAGCACACGGTCCACACAGGACTTAACCTAGCCTGGAGGTTGGTGTCCTGAAAGTGACTGCTCTGCTCCAAACATTCATCTTGAGCCTTCCCCAGATACTACAACCCAAGTTGCTACAACAGCCACTGCCAGATGGCATCCTCTAGTAAGGACTACCAGCCAGCGTTCTGATACCACCAAAATCCCAGTACGTATGTGTGCTTATCTGGGTAAGAAACAGCCCCACATCATCCTGCAATTTCAGGACCAGTGGCTGTCACAGCCATAGCCCAAGTCCCACCCATACATGCTCCACAGGAATTAGTACATAGCCTTGGTAGTATAGCTGCAGATTCAAGGTCCTGGCTTCATCCTAGGAAGCTCTGGAAGATCCTAGCTATTTCCTGCAGCTCCAAGAATGCTGGTACCAATGTTCCAATTACCACCTGCACTCATCTTATAGGAACTAGGGAAAGTCTTTTCCCAAATTCATGGCCTTGGGAATGTGGCTTCTGGTGCCAAAAGCCCAGCATCACCCTTATCTCTCCCTTGGCATCTGAGAAAGTTCCAAGCTACATCCCAAAGCTCCAGAAACATAGCTGCCAGTGCACCAAACACCATAGCATCTGCACTTGCCCTCCAGGGATCTAGGGAAGGTCTCCTTCTCTCTTCACAGCCTTCGGACTCCTGTAGCTGGTGGAAAATGTCCCAATTTTACCCACACATGTTCTGCAGCTCCAAGATAGGGGTAACTGGTCCCCCAAATCCAGCACCACCCTCACTCGCCCCATAAGAACTAGGGAGGAAAGATTTCATCCCCAGATCAGAGCCTTGGGACTGCAGCTCCAGATGAAAAAAAAAAAAAACACAACTTCAACATTACCCAAGCTTGTTCCTCAAGACCAGTTCCAACACCATGGCTACCAGTGCCCCAAGTCTCAGCACTGTCAGTGCTGACCTAGGGACATTCCTATCCACCACCTACACTCGCGGACTACAGATATCAAAGCCACAAGATGCAGTACCACCTGTTCCCTATCTCTAGAACTTAGGAAATTTCTCCACACCCTCCACCTCCAGAAGCAAGAATATTAGTGGCACAGCATGAACATCTTCAACAGGATCCAGGAGCATTTTAATAGGAAGATAGAAAGATTGGACATGGATGATTTGGATGAGATTGAGAAAATAGCCAACTGAGGAGATCCCCAGTCACTGGTGCTCCCCTCGTCACCACCCTTCATGGAGTCCAGTGCTGCTCTGCCCCAGCCATTGCTTGAACATGCCCCAAAATGCCTAGAGAATGTCTCCTTTACAGCTCAAAGACTTGAAGCTGCTTGTACAAAAAGACGAGCAGCATTGCGCTCCTCCTTTGGGATCAGGAAAAGGTACTGTCTGAATCTTATACCTCCAGGAAAGGGTAAACCACGGCTACAAGCCTCTATAACATTCCCAACTGCACCATGGGACCTAGGAGAGGTCTCCTTTGCATCACACAACCTTGAGTCTGCAGTTTCTGGTGCCAAAAATCCCAGCATCACATCTACCCATCCTGAGTGACCTGTAGAAGGTCCCATCCCATCTTGTGACTCTGCAGCTGTGACTCCTGGTGCCACAGGCTCTGGCATTCACTAATTTCATCCTGAGGAACATGGGGAAAGCCTCATGTTTTTCATGTGTTTCAGGGACCATGGATACTGGGATCACAACATTTGGTAGTACCTGTGCTTGCTCTGAAAGACCTGGACAGTCCTCTCTATATTGCACACCAACAAAAATGTGGCAGCCAGTGCCCAAGGATATGCACATTTAGAAGCCTATGTCCACTGCAAATTTGTTCAATGGCCTTCATGAATCCTTGCAGTTTAAACTATGGAAGCACTCTTAGCCACTGCTGATATCAACCAGTTAGATAAGTCACATTGTGAACTCACCTGTAAGCAAAGTCAAACCACTTACCCAACTGACACACTAGATCCCATCTGAAACAAAATATCACACAAATGCTATTGCACAAAATTGGAAGAGTTGACTATTACACCAGATGTGCAGATATAAACATTGCAACACGACAACTATGAATGTTTTCCAAAGGAAAACAGAAACTCCAGAAACAGATCTCAATTTGGAAGAAATGTAAGAAATGCCCCTTCAAAAAGAATTAAAAGCAATGACCCAAAGGAAATTCTGTGGGATGCAAGGGATTGCAGACTAACAATACAAAGAAACAGAAGAAACAATTCATGATTTGAATGAAAAATTCACAGAAAAGCTATACATTTTAAGAAAGAACCAATTAGAAACCTTTCAATTAAAAACTTCAATCAATGAAATAAAAAACTAAAATTGGGAGCTTCCACAACAGAGTAGAACAAACACAAGAAAAAATTTCTGAACTTGAGGAAAAGTCTTTTAAAATTAATGCAGTCAGATTATTTTTTTTTTGATACAAGGGATCAAACTCAGGCCCTTTCCCTCATGAAGCAGGCACTGGAACCACTGAGCTAAATCCCCAGCCCTATGCAGTCATATTTAAAAAAAAACTAAAAATAATAAAGACTGCAAGACTTATGGGACACTATCAAATGAATAAATATTTGCATTATGGGTATTCCAGAAGAAGAAGGGGAAAGGCATTGAAAATTAGTTCATGAAATAACCAAAAACTTCCAAATCTTTAAAGAGGAAATGGCATCCAGATATAAGAAGCTCACAGGTCCCAACTAAATTCAACCAAAAAAAGACCTTCAAAAACCATATTATAATCAAAATGTCAAAAGTACAAGACAAAAATAGTGTTTTAAAAAGCAAGGATGTAAAGTCACACTCAAAGGAATGCCAAGTAGACTTATCGCTGATTTCTCAGATAAAGCATATTTTAAATCAAAACTATAAAAAGGGATAAAGGTCATTACACATTGATAAAAGAGTTAAATCACCAAGAAGGTACAAAACACACACACACACACACACACACACACACACCCAATACAGGACACCCAAATAGACAAACATTATTATATCTAAAAGGAGGGATAGATTCCAGACAATAATATATTCAAAACCCCACTTTTTTCATTGGACAGATTGAGATAAACATCAACAAATATCTGAGTTGAACCACTGTTGAACAAACAGACCCAATAGATAATCATAAAACATTTCAATGAACAGTAGCAGAACACATTCTTCTCATTAGCAAATGGACTATCCTCCAGGACAGAGTATATATTAGAGCATAAATTAAGTCTCAAAAAATTTTTAAAAATTGATATCATATAATGTATTTTCCCAGGCAACAATAAAACTACAAATCAACAAAAGAATGGAAAGTATAAAAATACTTGGAGGGCCAGGGATTTAGCTCAGTGGTTCCATGGCCTGCCTCACAAGGACAAAGTCCCAAGTTCTATCCCCAGAGCCAAAAACAAAAAAAAACCTGGAAATTGAATAACATGCTCCTAAATGACCAATAGGCAATTGTGAAATTTAAAAGAGTAATCAAAAAAGTTTTTAAACAAATGAAAATGACAATATAACATACCAAAATCTATTGGATACAGTAAAAGCATCACTGAGATAAAAGATTATAGCAATAGATATATACATCAGATACATAGAAAGATCTCAAACAAGCTAACAATACAACTCAGGGACTTAGAAAATTAAAACAAGCCAAACCCAAATTTAGTAAATGGAAAGAGCATGATGGAACACCATTTAAGGAACAAGTATTAACATTATAGGAATTCCAGAAGGAGAAAGGGAAAGCATTGGAAAGCTATTTCATAATATAATAGCCAAAACATTCCAAGTCTTCAAAGAGATGACATCAAGAGAGCACAAACACAAAGAACCAAACAAAACTCAACCACAGAAATAATAAAGTGTAAATAAATGCAACCAAAACTAAAAAATGCAAAAGAGAAATGAAAAAAAAGAGTTGGCTTTCTGAAGAGATAAACAAAATTGACAAATGTTTAGCAAGACTAAACAAGAAAAAAAGAAAAGAAATAAAATTATAGATTAAAATGGAGACCTTAAAACTAATAATACAGGAGCCATGCCTTCTCCTGCCCCAGCCGCCATTGCTCCAGTGCTGGAGGTAGCCTGGGCCCCGATCCACCGCGGGAAGGAGAGCCATGCCTTGTCCTGCCCCAGCTGCCATCTCTCCAGCACTGGGAAGGTAACCCCTGAACCCCCATAATCCCCCCACCCCTGCACGTGCACTCTCAGACCTCCTGATTGTGCCAGTCTCTGGACCCACTCTGCAGAACCAGAGGTGGTCATCAAGAGTATTTTTCTGAGTTCCCAAATTTGAACATCTTTAAAGAAAGGGCATGGGAAACCTGTAGTAGAACGGGGTGGAGTTCAACCATTCAGAAGGTTGAGGAACTCAATCTGGGCCTTGCAGCCCGAGGTCAGTCAGTGTAATGGGGCTCAGCCATCAGCTAACTGAGACCAGGGGTCTTGCATCCTCGCTCTGTCTGAGCCATTAAATGGTAAATACACTATATTGAAATTTTGTTCACTGCAGACATGTTCTGGACTGCTTCTTGATTTCAATTTAATTCAAATGATTTAAGGGTGATAGACTAGTGACTACCACAGGTGGTCAGTTTCCAAGTTCTGCTTGATCTTAATGTGTTGCTGATTGTATCAGTTGGGATAAAGCATTGCAGTTGATTTGATGAGCTGTTTTCTCTGATGTTATGAAGATGAGAATGTCTGTGGGTCATTAGAGACCCAGAAGCTGGGGTGCAACTATACCAGGAAAATTTGGGTGATAACCCAGAGTAAACTAACGACAGCCCAACAATGAAAATAAAAATGAGAAAACACTTAAGCAAGACACAAAGACAGACTTCCAGTTCACCAATGGCAAACAGTAGGGCAAATGAGGATGAAAAGGCCGATAGTGAATCACCAGGACACCCTGAATTCAAAGCACAGGAAATAACAAAACAGATCAATCAGGCTCTAGAAAAATTCAAAACAGAAATAATTTCCCAGATAACCATAGAGATAGTGAGCAAAATGGAAGCCGCAATTCGAGACTCTAGAGCAGAAACTGACAAAATAATAGATGAGCTCAGGACCATGATAGAAGACATGAAGGCCCAGCATAAGAAAGAAATGGAAAAAATAAATGCCCAACATAGGAAAGAAATGGAATCCATAAAACAGATTCAAACAGATATCCAGGAGATTAAACACTCCATTGAAAGTGTACATGACAGAATAAAAGAATGTGAAGATAGACTCTCAGATATAGAAGATAAGATTGCAGTCAGTGACCATGAAAAGAGAGGTCTTTTAAAAACAGTAAGGGATCATGAGAAATTGATCCAACAATTCCTAGATGATGCAAAGAAGAATAACATAAGACTGATAGGAATACATGAAGTAGCAGGAGTAAATACAAAGGACTTTAAAAAGCTGTTTGCAGAATTAATGACAGAAAACTTCCCAAACAGAGGGGAAGAATTTGACATTCAGATAACTGAGGCATATAGGAACCCCAACAAGCTACATTCAAAAAATATCTACACCTAGACGTATAATAATCAAGATCCCAGAAACCCAACAGAAGAACAAAATACTACAAGCAGTAAGAGAAAAGAAACAAATCACATGCAAAGGAAAGCCCATCAGAATCACAGCAGACTTTTCAACATAAACCCTTGGGGCAAGGAGAGCCTAGAATGAGATATTTCAAGTACTAAAAGAGGACAACCTCCAACCTAGACTGATGTATCCTGCAAAACTCTCTTTCAAAATGGATGGGGAAATAAGATACTTCCACAACAAAGAACACCTGAGAAACTACATGAATACCAAAGGAGCACTACAAGCAATTCTAAACAAGATCGTAGAAAAAGACAATGAAGGCAACAACACCATGAGGCCCAACAGAGCAAATCCAATAGGCAAGGCAAGAAACTAAAAGGAGAAGGTGAAAAAGTAAAAAGAGTCAACAAAAGGCCAATAACATGTCAATAATAAGTCAGTACATATCAGTTATAACCATCTATGTCAAGGGCCTCAACTCACCAATCAAGAGAAATAGACTGGCAAAATGGAATAAGAAGCAAAATCCAACAATATGTTGTATATAAGAAACACACCTAGTGCAAAAAGAAGCCCATAGACTGAAAGTGAAAGGATAGAAAACAATTCTCCATGTGACAGGAGCCTAGAAAAAAGCAGGGGTAGCAATCTTATTTGCAGATGAAGCAAATTTCAAACCAAAACTGATTCTAGTATTATTGATGTAGGATGGTACTGTAACATACCTCTGTGAATGTAAAATATCTTTTATCTGTTTTATGATACATAGTAGGGACCGTGCTTTATCAGAGCTACATTTAATGATATTACTCTAGAATGTTCTCTTTCCAGATGATGATTAAGATGCTAATAAAAAAATGGTGCCAGGTACCACAACAGCAACAGAACTTTGCTGTTTTCTGGATATTATTCTTATCTTTGTTTTTTTGTTTTTTTTTGTTTTGTTTTTTTAATGAAATGTGCTGAATGTCTATAATTCTGTTCAGATGACTGCAGAACCTGGAAAAGCTGTTGCTGCTATGGATGCATAACATAGTGTTATTATTAGCCTTTTTATATAAATATATATATATACATATAAAATTGAATTTTGGGAAACTTTAACAGTGCTGTCAACTTTGGAAAAAGTCATCCCAATTTAATGTGTTGAGTTGGCATTGTATAGAAATGGACAGCCATATTGGTCTAGAAATGTTAATTTTTTATTTTTATTTTATTTTATTTTTTCCATGTGTACAGGGGTAACACAATGTACTAAATACGTAAGGTCATATCTACGTGGGTTTGATTATAGAAACTAATAAATTATTCTCTAAATAATGAAAAAAAGAATAAGATAAGACTACAAGAGCAAGAAGCAATTTAAATATGTTCAGGGACCATTTTCATCTTCAGAATTAAGGCGTATTTTAATCTTACATCATTGCCTTTTCTCTTTTACTCTCCTTTTTAGTTTTATTTTAGGATTCCCTATTTTTAATGTTCATACAGAGATTTCTTTAACTGAAATACCAAATAGATTCTCCGGTGTGAAAAACTATAATAGTACAAAGGATCCTAATGAGATAGTTAATAATGTGAAATAGGAAGCAAAGGGGTAAAGGTGTAGGGAAAGTGAGAAGTGTGGGGGAAAGGTAATAAGGGAGAGAAAAACATATGAGAAACTGAAAAACTGGAAATAAAGTGTTTGTAAATGGGGAGGGGAGGAGGGGCTGAAGGGAGGGCAGGGACAAGGGGAAAAAGTGAGAATCAAGACCTATTATATAAAGGTACACGATCCCAGTGATGAATTTAACTGTATTGTATACCTAGATTGTACCAATAAACTCAATAAAAAGAGGACAGAAAAAAAACTAATAATACAGAAATGTAAGGATAATAAGAAAGTAGTACAAACTTCCTGAACATATACAATCTACCACACTGAATCAAGAAGAAATAGAAACTTAACATACTGATGGAGAAATAAGATATTATATGATAAAAAGAACTGAAAGAAGTTTATGACCACCACACTAACACCCCAAAAACATCTATGCTAGAAAGGGACAATAAAACTAACAATGCCAAAAAGTCCACCAGAATAATACACCAGGTAGGGTGAGTAGTTAGGTAGAAGGGAAAGAGAGGATATTAGCAACAGCAAAATAATGCAATGACAGGAATAAGTCAGTACTTTTCAGTAATAATTTTCAACGTGAATGGCACAGCTTCCAAATGTGATTAATGCTCTAACAATTTATGATGTAAGATCAAAGATATAGCCAAGGTTGGCTCTAAGGAGAAAAGTTAAAGAGCTGTTAATATAAGTCGCACCTCCCTCACTATAAATCGCATTCTGCTGTCTGGAATGTGCTTGTTCTCTTTATTCCACTGGCTCCATCCCACTTCTAATTTGGGTAAATAGACCTTGGGAGTCTTCTCCATTTTGTAGTCCAGAACATCAAAGCTTGAACATCACAGTCCAAGGACAGTGATCTAATAGGACAACTGATAAACACAAAAGCTGCTGGCCAAGGAAACCAGCAACAAACACCATGCCTACACATTAAGAAGGAACGAGGCAAAACTGGGCTGGCCTGTCTTTCATTGCCTTTCAAAGGATCACAGCCTCTGTTAACTGAGGTTGAATGAAATCTATGGACTGCGATGCAACCCTGGCCACATATGAGGGAGACTCCTAAAAATGCTTGTCTCTGTTTAGGAAGATGCAGAGTAAGTACATCGGCTACTGCAGACTGAGCTATATGGATTTTCCCCTATGTGTGTTAGTATGACTCAGTGCCGAATGGGTACTTCATTGGTTCTGTTAAGCAGTTATAACATCCTAATTTACGAATCATTTAAATCTTTTAAAAACTGGTAGCGACCTAGTTAACTTGGCCCCCAGCAAATGGAAGATTTTCAAACTGGTTAAGAATATAATTTTTTATTAAGATACTCATTGTTTTAATCATATATGGTTGGACGTTCTAAAACTTCTTCCTGAAATAATAAATCAATCTTAGATTTTCACTATTAAATGCTGTAAAATTTCCCCCGTATTTGCTGTATAAATATATATGGTTGGCATTTTTCTTTCCTTTGGTCATTATTACATTTTACTCTGTTACATAGAAAACAGATTGTATAATAAATGTGCTTTTTGAGCCCATAAAAAATAAAAACTAGTGATTTTTAATTAAAGTAATACATGTATATAGTTTAAGAAATAAAACATGACAAAAAAGTAGTCCACTAGCCCATGCTGCCTCAACCCCATTCCTGATTCCTTATGATAACTTTTAATTCTTTGAGCTATTGCTTTTGATGTGTATATCCATTTTGTAAATAATGGATTTATGCTGTTATTTCCTGTTTTTTAAATTTTAAGCATTATTTATTTTATTGTATTCTACCTCCCTTAACATATCCCCTCAGGCATGCCCAAAACACATATTTCTTTCTCCTCTATCTTGCCAATATAATTAATTATAGCATATCTTTAAATTAAATCCATAATCAAAGTTTACATATTTATGAATCTATACTTTATTTACAACTCTGTGGTGGAGTATGTTATAATCACATTTCTTGGACAACTTTATTACTAAAAAGTGTATACTTTCCCTTCTGTCTCTTAACCTAGTCTCTATACCAGTCATCAATTCATTCTTCTCATTAGAAAAACACTTCATGTAATCTACCAATTTAATTGTAGTTTCTTGGACATCTCTCTGTGGACTCCTCTGTCCTATTATAATTGGGAGAAACTGTTTTCTAGGTTACTAGATATTTCCCACTGTGGGACTTTCTTCTGCCCTCATCCTAAGAATCCCTTTTGTCTCTCTTTTGTTAGATTCCTCATCTTTTTATTCAGTGCTCTATGTTTTCCTCTTATTTTGGTTCTTTTGTGTGAGTTGATTCCATCTCTTTTAAAACTGTTCCCCAAAAATCCAAATGGAAGAAACCTCATAAATTTCTTTACAAAGTCATCACCATCATTATAAAAACAAAAAACAAAAGAGAAAAAACAATAATAACAAATAGGCACAGCACTGACATTATCCAATTTGAAGCTTGTAGTCATGTGGGAAATGGTTTGGATCAGATGAAAACGAGTATAGGAAGAACAGTCAAGGAGCCACGTCAGCGACCCCACGAAAGGGTGTGGAAGGTGGGGGATTTAGTTCAGTGGTTCCACCGCCTGCCTTGCCAGCACAAGGACCTGAGTTCGATACCCAGCACCAAAAAAAAAAGGGTGTGGCGTAGCCTCCTCTCATTCTCCTGGTACCATAGACAGCACCAGTCTTCAGTTGAGAGTATGGTTTACATTGTTTATTTTACTTCATTTTTTTTCCTCATTGAGTTTATTGGTACATTTTAGGTATACAGTACATTTACATTCATCATTGGGATCTTGTACCTTTACATGACAGGTCTTGGTTCTCATTTTTTCCCCCGTCCCTACCCTCTCTTTATTTTACTTCATTTTTTATTAGTACATGTCAATATTACATAGTGGTGGTGCTTGTTTGGGGATGTTGGTCCATGCATTTAGCATATCTTTATGAATTTCAAGCCCATTATTCCATCTCTTTCCTTCCCATCCTGATATAGTAATTCCCATCCATTTCCAGAAGTCTACTTCCTTATTTCCCATCATCTTTCATTATTTATTTATCTGTTTATTTATTTGGTTTCTCATATAGGAGAAATCTTGTGACATTTACTATTCTGACTTCGGCTAATTAAGCCCCCATATGCTTTTTGCATGGTTTCACCTAATACTCAGAGATCATTTAGATCAAAAAAAATTTCTAGCATTAGAAATACCAATTAGGGCCAGGGATTTAGCTCAGCAGTTCATGGCCTGCCTTGAAAGTGCAAGGACCTGAGTTCAATCCCCGGTATCAAAAAAAAAAAAAAAAAAGAAAGAAAGAAAGAAAGAAATACCAATTAAATCTTTTTTATTCTTTCTCCCCCAATATTTTGCTATTAATGCTTTAACCTTCTGTAGGCATTGCTTAAGTATTTAAAATGCAATTAATTAGACCATTCAAAAATGTTGAAAATTTTAAATAAGCCAAAAAAGAAAGTGCTGATCCTAAGAGGACTAAAGAAAACATAACATTATTGCCCTTATTAGAGGGAGAATGTTTATAAAGGAAAGAAAAACATTTAAACCTATCAAGAGGTGGGACATCATGGGGGAAAGGGTAAGAAACAGGCAACAGAAACTGCTACTATGGTTGAGAAATACTCTATTGGAATTTGTAGGCTTGTCAGGAAACAGGAAGATACAAAGTTCTCTGAAATGCTGCCTTTAAAAAACAATACACGAAATTGATGAAGACTAAATTAATGGAAGGATTAAGAAATACAGACTTTAAGTGAAACACATAATAGCACTTTCCCCCTATTCTTGTAGTAAATGTATTAAACTAACTTTTAGTAAGTATACTAAACTCAATACATATATCCCAAGGTCTAAATTAAAGTATGACACAGAAAAAGAATAACAAATGTAATTGGGAAGAACAACCATTTATCAATTACTGAAAGGATATAGCTGATTTGAATCTAGATTTTTTAAAGTGTGAAATTTTAAAGGATACACTTGATGTTCCTCTGTCTATAAGAGCAAGTAATGAAACAAAGAAAGCCTTCACTATAATCAGATGTGATATTTTGTCCAATTGCTAATTTCAGTGTCCTGGAAAATATGCAATGGTTCAATTTGAAGTCATTCTTGTGCATGATTCTCAAGCTAACATTCAGCTAAAAGAAGTTCAACATTTTAACTTTGAATAATTTGTTCTACTTGGGGAGAAAAGGCATGCTAAACAATAATCAATTTTTTAAAAACTTCATCAGACCAACGAAACTGTTCACATAACACCACTGAGGCCAATGGACTCTACCCTTTCTCAGATATGGATCCAAAGATGGCTTGGTCCCACAGCACCTCAAAGATCGGTGAACCTCAAAGCTGCCTCACAAGTCAGGCCACTGAGTGACCTGGACAGATTCACATACATCCACCTTCTAATGCATTAACGTCCCTATGACCTTATGATTTGGCCCGGGTCCAGGTAAGAAAATGGAGCCTGCTACTGTTTAAACTCATACAGCATGAAACTGGCACAAAGAATAAGGAGGAAGAAAGGAAGGAAAGGGGAAGGGGAGAGCGAGGAAGAAGGAAGAGCTGTCCACTGAAAAGCCTGTGTGCTCTCCAGTATAGTTTCTAGAATTTATCTCCATGTCCTACAGGATCAAGACAGAAATAACCAGAACCGGCAGAACTTTGGGGGGCCTGTCCCTGAGGCCACTCAGTATGGAGACTGAAACAATTTATTCTAGGCAGATTTTAAAAATAGAGATAGTTACATGCTATTCAGTCATATTGTTTCACAGAGCAAGACATGCTTTCAAATATAAATAACAGTGTTTCATCTGAGTTTTCCTTTTGGGTTTTTTTCTCACATATTTGACTGACTGCTTACAGGTCAAAATAGCAGCATTAACCTGTTCCTTTAAACTGAGCATTTATAAGTGTTAACAAAGTGTCATCACTGAAAATTTGGGGATCTCTTGGTATCTTTTAAAATGTCTCGAAAGATGGCCAAGATGTTTTGCTCATTTAGCTTTTCCTTTGTGTCCTAAGCATGAGTCAATCTTCTACAAGCAGAGACCTGAAATAAAAGCATGGGTCACAGAAAATGTACAAAGAAGTGACTTTCCCTTCCCATGCACTACATAGACTTCAAAGAGCTCACTGATGGAGCAAATTTTTCATTAGTCAAGGGAATAATTAATAAAACCATTAGTGGGAGAGTGAGGAAATTGTTTCAAAATGACACCTCACATCTTCAGGACATCTTCTGAATGGAGAGGAAGGAGGAGTTGGAACTGCACCCTTGAGGACAGCGACCTCAGGTTCAGTTAGATGCACCGTCAGCCTTCAAAGAGGAATAAGGTCCAAATTTGTGTCTTGGGGAAACTCCTTACTTATAAGAGACAGAAATTCAAATTATTACTATTATAAACCTGGGGTGTGTCATTTTGAATTTATAACAATTTGGGGGAGGTACAACACTGCAAAATATTTTGCCTACAGCTATTGCTTAAATCGCATAGTTGAAGCATGTTGTAGAGTACCAGAGTAGCAGGGGATAGAATATTCTGTACAAAGAGAGGTAAGAAAAGAAACACAGAACGTGAAAGTACCAAGTTGAAATGACAGCATAATATCCTGAGGGAGGTACCTTCAGAGAGCATGGGAAAGGAGCAGGAAGCGTTAACGAGAGAAACTGAGACAGTTCACTCCCCCAGAGTCCTCAGAATCCAGTGACTGGCTGTGAGCATGTTTTGGTGGCTTTGAAGCCACATTCCAGCGCAGTGGATCTCACATTAAGAACACATGAAATTCATGAGGATTAAATTAATTGAAAGATTAAGCAATATGGATTTTAAGCAAAACACTTTTACTTTCATATGTGTACATGAACCTTATGTTTAGTATTTTTTTTAATTTAACTTGAGTTTCCTCTTGTTCTCAGGGACCCTAAGCAGAGGAACTGATGTGGGGCCTGAGAATCTGCCTTCCTCCAATCTGGAAAGGTGAACATCTGGCTGGCGGCACAGCACACTTTCACACACCTTGTCCCGCCGCTTGCAGGTGGGAGATAGTTTCTCCAAGCTCCCACAGCTGTGTGGCCTCCTGGAGGGAACAGAGAACAGAACAGTTCCCAATGCTCCTGCAAAAGTGTCATCACTATCTACAGGGACTAGGTTCAAGGGCTTTGGAAACTACCTAGGATTGGAAACTACTTTCACTGTGTTGAGAACCGTAATTCTCAAATGTCATTACATATAAAAATCAGCTAGGAAGACTTGATTAGAAATACAGGCATCCTGCCCACTATCACCACTTCTCTTCAATATAGTTCTGGAAACATTAGCCACAGCAATTAGACAAGAGAAAGAAATTAAAGCAATAAAGATAGGAAAGGAAGAAGTTAAACTATCATTATTTGCTGATGATATGATACTCTACATTGAAGATCCAAAAAACTCCACCAAAAAACTTCTAGACTTAATTGACAGATTCAGTAAAGTATCTGGATACAAGGTGAATACCCAAAAATCAATAGCCTTTCTATACACAAATAACAGACAGACAGAAAGAGAAATAAGGGAAAAAATTCCTTTTACAATAGCATCCAAAAAAATGAAGTATCTAGGAATCAATCTAACAAAAGAAACAAAAGA